>NC_090331.1:37111915-37731138 GCF_035084215.1 Heptranchias perlo | reverse complement strand
TGAATTTAAATTTGAGGTTAGGATCAGATCAGCCATGATCTTATTGAATGGCGGAGCAGGCTCGAGGGGCCGATTGGCCTACTCCAGCTCCTATTTCTTATGTTCTTATGAAATCAAGCTAAATCCATTTACTAAATATAAACTAGATCTCAAATGATTCTTTTAGTCCTAGAAATAAACTACTGATTAAATAAATAAAAACTAGAAATGGCAGTACTGGCTGTCTATCGGGACTGTAATATGTGGGAGTTTGTGAACAGTGAGACTGTCCCGGATTGCTGCTTCTGCAGTAAATGTCTCTGGCTTGAGACACTTTGGCTCAGAGCCTTTGAACTGGAGTGCGAATTAGAGACGCTCCGACACATAAGGGAGGGGCAGGTAGAACAGGAGGTCCCGCAGACACTGGTCCTATCCAACAGGTGTGAGATACTTGATACCTGTGAGGATAAGGATGAAGGCTGCAGAGAGGATGCCCAGAATGCTAACCGTGGCACCGTGGAGCATGAGGCAGTGCAAGGGGGAAGGATAAGAACATAAGAAATAGGAGCAGGAGTAGGCCATACTGCCCCTCGAACCTGCTCTGCCATTCAATAAGACCATGGCTGATCATCTACTTCAACTCCACTTTCCCGTCCTCTTCCCATATCCCTTGATTCTCTTCGAGTCCAAAAATCTATCGATCTCAGGTCTTGAATATACTCAAGGACTGAGCATCCACAGCCCTCTGGGATAGAGAATTCCAAAGATTTACAAACCTCCGAGTGAAGAAATGTTTTTTCATCTCGGTCCTAAATAGCCGACCCCTCCTTCCCACACCACTCTTGCAGCCGCGCATTCACCTTTCTTATCTGCCTATCCCAGGATAGAAAGGTTGTAGTCATAGGAGATTCTATAATCGGGGATAGATAGCATTCTCTGCGACCGAGAGTCCAGGAGGGTGTGTTGCCTACTTGGTGCAAGGGTAAAGGACATCTCGGAGCAACTGGTCAGGAACTTGGAAAGGGAGAGGGAGGATCCAGTTGTCGTGGTCCATGTTGGCACAATGACATATGGAAGAAAAAGGATGAGGTCCCACTAAGGGAATATCAGAAGCTAGTGAGAATCCCTACGTGGTCAGTTTTCGGTAAAATATTAAAATGCCTACGTGGCAAAGAAGCAGAATGCAAAATGGTTAGAAAGGGTTAATTAGTTAGTAACTGAGATTGGTACAGGTGGCCTGGCCTCCTGCTGGGCCATATGTTTGCGTAGTCAGCAGGTTTGCATGGTCTTAGCAATGTAGAGTCTTTGATGTGATTCAAGGACTGGTCTGAATATCTCCATGTTTATGGCAGATCAATATAGGTAACGAGCTTAGCCAAAGTTGAAAGACATTCCAGGTTGGGAGATAAGGAACAGAAGGAACAGGGAAGAACATTCCAAGTTGGAAGGTAAGGAAGTATCCCCTTTGATGTCTAACAGCAGCATGATCAGCACATGGACGATTTATGATTGGCCGGAAATAATGTAACCTCGCATGGCAACCTGTGCCCGGCTTATGATTGGTGTTGACTCTTGTGTTAATGATGTTCCAACCCCTATTGATTTGTATAAAGGTATGAGTTTTTGTCTTTGTCTTTCTCTCCTTATTCTGTTAGAATCGTTCGGATTCTCTCAGGAATCTGAATACAAGCTACAGACTAAGACCTGTTATTAAAGTTGTGATGAACTTTAAAATGTATTCGACTTCAGTTTTTACTGAACCAGACTGAGGGAAAAGAATCCCAATCGTCATTTGGTGGCCCGTACGGGGATCTTAACGGTCGTTCACCGAGAGTTCGCGTAGTAAGAGGCGGATTGTCTCAGACACGGAGGAAGGAAATGGCGCCCCGATGTAAGTAGTCTTAATTTACTACGTCGGTTTTCCTCCAATCTGTCAGTCTCACGACAAATCGTCCAATCGCTAACAATCGTGTGGCGTCCTTACAAGATTCAGGTCAGTCTGGCGAATACACAGAAATAGCAGGAAGAGGCCAGTGGTCGAATATCACTGAGGGTCAGCTCCGGCTGAGGGTCAGCGTACGTACTGAGTGAATAACTTGTAAGCGGTAGGTCAGTGGTTAATATCACTGAGGGTAGTCAGGGTTTAAGTTCCTGGTGATTGGATATAAACAGGAACTATTGATAAAACTTAGATGCCGCCAAAAAGGCTCAGAAATTAATTTGGAAAAATAACAGAGGTACCACAGCCAAAGAACTAATTGCTTTATGGAGACAGTACTGTAAAAAAATATATGGATAGAATTAAGTGACTAGATAAATGTTTAAAAGACAGAGACCCGAAAAAGAAAGGTTTTGTTGTTTAAGTGTACTGTCCCTTTAAAAAGCCTGTCTTGATCAGTGTTTTTTTTGTCGGTGTTGTGGGCCACACCCCCTTCTTACTGTGTCTTACGTGTTTTCTTCCTTTGTGTAATGTATCTGTCTTGTCGTGTGTTTAATTCTGATACTGCTGAATTAAAATTGGAGTTATTGAGGTTAAGTGACCTATTAAATTCTGGTTCTTATAAAGTGTGGGCATGTTAAATTCCAGACATGGGATCTTCAAAAAATTGGCATTTTGAATGTTTATTTTGTGATTGGCTGTGGTTTAAAAAGAGGTTAAAAATTAACGGGATAGGTTAAAAAAACTATCTGGTATCACTGTGATAGGAAAAGTCGGAAAGTTGGAACAGCTCGGAGCGTTGATTATAATCACATCCACTAAAAGTATGTAAAAAAATAGTGTGCAAAAATATAGTATAAAGCAATCCACAAATGTGAGAAGTAAAAAAATCAGTCAAACCTGTGTGAAGAGAAATTTTGAAGATGGGAACTTAATCTCAAAAGGGAGAAGGATCAAGTTACTCCTACCACAAGAGCAAGTTAATATTAACCCCTTCCATTCCAAGAAGCCAGACTGTCATGCCAAGAGCAGTTCAAACAGATAGAAATGACCCAGTCGGTTGAGAACTGTCTGAGGCTAACCATTACACAGGTGAACATGAGGTAACAATTGGTATAGGTTATATTAGTAAAATTGTCCCAATTACTCGGAAATGCCAAAGGCTACAATTGACTGAGATATAAGTTTTCACGCTACAGTGAAAAATTGATAAGAAAGGAATGTAAAACAAATCATATGAAAAGGAAGCATAGGTTAGACAATTGGAAGTCCATTACTTGAGCTATGTACTGACACAGGGTACTAAACGCCTATCAGTTTTACCCTGCCACAGTATGATAAGGAAGTTTTGACAAGTTCTGGGGCTATTCAATTTTATTTGAAATTAATAGTAGAATACAAGATCTGACCAAAGAGGGGAGACCTTCCCTGACAAATTATATAACTCGCATTGAGACTGCTAAGAAAACTCAACAATTAGATCAACACCTCCTAACTCAAGTGTTAAAACAAAGAGCGACATGGAATGGAGGTGGACATCGTAAAAAGAGATAGGCAAATATGGAGACGTAAAGATCTGTGATAAGTGATATAGCAACTGCCTTTGCCTCAGTTGTTAACACCATTGATTTGACAACATTAGATCAAAAGGTCAGAGATTTAGGGTCTCGCATTAAAGATATATTAAAAGATAAATGAAAATACAGATAAGGAATTGTCTGAGGATCAAATGCTGACCATATATTTGCAAAGGATAGCTACAGTGCTAGAAACACATGCCCAAACCATTAATAAATTAATAAAAGAGGAATATAACGTATCTTAGCAGGCGGCTGCTAATGATATCTGCTTAATGTGGTTACATCTTGAAAACACAGAGATTAGGACTTGGAGTTAGAAATTCCAGTCTGCAGCCCTGCGTACATCTGTATGTGGGAGAGACAGTGTTTATTTCAGACAGGCTGCGTGCTTCAGAGAGAGAGCGAGAGTGGAACTAGGCAATTTCTCTCTCCTGTTTTGTTTTCTAAATTTGTTTCGGGTATAGGGATTATTCCTTTGGATAAATAAATAATAAATGAAGATTTGACAAATTAATCACTTGGGCTCTCAAGAAGAGCCGCAATGGATTTTCTGTGTTTCTTTTAAAACAGGTGACCCTGGTTTTTTTTTGGGACCACGTGAGTGTTGATGGTGCAGGATTACCAAGAGTAGTTACAAAGTTACGGTGCAACCTTTGCTGGAGAAATTTGGTGCAGGAAACGATCCAGTGGTGTTAAAGATTTAAGACTTTAGCTGCAGACATCAGCGGATACCAAATGTCACAGCGTGGTGATATCAACCTGATTCTCTTCTTTTGAAAACATTTTGATTTGTTTTGTTTTAACCTATTTATTGTCTTCCGAGACAGAATGATCGAGGTGGGGAGATATGGGAATTTCTCTAAAGTCATTGAATTGGGCATGATAAAAAAATCAATCTGGCATAAATATACAATCTAGTGTAAGTCAGGAAAGTGTAGTTGAGAATAGTAAATTGATAGCTTTCTCGTGGAGATATTTGTGTCCTTGCCTATAACGAATAATGAGAAAACTACACTCAATAGCCTGGCCACTACCCTGACATCGGGACCATTCAGGGGGAGATAAGCACTCTAGACACCGCTGATCTTTTTGATAAGATAACCTGAAAACCTAAGAATGGCTACAGTGGACATAAAAGATACAAATGTATGTTGCCATCATCTGAAACGGAGATCAGGATGAAGAACATGATTACAACGGCCTATGTCCTGGTGAGCTATTGCAACCACTCTTTAAACAAACCAGTTGCTTTTACAGGACTGAATCCTACAGGACATATGATGTGTGCCATGGAAAATGTTCGGAAATACTATGAGGAAGAAGAGACTGGCCAGCAGAAAGTTAATATCCAAGAACACTAAGCTCATTCCTATGAGATGCTGCTAGTATGCGGAGATACATGAAGAAGATACATTGAAGAATGAGTCTCAGACAGGCTCAGTTACTTGACAACAGCACAACAGGAAAATGGTTAATGTGGTCCAGGCGAGTGAGAAATCCTTTTAAACAAGGCACTGACACATGGTCCATAGAGAAACCAACTAATTAATGAAACATTCAGGAAACACTGGTATCAATCAAAAGGACTGAAATTAAAGTAAAGAGGGACACAGTAATTTGGATTTCCAAAATTCAGGGTTAGGTTCCCATCAGTTAACAATAAAATTGGGAGAAACAATATTTAGAAGATATCCGCACAATGGATACAAAATTACAAGATTATGAGGGGCCCAGGTAAAGTAGACAGGAAGTACCTGTTTCCCCTAGCAGAGGGTTCAAGAACTAGAGGACGTAGATTTAAGCTGATTGGCTGGAACAAAATTAAAGGGATGTGTTACTAGACATGCTGTCACTGTGTGTCCACATAGTGTTGGACACAGCCTAGAAGCACAGTGTGGGTTTAATAATACCGGTACCAATCCGGATATTAACTGTACCAGGGAGGCCCTAGAGGCGGATCTAAAACCCACTTTAGTGGCATATGCCGGAGAGGGCGAATATTGTGTTACAACTAATTTGAAAACGTTTAAATATGCCAATCTAACTTGTGATATTTTAAGTCCAGAATTCTACTCCATTTCTGAAGTCCTGGTATGGATTGGACCCGAGGAACTGGTAGAGATACACCGGCATAACCTCACCACCTTACAAGTTTCTGAGAATGTCAGAAAGGACTTAAAAGCATATCAGGACACATTTGGGTATCTGACACCCCTGTTGCCTAAATACTTGAAAGCATTGCGAATGGAGATACGCCTCTCCCAGAAGGTTTATTATAACCTACAACAGGACAATAACAGCATTAAGCATGACATTGACCAAATTAAAGTCACCACCTGGTGAAATGACCTCTGGAATTTGGGACTGAATATACAGATCCATCCTTGGATTAGATTAATTTCATATGTATTAGTCGTAGTGCAGTTTGTTGTAATGTGCTTCTTGATTTTCATTGCATGTAATAAATGTAAGCAGAGGATGAAGGGTTTGGCAAAGATAGTAAAACAGAGCATGGGTGAGAATGTCCCCATTGTCTCTGTGGTTTCAACTAAGAACACATCTTAATGGTACCGGGAGTAGCACCCGCTGGGGTAAGGTGCATGTAAAAGGGAAGACAATTAAGTTTGATAGGATTATCAGATGCTCTGCCTCTCTTCCACCCGGACTGGTGGCCAACACGAAGGGAACCTGGTTAAGATGAGGTACAGCATCTAACGGGATATTGTAGGGAGAATTTGAATTAAGGGATATAATGGGGAGGGCACCAATTCACAGGTGTAAAATGGTCTGAAAGGTACCATTCAGTCTAGTTAGGCTGGAAACAAAATATAAAGCACCATAGGATATTTGACTATGTTAGCCTTTTCAAATTAACATGAATAGGTTTAGCTGACCAAGAACATTCGCAACTTACTTGAGAGATGTTTAGAAGGAGTCTGTTCCTGAGAACAGATAAGAGTACAAAGGCGTATTGATGAAACATGTCTGTGTTCTATTGGGACTTCTCTAGTTCAAGGGTTAGTCATATTCATTGTTATAATTCTTATAGTTTATTGCTTACTTAAATGTTGCTGCGCTGCAGAACCTGCAGAACCAGTGAGCACCGTAATAATTGGTTATCATAAAATGATAAAAGGGGGGAATGAGAAACCCTACGTGGTCAGTTTTCGGTAAAATATTAAAATGCCTACGTGGCAAAGAAGCAGAATGCAAAATGGTTAGAAA
Organism: Heptranchias perlo; assembly: GCF_035084215.1. Taxonomy (NCBI): domain Eukaryota; kingdom Metazoa; phylum Chordata; class Chondrichthyes; order Hexanchiformes; family Hexanchidae; genus Heptranchias; species Heptranchias perlo. The sequence goes on along the minus strand of NC_090331.1, from coordinate 37,724,415 downwards.
GGGTTAATTAGTTAGTAACTGAGATTGGTACAGGTGGCCTGGCCTCCTGCTGGGCCATATGTTTGCGTAGTCAGCAGGTTTGCATGGTCTTAGCAATGTAGAGTCTTTGATGTGATTCAAGGACTGGTCTGAATATCTCCATGTTTATGGCAGATCAATATAGGTAACGAGCTTAGCCAAAGTTGAAAGACATTCCAGGTTGGGAGATAAGGAACAGAAGGAACAGGGAAGAACATTCCAAGTTGGAAGGTGAGGAAGTATCCCCTTTGATGTCTAACAGCAGCATGATCAGTACATGGACGATTTATGATTGGCCGGAAATAATGTAACCTCGCATGGCAACCTGTGCCCGGCTTATGATTGGTGTTGACTCTTGTGTTAATGATGTTCCAACCCCTATTGATTTGTATAAAGGTATGAGTTTTTGTCTTTGTCTTTCTCTCCTTATTCTGTTAGAATCGTTCGGATTCTCTCAGGAATCTGAATAGAAGCTACAGACTAAGACCTGCTATTAAAGTTGTGATGAACTTTAAAATGTATTCGACTTCAGTTTTTACTGAACCAGACTGAGGGGAAAGAATCTGAATCGTCACTAGGAACTAAATTAAAAAGCAGGACCTAATGGGTGGTAAACTCAGGTTTACTACCCGAGCCATGTGCTAATTGGCATAGAGATAGGCAGATCAGAAAGGTGAATGCGTGGCTGAAAGAGTGGTGTGGGAAGGAGGGGTTCCATTTCATGGGACACTGGCACTAGTACTGGGACAGGAAGGAGCTGTACCACTGGGATGGGCTCCATCTGAACCGGAATGGAACCAGAATCCTAGCGGAAAGGATAAATAGGGTGGTGCATAAGGCTTTAAACTAGCAAGATGGGGGGAGGGATCTGGTAGCAATAACAAAACAGTAAAGATAAAAGAAACAGGAGATGAGTGTAAAGGTCAGACTAGGATAAGAAATGAAGATAACATAAATGGTCAAGGAATAAGTACAGTTATAAAAAGGAAGTATAAAAGAACTATTAAAAATAAAGTAAAAGGAATAACAATTCATGATGAATTAAACTACCTGTACAGCAATGTACACAGTGTCCAAAATAAAATGGGAAAACTGGAGGCAATAATCCGTAGTGAGGAACCAGATGTAATAGGAATAAGTGAAACATGGCTACATAAAGAACAGGACTGGCAACTAAATATTGCAGGTTATAACATAATCAGGAAGGCGAGGGAAGGAAGAAGGGGGTGGGGTAGCTGTACTAATTAGAGATAACATAATGGCAGTGGAAAAAAGGGACAGAAACAGAAACAGAATCCATGTGGATTGAAATAAAAGACAAGAAGGGATTGATCACGCTAATAGGGGTATATTACAGACCACCTAAAAGTGGAAAGGAAGTGGAGGAAGAAATATGTAAGCAAATATTTGAAAAGAGTAAAGGACATAGAATAATAATCATGGGAAATTTTAACTATCCCCAAATAAACTTGCAAGAAGAGGTAGGTAAAGGGGTACAGGGAATGGAGTTATTACAATGTGTGCAGGACTCCTTTCTTACCCAGTATGTAAAAAGCCCAACAAGAGAGAAGGTACTGCTGGATCTAGTAATGGGAAATGAACCAGAACAGATAAGAGAAGTAAGACAATAACGATCACAACATAATCAGGTTTGAGATAAAGATTGAGAAGGACATAAGCAAGACAACGACCAAAGTAATAAATTGGAAAAAAGCTACCATACCAGTCCTATGGCAGTTTTATACAGGTCCATACACAATGTAAACCAACAAGCAGTTTTTAATTTCCCAATATTTTTGAAAATGTCTGCATCTAAACCACTCAAGATTCCAATAGCACTGTCTTCATTGTGCCTTCAACTAATTTCATATAATATTTGGAGCAATCTAATATTGCTATTATATTCTAAATACATTATGAGGTCAATATTCTCATGTTGCCCTTGCATTGCACTTTGCCCTCCATTTTGTGCAGATGGGCTATACTGGACAATAGCAATATACAGTTCCCAACATGGATGAACTCACTGACTGGCTGGGTGTTGCTACCTAGACAAATAAAGTTTGAAATTACTAGAGGGAGGCAAGTAAAACTTATGAATAAAATATTTAATAAGTTTGTATGCTAGTTTGTTAAAAGAGACCCTGTGGCAGTCGTGGAGATGGCTGCCACTCTTCATTTTCATATGAACCACCTGCTTTAAATGTTTTCTAAATGTAAAATGCAGTGTGCTGTCAGTTCTGTGTATTACAACAGAGCTGACACAATGAATGTGAATGGGTGGTCAGACTATGATACAATCCCTGCCCTCAGGAACAATTTTACCCTTTTGGTCCAATACTAGGAGATTTAGGTTGCAGGTTATATTTTGTCTGGAATGAACTAATAGAGACTGAGTGGGTTAGTGCAGTCCTGGTATTCAATTGTTCCCTAGGCATCCACACAGTGATGATTTATCACAGTTTAAAATTAGCACCTGTAAGTACATTGTGTTAAGTAGGGAGCAGGGGTGTAGAAATTACACTGCACCAAAACATACTGTAGTGGCTGAATTCTTAATGCACACAGGCAGCTGTGATTACACTGCCCTCTCTCATCATTCTTGAGTAAGGAAAAGCAAAGCTCCATGCATGTGTACTCAAACTTGGGCTGTGGCTCTACTCACAAGCCTGCAATTGTTGGTGAAATTACTATGGGCTGTCCGAGTTTTCTTTAAACTTCAATTTTAAAAATCATTTGCACATTGGATGCAGTTATGGTCTTGATACCAATGCCAATCTGCTGATTTCTGTGAAATAAGGGCAAAATTGAAAAGGAAAAAGGCATACACTAAGTACATAGACAACAAAGGAGGATGCCAAAAGGGCTAATGAAAAGGTTAGGAAAGAAGTTAAAAAAACAATTAGGAAGGCAAAGAGAAATTATAACAAAATACAGGAAGAAATTAACAAACTTGCAGAATGGGCATGTAATTGACAAATGAACATAGACAAGTGTGAGGTATTATGTTTTGGTAGGAAGATTAAGGGGGCCACCCACAGCTTGGATAATAAGAGTCTGAATGGGGTAGAGGAGCAGAGGGATCTGGGAGTACAGATGCACAAATCACTAAAAGTAGCAATGCAGGTTAATAAGGCCATAAAAAGAGCAAACCAAGCACTGCGGTTCATTTCTAGAGGGATAGAATTGAAAAGCAGAGAAGTTTTGTTAAATTTGTATAGAACCTTGGTTAGACCACACTTTTGTTTATTCATTCATGGGATGTGGGCATTGCTGGCAAGGCCAGCATTTATTGCCCATCCCTAATTGCCTTTGAGAAGGTGGTGGCGAGCCGCCTTCTTGAACCGCTGCAGTCCGTGTGGTGACGGTTCTCCCACAGTGCTGTTAAGTAGGGAGTTCCAGGATTTTGATCCAGCGACGATAAAGGAACGGAGACATATTTCCAAGTCGGGATGGTGTGTGACTTGGAGGGGAACGTGCAGGTGTGTTGTTCCCATGTGCCTGCTGCTCTTGTCCTTCTAGGTGGTAGAGGTCGCGGGTTTGGGAGGTGCTGTCGAAGAAGCCTTGGCGAGTTGCTGCAATGCATCCTGTAGATGGTACATACCGCAGCTACGTGCGCCAGTGTTGAAGGGACTGCATGTTTAGGGTGGTGGATGGGGTGCCAATCAAGTGTGCTGCTTTGTCCTGGATGGTGTCGAGCTTCTTGAGTGTTGTTGGAGCTGCACTCATCCAGGCAAGTGGAGAGTATTCCATCACACCCCTGACTTGTGCCTTGTAGATGGTGGAAAGGCTTTGGGGAGTTGGGAGGTGAATCACTCGCTGTAGAATACCCAGCCTCTGACCTGCTCTCGTAGCCACAGTATTTATGTGGCTGGTCCAGTTAAGTTTCTGGTCAATGGTGACCCCCAGGATGTTCATGGTGGGGGATTCGGCGATTGTAATGCCGTTGAATGTCAAGGGGAGGTGGTTAGACTCTCTCTTGTTGGAGATGGTCATTGCCTGGCACTTGTCTGGCACGAATGTTACTTGCCACTTATCAGCCCAAGCCTAGATGTTGTCCAGATCTTGCTGCATGCGAGCACGGACTGCTTCATTATCTGAGGGGTTGCGAATGGAACTGAACACTGTGCAGTCGTCAGCCAACATCCCCATTTCTGACCTTATGATGGAGGGAAGGTCATTGATGAAGCAGCTGAAGATGGTTGGGCCTAGGACACTGCCCTGAGGAACTCCTGCAGCAATGTCCTGGGACTGAGATGATTCGCCTCCAACAACCACTACCATCTTTCTTTGTGCTAGGTATGACTCCAGCCACTGGAGAGTTTTCCATCTGATTCCCATTGACTTCAATTTTACTAGGGCTCCTTGGTGCCACATTCTGTCAAATGCTGCCTTGGTGTCAAGGGCAATCACTCTCACCTCACCTCTGGAATTCAGCTCTTTTGTCCATGTTTGGACCACGGCTGTAATGAGGCCTGGAGCCGAGTGATCCTGTGCTTTTTGTGGACAGGACATACCTGGGCAATTTTCCACATTGTCGGGTAGATGCCAGTGTTGTAGCTGTACTAGAACATTTTGGCTAGAGGCGCAGCTAGTTCTGGAGCACAAGACTTCAGCACTACAGCCGGGATGTTGTCGGGGCCCATAGCCTTTGCTGTATCCAGTGCACTCAGCTGTTTCTTGATATCACGTGGAGTGAATCGAGTTGGCTGAAGACTGGCTTCTGTGATGGTGGGGATATCTGGAGGAGGCCGAGATGGATCATCCACTCAGCACTTCTGGCTGAAGATGGTTGCAAACGCTTCAGCCTTGTCTTTTGCACTATGCCATCATTGAGATGGGGATGTTCATGGAGCCTCCTCCTCTCATTAGTTGTTTAATTGTCCACCACCATTCATGACTGGATGTGGCAGGACTGCAGAGCTTTGATCTGATCCGTTGGTTGTGGAATTGCTTAGCTCTGTCTATAGCATGTTGCTTCCGCTGTTTAGCTGCATGTAGTCCTGTGTTGTAGCTTCACCAGGTTGGCACCTCATTTTTAGGCACGTCTGCTGTTGCTCCTGGCATGCTCTTCTACATTCCTCATTGAACCAGGGTTGATCCCCTGGCTTGTTGGTAATGGTAGAGTGAGGAATATGCCGGGCCATGAGGTTACAGATTGTGCTGGAATACAATTCTGCTCCTGCTGATGGCCCACAGCGCCTCATGGATGCCCAGTTTTGAGCTATTAGATCTGTTCTGAATCTATCCCATTTAGCACAGTGATAGTGCCACACAACACGTTGGATGGTATCCTCAGAGTGAAGATGGGACTTTGTCTCCACAAGGACTGTGCGGTGGTCACTCCTACCAATACTGTCATGGAGAGATGCATCTGCAACAGGTAGATTTGTGAGGACGATGTCAAGTAGGTTTTTCCCTCGTGTTGGCTCGCTCACCACCTGCCGCAGGCCCAGTCTGGCAGCTATGTCCTTCAGGACTCGGCCAGCTCGGTCAGTAGTGGTGCTATCGAGCCAGTCTTGGTGATGGACATTGAAGTCCTAGGCCCAACCATCTTCAGCTGCTTCATCAATGACCTTCCCTCCATCATAAGGTCAGAAATGGGGATGTTCGCTGATGATTGCACAGTGTTCAGTTCCATTCGCAACCCCTCAAATAATGAAGCAGTCCGAGCCAGCATGCAGCAAGACCTGGACAACATCTAGGCTTGGGCTGATAAGTGGCAAGTAACATTCGTGCCAGACAAGTGCCAGGCAATGACTATCTCCAACAAGAGAGAATCTAACCACCTCCCCTTGACATTCAACGGCATTACCATCGCCGAATCCCCCACCATGAACATCCTGGGGGTCACCATTGACCAGAAACTTAACTGGACCAGCCATATAAATACTGTGGCTACGAGAGCAGGGTATTCTGCGGCGAGTGACTCACCTCCTGACTCCCCAAAGCCTTTCCACCATCTACAAGGCACAAGTCAGGGGTGTGATGGAATACTCTCCACTTGCTTGGATGAGTGCAGCCCCAACAACACTCAAGAAACTCGACACCATCCAAGATAAAGCAGCCCGCTTGATTGGCACCCCATCCACCACCCTAAACATTCACTCCCTTCACCACCGGCGCACTGTGGCTGCAGTGTGTACCATCCACAGGATGCACTGCAGCAACTCGCCAAGGCTTCTTCGACAGCACCTCCCAAACCCGCGACCTCTACCATCTAGAAGGACAAGAGCAGCAGGCACATGGGAACAACACCACCTGCACGTTCCCCTCCAAGTCACACACCATCCCGACTTGGAAATATATCGCCGTTCCTTCATCGTCACTGGGTCAAAATCCTGGAACTCCCTTCCTAACAGCACTGTTGGAGAACTGTCACCACACGGACTGCAGCGGTTCAAGAAGGCGGCTCACCACCACCTTCTCAAAGGCAATTAGGGATGGGCAATAAATGCCGGCCTCGCCAGCGACGCCCACATCCCACGAACGAATAAAAAAAAAAGTCCCCCACCCAGAGTACATTTTGTGCCATTGCCACCCTCAGTGCTTCCTCCAAGTTGTGCTCAACAAGGAGGAGGATTGATTCATCAGCTGAGGGAGGGCGCTAGGTGGTAATCAGCAGGAGGTTTTCTTATCCATGTTTGACCTGATGCCATGAGATTTCATGGGGTCTGGAGTCAATGTTGAAGACTTCCAAGGGCACATCCTCCTGACTGTATGCCACTGTGCTGTCACCTCTGGTGTGTCTGTCCTGCCAGTGGGACAGGACATACCCAGGGAAGGTGATGGCGGAGTCTGGGACGTTGGCTGAAAGATATGATTTTGTGAGTATGGCTATGTCAGGCTGTTGCTTGGCTAGTCTGTGGGATAGCTCTCCCAATTTTTGCATAACTCCCCAGATGTCAGTGAGGAGGACTTTGTAGGGTCGACTGGGCTTGGTTTGCCTTTGTTGTGTTTGGTGTCTAGTGGTCCGATGCCGGGTGGTCCGTTCGGTTTTATTCTTATTGTGACTTTCTGTAGTGAGATTGTACAACTGAATGGCTTGCTAGGCCATTTTAGAGGGCGATTAAGAATCAACCATATTGCTTTGGGTCTGGAGTCACATATAGGCCAGACCGGGTGTGGATGGCAGGTTTCCTTCCCTAAAAGATATTAGTGAACCAGATCGGTACTTGGAGTACTGTGCGCAGTTCTGGTCTCCATATTATAAAAAGGATATAGAGGCACTGGAGAAGGTGCAAAAAAGATTTACTAGGATGATACCAGAACTGAGAGGTTATACTTATCAGGAAAGATTGAGCAGGCTAGGGCTTTTTTCTCTAGAAAAGAGGAGACCGAGGGTGACCTGATAATGGTTTTATGATTATGAAAGGGTTTGATAGGGTAGATGTAGATATGATGTTTCCACTTGCGGGAGAGACCTAAACTAGGGGCCATAAAAATAAGAAAGTCACTAATAAATCCAGTAGGGAAATTAGAAGAAACTTCTTCACCCAGTGAGTGGTTAGAATGTGGAACTCGCTACTACAAGGAGTAGTTGAGGCGACTAGCATAGATGCATTTAAGGGGAAGCTAGATAAACACATGAGGGAGAAAGGAATAGAAGGATATGCTGATAGGGTTAGATGAAGTAGGGAGGGAGGAGGCACGTATGGAGCATAAACACCGGCATGGACCTGTTGGGTCGAATAGCCTGTTTCTTTGCTGTACATTCTATGTAATTCTATGTAATGATCTGGACAACATCCAGGCTTGGGCTGATAAATGGCAGGTAATAATCACACCACTTAACTGCCAGGCATTGTTCATCGCCAACAAGAAAAGAACCAATCATACTCCCCTGAGCTTCAACTCCATCATCATTAATGAATCCCCTATGGCCAACAATCTAGGGGTCACCAGAAACTGAACTGGACCAGCCATATCAACAATGTGACTACAAGAGCAGGACAGAAGCTTGTTGCTCTGTGACAAATGGCTCAACTCCTGACCACTGAAAGCCTCTCCACCATCTACAAATCTCAAGTCAGAAGTATGATGAATTACCACTCGTCTGGATGGGTGCAGCTGCAATAATGCTCAGGAAGCTCAACACCATCCAGAACAAAGCAGCCTGTTTGATCAGTGCACCGTTACTGGACTCCATATGGACCCCTTCACCACTGGTGTACTCTGGATTCAGTATGTACTTTCTACAGTAACTCACCAAGCTTATTTCGACAGCACCTTCAAGCCTCGTGATCTCCACTGCCAAGATGGACAAGAGCAGCAGAATTCCTAACCTAACATCATTGTGAGAACACCATCAGCACAAGGACTGCAGCAGTTCAATGAGAAGGCCTACCATCACTTTCACAGGGCAACAAAAATGCAACCTTATTGTTTCTGATGGTGCCCTCAATGTTTCCTCCGTGGTATAAATGGAGCATTAATTGTCTAAAGTACTTGCTATCTACCCAGTCATGTTCTGCAAGAAATGAGTAGTAATTATAATTATTTTTTTGCCCTTATTTCATTTCTGATTGGAGGGATTCAAACAGGGAGTTGCAGGAAAGATGGGCACAAATTTGGGAGACAACAACAGGTTCAAGGACTTTGGAGAGGAAAGGGAGATTGGAGATGAGACAGTAGTTTACAAGGACTGACTGGTCAAGGGTGGGCTTTATGATGAGGGCAATGGTGACAGCGGTTTAAAAGGAGGGGGACAGTACCTGAGGAGAGGGAACTGTTTACAATGTCAGCTAGCATGGGAGCCGGGAAGGGAGGTTGGTTGATCAGTAGCTTAGTAGCAATGGGATCAATGGAGAAGGAAGTGGGTCTCATGGACAAGATGAGATCAGAGAGGGCATAGGGGGAGATAGATGATAGAAAAAGGCATGAGTTCAGGACAAGGGCAGGGGGTAGCCTAGGGGGAGGTTTAGCTTGTTTTTAAAAAATATATATACTTTATTCATAAAATTTGCAGCAGTACATACAATACAGTTGTCATATCACATTCCAAACGTACACAATATAGATTATGCAATTTGCAGGTTACATCAAGTACAGTTCAATGAACACATTGTACATAATTACAGTTCATGGCACTCTAGTGTGCCTCATTGCATCATAATCAATACAGGTGATTCATTACAGATACATTACAGATTTATTATGGGTACATTACATCAATTTGAGTTTTACATTCTGCCCGAGGGGGTTTTTCCCTGATTGCAGCCTCTCGGTATACAATGGCGGAAAGGCTCTAAACGGTTGCCTTTCCCCACAGAGCCTTTGCGGCGGCTGCACCCATCCTCAGTGCATACCTGAGCACGTAGTCCTGGACCTTGGAATGTGCCAGTCTGCAACACTCGGTCGAGGACAGCTCCTTGCACTGGAAGACCAGCAAGTTTCGGGCAGCCCAAAGGGCGTCTTTCACCGAGTTGATGGTCTTCCAGCAGCAGTTGATGTCCGTCTCAGTGTGCGTCCCCGGGAACAGCCCATAGAGCACAGAATCCTGTGTTACGGAACTGCTCGGGACGAACCTGGACAGATACCACTGCATCTCTCTCCAGACCTTCTTTGCAAAGGCACATTCCAGAAGGAGATGGCTGACGGTCTCATCTCCACCGCAGCCTCCTCGGGGACAGCGGCAACTGAACGGATGGTCTCAATCTTAGTGACAGAGAATTCCATGAGCCTCTTACAGTTGTTGTTGGAGGTGAGGGTGGAGGGGGCAGGAGAGAGGAGTTTAAGGAAATGGTTAATTGTGGAGAAAAGGAGCCGAGAGTTATCTTTGCTTTCCAGGATGATCATGGAGTAATAAGCAGATTTGGCAGAGAAGAGCTAGGCCCCATAATGCTTGATGTGGTCTAGCCAGATCTGGCAATGGATGATTAAACTAGTTGCGCACCAGATACACTGAAGTCTTGGACTTGAGGGGCAGGCACGCCACAACACCCGCCACTTCCTTGAGGAAGCCACAGAAATGTCAGGCCAATGTACAGGAGGTTGAGATCTGGCATCATGGGAAGTGAAGGTTCCCCAGATGCATTGGAGAGGAATATCAGCCATCTGTTTTATTTTAATTTATACATAAGGTAAGCGTTTATTTAATTAGAAGATCCAGGAAAAAGGAAGCATAACACTTTCATTTCAAGATAGTACTTTAAAAAAAGCAACTGCATTTTGAATTTTCAAAACAACTCTTCTGTAAAGGATTTCTCTGCATGGAGTCTGAACAGAGATCAGACATCGAATATGTAAAACAAAGATGCAGGTCCCATCCCTATGTTTACACACTGATGAGTTATGTTAAAACATTGAATAAAGGTTGCGCACTACTAAATCCCACATCCTCCGATCTGTACGCCAGACCTCACCAATCAGCCAATCTGAGTTGGGACCAGGCCTGCGAGAGTGCATGCATCAAGGTTCTCTGCTGATGCACTAGAGACCTTGGTGCAAGAGGTGGACAGAAGGAGGGCCATCCTATATCCGCGGTGGGGGCGGGGGGGTGCGTGCAAGAGGCCCTCCAGACATATATCCAAAAGGTAGTGGGAGGCAGCGGGGGACAAAGTCAATGGCCAGCGCACAGCATCATGAAAATGGATGCAGGGCAGGAAGAAGTTCATTGCTTTGATATGAATGGTCAAGGTGAATGAGGTCAACTGTCAAGTGGCGTCTCCTACCAACTGCACCACGCACTAGACCCCCCATCACCCACATACCAACTAACTCTTTCCATCAGTATTCAACTCTTCCAACCAGATGCTTCCTCTCACCCTTACACATTACCACTGTTTCAAGCTGCCCACCCACAACTCACAGGCCACACACACTGGCAGCTATTCAACTATGGCAGGCACATCACCCAGACATACGCTGCGCTTTCTTGCAGGAGAAGGTGGCGCATATTAAGAGGCAGCAAGTGGCAGTGGCATTTAGCCCACAGAGCCTGTTCCGCCATTCAATGAGATCATGGTGGACCTGTGACCTCACTCCATATACTCGCCTTAGTCCCATATCCCTTAATACCCTTGGTTCACAGAAATCTATCAATCTCAGATTTAACTTTCACAAGTGAGCTAGCATCAACTGCCGTCTGCAGAAGAGTGTTCCAAACGTCTCCCACCCTTTGCATTTTCTAACTTCACTCCTGCACATCCTGGCTCTAAATCTTAGACCATGTCCCTGTGTCCTAGTATTCAAGTATAGGAGACCTCCAAAAACAGTTACAAATGTCCTGGCAGCCAGAAACAATAATCCAGCCACTAACCTGTAAATCCTGCATGGTTCCTTTTTAATAGCGACGGGGGGAGGTCCTCCAGGCACTCTAAGACACGTTCAGATGGTCGGGGTTAAGACTGTGCGTTGAGTTGTGTGTTAAGTCCCAAAATGGTGTGTATCACTTTAAATCAGCATTGCACACTGATTGAAGCAGGCGCAGATAACGAACGCTGGAATCATGTATCTCCTTACTTTACATGATCCCAGCGTTCATTATCTGCGCCTGCACTAACTTCTATACCAAGATGGCATCTGGCGCACGTCACGCTCGAAACGTGCGTACGCATCCAAGACGCCATCTTGGATATCGGAGAGGCCGTGTAGCGCTGAAACAACTGGCGCTACACGACCCAATTTGGCGCCCACTGACTTTAAATTAATTATTCACTGGCGGTAGGACATTTCACCACATAAATTATTATTACATATGCACCATTTAATTTTATCAGCAGTTACTTGGGGTTAAGACATACTTTTACTTTTAATTGTGCAATAAATTAAGGAGGTAAAATACCACTTTGCTGATATAGTATCCAATTAAAGTGGATTATTTTTGTGTTACAGACTATTGGAGAGCTGAGAATAATTACTAAGCAATACTTTTGTAAAGGGGGTCATTTCCATCAGAAACTAAAATAATATTGCTTTTTTCTGAACCTGGAGGTAAGATTGAAGTTATAAAATCATTTTGTGGTATCTGATATACTCCTCAATGTGTTTTAATTCAATTTTGGGTCCTTTTTCTTGCAATCGTTGCGTGTTAAGAAATGAGCAATGGAAAATAATACTGTATTTTACAACATTTTTATTGATGTCACCGGACACATTTTTTGAGGAATATAATGAATGCTATTTCGTTGTTGGGAAGTGAGCCTTTGGCTTAGAAGTAGCATTACTATCTTTATGCCAGAAGGTGAAGGGTTCGAGCCCCACCCCAGACAGCCCCAACAAGTACAGAGAGTAGAGTACGGTCTCTCAATACTGGGTTGACATCCAGCGGGGTACTTGCGTCTGGACGGAGTAACCACTGGTTCAGTGATAACATTCCCACCTCTGGTTTAGAAGGATTGCGTACGGGCCACAGCAAGCCTATTTGGTGCCCGGAACCTGCCAGCAGCATGGTACTGCGTCCCAGCCTACAAAATGGATTGGACCTCCCTCTGGCACTATCCGCTGGTCAGCCGCCCAATAGTTAAAATCTACCCTAATAGTTTAGAACTGGTGATAATTCAGTGCATTAAATGCTCCCATGTCAGGTTTAGTACAAATTACATTTCTGTATCTTTTTTGATAAATCAAGAATTAAAAAAAAATTCTCTTCTTGAATTCAAAATTATACCAAAAATGATTTTTTGAATTCAAATGAGCGAAATGTTGCAGTAAACAGAATTTAACTATGCATAACCAAAAGATAAGCAGTGTTAGCTAGGCTCAGTGATAGCAGTCTCACTTCTGAGTCAAAAGTTCAAACCCTGATCCAGGACTTGATTGATATTTCAGTACTAAGGGGGTGCTACATAAGAACATAAGAAATAGGAGCAGGAGTAGGCCAATCGGCCCCTCGAGCCTGCTCCGCCATTCAATAAGATCATGGCTGATCTGGTCCTAACCTCAAATCTAAAATCATGTCCAATTTCCTGCCCGCTCCCCGTAACCCCTAATTCCCTTTACTTCTAGGAAACTGTCTATTTCTGTTTTAAATTTATTTAATGATGTAGCTTCCACAGCTTCCTGGGGCAGCAAATTCCACAGACCTACTACCCTCTGAGTAAAGAAGTTTCTCCTCATCTCAGTTTTGAAAGAGCAGCCCCTTATTCTAAGATTATGCCCCCTAGTTCTCGTTTCACCCATCCTTGGGAACATCCTTACCGCATCCACCCGATCAAGCCCCTTCACAATCTTATATGTTTCAATAAGATCGCCTCTCATTCTTCTGAACTCCAATGAGTAGAGTCCCAATCTACTCAACCTCTCCTCATATGTCTGCCCCCTCATCCCCGGGATTAACCGAGTGAACCTTCTTTGTACTGCCTCGAGAGCAAGTATGTCTTTTCTTAAGTATGGACACCAAAACTGTATGCAGTATTGTCAGAAGTGCCATTTGGATGAGACATTAAACTGTCTGCCTGTAAAAGATCCCGGGCCAGTATTCAATTTGTAGAGCAGGGAGTTCTCCTAGTGTCCTGCCAGCATTCATCTCTCAACCAATGTCACCAAAACAGATTAACTGGTGATTTGTTCATTTGCTGATTCATGGGACTTTGCTGTATGCAAATTGGATACTGCATTTGACGACAAAACAACAGTGACTGCACTTCAAAAATAACTTCGGGATGCCCCTGAGGATGTGAAAGGCACTATGCAATGCAAAATCTTTCTTTTTAATGTTAACTAGGCACACAAGATTTTGGCCCAGGTTTTCCTGCAATGGCAAGATCGGCTAGATTTAACCCAGCATGCCGATCTCACCGTCGATAACTTCCTCCAAATTTTCCTGAATTTCTAATTAGAATACGCTGCAGTGAGCATGGCGGAGAATCAAAATTGGTGCAGCTATTTTTTTCCAGCGATTTGATTAATACATGAGACAAGGTGACATTGTGAAGACTTAAAACCGGCTTTTATGCAAAGTGGAAGTATGCCACTCATCCAAAGTGCTGCTCCGACCATCTCTTCTCGATGGAATCAGCTCCACCGCTAGCCTTGCCGAAAGGTGAGATATTTGCCCAGAAATTGCTTAAAAAAGAATGGGGAGCAATAGCGCTCGCTGTTGTTAGTGGCGAAATTGAGGAGCAAGTTCCAGCGTTCACACTTGCGCAGTGAAACGCAGAAATCCAGAACTTGCTCCTCCTGGTTCACCGCCAATATGACAGTTTCGAATTAAAGGGATATCGCTGGCTGGAATCAGTGGAAACAATGAACCAACGCCAACTTGGTCATCCGTCCAGCTGGAAAGTAAGTCTTAATGACTGCCAAACAACTAAAAATGAACTTTTAAAAATGTGGAGCCTCATTACGCCTTATTTTAATAGTTTTGTTTTACTTTTCTTTTCTGTCTCTTTTATTTCATTCAATTATTTCTTACCCTCTTTTTTTCGCTGTCTATAACTGTTTTTACAAATGATTTTACTGATGTACTTTCACTTCCTGGATTTTACATTCCAGCTTGAAGAAAATGTTTGCAGTGTGTCAAAAATGCTGCAATTTCATTGGTTAAGGGGAGAGAGCAATCCTCTTGCTTCTCCCTCGGGTCCTAGCTTCACAGGAACTGACGCTGGGCTCTTCTCCACTTCCTATTAGAGGAAGTGCATCCACTAAAGACCGCGATAAATTAGTGGATTAGTATAAAGCTATGGAGCAATAAGCACTGTTGGTTCACCGCTCTGAACAATTTCTGGGCCCATAGCTCTGTCCTCCATTAAAATCAATGGCGATCACAAATTTCCTTGATTAAGGCCAATATTCTCACTGCTGCCACCAGACCGAAAAATAATGACTTAGCAGTGGGGTGATATATGTAATAAAACTGATTTCAATATCATCACGATTCTACGGGTAAATGATGAGGGCAATTTAAAAACCCACCAGTCTGATCATCCACAAGTTCTTGTTTTCAGTTAAGGATCGTTCTGTGGATATAAAATAAATTTTTGGTTTTATACCAGAGAGACATTCTCAGCCACCTTTCACAATGAACCGTTTTCATTTGATGCCTTGTGTCCCTCCAAACTCTCTTTTTCACTCCATCATTAATCCTCAAAGAAGTTGTGATTATTTCCCTTGCATTTTGAAACTTCTGCAAAAACACTAATCCTATTTAGCCAGCCCTTATCTTGTGTGTGTATTAGCATTGAAAACTCAGTGCCAGAGCTCGCAAATCCTTTCCCATCCCTTAGCCATCTGCATATTAACCTTCAAGCACTGTGTCTTGAGAAAGCTGCAAGAGGTGTATTTTAAGACAAAAATCACGATTCAACAATATTTACCTGTCAAATTAATTGTTGTTCGCAATTAAAAGAGCTGCAAGTAAAAACAAGGATAACACAATTAACGATCAAGACAGCAAAGTACAATGAACTTCTAGTAATATGGAGGACTCATGAATCTAGGGGGTAGATTTCTTAATCCTTTCAATGTAGCAGGAAAGACACAAATTCAGTTAGTTGCAGGATAAATAATTTTCAAATGTTTGTCACCCATTCCACAGTCCATTTGATGGAGTAATGTTTGAGGATGGACAGGCTGAAAGACATAATTATTTTACAAGTTACAATGTGACTAGTCCATCGTGAGTTCCTTCAGCAATATTCACAGAATTAGATACTTTCATTCCCGGTCATTTTAATTAATTTTCTATGTTCTTCTCTAGCATTTATTAAACTTGGACCCATAAATGACATGAAATAAACAAATAAAACATATATTGCACAGTGATTGAAATGATAAAGATTGATCTTTGACCAAAGCGACCCTGACATCCTGTGAACACTGTAATTCATCGGCCATTGCCTGTGCCATTTCTGATTCGTCGCTATGCTGCTGCGACGTATTGGAATTATTTATTTAGGGAACCTTAAGGTAAGTTAGTAATGGTGAAATCAGCACACAAAACGGTTAAACATACATAAGAACATAACAACATAAGAAATAGGAGCAGGAGTAGGCCAATCGGCCCCTCAAGCCTGCTCCGCCATTCAACAAGATCATGGCTGATCTGATCCGAACCTCAAATCTAAATTCATGTCCAATTTCCTGCCCGCTCCCCGTAACCTCTAATTCCCTTTACTTCTAGGAAACTGGCTATTTCTGTTTTAAATGTATTTAATGATGTAGCTTCCACAGCTTCCTGGGGCAGCAAATTCCACAGACCTACTACCCTCTGAGTGAAGAAGTTTCTCCTCATCTCAGTTTTGAAAGAGCAGCCCCTTATTCTAAGATTATGCCCCCTCGTTCTAGTTTCACCCATCCTTGGGAACATCCTTACCGCATCCACCCGATCAAGCCCCTTCACAATCTTATATGTTTCAATAAGATCGCCTCTCATTCTTCTGAACTCCAATGAGTAGAGTCCCAATCTACTCAACCTCTCCTCATATGTCCACCCCCTCATCCCCGGGATTAACTGAGTGAACCTTCTTTGTACTGCCTCGAGAGCAAGTATGTCTTTTCTTAAGTATGGAGACCAAAACTGTATGCAGTATTCCAGGTGCGGTCTCAACAATACCTTATATAACTGCAGCAATACCTCCCTGTTTTTATATTCTATCCCCCTAGCAATAAAAGCCAACATTCCGTTGGCCTTCGTGATCACCTGCTGCACCTGCATACTAACTTTTTGATTTTCTTGGACTAGGACCCCCATTGCTGATCTCGCTGTTGCACCAATAAGATAAAGGAGGCTTATGACTAATGTAAGGTTCATAGTACAGTAGAGAACCAGGCTGAAGACAGAAAGTACAGAGGAGATCTAAAAAAGGGAATAAGAGGGGCAAAGAGAGAGTATGAGAATAGATTAGTGGCTAACATAAAAGGGAACTCAAAACTCTTTTATAAACATATAAGTAGTAAAAGGACAGTCAAAGGAAGGGTGGGACCAATTAGGGACAAAAAAGGATATTTTTTTTTATTCATTCTTGGGATGTGGGCGTCGCTGGCAAGGCCAGCATTTATTGCACATCCCTAATTGCCCTTGAGAAGGTGGTGGTGAGCCGCCTTCTTGAACCGCTGCAGTCCGTGTGGTGAAGGTTCTCCCACAGTGCTGTTAGGTAGGGAGTTCCAGGATTTTGACCCAGTGACGATGAAGGAACGGCGATATATTTCCAAGTCGGGATGGTGCGTGACTTGGAGGGGAACATGCAGGTAGTGTTGTTCCCATGTGCCTGCTGCCCTTGTCCTTCTAGGTGGTAGAAGTCGCAGATTTGGGAGGTGCTGTCGAAGAAGCCTTGGCGAGTTGCTGCAGTGCATCCTGTAGATGGCACACACTGCAGCCACGGTGTGCCGGTGGTGAAGGGAGTGAATGTTTAGGGTGGTGGATGGGGTGCCAATCATGCGGGTTGCTTTGCCCTGGATGGTGTCGAGCTTCTTGAGTGTTGTTGGAGCTGCACTCATCCAGGCAAGTGGAGAGTATTCAATCACACTCCTGTCTTGTGCCCTGTAGATGGTGGAAAGGCTTTGGGGAGTCAGGAGGTGAGTCACTCGCTGCAGAATACCCAGCCTCTGACCTGCTCTTGCAGCCACAGTATTTACGTGGCTGGTCCAGTTAAGTTTCTGGTCAATGGTGACCCCCAGGATATGGATGGTGGGGGATTCGGCAATGGTAATGCCGTTGAATGTCAAGGGGAGGTGGTTAGACTCTCTCTTGTTGGAGATGGTCATTGCCTGGCACTTGTCTGGCGCGAATGTTACTTGCCACTTATCAGCCCAAGCCTGGATGTTGTCCAGGTCTCGCTGCATGCGGGCACAGACTGCTTCATTATCTGAGGGGTTGCAAGTGGAATTGAACACTTTGCAATCATCAGCGAACATCCCCATTTCTGACCTTATGATGGAGGGAAGGTCATTGATGAAGCAGCTGAAGATGATTGGGCCTAGGATACTGCCCTGAGGAACTCCTGCAACAATGTCCTGGGGCTGAGATGATTGGCCTCCAACAACCACTGCCATCTTCCTTTGTGCTAGGTATGACTCCAGCCACTGGAGAGTTTTCCCTCTGATTCCCATTGACTTCAATTTTACTAGGGCTTCTTGGTGCCACACTCGGTCAAATGCTGCCTTGATGTCAAGGGCAGTTACTCTCACCTCACCTCTGGAATTCAGCTCTTTTGTCCATGTTTGGATCAAAGCTGTAATGAGGTCTGGAGCCGAGTGGTCCTGCCGGAACCCAAACTGAGCATCGGTGAGCAGATGACGACACCTTCCATCACTTTGCTGATGATTGAGAGTAGACTGAGGGGGCGGTAACTGGCTGGATTGGATTTGTCCTGCTTTTTGTGGACAGGACATACCTGGGCAATTTTTCACATTGTCGGGTAGATGCCAGTGTTGTAGCCGTAACGGAACAGTTTGGCGAGAGGTACGGCTAGTTCTGGAGCACAAGACTTCAGCACTACAGCTGGGATGTTGTCGGGGCCCATAGCCTTTGCTGTATCCAGTGCACTCAGCCGTTTCTTGATATCA
Organism: Heptranchias perlo; assembly: GCF_035084215.1. Classification (NCBI taxonomy): domain Eukaryota; kingdom Metazoa; phylum Chordata; class Chondrichthyes; order Hexanchiformes; family Hexanchidae; genus Heptranchias; species Heptranchias perlo. The sequence continues at coordinate 37,705,950 of NC_090331.1, read as the reverse complement.
CGTGGAGTGAATCGAATTGGCTGAAGACTGGCTTCTGTGATGGTGGGGATATCGGGAGGAGGCCGAGATGGATCATCCGCTCGGCACTTCTGGCTGAAGAAGGTTGCAAACGCTTCAGCCTTGTCTTTTGCACTCACGTGCTGGACTCCACCATCATTGAGGATGGGGATGTTTACAGAGCCTCCTCCTCCCGTTAATTGTCCACCACCATTCTTGTGGAGGCAGAGGGCATGGCTGAGGTACTAAATCAATACTTTGCATCTGTCTTCACTAGAGATGAGGATGCTGCCAATGTAGCAGTGAAGGAGGAGGAAGTAGCAATATTGGATAGGATAAAAATCGATAAAGAGGATATACTTAAAAGTTTGGCAGTACTCAAAGTAGAAAAATCACTGGTCCAGATGGGATGCATCCTAGGTTACTGAGGGAAGTAAAGGTGGAAATTGTGGAGGCTCTGGTCACAATCTTCCAATCCTGCTTAGATATGGGGATGGTGCCAGAGGACTGGAGAATTGCAAATGTTATACCCCTGTTCAAAAAAAGGGAGAGGGATAAACCCAGCAATTACAGGCCAATCAGCCTAATGTTGGCGGTGGGGAAACTTTAAGAGACAATAATCAGAGACAAAATTAATTGGCACTTGGTAAATTATGGGCTGACAAATGAAAGTCAGTTAAAGGAAAATTATGTTTGACTAACTTGATTGAGTTCTTTGATGAAGTAACCCAGAGGATTGATGAGAGTAGTGCGGTTGATGTATATATGGACTTTCAAAAGCCATTTGATAAAGTAGTACATAATAGACTTGTTAGCACAATTAAAGCCCATGGGATTAAAGGGACAGTGGCAGCGTGGATACAAAATTGGCTAAGGGACAGAAAGCAGAGAGTACTGGTGAACGGAAGCTTTTCAGACTGGAGGGAAGTATACAGTGGTGTTCCTCAAGGGTCAGTATTTTTGATATATATTAATGACCTGGACTTGGGTACAGAGAGTATAATTTCAAAGTTTGCAGATGACATGAAACAATGTAGTAAAGAATGTGGAGGATAGTAACAGACTTCAGGAGGACATAGACAGACTGGTGAAATGGGCAGACACATGGCAGATGAAATTTAATGCAGGGAAGTGTGAAGTGATACATTTTGGTAGGAAGAATGAGGAGAGACAATATAAACTAAATGGTACAATTTTAAAGGTGATGCAGGAGCAGAGAGACCTGGGGGTGCACATACACAAATCTTTGAAGGTGGCAGGACAAGTTGAGAAGGCTGTTAAAAAAGCAAATGGGATCCTGGGCTTTATTAATAGAGGCATAGAGTACAAAAACAAGGAAGTTATGCTAAACATTTATAAAACACTGGTTAGGCCTCAGTTGGAGTATTGTGTTCAATTCTGTGCACCACACTTTAGGAAAAATGTCAAGGCCTTGGAGAGGGTACAGAAGAGATTTACTAAAATGGTGCCAGGGATGAGGGACTTCAGTAACGTGGAGAGACTGGAAAAGCTGGGGTTGTTCTCCTTAGAACAGAGAAGGTTAAGAGGAGATTTGATAGAGGTGTTCAAATTTGATAGAGTAAATAAGGAGAAACTGTTTCCAGTGGCAGAAGGGTGGGTAACCAGAGGACACAGATTTAAGATGATCGACAAAAGAGCCAGAGGTGACATGAGGAAACATTCTTTTATGCAGCAAGTTGTGTGGGGCACTCTTTCTGGGCTGCATTGCAGGAGGCCACAGACGTGAGTCCAGGATGGTATGTTGCCTCCCTGGTGCCAGGTTCAAGGATGCAGAACATTCTGGAAGGGGAGGGTGAAAAGCCAGAGGTCGTGGTCCATATTGGTACCAATGACATAAGTAGAAAGAGGGATGAGGCCCTGCAGGAAGATTTTAAGGAGTTAGGAAAAAAAGTAAAAAGCAGGGCCTCAAAGGTAGTAATCTCCCAGTGCCATGCGCTAGTGAGTCTAGAAATAGAAGGATAGAGCAGATGAATGCGTGGCTGGAGAGATGGTGCAAGGCGGGGTGGGGGGGGGCTTTAGATTCCCGGGGCATTGGGACCAGTTCTGGGGGAGGTGGGACCTGTACAAGCCGGATGGGTTGCACCTCAACAGAGCCAGGACCAATATCCTTGCGGGGAGGTTTGCAAGTGCTGTTGGGGAGGGTTTAAACTAGCTTGGCAGGGGCATGGGAACCTGAACATAGATTCAGATGGGACAGAATCAGAACTGGAGATAGAAGGCAGAAAATTAGTAAGTGAGTTAGGAAGGGAGTTTGGCAATGCTTAAAAGGTATATACCTCAATTCAAGGAGTATAGTGAATAAGGCAGATGAGCTGAGGGCACAGGTAGACACGTGGCAGTACACTATCTTAGCTATTACAGAAATGTGGCTTAAAGAGGGGCAGGAATGGCAACTCAACGTTCCTGGTTACAGGGTTTTCAGACGAGATAGAAAAGGGGATAAAAAAGGAGGGGAGGGTGGCAATTTCAGTTAATAAAACAATTACAGCTGTGAGGAGGGATGATATGTTAGAAGGATCCTCAAATGAGGCCATATGGGTTGAGCTAAGGAACAAAAAAGGGGCAGTCACACAACTAGGAGTGTACTATAGACCCCCAAACAGTCAGAGGGAGATAGAAGAGCAGATATTTAGGCAAATTTCTGAGAAGTGCAAAAACAGTAGAGCAGTAATAGTAGGGGATTTCATCTACCCTAATATTAACTGGGACACAAACAGTGTGAAGCGTGTAGAGGGCACAAAATTCTTAAATTGCGTTCAGGAGAACTTTTTTTAGCCAGTATGTAGCAAGCCCAACAAGAGAGGGGGCAGTTCTGGATTTAGTTTTAGGAAATTAGGCTGTGCAGATGGAAGAAGTATCAGCGGGAGAGTATTTTGGTGGTGGTGATCATAATTCAGTTAGTTTTAGCATAGTTATGGAAAAGGACAAGATAGAACAGGAGTTAAAGTCCTCAATTGGGAAAAGGCCAATTTTACTAAGCTAAGAAGTGATTTAGCAAAAGTGGACTAGAAACAGCTACTTGAAGGTAAATCAATGTCAGAGCAGTGGGTGGCATTCATGGGGAAGATTAAAGGGGTGCAGAGTAAACATGTTCCCACAAAGAGAAAGGGTAGGGCTGCCAAATCTAGAGCCCCCTGGATGTCAAGGAGCATACAGAGTAAGATAAGGCAGAAAGGAAAGCTTATGTCAGACACTGAGAACTCAATACTACAGAAAGCCTAGGAGTATAAAAAGTGCAGGGGTGAAATTAAAAAGGGAATTAGGAAAGCAAAGAGATGGCACAAAAAATATTGGCAAGTAAAATCAAGGAAAACCCAGATATTTTATAAATACATTAAGAGCAAGAAGATAACTAACTAACTAAGCATCATTTTCCAATCCTCACTGGATACAGGCGTGGTGCCAGAGGATTGGAGGACTGTTAAAGTTGTACCATTGTTTAAAAAGAGAGCGAGGGATAGACCAAGTAATTACAGGCCAATCAGTCTAACCTCGGTGGTGGGCAAATTATTGGAATCAATTCTGAGGGACGGGATAAACCGTCAGTTAGAAAGGCACCGAGTAACCAAGGACAGTCAGTATGGATTTGTTAAAGGAAGATCGTGTCTGACTAACTTGATTGAATTTTTTGAGGCGGTAACAAGGAGGTCGATGGGGGTAGTGCATTTGATGTAGTCTACGTGGATTTTAGCAAGGCTTTTGACAAGGTTCCACCTGGCAGACTGGTCGAAAAAGTACAAGCCCATGGGATCCAATGGAAAGTGGATCCAAAATTGAAGCAAAGGGTAATGGTCGACGGTGTTTTTGTGACTGGAATGGCTGTTTCCAGTGGGGTTCCGCAGGCCTCAGTAATGGTCTCTTGCTTTTTGTGATATATATTAATAATTGGGACTTAAATGTAAGGGGAATGATTAAGATGTTTGCAGATGATGCAAAAATTGGCCTTGTGGTTGATAGTGAGGAGTAAAGCTGTAGACTGCAGGAAGATAACAATGGACTGGTCAGGTGGGCAGAAAAGTGATTGGTAGAAGGATTAGCAGGGAGCTGAGGAAATTTTTTTTTCACCCAGAGAGTGGTAGGGGTCTGGAACTCACTGCCTGAAAGGGTGGTAGAGGCAGTACCCGGATGTGAATCTGAAGTGCCGTGACCTACAGAGCTATGGACCAGGTGCTGGAAAGTGGGATTAGGCTGGTTGGCTCATTTTCGGCAGGCGCGGACATGATGGGTTGAATGGCCTCCTTCTGTGCCGTAAATTTTCTATGATTCTATTCTATGATCTGTCCAGGCATCTGAATCGTTGTTTCAAGATTCCAATGGTCTACTCAATGAAGGCTCCAGTTGGTCCATAGATCTGATTGTAGCAGAGTTCTGCAACAGAGCATGGATTGTTAATACAGGGGTGCACAGATCACTCAGCTGAAGTTCTCTTCAATGAGCTGCAGCTGAACAGCTCTGACTGCAGACAATTGTTGGACCCCTTCCACTTTCTTGCTAAGCTCTATTTCATCAGTGCCATCTCCTCATCATGCTGGAGGCCTTGCTCCAGTGGTGGCTCCATGTATCTTGCAGTATACAGCACACCACAATCAAGTCAAGTGTGCAAGTGATAGGCAGCCCTTGTCTCCAAGCAGCTTTTACCTTGCTGTGCAGGGGAAAACAATGAGAGGATGGATGATTGTCACAATATAAAGGCATCATGGCAGCTTCTTGGAAAGCAGGCACAGACCTCCATAATTTTCTGGTGGTCATCATGCACCAGTTCTACATGAAGGTGGTTGCATTATGTGAAGGATGACGTGGATACAGTCAATGGCATCCTGGACTTGGGGGAATCCCACCATCTGTGCGAACCCCAGAGCCCTATCCTGCTGCTTCCAGATGTCTGTGGAAAAAGTGATGAATGTGTTTGCTCCAACGCACAAGCCATCAGTTACCTGTTGAATACAATCATGGACTGCAGACTGATTAATATTACTGATTCTGTTTCTCTCCCTCTCCCAGGAGGTGGGGGGAAAGGACAATTGGTGCATAGGGATTCTAAGAACACTGGGATCAATTAACCCAATAAAACTTAATCATAGGGCACCAGACAATTCCTTAACCTCTCCTGGGTGGTAAAGATGAAAACTTACCCCACTATCTCCCATCTAGGGAAGTACTAGATGTCTAAATTTTGCTCAGCTGAACTGTGTTGCATCAACTGGTGCAGATTATATTAATATTTACACTACCATTTACACTATTAGTATGTGTATAGGGTACTGAGTGAATGAGTTAACCTCTCCTTGCCAAAGCCATCAAAGAGAAAGTCAGATCATAAAATCATGAACTAACATTTCTTTATTAAGATACTTAGGATAATATAATTGATAGCATCTTAATGTTAAACAGAAATTACCACATGGACTGCAGTGGTTCAAGAAGGCAGCTCACCACCACCTTCTCGAGGGCAATTAGTGCTGGCCTTACCAGCAACGCCCACATCCCATGAATGAATAATAAAAAATATAGTATGCAAGATATTCAGGTAACTAATTAACTGATAGAATTAATATCTAAAGTTACAAAGATGGTTCCAATAGATTGTTATAACACCACATTAACAGGTTCTATTTATTACAAGTTGATATTATTCTCAATGTCCAAAATTGACGTAAGATTCCTTACATTTACTTTATAACACCAGGTTATAGTCCAACAATTTTATTTTAAAATCACAAGCTTTCGGAGATTATCCCCTTCATCAGGTGCATTCACCTGACGAAGGGGATAATCTCCGAAAGCTTGTGACTTTAAAATAAAATTGTTGGACTATAACCTGGTGTTGTAAGATTCCTTACATTTGTCCACCCCAGTCCATCACCGGCATCTCCAAATCATGACATAAATTAAGCAAGGTTAGTTGAGATTAAACTTGGTGTACAGCCTTGAATATGAGTGTATCAAATATGTTATGAGTCCAGTTTGTTCAGTTTATAGCTGGTAAGCTTGTAGCTTTAGCCAAGATTTCAAGAGCTTACAAGACCTTGTGAGTTAGAATAGAAGATCTTCTTCTGGGATGCTTGGATTCATTTCCAGGACATTGATGTGATGAATCTCAGTCTGGCATGCAATCTTCTCCTTCTGGCATCTGTTCTCAGTTGGTAGCTCTAACCTTGCTTTTATCAACATCAACAACTTGCATTTATATAGTGCCTTTAACACCAAGGTGCTTCACAGGATCGTTATCAAACAAAATTTGACACCAAGCCACATAAGAAGATAGATCAGGTGAGCAAAAGTTTGGTCAAAGAGGTCGGTTTTAAGAAGTGCCCTAAAGGAGAGAGGTGGAGAGGTTTAGGGAGGGAATTCCAGAGCTTAGGACCTCGGCAGCTAAAAGCACAGTCACCAACAGTAGAGTGATTAAAATGGGGGATGCTCAAGATGCAAGAATTGGAGGAGATTTGAAAACAAGGATGAGAATTTTTTTTTTTTTTAAATCGAGGCATCCCCAGCCCGGGAGCCAATGTAGGACAGCAAGCACAGCGGTGATGAATGAACGGGACTTGGTGCAAGTTAGGATACGGCAGCAGAGGTTTGGATGTGCTCAAGTTATGGAGGGTGGAAGATGGGAGGCTAGCTAGGAGAGCATTGGAATAGTCCAATCTAGAGGTAGCAAAGGTATGGATGCCTTTAGGAACTTAACTCTTCTATATTTGTGAAAACTGACTAATAAAGTTCTTAAATTTCTCTTAATTCCTGTAATCACCCTGACCTCTTTTCCAGATATTTTATTCTTCTACTTGAATTGCTCTGAGCTTTCCTAACTGCTCTCACGCTTTGATTGTTCTGATCATTCTGCTGCTGCGTTAAAAACTTCTTATATCTTTGATTCACAAAGCAAATTCCTTTAATTGCATTTCAACCAATCTTGGTGATACACCTCTTTTCATATTTTAGGTACTGGCCAACCAGATGAACACATGTTGCAGCAGAGATTCCCATATTTAGTGACAAATATCTTTGCCAGACACATGTCAAGCAGTTGTAATGAACAACTCATAATTGCCCAAATAACAGGTCACATTGACCTATTATCAAGTGTTTAATTTACTGAACATAAGTGCCTATAGTAATGCAACCCAAATAAGAATGAGGTCTTCAGGGAGACTCTTGACATGTTGTTTTGGCCAGAATCACAAGAAGGGACAAGAGGGCAAAATAAAGGATGGCCACCTCATGGTCATCAGAACCTAATCATTCACTCCCCTAGGAAAGCTTGGTGTTTTTGCTTCTAATCAGTAACTGGAACTGGATGCTAACTGTGAAAGACTTTTCTTTGTTTTCACAGCGCTGTCTTGGAAGCACTGATAGTTCGGAGCAATAACCCATACTATTTTCCAAGAGTTCAACAGGATTACTGAAAGCACCATTTTAAAGACACTTCTAGGCATTTGGCTACAGAATAAAATCAGCTAAAGAATAAAGGCAGACACATAAATGGGATTAATAGCCTTTTCTTGACCCGGATACAAAACATAAACAAGTGACACTAGCATTTAAAATGGTCACATGATTACTATTCACCAATAAATTGACACTAAAACAGCATCTACCAATTCATGTTAATACAGATAAACAAGTGTTGACTCTAATTTTGTGGTTAAAGATTTATGCTGATTTACATGACAGATTCTTGTTTTAGAGTTAGGTTAGTGATATTTCTTATCATATACATAACAGAACTTTCTTCTATTTTGGTATATTTCCAAATCTATAAATTCCCTCTCATTATAAAGAAGCGGCCACAAAAGCACGTTAAAGAATACTTTTTGCTGGCTTAACTTGGTCTCTACTGAGCACAAAATCAGAGATGGCTGTTGGCATATAGGAGAGAGGAATCCAGAACATTTTTGCATCTAGTCCAGCAGAGTAACGAGTGCGAGGATGAACCGATGTCAGAGCATGATCCATACACCACACCACTTTCATCAAATCTGGGTCTACAAGCAGTTCAATCTTTCCCTTAATTTTTGGTAAAACTGCAAAACAATACAAAAAGTATATAAAAGTTAAAATGAATTAATGTCTTCATACATGGTAACTAAAGCAAGCTACAAATGATAGATTGGAGAAGACCAGGGGACATGCATATAAGTTACGCAAAGGTAGGGCTAGGTTAGATATTAGGCGGTTCTTCTTGTTCCAAAGGTCAACTAGCCTCTGGGAAAAGTTGTCGGCTCATGTGGTGAATGCTGACTCTCTTCAAACCTTCAAGAGAGCTGAACCAGTTCTTAGGTGGGTCAGAGATCACATCTTATAAAAAGGAAGGTGAAATACCCAGTAATATAAGCATGGTTAATGTGGTCTCCTAGACTAGTTTTTCACTGCCTAAGGGGGTTGGACAGGAATTTTCCTGATTTCTCACCCTAATTGATCTTGGGTTTTTATCTGCTTGTTTTCCCTCCCATGAGTTTAAATAGATGCTGGTGGATTGGGGGAGGGCTGTGTCTAATCATGATGCTTCATGTAATACAACCATGTGGTACAGGCTTAATGGACCAGATGATCTTTTCCTACCTGTCATTTTCATATGTATGAATTAGAAACACCAACAGTGAAGACTGCCCCAGCTGGATATTGAATGCTCCAGTCTCTGATGTCTTTTGATGGGATAGGAGGGGCGGGGTGGCGGGAGGGTCAACAACCATAAATGAGACTCAGACTGTAGCTAGTTCATTAAACAAAATGCACAAATTGTCTGGATCAATTCAGTTGCCTAATCAGCCAGGGACAATAGAATAGTCCTTGATTTCATATGCACTCTTTTGGACACACCAAACAGAGCCCAAGTTTCAGGAGAGAAGGTATGAATTTAGCATCATGAAATGCAGATGGTTGGCATGTGTGATACTACTGAAGTAAAATGACAAGGCACTGCACTGCCATTACATGGCCATGGTTCATAGACCTCCATTAAATAAAGCAAGACTTCAGACTGGGTGAAGAAAAAGAGAGCAAGATCACCCTTGGGCTCTTTGAATGAGCAGCCTTAGTTTGCGTGATGTGCACATGACATCAAGGATCACCCTGAATTAGGAGAAAGAGAATCTCCTCATTGAGAAGTCAATGTAATGAAAATCAGGCTGTTCTATAAAGGGTGTGTGATCCACCCCGCCAGATTACTGCCCAGATGGTGAAGACGGAAATCTACCCCATGGAGTTGTACTTCAGCAAAGGGCACTATACCTCTGGAATTTCTCCTGATTAAGTCAGATAGATTATTTAATTCACTCGAATTTGAGAGCCAAGCTACCTGAACTGGCAGTGTTTTAAGGCACCAGGGAGCTGGAGAGCACATTCCAGGGGAGAGGTATTTCAAATTGATGGTCGCATCAGCACTACGAAAATACTGCAACAAAACCGGCAGTCTATCTCTATAGTGGAATAAACATTTGTCCCCTTTGTTTATCCTCCAGTTGTGAGAATATTAAACAAAAAGACTATGTGTATTAAGATTTGCTAGAATTAATGATTGTAAACAGTAAAAATGTAAATGAAATAGAACAAAAAGGCATAACAAATTTACAGCTCATAATACTATGTTCTGTCATTTTATAGTAAAATATGCTCAAATGCATTTTGTTAAGTGTTGGAATGTTACCATATTGTACAGTGCTGACTGAGACCTGGGACTTGGACTGTGGTGTTTAATCAGAGCCAATGTGATAATATGGGATCTGGATGTAGATTAAGTATTGGCCTTTTATCTCCGAGATCTGGCTTGGGGCTGAAGTACAATGTTGGTCACCTCTGAGGTTAGATCTGGGACATATTGTTGGGGCAGAGCAAAGGGAACTTTACTCTGCATCTAACAGTGCGATACTTGAGCTGTGCGTGCTGGATGCTAGAAATGGAAAGTGTTGCATTTGTCAGTACCACCTTGAGGACCACAAAATTATTGCAAGTTATTTTACAAAAGTTATTGGAAAGGGTACATAAAGCAGAAATATGGTACTGTACCTATACCAACTTAAACTGAGAAAAATACATTTTGTGCACAAATATAAACTTAAATCAAGAATATGTTTTACATTTTCAAAAAATATCCTACTTTCTATATATGAAATGTGGCAGTGGATTAACAATATTTAATGAGATGTTATTTAGGTATCATTTTCTGTTTGGATCAAAAGTTTTACAATAGAAATGAAAGGGAAGTAGTTTGGTACATTGGGATTCAATGCTTTGATTGGAAGCATCTGTAGTTTACACTTATAAAAATACTTACTTCTATCCAGGTAATCAGTGCCATAGTCTTCCTTTACTTCCTGTGGTAATCTGATCCAGTACTCTTTGAAGTGCTTTGTTACTACGTTAAAATTAGTGATACTTGTTTTGAAAAAGCCTGGCTCGATACAAAGAACTTTTACTCCAAAATGAGACATATCTCTCCTGCAAAACAAGAAAAAAATACTGCATTGTTACAGACTTTTAACCATTGCACTATTATTTTGTTTCTTTTGTCCTGTGACTGGTTTTGTTTTAGACCTACGGTGATGGAGGGAAGTTCATGCTGCTTCAAATTATCCAGGTAATTGCACCATATCCATTAAGACTTGGGCCTGCAAATTCCTGAGTCCCCAATGCAGTGGTATAAGTGTGGTGGGGTGGGACATATGCCCAATGAAATTGGAGGCTAACCCAGTCAGAAATACCAGGGTCAGCTAACTTAAATAATGGGCTGTAATTTGCTGTGAAAATGAGGGAGAGGTGCTCTCCGTTATTAATGCGCAGATGCTACAGCAACTTCAGGCGAGGGGCAGAAGCGTGGTTAAACGCGGAAATCCAAAAGTTGCTGTCCAAGATGCACCGCTCTGCCGTTAGCTTCACAAGAACGGCATTTCACTGTCTGCCTCACCATTGAAATGCATTGAATGGTGTGAAGTTCCTGTATTTGTACGGTAGATAGGAACTTGCCACAGAAAGTTAAATCTTGTCCATTCCAGTCTAAGTACCCTTGTAACAACATGATAAGTGTTAATTACTGCCAGTTCAACCTCTCTGGCACTGAAAATTAACTATTACAAGTGTGGAGTCTCATTCCTTCAGGTTTTAATTGTTGTTGGAGCTTTAAAAAAAAAGTAAAATTTTAATTTTTTAAAAAAACTTTTCCTTTGTCTCTTTTTTCTTTCTTTCCTTCCCGCTCTATTTCTTTTTCTGCACCCGATTTGACATTGAAATTACCCACTCTAATTTACATATCCTTCTCAGTCCTTGCGCTGGTAATTTCACAATCCTTCAATCTGATTGGTTAACGAGATACACAGTTGCTTGCCTAGTTTACCCAGCTCAGGAATATACTTTAAATACAAGTCTAAACTTTTTACATTCATTCAGCTTTCAAATTTATTTTACTCTAACAATTTACAAAAGTACAATCTGTAAATTCCAGATGCCCTGTTTCCCTCGCTGTGACATTATCCGCTTGCACTTTCAGCAACTTGCCACTCAAAAAATTTTAAAACCTTTACTTGCAAGGGCAAGTATAACTAACGGCAGACTACCCCGCGTCTGACGAGGAGGGACGACAGGAGCGAGGCAGCCAGGCCTCTCACTGAAAGCGGCAAAACATCCAAGGCGACAGCGACGGGATCGACACCCACCCCCCCCCCCCCCCCATCTCCAGCACCCTTCAGCTCCGGGACGCCGGGAGCAGCGAAGTGCCCAGCGCACACCAGCTCCGGGTCACCGGGAGCAGCACTGCAGAGAGTGAAGACCGGCTCCGGGAAACTGGGAGCAGCAACGAGGAGCCCCAGCCGATCGAGGATCGCACGGGCTCTCCACCTGACACCACGCCGCCGATGTCACCCAGGAGGAACTATGACCCCCTCTCTGAGGCAGAACAGGACTCATACCTCAGCTCAGGGAGCGTGGAACACTTTGCACAGATCACCTGGATGCAGGGACACGGCCAAGAGCTGGAAACAGCAAACGGACTGTCGGGTGAGACTTTAAACTGTTGTTAAAATGGGTCTGAAAGTCGCATCCATTAACGTGCGCAGCGTTAAATGCACTACGCGATGTGTGTCGACCTTGGACTACCTGGCCAAGGTCAACAGCGACCTGCTGTTCTTGCAGGAGCGTGGCCTGCCGCACCTCAGCAATTATCGGCAATGGTTGCAACGGTGGGCCCACGGGCTGTTGATCTGGTCGGGAGGCAATGATTGCCGTGCCTCCGGCCTGGGGATTCTGCTGCGGGGAGGCAACTTCACCATCACCGAAGTAAAGGAGGTGGTGATGGGGGGTCGCCTCCTCGTAGCAGATGTAATGTACAAAAACGCTCCGCTCCGGCTGATCAACGTGTACGCCCCAGCTCTGAACAGCGAGCGGCTGGCCGTCTTCCAGCAGCTCCCACTGCTGCTGGCGACGTCCAGGCCGGTCGTTCTCGGCGGGACTTCAACTGCATCATCGATGCGGCTGGACGATCCGGCAGAGCCGACAACAAACTGGACACCACGTCCAAACTCCTGATGGAAGCGGTGAAAGACGCCAAGCTGTGCGACGTCTTCAGCAACCCTGCAGACAGAGCAGCGCGTCAATACACCTGGTCCAGACCAGACGGGTCCGTCCGTTCCAGGATAGACTTCCTGTTTGTGTCCCCGACGCTCAAGATCAGATCCAACAAGATCATACTGGTGTTCTTCTCTGACCACTGCCTCCTCCTGGCCGACTGTCACCTACAGGATGATCAGAGAGTGGGCAGGGTAATATGGAAGCTGAACGTGAAACTGTTGACCCCGGGAAACATTGAGGAACTAAAGATGGATTACAAAGGTTAGAGAACCATGAAGCCCCTCTTTGATTCCCCAGTGCACTGGTGGGAAGCCATCAAGGCGAACATCAAGAGGTTCTTCATCCTCAAAGATGTTCAGAAGGCGAGAGAGAGGCAGAGGGAAACGTCCCGACTCCACAAAAGCATGCAGAATCTTCTCCTGCTGCAGTCGATGGGGATCGATGTTGGGGAGGAACTCAGGTGAAGGACCAGCAAGCCTCGCTCTTTGCCTCCGAGGCCTCCAAGATCATCTTCTGGTCCAGAGTCCGCTCCATGGAGCGGAACGATACTTGCTCGCGTTTCTTCTTCCAAAAGGTGCCCGGAGAGCGCTCTGTGATCAGCAGCCTGAAGGAAGAGGACGGCTCGGTCAAGTCCTCGCAGCCCGATATACTGAGGATCTGCAAATCCTTTCATGCCGAACTGCATGATGCGAAGCCCACAGAAAGCACGGCTTCCCAATCCTTCTTGTCATCTATCGCGGAGTTTCTAGACGACAGCAAGCGGGAGAGTCTGGATCACCTGCTAACTCTGGACGAACTGACAAAGGCCGTCCGTTCCTTCGAAAAGAGCAGGACTCCCGGAAGCGACAGCTTACCGGTGGAGTTGTACTCGGCTCTGTGGGACTGGATAGGCCCAGACCTGCTGGAAGTGTAAGGGGGTATGCTTCTGGCAGGCAGCATGTCAGACTCCATGAGAAAAGGCATCATCACCCTCATCTACAAGCAGAAGGGGGAGAGGGAAGAAATCAAAAATTGGTGACCTCTCTCACTACTTAATGTGGACTACAAAATTCTGTCCAAGGTCATCGCCAATCGGGTCAAGTCAGCCCTGGAGGTGTTGATCCACCCCGATCAGACCTGCGCCGTACCCGGCAGGAAGATCTCTGATAGCTTGGCGCTACTCAGGGATACAATCGCCTACGTATAGAACAGGGGGGTGAACACCTGCCTGATCAGCCTGGACCAGGAGAAGGCCTTTGACAGAATATCTCACACGTACATGATGGACGTGCTCTCCAAAATGGGGTTTGGGGAGGGAATCTGCAATTGGATCCAACTGCTCTACACAAACATCAGTAGCGCCGTTTCAATCAGCGGGTGGGAATCAGAAAGCTTTGCGATCAAATCTGGAGTCAGGAAGGGCTGTCCTCTCTCCTCCGTCTTGTTCGTGTGTTGCATCAAACCCTTTGCCGAGTCCATCAGAAGAGATGCGGGCATAAGAGGGGTGACGATCCCAGGCAGCGGAGGCACTCGGGTCAAGGCCTCCCTGTACATGGACGATGTCACCATCTTTTGCTTGGATCCGCTGTCGGTGCGCAGATTGATGAGCATCTGTGACCAATTCGAACTGGCCTCGGGGGCCAGGGTAAATCGTACCAAGAGCGAGGCCACGTTCTTTGGGAACTGGACCGACCGATCCTTTGTCCCCTTCACCGTCAGGTTGGATTACCTGAAGGTGCTGGGGATCTGGTTCGGGGGGTGCCGGGGCGTACACCAAGAAGTGGAAGGAGCGTATTTCTAAGGTGAAGCAGAAACTGGGAATGTGGGATCGACAATCCCTCTCAATCGTGGGCAAAAACCTGGTCATCAGGTGCGAGGTGCTCTCTGTGTTGCTGTAAGTGGCACAGATCTGGCCCATACCTCGCTCCTGCGCCGCGACAGTCACCCGAGCCATCTTCCACTTTATCTGGAGATCAAAAATCTCCGGAGAAAGGGGTTAAAGGCGTGCCCAACGTGGCCCTCATCCTGAGGGCCACTTTCGTGTGCGGTTACATTAAGCTTTGCGTGGATCCTTGGTACGCAAACACAAAGTGTCACTACGTGCTGAGGTTCTACCTATCCCCGGTGTTGCGAAGGATGGGCCTGGCCACGCTGCCACGGAACACTCCGTTCAGTTGGACCTTGTCCTTCGTCGAAAAGTTTATGCAAAAAAACACCTTCAACCACAAGGCGATCAGTGAGTGGTCCGCACATAACGTCCTCGAGACCCTGCGGGAAAAGGAGACGATGGATCCTGTCGATTGGTTCCCCGAGCAGACTGTCAATGTCATTTGGCAGAACACCTCTTCGCCAGAGCTTTCAAACAAGCACCAAGACATAGCTTGGCTGGTGGTGAGAAGATCCCGTCAGATCCTTCATGCACTCCCGGACAGTCAGCGCCACTGCGTGCTGTCCCCGAGGAGGCTGCAGTGGAGACGAGACTGAGAATCCCTACATGGTCAGTTTTCGGTAAAATATTAAAATGCCTACGTGGCAAAGAAGCAGAATGCAAAATGGTTAGAAAGGGTTAATTAGTTAGTAACTGAGATTGATACAAGTGGCCTGGCCCTCCTGCTGGGCCATATGTTTGCTTAGTCAGCAGGCCTGCATTGTCTTATCAATGATAGGTCTTTGATGTGAGTCAAGGACTGGTCTGAATGTCTCCATGTTTATGGCAGATCAATATAGGGAACGAGCTTAGCCAAAGTTGAAAGACATTCCAGGTTGGGAGATAAGGAACAGAAGGAACAGGGAAGAACATTCCAAGTTGGAAAGTGAGGAAGTATACCCTTTGATGTCTAACAGCAGCATGGTCAGCACATGGATTGTTTATGATTGGTCGGAAATAATGTAACCTCGCATGGCAACCTATGCCCGGCTTATGATTGGTGTTGACCCTCGTTAAGTATGTTCCAACCCTATTGATTTGTATAAAAACGTGTGGATTTCTGTATGTTTTTGTTCTTGCTCTGCCAGCATAGAGGGACTCTATCAGGAGTCCAAATCAATGCTGCAGACTAAGAACCCTGCTATTAAAGATGTGTTGAATTTTAAAATGTATTCGACTTCAGTTATTACTGAACCAGACTGAGGGGAAAGAATCCGGATCGTCAAGACCGTCACCTGTCTCCTTCTGGAATGTACCTTTGCAAGGGAGGTCTGGAGAGAGATGCAGTGGTATCTATCCATGTTCGTCCCAAGCAGTTCCATAACACAGGACTCTGCTCTACGGGCTGTTCCCGGGGACGCACACCGAGACGGACATCAACTGCTGCTGGAAGACCATCAACTCGGTGAAAGACGCCCTTTGGTCTGCCCGAAATTTGCTGGTCTTCCAGTGCAAGGAGCTGTCCTCAACCGAGTGTTGCAGACCGGCACATTCCAAGGTCCAGGACTATGTGCTCAGGGACAACTGACGCTGGGTGCGGCCGCCGCAAAGCCTGTGGGGAAAGGCAACCATTTAGAGCCTTCCCGCCATTGTACACTGAGGGGCTGCAATCAGGGAAAAACCCCTTGGGCAGAATGTAAAATTCAAATTGATGTAATGTACCTGTAATGAATCTAATCAATAATCTGTATTAAGTGTAATGCAATGAGGTATTCTAGTGTGTCATGGGCTGTAATTATGTACAATGTGTTCATTGAACTGTACTTGATGTAACCTGCAAATTGTATAATCTGTATTGTGTACGTTTGGAACGTGATATGACAACTGTATTGCATGTTTTGCTGCAAATTTTATGAATAAAGTATATATTTTTTTTAAAAGACACTATTAGATGCTCTGCTACAGCAAATTATGGCCCAATGTTGACAGGACAAGTCCCTCCAGCAGAGGGACAGATACAACCAAAGGGCCGCAGAAAATGTGATCATATTTTCACTCATTTTGTAGATTCACAATTTTTAACTTTCACACATAAGGTTTAATAGTTTCCCCATCAATGGTCAGCTGTAAGAAACAAGTTGTAAGCTCAGGAATATACCTTAAATACAGGTCTAACCTTTTCCCATTCATTCAGCTTTCAATTTACAAAGTACAATCTGTAAATTCCAGGTGAATTAGAAGGTCAGCTGATTGTTACAAAGCAGAATTTGGACATATACAGAACCACTGCACATTTCTTAACCTTTTGCTTACTGAACAGTTTTTTTTTGCTTTTAAAACTCATCTTTCCCTTTAGAATTGGCTAATATAAACTGCACAGCAACACTTGATTGAAATAAACAAAGACAATACAAGTTGTTCAGATTTATTATGTTATGCAGCTATAAAAAGGCAAATACTAGGACAAAACTAATATTAATGGACAACTTTGTAATTTCTAACTCACCTGAGACTGTCAGTGAAGGCTTCAACACCAAATTTGGAGATGCAGTAAGATCCACCCGTAAAACTGATCCTGCCAAATACACTTGCCACATTGACTATTCTGCCTCGTGCTCTTTTTATCAATGGAAGCATGCTCAGTGTGATCTCAATGAGTCCAATCAGGTTTACATTCAGCAGTACTTTGTGATCGTCTATTGTTAGCCAGTCATTTGGTCCAGAGGGTACAGAGATTCCAGCATTGTTCACCAGCCCCCACAGTCCTAGAATAGATTTTTGAAAAAAAAAGTACTTTCTTAAACTTCAAATTATTCCATATTATAATTGATTTGTTCCTAATATTGTATTGTTTTTCCAATAATATAATTTATACTGAAGCAAAGCTGATAGTTGTGCAGTGTAAGGCACCATTCCTAGAAGGAGACAGTAATTAGATTAATTCAGCACTAAATCACAAGGGATTTACTGAGCTCCCTCTAGAAAGCCAATGAAAATCCAACAGACCAAAAGGTAGCCAGAAATCAGAGAGCTACCTCTCACTAGACTTATGGATTAAAACAGAGCCCCCTCCTACTAGGATTAAGGATTGGACTCATTCTCCACCCACTGGAAATCATACAGAGCATCTACCCATTAGACAACTGGAATTCAAGCAAATACCACCCCACTGGGAATTGGAATTAGACGCCACTCAACTGGATAGCTGGGAGTCAAACAGAACGTCATTTAACTGGACAACTAGGGATCAGTCACCAATCCCAATAGGTTGACACAAATCGACGATAGCTTCTCACCCCTCAATTGGCATTATCAATTCCTCACAGCTCCAAATCACAATTTATCAGTTCTAACTAGAACTCTACCAAACCAATTTAATCATCTTAGCAAAGATTCCGCAATATTTCTTCCTGCCCTAAAATTCAATCAAGCAAAGCTCTAGATGATGCATTTAATTTTACCACTAAGCCAAAACTGCTGCTGTTAACACCCTTGCCTTTGAGTCATACGGTCATAAATTCAAGCCTCACTCTATAGACTGGAGTGCATAATCTAGGCTGATACTTAGTGCAGGACTGAGGGTGTGCTGCACTGTTAGAAGTGTCATCTTTCAGATAAGATGTTAAACCAATGCTTATCTGCCGTCTAAGGTGCATCCCAAAGCACTATTTGAAGAAGAGGAGCAGAGTTCTCCCAGTGTCTCAGCCAGCATTTATCCCTCAACCAGCATCACTAAAACAGATTACCTGGTCATTTATATCACTGCTATTTGTGGCACCTTGCTGTATGCAAATTGGCTGCTGAATTTTCCTTCAATAAACATTGACTACACTTCAAAAAGTGCTTCATTGGCTGTGAAATGTCCTGAGGTCATGAAACGTGCTGTATAAATGAAAGCTATTTCTTTCTAAATTGATATTCTGTGTTATACACACACTAGTTCACTAGCTTGCACAAGCCTTTACTGCAGTTTTGAGGAGGCAACTTCTATTACCTTAGCTGATTTTACATACTTCGTACATAGGCAGTCGGATGCTACTATTACATTTGGATTTATAAAATCACAGTCTTAATTTTTATTATTCTTTAGAAAACTGAAGAAAGAGAGATACTTGCATTTGTATAGCATCTTAATCACATAATTTAAAAGTCTCAAAGCGATTTATGCGTTACTTTTTTTGGACTGCAGTGATGGTCATTACTTGACAAAACACAACTGGTTTACAAATCAGCAGTGTGATCAAACAACTGACAATTTCTGTATGAGAGGTGAAAACCAATCTTTAAATTACCTTTTTCTTTAACCTCTGATTTTACAAACTCTGCAGCCTTGCTGATGCTTTCAGATTTGACGACGTCAAGGTGGAAAGTTTTGAGTCTTGATGATGTGCAATTCTTCAGTTCTTTAGCCCCCTCCTCAGTAAAGCAGGCAGCTAGAACATGGAATCCCTGTTGATCCAGATGCTTGGCCAACAGATTACCAAAGCCAGAGTCACAGCCAGTGATGTATACATGCTTGTCAGACACCTTCTTTATACGCTTACTGTCTCTGTACCGGTAGTACAGGACACAAAATAGCAAACAAACAATCAGGTATTCGAGCATTTCCAAACTGTAGTAAAACAGGAGAACATTTTTAAAATATTACTTTTGTTCTAGAAATTATTTAGATTTTGTGAAGTCATTGTAAAGTTTTATTACAAAGTAGTTCGAGGAGATTCAACAAGTATATAGGAACAGTCCACTATTAGAGGATCCAGACAATTTGATGGAATTCTTTGGCAGTCTGGTGGCCTGGAGCTGGGAAGAAGAGGTACTGCTAAGTGGAATGATGAGTACTGAAACTATGAGACTCTGCTGCTGGTGTGGAGTCTTGCTCAACAGAAGCACAAATCTGCAAATGATGGAAGCTATACCTCAGAGGGTCACTGGTAATATACAGCAGACTTTATAAGTGGTAAAATGTGCTTGAAAAATGTACTGGAGTTCTTTGAAGATATTTATAGTTGGCAAGGAGCTCCCAGTAGATTTACCATACCTAGATGTTAGCAAAGTTTGTGTGACAGTTTAAGGTGGAAGGTTTGGAATGGGGGAAGCTTTTGAGCCGGATAACTAACTGGTTCAGTCAGAGAATCAAAAAGGGCAGTCTTTAACAGAATCTACATGTTTCGGAGGCGATGGGAAACCTGAACAGCTACAGTTAAATTGTTTTGTAATTGTCCAATACACAATATTAAATACCTCAAGTATCTCGAGGTACATTGCCCTTTTAAGTAAGGGCCCGCTGGCTTTAAATGGGGGCGGGACTTCCTGGTTTCTGCTCTCCATACAGAGACAAACGTGCCTGGGTTAAACCCAGAAGCAGGCAAGTTGGAGCCGGGATGCGGTCCCGCTCTGAAAACAGAGCATTTTTACTCCCCACCTGCCCCCAACCCACTTGTTCTTGGGGGTTAAAATATACCCCATTGTGTGGAATGCACTACTACAGTTAGTGACAGAAGCAGAGACCACATCAGCATGTAAGAATAGGTTAGTTAGATGGTTGAAGGAAAAGAGAATAAAGGGATATGTGAACAGGCAGGACACACAGGAGGATAAAGACTAACATGATCTGGTTGTTCCGAACAGTCTGTTTCTTGGTTGTTATTTTTAAGTAATTCTGTGTAATTTCAACAGGGTGTTGATCATTTTTTTTTAAGCAGACAGGGCTATTGAAGAGAATGATGGATAAAGTGGAGTAAGAAGTCTGTGACCTTTGGAACTGGCACGAAAGATATGAACAGGAGCTGGTTTTCCTCTGCAGTGCACTAGATCCAGCAGGCTCCTCCCCAAGTGGTCACCCTGCAGTATTTTGCCACAACAGCAAGGCAGTCTGCAAAGTGGTGGCCCCAACCCTCACATCTTACACTCCATAATAGTATTTCAGTGAAGCTGCAACTCTAACTTGGTGCCAGATGAGACCAAAACTTCCTTTCACTCGTGTGCTTTCCAATCCACTCACTACGGCTCCTACAATATCATGTGCGCTCTCTAATCCTTCTGTATCTGCAGGTGTAATGTAAAACGGGCATGAGGCTCCACTTAGCTTTAGTGCTAATGCAGCCATTCTCTGCTCCGTATATGCAAAATTGAGGGCAGACCACTTAGCCCACAATGTCTCCACAGAGATGAAGGGCAAGATAAAGATAGCAGCCATCAGTCTCAAAAGATAATGGTGTTAAGTGCAAAAGCAGTTCAGTTGCTTTGCCAAACTTAAACATCGTGAATAGCTGAAGAGCCCAATTCTTGAGTGACAGTTCTTACCACAGATGCAGAGCAGGATTTCCAAATATTTAGCATGGAGTATATTAATAAAGTGTGACGAGAACTTGATCGTTTCATGGAAACCTTAAAAGATAAAGTCTCAGTTTAACTTCCTCGTGCTAGAAGTTTTGTGCTCAGTGACTAAGAGGCTGCCACATCTGCAAGGAACTGTTTCAATCTTGCTACTGTGGCCGCAACCATTGGCCACATAACCTACACAAACGTTTCTCTTAATTCACCCCTCAGGGTAAGGATCCACTTCCCTCTCCCAGCCGGCCTCCTTAGAGGATTGCAGAAGAGGCAGATAGACAACAGCAACAGCCAACCAGCAGAGATGCCCAGGTGGGGGCAGTAGTGGAAGGGCCATGTTATGACCCAGCAGGGCCATAAGCCATAGGCAAATTACCAGGTCCACACTGAGGAGCAACAGTGTGACACCACACTTACCTTTCCCATGAAGGAGCACCAGATTACAAAAGTGATGAATAGTGATTTGCAACGGCCTCCTTTGGGAATTTCTCCTGTTCTCAGGGAGCTGGAGGATAGGGATAAGTTCTACAGGTCAGAGCAAAGACATACGTCTGCAATGGAGGAGAACCCAGCGCATCTGCTCCTAACCCAAGCAGGCAGGCCTACAGACACTGCCACAATTACTTGGGTACGTTTGATGAACTGTCTCTTCGCCAAATTCCCACTCTCCCTACATGTGTGGGGGAGTTCCCAAGCTTCCAAGGAAAATCTATCTAGTCCATCCTCTGATAGTCCCCATGGAACCTATACCAGCGGAGAGTAAGTGTAGGGTCTGTTATGAGCCTAATGAAGGCCTCTTATTTGCCTGAGGGAAAAGGTAATCAATTCTGGAGGGGATTGTTTACCCAGCAGAGATGGCCCGATATCTTCTTTGAGAACTAAAGACTTGTGCAGTTGCTTTATTTTGAAGCCTTTCCCAGGGCCGCCTCTGCAGTGTTGGAATGGCCTGCAGTTCACTTTAATATTCTGGGTCTCCATCAAGGTGGACGCTGCTGAAGCAACCTTAGAGGCATGATGTTCCCACTCTGAACATGCTAATGACCCCATCCCCACAATTTGGAATGGTGTCAGCATCTTTAGCTGCTCAGCCATCAGCGGAACAGGAATCATGGAATTTCAGCTTCAGTGTCTCGAAAGCATCAGTTATGACATTCCCGAGAGAATCCACAGCTGTGTTTAGGACCTCTTGTAAGGGAGGGGGGCTCTGCTGTATGTGTCTCTGGAGATACCACACACTCCAGGATGGACTGCAGCTCTGTGAAAATCAAAAAACACTGCCCAGATACAGGTATTGGACTCCTCCATATTAACCATCATATTTTGCATTCTCAAACGAGTAAAAGAATTGACAGTACTCAAAGTAGCATTTTTTGAGCTCAGATCCTGGATGGCACCAATCCTGGAACTTAGTATCTGTTGGTAGTCTGTCCCCTTGGGACAACTGTTTCCCGCTCCTCTGCTGCCACCCTCATTTGCTCCTCGTCACTTGCTCTGTGAGTTTCACCTGGTGCTCCCTGCTTTAACTACCTCTAACTCAACGTTGTTAGACGTAGGGAAGGGGTGAAGCCCTTCACTTTCTCTGTAAATTTTAATTTGAGGAGTTGAGAAGTTGGGGAAACAGGAACATTTTGATGATGTGGCAGGGGCAAAATCCGATTGGAGTGATTCAAAAAGTGAGATGGTAGAAACAGGGACAGGAGTGGGAAACAACATGCACGACTGCCCTGGATTTTTCTCCCTCCTCCTCTCCTCTCCTCTCCTCTCCTCTCCTCCACCTCCACCACCCCCTCGCCCCTTCCTCTCCGCACCCCCCATCCTCTCCCACCCCCCTCCCTCTCCCATCCCTCTCCCCCATTCCCCCTCCTCCTCCCCCACCCCTCAGCCCCCTCCTCCTCCCCCACCCCCAGCCCCTTCCTCCTCCTCCCCAACCCCCCAGCCCCCTCCTCCTCCTCCCCCAACCCCCTCACCCTCCCTCCTCCCCCACCCCCCTCACCCTCCCTCCTCCACGCCCCCTCCCCCTCACTCCTCCACGCCCCCTCCCCCTCACTCCTCCACGCCCCCTCCCCCTCACCCTCCCTCCTCCACGCCCCCTCCCCCTCCACCTCCCTCCTCCACGCCCCCTCCCCCTCACCCTCCCTCCTCCACGCCCCCTCCCCCTCAATCCCCACCCCCTCACCCTCCCTCCTCCACGCCCCCTCCCCCTCCCTCACCCCCCACCTCCACGCCCCCCTCACCCTCCCCTCCCCCACCCTCCTCGCCCCCCCCTCTCCTGCCCCCCCCTCCTCCTCACTCCACCCCCACAACCGCCCGCAACCCTCCACCCACCCTCCCCTGCCCCCCAAGCCCCCCTCCACCCACCCTCCACCCACCCTGCACGCCCCCCGACCCCTCCACCCACCCCGACCGTCCACCCACCCCACCCCCTGCCCCCACCCTCCTCCCCCTCCCTCCCCCATTCCGCCCCCACCCTCCACCCCCTTCCTCCCCCTCCCCCTCCCCTCAGCCCCCCGACCTCCTCCTTAGACCTCCTCCCCCCGACCTCCTCCTCAGACCCCCCCTCCCCCCGACCTGCCTCAGACCCCCCCTCCCCCCGACCTCCTCCTCAGACACCCCCTCCCCCGACCTCCTCCTCAGACCCCCCTCCCCCCGACCTCCTCCTCAGACCCCCCGCTCCCCGACCTCCTCCTCAGACCCCCCCTTCCCCCCGACCGCCTCCCCCCCGCCCTCCTCCTCAGACCCCCCCTCCCCCCACCCTCCTCCTCAGACCCCCCCTCCCCCCACCCTCCTCCTCAGACCCCCCTCCCCCCGACCTCCTCCCCCCCGACCTCCTCCTCAGACACCCCCTCCCCCGACCTCCTCCTCAGACCCCCCCTCTCCCCGACCTCCTCCTCAGACCCCCCTCCCCCCGACCGCCTCCCCCCCGCCCTCCTCCTCAGACCCCCCCTCCCCCCGCCCTCCTCCTCAGACCCCCCCTCCCCCCGACCTCCTCCCCCCCGACCTCCTCACCCCGACCTCCTCCCCCCCGACCTCCTCCTCAGAACCCCCCTCCCGCCGACCTCCTCCTCAGACCCCCCCTCCCCCCGACCTCCTCCTCAGACCCCCCCTCCCCCCGACCTCCTCCTCAGACCCCCCTCCCCCCGACCTCCTGCTCCCCCCGACCTCCTCCTCAGACCCCCCCTCCCCCGACCTCCTCCTCAGACCCCCCCTCCCCCCGAACTCCTCCTCCCCCCGACCTCCTCTTCCCCCCCGACCTCCTCTTCCCCCCCGACCTCCTCCTCAGACACCCCTCCCCCCGACCTCCTCCTCAGAACCCCCTCCCCCCGACCTCCTCCTCAGATCCCCCTCCCCCCGACCTCCTCCTCAGACCCCCCCTCCCCCCGACCTCCTCCTCAGATCCCCCTCCCCCCGAACTCCTCCTCAGACCCCCCTCCCCCGACCTCCTCCTCAGACCCCCGACCTCCTCCTCAGATCCCCCTCCCCCCGACCTCCTCTCCCCCCGACCTCCTCCTCAGACCCCCCTCACCCCGACTCAGACCCCCCCTCTCCCCGACCTCCTCCTCAGACCCCCCTCCCCCCGACCTCCTCCTCAGACCCACTCCCCCCGACCTCCTCCTCCCCCCGACCCCCTCCCCCCGACCTCCTCCTCAGACCTCCCCGACCTCCTCCTCCGACCCCCCTCCCCCTGACCTCCTCCTCCGACCCACCCCTCCCCCCTCCTCCGACCCCCCCTCCCCCCGACCTCCTCCTCCGACCCCCCCTCCCCCCGACCTCCTCCTCCGACCCCCCCCCTCCACCCGACCTCCTCCTCCGACCCCCCCCCTCCACCCGACCTCCTCCTCCGACCCCCCCTCCCCCTCCTCAGACCCTCCCCCGACCTCCTCCTCCCCCCGACCTCCTCCTCAGACCCCCCCTCCCCCGACCTCCTCCACCCCCCGACCTCCTCCTCAGAACCCCCCTCCCCCGACCTCCTCCTCAGACCCCCCCTCCCCCCGACCTCCTCCTCAGACCCCCCCTCCCCCCGACCTCCTCCTCAGACCCCCCCTCCCCCCGACCTCCTCCTCAGACCCCCCCTCCCCCCGACCTCCTCCTCAGACCCCCCCTCCCCCCGACCTCCTCCTCAGACCCCCCCTCCCCCCGACCTCCTCCTCAGACCACCCCGACCTCCTCCTCCGACCCCCCCTCCCTCCTCCTCCGAACTCCTCCTCCGATCCCCCCTCCCCCGACCTCATTCTCCGACCCCCCCTCCCCCCGACCTCCTCCTCAGACCCCCCCTCCCTCCTCCTCAGACCTCCTCCTCCGACCCCACCTCCCCCCGACCTCCTCCTCAGAACCCCCGACCTCCTCCTCCGACCCCCCCTCCCCCGACCTCCCCCTCCCCCGACTCAGACCGCCCCTCCCCCCGACCTCCTCCTCAGACCCCCCTCCCCCGACCTCCTCCTCAGACCCCCCCTCCCCCGACCTCATCCTCCGACACCTCCTCCCCCGACCTCCTCCTCCCCCCGACCTCCCCCCGACCTCCCCCTCCCCCCGACCTCCCCCCGACCTCCCCCTCCCCCCGACTCAGACCCCCCTCCCCCCGAACTCCTCCTCAGACCCCCCGACCTCCTCCTCAGACCCCCCCTCCCCCCGACCTCCTCCTCAGATCCCCCCTCCCCCCGAACTCCTTCTCAGACCCCCCCCTCCCCCTGACCTCCTCCTCAGACCCCCCTCCCAGCGACCTCCTCCTCCCGACCTCCTCCTCAGACCCCCCTCCCCCCGACCTCCTCCTGCCCCCGACCTCCTCCTCAGACCCCACTCCCCCCGACCTCCTCCTCAGAACCCCCCGACCTCCTCCTCCAACCCCCCTCCCTCCTCCTCCGAACTCCTCCTCCGACCCCCCCTCCCCCGACCTCCTCCTCCGACCCCCCCTCCTCCTCAGACCCCCCCTCCTCCCGACCTCCTCCTCAGACCCCCCCTCCCTCCTCCTCAGACCCCCCCTCCCTCCTCCTCAGACCCCCCCTCCCTCCTCCTCAGACCTCCTCCTCCGACCCCCCTCCCCCCGACCTCATCCTCCGACCCCCCCTCCCCCCGACCTCATCCTCCGACCCCCCCTCCCCCCGACCTCCTCCTCCGACCCCCCCGACCTCCTCCTCCGACCCCCCCTCCCCCGACCTCCTCCTCCGACCCCCCCACCCCCCGACCTCCTCCTCCGACCCCCCCTCCCCCAGACCTCCTCCTCCGACCCCCCCTCCCTCCTCCTCCGACCCCCCCTCCCCCGACCTCATCCTCCGACACCTCCTCCCCCGACCTCCTCCTCAGACCCCCCCCGACCTCCTACTCCGACCCCCCCTCCCCCCGACCTCCTCCTCAGACCCCCCACCCCCGACCTCCTCCTCCCCCCGACCTCCTCCTCAGACCCCCCTCCCCCCAACCTCCTCCTCCGACCCCCCCTCAGACCCCCCTCCCCCCGACCTCCTCCTCCCCCCGACCTCCTCCTCAGACCCCCCCTCCCCCGACCTCCTCCTCCGACCCCCCCTCCCCCCTCCCTCCTCCTCAGACCCCCCCTCCCCCCGACCTCCTCCTCAGACCCCCCCTCCCCCCGACCTCCTCCTCAGACCCCCCCTCCCCCCGACCTCCTCCTCACACCCCCCTCCCCCCGACCTCCTCCTCCTCAGACCCCCCTCCCCCCCGACCTCCTCCTCCTCCCCCTCCCCCCGACCTCCTGCTCCTCCTCCCCCTCCCCCGCGACCTCCTGCTCCTCCTCCCCGACCTCCTCCTCAGACCCCCTCCTCCCCCCGACCTCCTCCTCCCCCCGACCTCCTCAGACCCCCCCTCCCCCCGACCTCCTCCGACCTCCTCCTCCCCCCGACCCCCCCTCCCCCCTCCTCAGACCCCCCTCCCCCCGATCTCCTCCTCAGACCCCCCTCCCCCCGACCACCTCCTCCTCAGATCCCCCTCCCCCCGACCTCCTCCTCCGACCCCCCCCCCCCGAC
Source organism: Heptranchias perlo (assembly GCF_035084215.1). Lineage (NCBI taxonomy): Eukaryota > Metazoa > Chordata > Chondrichthyes > Hexanchiformes > Hexanchidae > Heptranchias > Heptranchias perlo. The sequence goes on along the minus strand of NC_090331.1, from coordinate 37,679,226 downwards.
CTCCTCCCCCCCCGGACCTCCTCCTCCCCCCTCCCCCCGACCTCCTCCTGACCTCCTCAGACCCCCCTCCCCCCGACCTCCTCCTCCTCCCTCCTCCCCCCTCCCCCTCCTCCCCCCTCCCCCGACCTCCTCCTGACCTCCTCCTCCCCCCTCCCCCGACCTCCTCCTCCCCCCTCCCCCGACCTCCTCCTCCCCCCGACCTCCTCCTCAGACCCCCCCTCCTCCCGACCTCCTCCTCCTCCCGACCTCCTCCTCCGACCCCCCCTCCTCCCGACCTCCTCCTCAGACCCCCCCCTCCTCCCGACCTCCTCCTCCCCCCGACCTCCTCCTCCGACCCCCCCTCCCCCCGACCTCCTCCTCCGACCCCCCCTCCCCCCGACCTCCTCGTCCGACCCCCCCTCCCCCCGACCTCCTCCTCCGACCCCCCCTCCCCCCGACCTCCTCCTCCCCCCGACCTCCTCCTCAGACCCCCCCTCCCCCCGACCTCCTCCTCCGACCCCCCCTCCCCCCGACCTCCTCCTCCCCCCGACCTCCTCCTCAGACCCCCCCTCCCCCCGACCTCCTCCTCAGACACCCCTCCTCCTCAGACCCCCCCTCCTCCTCAGACCCCCGCTCCTCCCGACCTCCTCCTCAGACCCCCCCTCCTCCCGACCTCCTCCTCAGACCCCCCCTCCTCCCGACCTCCTCCTCAGACCCCCCCCCCCTCCTCCCGACCTCCTCCTCAGAACCCCCCCTCCTCCTCCCGACCTCCTCCTCAGAACCCCCCCTCCTCCTCCCGACCTCCTCCTCAGACCCCCCCTCCTCCTCCCGACCTCCTCCTCAGACCCCCCCTCCTCCTCCCGACCTCCTCCTCAGACCCCCCCCTCCTCCCGACCTCCTCCTCAGACCCCCCCTCCTCCCGACCTCCTCCTCAGACCCCCCCCTCCTCCCGACCTCCTCCTCAGACACCCCCTCCTCCTCCTCCCGACCTCCTCCTCAGACCCCCCCCCCTCCTCCTCAGACCCCCCCCCCTCCTCCCGACCTCCTCCCCTCCTCCCGACCTCCTCCTCAGACCCCCCCCTCCTCCTCAGACCCCCCCCTCCTCCCGACCTCCTCCTCCGACCCCCCCCCCCCACCTCCCCTCCCCCCCTCCCACCTCCCCTCCCCCCTCCTCCCCACCCCCCCACCTCCCCTCCTCCCCTCCCCCCTCCTCCCCACCTCCCCCCTCCTCCTCCGAAGACCTCCCCCCTCCTCCTCCTCAGACCCCCCTCCTCCTCCTCAGACCCCCCTCCTCCTCCTCAGACCCCCGACCTCCCCCCACTCTTCCCTCCCCATTCCCCAGTTTATAGTCAGTAATGTTTACCTTGTTTCTCCTTCACTATTCTTGCAACGAATTGTTAATCCTCGTTTTAAATGGGTTGTGCTAACGCTGGACACTCACTCACGGGGAAAGTTGTACTTTCAAATGCTTAAAACACCCTTGTTCTCCTCAGTTTGTTATTAAACTGTTGGAATGCGAACAAACTTTGCACAATTTGCGTTGGCGGAAAAAAAACACATGAGCAAGTTCAACGCCCCCGTGAATTGTTCCTCAGAGGAGCAGACTCCTCCCACTATCTGCATAAAAATAGACCAAAGTTCTGCTGCAATGTTAAAATAAGGTCAGATTTTGTGTTTTAAACGATAGCTGTACTATAGCCTCAAACTTAACAAGACAGGTTTTTGAGTACTTTATCATGATTTCTTTCAGTGATTGTAAAATGATATAAAGGCTGTTTCTCCGATCAATTGTAAACAATTTTACAACACCAAGTTATAGTCCAGCAATTTTATTTTAAATTCACAAGCTTTCGGAGACTTCCTCCGATCAAGTGCTCCTGACAAAAAGTGGCAGTTGTACTGAGTGCTATTTCGGAAGTTGAGGGCTCAGCCTGAGTTTACCATCGATTAACAAAACTAAGTGGTGCAATCTCTTTATTTCCCAACGACCTTTCCCTGCGAGCATTGCACTTCACCAGGAGTGCTTAGTCAGGGAATCAGCCATTTATATTCGTGCTTATAATGATATAGTATGGGCTTTCCTTACCTCAGTAAGTATTTCATTCTATACAGACCAATGATTAGTGGCACTAGCCAAAGCCAAATACCATCACGATATTTACAAGTGGGGGGAAGGAAGGAGGGGGGCGTGAGGGTGAGGAGGAGGAGGGGATGTCGGGGAGCTGAGAGTGGGGGGGCCTCAGGGCTGAGGTCTGATGGGGGGAGGTCGGGGGGCTGAGGTCTGTTGGGGGGGAGGTCGGGGGGGCTGAGGTCTGTGGTGGGGCGGGAGGTCGGGGGGCTGAGGTCTGTTGGGGGGAGGTCGGGGGGCTGAGGTCTGTGGTGGGGCGGGAGGTCGGGGGGCTGAGGTCTGTGGTGGGGCGGGAGGTCGGGGGGCTGAAGTCTGTGGTGGGGCGGGAGGTCGGGGGGCTGAGGTCTGTGGTGGGGCGGGAGGTCGGGGGGCTGAGGTCTGTGGGGGGGGGGCTGAGGCTGAGGTGGTGAGTCCCCTAAAAAGAGGGTGCCACTGGTAACATTAAAAGAAAAATAAAGACTTACATTTACATAGCACCTTCCACAAGCTCAGGACGCCCCAAAGTGTTTTACATCCAATGAAGCACTTTTGAAGTGTAGTCACTGTTGTAATGTAGGAAACTTGACAACCAATTTAAGCACAGCAAGGTTCCACAAACAGTAGTGTGATAATGGCCAAACAATCTGTTTTAGTGGTGTTGGTTGAGGGAAAAATATTGGCCAGGACACCAGGTAGAATTCCCCTGTTCTTCCTAGATTTTGTGCTCAAGTCTCCGGAGTAGGACTTGAACCCATTACGTGGGCTGGCCATTCAAATTAAGATCAATAAAGGGTAATTTCAAACAACTGTCAAATTCATATCAATAACACATTTAATCTCATTTGTTACCCGTCAGTTATACAAAGCTTCTAGCAAACAATGGGCCGCTGCATGTTCATATTCCACGGTTACCTGGGTGTGTACCAGAGATCTAAACATGAACACACAGTTGGAGGAACCCTGCTTGCAGGATCCTTTGCATCCTGCATTTGTGTATGACTGATTTAGCCAAACCCAGATCAGACTCACCCCCCTACTCCATGTGGTGTCCAAAATTAAGCATGGTAAGTGAAAAATGCAGCCAGAAGTTAAGGACCTTCCCCTAAAATATGGAAACAGTGTTTGCAGCCTCTGATTCTGCAAATACATGCTAACATACGCTTCTTTCTGACGGTAAAATGGACACACAGTAGGAACATTTCTACGGAACACTCTCCACCCCAGGTCTCCAGTGAAGCTGGGAAGGACCCTTGAATATAGAACCTTTCACTGGGGACCATCACCCACAATTGGTGATAAAACATCTTGTCAACAGTTTCCTGGCAGAAGAGAAAACTTGACAAACTGGAAGGTGTACAACAGCAGGAAATCTCTCCATGCAAGTGCAATAGCATGGAACAGATTTCTGAAAGACAAGCCTGCAGGATAGCGCGATGTCTACCTGGAGCTACAGCAGTACACCTTTGAGGAAAGTTTAGAAAGGGTGCTAAAGGGGCCAGGACCAGGCCATGTAGGGGTAAATAACATCAAGACAAATAGTTCAGGGGCCTCAGAACTCAAACATAGGGGAGACAAAATAGTGTCCTCCAGTATACTTCCAGTGTTTAGTAAAGGAGTTTAATAATGAAATTAAGGATGTAAATTAATGTCTGGGAACCTGGTGTCAAAAAGCAACAATGTTACCTTCATAAATAACTAGAGACACAATCAAACTAAAAAGGGCTTGGTACAAGAGAAAGGGCTGCACCTTAAGCAAACAGGAACAAGAGGCTGGGGCTCTTTACTCTTGCAAAGAGAAGGCTGAGGGGTGACCAGATAGAGGTCTTCAAGATAATGATAGGGGTTGATAGGGTAGACATAGAGAAAATGTTTCCACTTCTGGGGGAGTCCAAAACTAGAGGTCATAAATATAAGATAGTCGCTAATAAATCCAATAGGAACTTCAGTAAAAACCTCTTTACCCAAGAAGTGGTAAGAATGTAGAAAGCGAGTAGTTGAGCAAGGAGTAGTTGAGGCGACTAGCATAGATGCATTTAAGGGAAGCTAGATAAGCACATGCGGGAGAAAGGAATAGAAGGATATGCTGATAGGGTTAGATGAAGTAGGGAGGGAGGAGGATAAATGTTGGCATAGATCAGTTGGGCCAAATGGCCTGTTTATGTGCTGTGGACTCGATGTAACTTGCAAGGAACATTGAGGCAGCAATTGAAAATCATTTAAACTAGATAGGTGGAGAGGAGGGCAAGAGGAGAACAGGAACCTGGAGGGGAGGAATCATAGGGTAGAAGGTAGATAGCAGGTGGATATGGAAACAGTCGGGCGCTCCCCCCGTGCAGGGAACTTACCCTGCGCACAAATGGTGAGGTCTGGTTATTGGAAACATAGAAGCATCGAAAATAGGAGCAAGAGTAGGCCATTCGGCCCTTTGGGCCTGCTCCGCCATTCAAAATGATCATGGCTGATTATCTAACTCAGTACCCTGTTCCTGCTTTTTCCCCATATCCCTTGATCCCTTTAGCATTAAGAAATATATCTATCTCCTTCTTGAATACATCTAATGACTTGGCCTCCACTGCCTTCTGTGGTAGAGAACTCCACAGGTTCACCGCCCTCTGAGTGAAGAAATTCCTCCTCATCTCAGTTCTAAATGGCATGCTCCGTTCCTGAGACTGTGACCCCTGGTTCTGGACTCCCCAGCCATCGGGAACATCCTCCCTGCATCTAGTCTGTCTAGTCCTGTTAGAATTTTATATGTTTCGATGAAATCACCTCTCATTCTTCTAAACTATAGTGAATATAGGCCTAGTCGACCCAATCAGTCCTGCCATCCCTGGAATCAGTCTGGTAAACCTTTGTGCACTCCCTCCATGGCGAGGACATCCTTCCTCAGGTAAGGAGACCAAAACTGCACACAATACTCCAGATTTGGTCTCACCAAGGCCCTGTATAACTGCAGTAAGACGTCCCTGCTCCTGTACTCAAATCCTCTTGCAATGAAGGCCAACATACCATTTGCCTTCCTAACTGCTTGCTACACCTGAATGCTCACTTTCAGCGACTGGTGTACAAGGACACCCAGGTCTCGTTGCACCTCTGCTTTTCTCAATCTATCACCATTCAGATAATAATCTGCCTTTCTGTTTTTACAACCAAAGTGGATAACCTCACATTTATCCACATTATATTGTATCTGCCATGTTCTTGCCCACTCATCCAACTTGTCTAAATCACATTGGAGCCTCTTTGCACCCTCCTCACAGCTCACATTCCACCCCAGCTTTGTGTCATCTGCAAACTTAGAAATGATACATTTAGTTCCCTCATCCAAATCATTGATATATATTGTGAATAGCTGGGGCCCAAGCACTGATCCCTGCGGTACCCCACTAGTCACTGCCTGCCACCCGGAAAAAGGCTCGTTTATTCCTACTCTCTGTTTCCTGTCTGTCAACCAATTCTCAATCCATGCCAGTATATTCCCCCCAATCCCATGTGCTTTAATTTTGCACACTAACCTCTTGTGTGGGACCTTATCAAAAGCCTTCTGAAAATCCAAGTACACCACATCCATTGGTCCTCCCCTAACTATTCTATTAGTTACATCCTCAAAAAACTCCAGTAAATTTGTTAAGCATGATTTCCCTTCCATAAACCCATGCTGACTTTGTCCAATCCTGTTAATGCCTTCCAAGTGTTCTGTTATCACATCTTTTATAATAGACTCTAGCATTTTCCCTACTACTGATGTTAGGCTAACTGGTCTGTAATTCTCTGTTTTTTCTCTCCCCCCCTTTTTTAAATAGTGGAGTTACATTTGCCACCCTTCAATCTGTAGGAACTGTTCCAGAGACTATAGAATTTTGGAAGATGACCACCAATGCATCCACTATTTCCAGGGCCACTTCCTTTAGTCCTCTGGGATGTAGATTATCAGGCACTGGGGATTTGCCATCCTTTAGCTCTGTTAATTTCCCTAGCACTATATTTTTTACTAATACTGGTTAAAAAAAAATTAGCGATATGACTTCATTGCCATATCGACGGTGCTGCAGGAGGATCCCCAAGCAGCTAAGTGCAGGATGTTTGGGCTGCAGCTTTTGCAAAAATAGATGATGGCATTGGGTGAGAGTGGGGGCGGGAGTATCTTTGGTCTCGGGGAGATTGCGGGATTTCCTAAGTTTAGGTCACTGCCGATTCCATCTGATTTTTTCCTTATTTTTGAACTTGGTAGCAATTGTCTACAACTGCTTGGCTTTAGGGGACATTGTGTGGGACTGGAGTCACATGTAGGCCAGACTGGGTAGGGGTTTCAGATTACCTGAAAATTAGTGAACCAGTTGGGTTTTTACAACATTCTGGAAGCGTCCACGGTTATTTTTCTGGTGTTAGCCCACAAATTTCTATTTTTATTGCATTCAATTTGGCATGGTGGTATTTGAACGCAGGACTTCTGGGTTGTTAATTTGTACATAACCATTAGGCTACCAGAACGCACTTCCTTCTGGAAGCAGAATATTTCTGCGAGGAACCTGCCCCAATGATAATCTATTAATCTTGCTGATGAACCAAACTTCAGGCAGCTCAGCTGTTTAAATATTTTTGATTGATTCAAACTGTTAGTTTGGGTGGAAAAGGGGGAGTTCATCAGAAGAACAATATTTCATAAAATACGAAACATTTCGAAATACGACCTTTCTAGCTAATGAGCATCCAGTGACAACACAACCCATTTAAAATCATTTATTGCAAGAATACTGAGAAAAACAGAAACAAGGTAAAATTCACAACTTTTATTAAGCTCTGGCCATTTTGTACAATTTAAATACACCATCTGGTTGATTTAATGGGTCTGGTTGTAGGGCTGGTATATATTTGGCAAACTGAAATATTTTTAATTATATCAAGATATAGATTAAATTCACCTAGATTAATTTAGAGGAAATCTTTGACAAATATTTCAGCACTTTGGCAGCTCTCAGTTGCCCTAAGGTAAATTTAGTTTGAACTTGCAAAAATTCAGATTTCCAGAGATTGAGGAGAGTTAGAATTCAGCAATTTGTTAAAATCAGTTTGGGTCTTCAGTTATAGTGTGTATAAAGGGCTGCAACAAGCATTACTATTCATGCTCACATTGTTTACATCTTCAAGGTGCTGGCCAAACATCTTGTTCAATGAAGAAGAAAAAAAGAACTTTAATATAACACTATATATGCATTAATATAGCACCTTATTGCCTCATAAAAGCATTTGGAGAATGTGAGGGGTCAGTGAGCTCCACCAATTGCCACAGATTCTCTGCCTGCTAAGCATACCTCCACTGACCACACACCAGGTCCCACTGAAGGTGCAGGACATGGGAACTCCTGATGTAGCTAGTGCCACAAGCCCCATGACAATGGCCCGGTAAGAGGGAGGGGATCCTGGGTATCTAGATCATGACCTAATTTCCAGATGTTCCAGCATACTCTAACCAAAGTTACAATGTGAGTTCGTTGGGAAGCACATGCCTGGGACCTCCGCTGCCAACCCCTCCAAAGTTGGCGAGGTTGAAGTGAGGTCCCTTAATTATCATGCCAATGGCAGGCATCCCCACCAGTAGATGTGCACCCGAGGCGTTTACCATTGGTCTAAGGCTAGAAATGTGGTCCAAGGATTGCCTCCCTAGGGAGTTATGGGTTTCCCTCCCAGAAACAAGTTACAGCTCCTAAAGTAAGGGTAATACTTTATTAAAAATTATTTTTTTTAAATCTGGCTGCCACATCTTCAGAGATCCAGGCCATGATCCCAGCCTGGACGACCAGGCATACCCTACATCTGCCCCTCTGGTATGCCTAGTCTCAACAATTTAGAAATAGCAGTTGCCAAATTTTTGAAAGTACCTTTCCAGCGAGTGAGTATCCAGTGTCACCACAACCCATTTAAAATTAGGATTAATCATTTATCGCCTCGCCAGGCATACCCATGCCAACCATATGCTGGATCCCATTGAAGGCTCAAGTCACTGGAACTCATGTTGCAGTGCCCCTTTACGACAATGGTCCCACTAGGCCATTCGGATTCCTTGGCGCTGGGTCAGGACCTATTTTCCAGCCGTTCCAGCATATGGTGGGAGAATGTTGGAACAAAAGCAGATTTTCTGGAACCATGGTGCTTTGTCCTAATGGCCTAACCTTAAAGTGACATTCTGGGTTCATCTTATCTATGCCATTTAATACCTTATGGACTGAATTCTCCTTCCATTGGCGGGTTAGCTTCAGCATTGGACTTCCACCCGCCCACGTGACCATACTGTTAACTTCCTGCTTTTAGGCCATTGGCCATTCAGAGCCCCATTGAATCAATGAAGTTGGATACAACACACCAGCAGCCCACCAGTAGAGAAGAATGCATGGAAAAGATCACAGGCAACATCGCAATGTCACGGGAGTGAGCTTAAGATTTGGCAAACACCGAGCTAGGAGTTGAAAAAAAACACCTTATATTAAAAATTACTTCAATTGTCAAATTTTTAAGCATTCATATTAAAAGTTTTAAATCGTTATGATGCTCAGTAATGTTATGGAGTCGCAATGTTGCAAAGCCAGTGATTTTGGTATGAAAATGTATCCAGAATGACAACTCCAGTGAACAGTATCAGGTACTGTTTTTTGACCTGACATTACTTAATTGCTATAATATTATAAAAGCCTACCAGAGTATCACCTACAGGGTTAACAGGCACTGCAGGCACATGCATTTTCTAATATAGAGGTGGGTGACATAGAAATTTCAATGCATTTGAAATGGAATAGTGTAACGCATCCAGCAACTTTAATATATAAATGATTTACTTAATATTGTAAAACTGGTTTGAGGTCTCCTACGATGTTTCTATTGGTTTTTGCAGACTAGTAATAGATCTTTTGGAGGCATAGGAATAATTTTCCACAGCTGAAAAATAGTCGACAGACCAGGGCTTTCCGTTTGTCATCCCATGCATGTTACAGAGCATTTTACCGATAGTAAAGCTAATAATGACACTCTTGAAGGTGTAGAAAGTTAGAACTCACCTGGGAGAGGAGAATAGACCCAAAACTTAACAACTGATACCAAGGTAACTATGGCCGCTTGGAAGTTGTGTCTTCAGCCGCCTGGGCCCCAGACTTTGGAATTCCCTCCCTAAACCTCTCCGTTTCTTCACCACCCTCGACTCCTTTAATACACTCCTTAAAACCCACCTTTTTGTACAACCTTTTGATCACCCCTCCTAATATCTCCTTCTCTGGCTCAGCATCCAGTTTCGTTTGATTACATCTCTGTGAAGTACCTTGGGAGGTTTTTGTACATGAAAGGCGCTAAATTTAGGACTGAGTTGGTGTCTGGGGCATCGGGCAGACAGAAGTCGCTCCCCACTGCACTTATAGCGATGATAGCGGGATTCAGAATTTCAGGTCTGTAGCATCTATTGCAGTACAGATGTTCCCAGTTGGCCTATATGGATGAATGACCAGAGTAGTTTATGAAGCAGCCTAGCATGATTGTTCCAGAAAATGACATCGCCAAATCATAGCAATATCCTTTCAAATGTTGTGCATATATCACCTATAAAAACTGTTATACCATTCCATAATTCTACATGTGGAAGTTCATTACAGATCCATGGAGGTCCTTTAACAAAAGTAACAATGATCCACTTTAAAAAATAGGGGCTGGAGTTGGTGCCCTTTGAAAAATAAATATTTATGCAGACTACGGTTCTATTAGTTCACCGAATTAAAGAAAAATAATTTCAGTTTATTTGTAATAATGCATATATGTGATACATAGTACACAGTAAGTAACACTTGGGTTCTGTTATGATTTTGGCATCTTGATAGCTAACTGCTCACTATTTACGAGAAACCACAACCCACATTCTTGCTGCTTTTGGATGTTACCCTTTGACCTCCTGGAGTCCTCTGTTGCCAGTATGTGGGGGCTATTGGCCAACATCTAGTGGCTGATGTGCCATATGTGGGACTTACGGGTCCTCTCAAAGCTTGAGTTACATTGAGTTTACAGCATAGGAAAAGGCCATTCAGCCCAACTGCTCTATGCCGGCGTTTATGCTCCACATGAGCCTTCTCCTTCCCTACTTCATCTACCCCTATCAGCATACCCCTACTCCTTTGTCCTCCATGTGCTTATCTAGCTTCCTCTTAAATACATCTATGCTATTTGCCTCAACTACCCCTTATGGTAGCGTGTTCCATATTTTTACCACTCTTTGGGTAAAGAAGTTTCTCTTGAAATCTCTTTTGGATTTATTAGTGACTGTCTTTGATGACCTCTAGTTTTGGACTCTCCACAAGTGGAAACATTTTCTTTATTTCTACCCTTTCAAACCCTTTCATTATCTTAAAGACCTCTGATCAGATCACTTCTCAGCCTTCTCTTTTCGGAGAAAAGAGCCCCAGCCTGTTTAGTACCTACCTTGCGGACCCCCTCAGATGGACATCTTCCGGATGGGGGCCGCCGTAGCTGCAGTCATGACCTCCTCGGAGGGCGAACAACATCACCAGCCTCGCCGGCCACACCGTCCACCTCTGACACATGGAGCTCCACAACACAGTACTGTGACACATCCACCAGCACAGCAGGAGGGAGGGCAACCGCAGAGAGAGATGCGTCGCAGGGGGCACTACCCTCGCCACAGGGTCCACAGACCGAGGCTCAGCTTCCTGGACCTCTCTGAGCAGCAGTGCACACGGAGGCTTAGAGTCACTCGACATGTAGCCATAGACATCTGCAGCCTCCTTTATGCCGAGCTGCTCCCGGCTGGCCCGAGCACCATCTTCTTACCTGTCGCTGTCAAAGTCACCACTGCCCTCAACAACTTCTCCTCCACATCCTTCCAGGGTGCCACCGGGGACATTGCCGACGTCTCTCAGTCGTCTGCACAAAACCACCCTGCAAATACACCTACACCCACTTTGCAGTGACACAATGGGTGGCATCAGGTGTGGGTCTTCATTGTGATCCTCAGGAAAGGGCATTATTGCACAAACCAGAAAAGATTCGCAAAGACGTGGCAGTAGTGGTGCCAATATAATATGTGATGTGAGTTGGTCAGAAATCAATCAAAGTAAAAACCATGACAAGCCCTCAAACACCCTTGTGCATCCCCTTCATGCTCACAACACGTTTACCTTACGCTTCCTACTGCACATATGTGATGCATGCCCTGTGGCTGCAGCACAGTTAGTGGCAGGTTGAGTGCGGCTGACCGTGAAAGAGATGCACGAGAGGGTGAGTATGAGATTGAGCCATGAGATTGTATGAGGATTGGGTTGAGTGGTTATGGCGGGATGAGTACTGGCGAGGTGAGTAAGTGCAGGTCAGATGAGGATGAGGTTTGAGTGGGTGTGAGGGGTGATGTGACAGAGTAGTGTTGGCAGTGCAGAAGGAGATGTGGGGTGGGGGCGGTGATGTGGCAGATGGAGTGTAGGGGAATGAGTAAGTGTACTCACTTTGGCTGACCTACTTAGGTCATTGCAGCGCCTCCTGCACTGTATGCAGGTGGGCGATATGTTGGTGGTGCAGGTGACCTCCTCCGACACCTCGAGCCAGGCCTTCCTGGTGGCAGAGGCAGGCCGCTTCGTCCTGCCCGCCGGGGGGAAGATCTCTGTCCTCTCCCTCCTCCTCACCCCATCTACTGATACCTGGAGTGAGGCATCATTAAACTGGGAGCAGCCTTCCCCGTGGGCTGATCCATGCTGTATTTTTTCCTATTTGTTGCAGCATCAGTCAGTGGAGGACTGCCCCTTTAAATAGAGCTCCTCCAGCTGACAGACCTTACTGCGCATGCGCAGTCCCCCCGACGCGCAGCTCAGCAGTGGGGAACCCGGAAGACCAGGTAAGTGGATCCAATTAGGCTGTGATCGCGCGCGGGGCATACTGATTTCGCCGGGCGCGTTACCAACGTGCCCAATAGCCCCCCCGCCGTGAACCCGCAGCCCTGACAATATCGAGCCCAAGGTGTCTGCAAAGAGATATAGATAGGCTAAGTGGGCAAAAATTTGGCAGATGGAGTATAATGTGGGAAAATGTGAACTTGTCCACTTTGGCAGGGGGAATAGAAAAGCAGTGTATTATTTAAATGGAGAGAGATTGCAGAACTCTGAGGTACAGAGGGATCTGGGAGTCCTAGTTCATGAATCACAAAACGTTAGTATGCAGGTACAGCAATTGATTAGGAAGGCAAATGGAATGTTGTCATTTATTTCAAGGGGAATGGAATATAAAAGTAGACATGTTTTGCTACAGTTGTACAGGGCATTGGTGAGACCACATCTAGAATACTGTGTGCAGTTTTGGTCTCCTTATTTAAGAAAGGACATAATTGTTTTAGAGGCAGTTCAGAGAAGGTTCACTTGACTGATTCCTGGAATGAGGGGGTTATCTTATGAGGAAAGGTTGGACAAGTTGGGCCTGCATACATTGGAATTTAGAAGAATGAGAGGTGATCTTATTGAAACATATAAGATCCAGAGGGGACTTGAAGGGGTAGATGCTGAGAGGATGTTTCCCCTTGTTAGAGAGACGAGAACTAGGGGACACTGTTTAAAAAGAAGGGGACTCCCATTTAAGACGGAGATAAGGAGAAATTTTTTCTCTCAGAGGATCGTGAGTCTGTGGAACTTCCTTCCCCAGACAGCGATAGAGGTAGGGTCATTGAATATTTTTAAGGCTGAGTTAGATAGATTCCTGATTAACAAGGGAGTCAAAGGTTATAGTAGGTGTACGGGAAAGCACGGTTGAGGTCACATTCAGATCAGACATTATCTTATCAAATGGCAGAACAGGTCAAATCCACGTGATATCAAGAAACGGCTGAGTGCACTGGATACAACAAAGGCTATAGGCCCCGACAACATCCCGGCTGTAGTGCTGAAGACTTGTGCTCCAGAACTAGCTGCGCCTCTAGCCAAACTGTTCGAATACAGCTACAACATTGGTATCTACCCGACAATGTGGAAAGTTGCCCAGGTATGTCCTGTCCACAAAAAGCAGGATAAATCCAATCCAGCCAATTACCGCCCCATCAGTCTACTCTCAATCATCAGCAAAGTGATGGAAGGTGTCGTCGACAGTGCTATCAAGCGGCACTTACTCACCAATAACCTGCTCACCAATGCTCAGTTTGGGTTCTGCCAAGACCACTCAGCTCCAGACCTCATTACAGCCTTGGTCCAAACATGGACAAAAGAGCTGAATTCCAGAGGTGAGGTGAGAGTGACTGCCCTTGACATCAAGGCAGCATTTGACCGAGTGTGATACCAAGGAGCCCTAGCAAAATTGAAGTCAAGGGGAATCAGGGGGAAAACTCTCCAGTGGCTGGAGTCATACCTAGCACAAAGGAAGATGGTAGTGGTTGTTGGAGGCCAATCATCTCAGCCCCAGGACATTGCTGCAGGAGTTCCTCAGGGCAGTGTCCTCGGCCCAACCATCTTCAGCTGCTTCATGAATGACCTTCCCTCCATCATAAGGTCAGAAATGGGGATGTTCGCTGATGATTGAACAGTGTTCAGTTCCATTCACAACCCCTCAAATAATGAAGCAGTCCGTGCCCGTGTGCAGCAAGACCTGGACAACATCAAGGCTTGGGCTGATAAGTGGCAAGTAACATTCGTGCCAGACAAGTGCCAGGCAATGACCATCTCCAACAAGAGAGATTCTAACCACCTCCCCTTGACATTCAATGGCATTACCATCGCCGAATCCCCCACTATCAACATCCGGGGGGGTCACCATTGACCAGAAACTTAACTGGACCAGCCACATAAATACTGTGGCTACAAGAGCAGATCAGAGGCTCGGTATTCTGTGGCGAGTGACTCACCTCCTGACTCCCCAAAGCCTTTTCACCATCTACAAGGCACAAGTCAGGAGTGTGATGGAATACTCTCCACTTGCCTGGATGAGTGCCGTTCTAACAACACTCAAGAAACTCGACACCATCCAGGACAAAGCAGCCCGCTTGATTGGCACCCCATCCACCACCCTAAACATTCACTCCCTTCACCACCGGCATACAGTGGCTGCAGTGTGTACCATCCACAGGAAGCACTGCAACAACTCGCCAAGGCTTCTTCGACAGCACCTCCCAAACCAGCGACCTCTACCACCTCGAACGACAAGGGCAGCAGGCACATGGGAACAACACCACCTGCACGTTCCCCTCCAAGTCACGCACCATCCTGACTTGAAAATATATCGCCATTCCTTCATCATCGCTGGGTCAAAATCCTGGAACTCCTTTCCTAACAGCATTGTGGGAGAACCTTCACCAGACGGACTGCAGCGGTTCAAGAAGGCGGCTCACCACCACCTTCTCAAGGGCAATTAGGGATGGGCAATAAATGCCGGCCTCGCCAGCGATGCCCACATCCCATGAACGAATAAAAAAAAAATTGCCTCACTGGCCACAGTAGCACACATTTTCATGGTGGGTTTCCATGCACATCTTATATTTTTAATAAGATATAATTTTTTCTCAATGGAGAAATAATTGGTGATGATTACTGTGTCACCAATCATGTCATCCTGCATCTTTGTTTACAATCTTGTTAAAAGGACCTTCAAGTATTTTTCCAAGGATGACAATATTCCTTTAAAGTTTAACTCTCATCAGAAATGTTTACTTTGCAAATAAAAACCTCGTGGTCATTCATCTCATTCTTGTATATGGGATTTCACTGTAGGCAAAGTGGCTTCCATATTTGCCTACATAACAACTTTTGTTCACCTTACCTCAAAAATGATTTGGAAAAGGTTCAGAGAAGAGCGACCAGGATCTAAGTTATGAAGCAAGTTTCTAGTGACTAAGCTGTTTTGCTGAAGAAGTCTCAAAGGAGAAATGAAATAAGTCTGTCTTCAAACTAATGAATGATACAGATGAGGCAAAAGAAAATACATTTTTTTGGAAAATGAACAAAGGACTAGAGGACTCCAGTACAAAATTCACAAGCCTTGAGCAATGTTCGAGAAAAAAGTTCCCACAGGAGAGTGGGAAGAAACTCTCATTGATTTAGGATCAATTGGCAACAATTTTCAGTGGTGTTGGGGAAGGAATTTAGTATTCCCTAAAGTTTTTTCTTTATTCATTCATGGGATGTGGGCTTCGCTGGTGAGCCAGCATTTATTGCCCATCCTTAATTGCCCTTGAGAAGGTGGTGGTGAGCTGCCTTCTTGAACCGCTGCAGTCCGTGTGGTGAAGGTTCTCCCACAGTGCTGTTAGGAAGGGAGTTCCAGGATTTTGACCCAGCGATGATGAAGGAACGGCGATATATTTCCAAGTCGGGATGGTGTGTGACTTGGAGGGGAATGTGCAGGTGGTGTTGTTCCCATGTGTCTGCTGCCCTTGTCCTTCTAGATAGTAGAGGTCGTGGGTTTGGGAGGTGCTGTTGAAGAAGCCTTGGCGAGTTGCTGCAGTGCATCCTGTGGATGGTACACACTGCAGCCACAGTGCGCCGGTGGTGAAGGGAGTGAATGTTTAGGGTGGTGGGTGGGGTGCCAATCAAGCGGGCTGCTTTGTCCTGGATGGTGTCAAGCTTCTTGAGTGTTGTTGGAGCTGCACTCATCCAGGCAAGTGTCGGGTGTTTTGGGGTTGTTCTCATCCTATTGATTGGTGCAGATATCTGGTCCCAGGTCTAACCAAGGATCACTTATACCTCACGGATCGGGGGTTCAGGAAAACGGGACTTATGCTAACGCACCCAGTGAAGGATCACGTCGCTGAATAGCACAGAGAACACACAAACTCGGTGTTTGAATTGAACTGGAATGTTGGTTTTGTTATACCGTCAACACGAAGAAAATAGTGATAAAAACGGTCCTACACAGTACATTGAGTTACACACACCCACTACAGTACTTTATCCCACTAAACTAAAAGGTTGGTGGGGATCCTGGAGACACCTATCACACACACACACGTATGGTCGAGGCTCACCAATCCTTTGCACTTGCAGGTCTGGCTGACCGGTTCTCTCACATAGGGATCGTTGGTTTCGCTGGAAGCTGCTCTCCTCCCTGGAGAGCTCGGGTGAAAAAAAAGAGCGAGAAGGAACTAAGAGGAAGAGAGAGAAAGAGAGAGAGAGCTGGAAAAGAGATAAGAGCGAAGAAGCAAGAGAGCAAGAACCAGAGACAGCAAACAAGAGCAAATAACAAGAGACCAGAAGCAAGAGAGCAAACAAGAGAAAGAGGGGTTTCGAGCTTCCACATATGTACACCTCTCTTACAATAGGTTTCATTGTTAAATGAGGACCCTCCATGTCCGTTTAAACAGTTCTTACAAAGTCCTAAAGAGTCCTTGATGGCTTTTGATGGTCTCTGATCAGGTTGCAATTGCTTCTCTCGATGGGCCATTGTTCTTCGAATTCATTCCAATCGTCGAGCACTTGCCACACAAGGCTCCCTTTTCATCCCACGTCCTAAGTGTCGATTGGTTTTGCATCAGAACCAAGGCATGGCTCCGACATGTCTGGAGCAATTGCCTCAATGGCCTACTGCCTCTCGAATTAGAGCTGATCGTTGACCACCTGCTGTAGGTTTTGCATTAAAACAGAGACATGTCTGAAGCAGTAATTCTCCCACATTCCACTGTGAGTGTTGTTCATTCGTCAGGTGAGCTCTCACCTATCCTTCCATCTTAGGATTTTGGTCAATGGCCAAAGTCTTACATAATCAGGGAAAAGTTGGAATTCCAGAATTCTTACAAAGTGGAGAGTATTCCATCACACTCCTGACTTGTGCCTTGTAGATGGTGGAGAGGCTTTGGGGAGTCAGGAGGTGAGTCACTCGCCGCAGAATACCCAGCCTCTGACCAGCTCTTGTAGCCACAGTATTTATGTGGCTGGTCCAGTTAAGTTTCTTGTCAATGGTGACCCCCAGGATGTTGATGGTGGGAGATTTGGCGATTAATGCCAAGATGGTTAAACTCTCTCTTGTTGGAGATGGTCATTGCCTGGCACTTGTCTGGCACGAATGTTACTTGCCACTTATCAGCCGAAGCCTGGATGTTGTCCAGGTCCAGCTGCATGCGGGTACGGACTGCTTCATTATCTGAGGAGTTGCGAATGGAACTGAACACTGTTCAATCATCAGCAAACATCCCCATTTCTGACCTTATGATGGAGGAAAGTTCATTGATGAAGCAGCTGAAGATGGTTGGGCCTAGGACACTGCCCTGAGGAACTCCTGCAGCAATGTCCTGGGGCTGAGATGATTGGCCTCCAACAACCACTACCATCTTCCTTTGTGCTAGGTATGACTCCAGCCACTGGAGAGTTTTCCCCCGATTCCCATTGACTTCAATTTTACTGGGGTTCCTTGGTGAAATGCTGCCTTGATGTCAAGGGCAGTCACTCTCACCTCACCTCTGGAATTCAGCTCTTATGTCCATGTTTGAATCAAGGATGTAATGAGGTCTGGAGCCGAGTGGTCCTGGTGGAACCCAAACTGAGCATCGGTGAGCAGGTTATTGGTGAGTAAGTGCCGCTTGATAGCACTGTCGACGACACCTTCCATCAGTTTGCTGATGATTGAGAGTAGACTGATGGGGCGGCAATTGGCCGGATTGGATTTGTGCTGCTTTTTGTGGACAGGACATATCTGGGCAATTTTCCACATTGTCGGGTAGATGCCAGTGTTGTAGCTGTACTGGAACAGTTTGGCTAGAGGCACGGCTAATTCTGGAGCACAGGACTTCAGCACTACAGCCGGGATGTTGTCAGGGCCCATAGCCTTTGCTGTATCCAGTGCACTCAGCCGTTTCTTGATATCACGTGGAGTGAATCGAATTGGTTGAAGACTGGCTTCTGTGATGGTGGGGATATCGGGAGGAGGCCGAGACAAATCATCCACTCGGCACTTCTGGCTGAAGATGGTTGCAAACGCCTCAGCCTTGTCTTTTGCACTCACGTGCTGTACTCCGCCATCATTGGGGATGTTCACAGATCCTCCTTCTCCCGTTAGTTGTTTAATTGTCCATCACCATTCACGACTGGATGTGGTAGGACTGCAGAGCTTTGATCTGATCCGTTGGTTGTGGAATTGCTTAGCTCTGTCCATAGCATGTTGCTTCCGTTGTTTAGCATGCATGTCGTCCTGAGTTGTAGCTTCACCAGGTTGGCTCCACATTTTGAGGTACGCCTGGTGCTGCTCCTGGCATGCTCTTCTACACTCCTCATTGAACCAGGGTTGATCCCCTGGCTTGTTGGTAATGGTAGAGTGAGGAATATGCCAGGCAATGAGGTCACAGATTGTGCTGGAATACAATTCTGCTGCTGCTGATGGCCCACAGTGCCTCATGGATGCCCAGTTTTGAGCTGCTAGATCTGTTCTGAATCTGTCCCATTTAGCATGTCGATAGTGCCACACAACACGTTGAATGGTGTCCTCAGTGCGAAGATGGGACTTCGTCTCCACGAGGACTGTGCGGTGGTCACTCCTACCAATACTGTCATGGACAGATGCATCTGCGACAGGTAGATTGGTGAGGACGAGGTCAAGTAGGCTTTTCCCTCTTGTTGGTTCGCTCACCACCTGCCGCAGGCCCAGTCTGGCAGCTATGTCCTTCAGGACTCGGCCAGCTTGGTCAGTAATGGTGCTACCGAGCCACTCTTGGTGATGGACATTGAAGTCCACCAACTAGAGTACATTCTGTGCCCTTGCTACCCTCACTGCTTCCTCCAAGTGATGCTCAACATGGAGGAGGACTGACTCAGCAGCTGAAGAAGGACAATAGATGGTGATCAGCAGGAGGTTTCCTTGCCCATGTTTGACCTGATGCCATGAGATTTCATGTCCGGAGTCAATGTTGAGGACTCCCAGGGCCACTCCCTCCCGACTGTATATCACTGTACCGCCACCTCTGGTGGGTCTGTCCTGCCGGTGGGACAGGACATACCCAGGGATGGTGATGGAAGAGTCTGGAACGTTGGCTGAAAGGTATGATTCTGTGAGTATGGCTATGTCAGGTGTTGCTTGACGTAGCCATACTCACAGAATCGTTCTCTAAAGTAGAGGATTAAAATGTGGTGTGGGAGAGAAGTCCATGAAAGAATACTCATACATGGTCTCTAATGGAGCAGACTTGATGGAATGTGAGATTTTCTAATTCTGTGTTTTCTTATGTTCTTATTCACATACATTACAGCACTCGTTCTCTTTTAAACAGAAATAAATATTTTTAAAGTTATTTCTTCCCCACAAATAGGCACCAAAAATGCATATCACATATGGGTGAGAGACTGGACAGATGACCAGGTTTCCAAATTTCCATCAATCTATCTCAAGTAGGTCAACAGCAAGCATGTGAACCACCCACTGGTTTTAATTATTGTCCTGCAGAGGAGAAACTTATTTTTGCTTGAGGCTTCCTCCTGATAGTCTGGCCAAAATTTGGAATTCATCATCGTGGAATCACAATAACTGAACCTCAGTAGCGACTTCACCTTGCATTCATGGCAGTCTCAATCCTACATTTTCCCATAACAAATGAAGGCATTCGATTCTTCCACCTCCCTCCCTCGCAATTCCTGGCCTCCACTTTTAATCAATGGCACCAACTTGCAGACTGACACCACTTTTGCAACTGCATATCGCTGAAAGTCACCAGCTACCTTGCTGGCTTACAGTCCTCCAAAAAGTAAACGTGCAATTAAAAAAAATCCTGTTAAATAAAAAAAAAGAGAAACTGAATAATGATATAAATTGATTTATATATGAGGTTCTTGATTATAATTTTTATTGCATGAATGTAGTAAATCATACAACTGTCCTCTTTGTCAAAAAATGCTGTGTGTCGCATGGAGGTGAGGACACCAAGATTGGAGGAAACAGCTTAAAAATTTGCAATGCTTTCAGTATTTCACTGAGGATTCAAATATCACTTTTGGTATTGCAGTTAGACAGAAGTAATCTGTTATAAATTTCGCAGCTCTTAATACCACTAACAGCAGTTATCATTGAAGCACTGTTAAATCGAGAAAAGTAAAGTAAAAAATGTTTTTGGACCTTACCTGACCTTGCCTTGTTTTGGCATATCAACAAGTTCTGTGTATTGCAGGTGACTGAGGTAACAGCCTGATGAAAAGCACAGCTTTTGTTTTTGAAAACTGTGCTTGCAAGGAATGTAAGGAATCTTACAACACCAGGTTATAGTCCAACAATTTTATTTTAAAATCACAAGCTTTTGAAGATTATCTCCTTCGTCAGGTGAGTATCCTTCTGGTATCCTGTCCCTGCCAATTTTATCTGGTTAATATGCACCCACCTATCCCTTGATAAACAGGGATAAGCAAGGGAATGGTGTTGAAGTTGTACAAGCTATTGATAAGATCAGAGTTGGAGTATTATAGTTCTGCACACCCTAATCTAGGAAGAATATTTGTGCTATGGAAGAGACACAACAAAGATTTACTGGATTGATTCCAGAAATGAGATGTTACAGTTCTGTAGAAAGACTAAAAAGAGGCTTTTTTCACTAGAACAGAAAAGGTCAAGGGGGATCTGATAGAGGTTTTCAAAATTTTATGAAAGGTATTGAGAGAGTAAGTAGTGAAAGAATGCTTCCATTCATGGTGAATCGTTGATAAGGGAGCATAAACTCAAGATTATCAATGGAAGAATGAAAAGAGAAGTAAGAAGAATTTTTTTCACACAGTGGGTTATTAAAACATAGAGGGGGAAAAATTCGATAAGGGCCATTTTCGGGCAGGGGTACTTCGTGCTGCCTGCTAATTATCATGATATCTCCTTGCAACCAGTGCTACCCGCACTGCTGAGAGGATGCACGGAGAATGAGGAAGTTGGAAATGGGCATGTATAGCGCACGCCATCAGCAGCCTGCACTTCTTAAAGGTGCAGGTGCACATTTCAAATGGCAGGTATACAGTTTACTAGGAGGAGGGTAAGATGGCCATGAGGATAGCAGGACCGGCACAAGAGAGGGCTTCTCGCTTCTCCAATGATGCACTGGAGGCCCTGGTGGAAGGGGTAAATGAAAGGAGGGCCAACATGTATCCGCAGGGTGGCAGGAGACCCTCCAGACTGCAGCTCCACAGGCATTGACAGGCTATGGCGCAGGAAGTCAACGCCAGGAGTATTGCACCACGCACATGGGTGCTGTGTCGAAAGAAGATGTCTCCCCCAGCACCTCCCTCTTGTTAAATACCTAGACGCTATGCGAGTTGCAATACTTGACTATGCTCAGGTTTCAACATTTTCGGACTCCCATTCCTCGTCCCATGTTATTAAAGGCTCTTCAGACTCATAACTTGGGAATATCCATCTGGAGTCGGTGGAGTCGGTGTTTTCTTCCTCAAGTTATACATTGTCAGCGTCCATAAGCCATAAAGGGATTAGAGGAACAATGGAATGTACCCTTCTGGTATCCTGTCCCTGCCACTTTTTTATCTGGTTAATATGCACCCACTTATCCCTTTTATCAGTCTGCTTTTGTACACATTTTTACTTAATTTGTCTATTATGGAGAAGATCCTTTGAATCTCTTTGCCCACTTTCCTGTGACATTGTTCAGTTTCACCATCATAGGAACATAAGAAATAGGAGCAGGGGTAGGTCATACAGCCCCTCGAGCCTGCTCCGCCATTCAATAAGATCATGGCTGATCTTCTACCACAACTCCACTTTCCCGCCCTATCCCCATATCTCTTGATTCTCTTGGTGTCAAAATATCCATCAATCTTAGTCTTGAATATATTCAATGACTGAGTGTCCACAGCCATCTGGGGTAGAGAATTCCAAAGATTCACAACACTCTGAGTGAATACATTTTTCCTCATCTAGGTCCTAAATGGCTGACACCTTATCCTCCACTTCAAGACTCTTTACATAAATTCCAAACTTGTGCCGGCACTTATTATTGTGACTAACTGTTAGGGCAAAACTTGGGTACACCTGTCATAAATGAGTGTGTAACTGCTCCATAAGGGTTCAGCCGACCGGAAGCCCTTGTCCAGTATGTAGACAATATATTACTCCATACGGAAACTATAGAAGAACATTACACTCTGCTCAGAGAACTTTTGACTCTCTTATGGGAGAGCAGAGTAAAAGTAAACCCAAAGAAGGCTCAGATAGCACAGCTCACAGTACCGATTCTAGGAGTGATTGTAGCATATGGTGTACATAAGGTCAGTGAAGATAAAATTAAGGCTGGGGGTCAGAATCCAGTTCCCAGAAATGGCTCCTCCCTCCGAACATTCTTAAGAATGACAGGATACCACCGAGATTTTATAGAGAATTTTGCTGCCCGTACAGGGCCATTGTACACCCTCCTGCGGAAAGGGGCAACATGGGAATGAGGCCCTCCCCAGGAGCAGTGAAAGATTTAAAACAGGCTCTGGCGCCGATACCTGCGTTAAAGACTCTAGAGAATGGTAAACCCTTCTCCATGGAGGTCGGGGCATCGGATAAGTTCTTGTCTGCCGTCCTCCTCCAAGAGTGGCATGTGGTTTACGCCTCCCGAGTATTGACACCGGTGGAGCAGACGTATACTGACTGCGGGAGACATTTGTTGGCAGTGTAACGGGGGACAGTGAAATTCTCCTTCATTACGGGACTGGATAAGATCATTCTTTTGAGCACTCACACCCCTACGGAATTATTGTTATCAGGGGTCCTCAGCGATGGGTCAGTTTCTAACAGACGTGTAGCAAGGTGGACTTTAGGACTACAGGAGAGAAATTTAGAGGTCAGCATGTCTGCACTCCCTTGTATTTGGCGACTGGACTGTTGCTACCTGGAAAGCCCATGAGTGCGCTACAACCATCCCTGAGCCCGGCGAAGGATCCTTTATTCCAGGTCCCATAGAGGGTTCCACGCATGTTTTTGTGAAGGGATGTAGTCACCTCACTCCACGAGGATCAATAATGGGGTTGGGAATTGAAAAATCAGTGCAGCTTAAGGAAGGTCCCTCCACCCAACAGGCAGAGCTGGCAGCAGTAGCTCATGTGTAGCTTCAGGGCCCTCTTACTATATTCTCCGACAGTCACTTTACCTGCATGTCTTTAACTGACTACCTACCGATTTGGAATAAAAGGGGATTGCCTCTGCGGAAAAGTATGACAGTGCCTTCGGCAGGGCTGATCCACCGGATACTGACAGAGGCTGAGAGGAAGCAACAGCCCTTAGGGGTGGTCAAAGTCCGAGCCCATTCTAAAAACGCCCCCTGGGCCAGTGAAAATGGCATGGCAGATCAGGTAGCCAAAACGTTCGAGGCTGCCCTAGAAGTGTGGGAACCACCCGTAGCCTTGCAGGGCCAGATAACTAGAGTTCAAAGTGAAATACCCTCTGTGGATCTTCCGGGGGGCAGGATCAGGACCCCTGAATTAATCAGTTCAGGTGGTCATCAAAGGTGAGGGCTCATGGCCCAAAGATGCCTTTAACAGACGGGATGATTTTATAGTGCAGAATAACTTGTTTTATAAGGGTAAATGGGTAATCCCGCAGTCACTTGGTAATGAGGTGGTACGATGGACCCACACCTCTAGTGGACAACAGAAGGGGACAGCCTGGTACAAGGGCTAATGCAGCAGTTGTGGTGACCGTGTATGGATCAGACCATGAATGCCATTATTAAAGACTGCCTCACATATGCCCAGTATGACCCCGGGCCCAAAATTAAAACGCATCCGATGGCCCGTGGACAATTTTGCAGATTGATTATATTGGCCCATGTCAGGGGACTCAAAGGGTTAATCAGTATGTCTTGGTTATAATTGACTGCTTTTCTAAATGGATTGAGGCTATCCCTGTGAGAAACGCCACTGCCACCCGAAATGCAAAGGTACTTAATGAGCATGTTTTCACTCGCTGGGGATTGCCAAGTACAATTGAGTCCAATCAAGGGATTCATTTCACTGGTCAGGTCATGAAGGAGACATTTAAGCTGCTAGGAATCTTGCAAGAATTCCACATTCCATATGGAGCTGTGATGGTCGAGCGGGTGAATCGTACCCCTAAGCAGCAAGTTATCAAGGCAGTGGAAGAGGCTGGTAAGACTTGAGATTTGTATTGCCGCTTATATTGATGGCAATTCGGGGTACCCACTCCTGGGCGACAGGACATACTCCGTTCAAAGTCATGACTGGATGCTGGATGCGGTTGCCAGAGCTTAGGCTAGGCGGCGCCCTCTCTGGACCTCAATACGAAAGTGTGACCACGGACACATATATTGTGTCCGTGGTCACACTTTCGTATTGAGGTTGCAAGGAGATATCATGATAATTAGCAGGCAGCACGAAGTACCCCTGCCCGAAAATGGCCCTTATCGAATTTTTCCCCCTCTATGTTTTAATAACCCACTGTGTGAAAAAAATTCTTCTTACTTCTCTTTTCATTCTTCCATTGATAATCTTGAGTTTATGCTCCCTTATCAACGATTCACCATGAATGGAAGCATTCTTTCACTACTTACTCTCTCAAAACCTTTCATAAAATTTTGAAAACCTCTATCAGATCCCCCTTGACCTTTTCTGTTCTAGTGAAAAAAGCCTCTTTTTAGTCTTTCTACAGAACTGTAACATCTCATTTCTGGAATCAATCCAGTAAATCTTTGTTGTGTCTCTTCCATAGCACAAATATTCTTCCTAGATTAGGGTGTGCAGAACTATAATACTCCAACTCTGATCTTATCAATAGCTTGTACAACTTCAACACCATTCCCTTGCTTATCCCTGTTTATCAAACCCAGAATCCCATTTGCCTTTTTTATAGCTTGTCTACCTGCACTCCAACCTTTCTAGATCCGTGGGGTAGAATTTTCATGGGGGTTCCAAGATTAGATGAGATTTTGATCAGTATTTTCCAAGTGTTCTTTTATCTTCATGCTGTTTACTTGTCCTGTTTCATTACCCAGAACCATTGCATCCTCCATTGTTGGACATGCAACATATCGATTAAAGCAGTCCTGGATGTATTCTAAAAACCTCTCACCATTTTGATCACCCTGTGAATACAACAAAAAAAATGTTGTAATATTAGAAGCACAAGTACAGTTGCTCATCAGAATTTAGGTACCCGTCTTGACTGGAATAAACATGGTATTCAAAAAATTCAGATGCAATATCCTTTTTATTCATTGTGTGTGTGTGGTAGCGTTAAAAATTTAAGAGACTTAAAGGCAACAAGTACTGTAAACTGGGTTTTTCGGGTACATGTTGCCAAGTACAATACAATAATGTTCCAAAATGCCTTGGAGGATTCCCCTCTTTTTTTGCATAGTATCTGTTGTTACTAGGCTATGATAGACTGCGTTTGTGTGCTTGTTATTAGAACTTGGCCTTAGTAAAGAGGCTCTCTTGGATCTATATTATTTAGGTAGTACTTTTCTTTTTGGGGGACGGGGAGAGTCAGCAGTGCGGGGTTCAGTAGGTCTCTTTTTACTGTACTGTTGACCCTCCAAAATGCTAGGGGTGGCCATGGCAAGGGAGCTGCCATAGTTGCAGCTATTCCTTGCAAGGATGTGGAGATGCCGGTGATGGACTGGGGTGGACAAATGTAAGGAATCTTACAACACCAGGTTATAGTCCAACAATTTTATTTTAAAATCACAAGCTTTCGGAGATTATCTCCTTCGTCAGGTGAGTGACTCACCTGACGAAGGAGATAATCTCCGAAAGCTTGTGATTTTAAAATAAAATTGTTGGACTATAACCTGGTGTTGTAAGATTCCTTACATTCCTTGCAAGCACAGTTTTAAAAAACAAAAGCTGTGCTTTTCATCAGGCTGTTACCTCAGTCACCTGCAATACACAGAACTTGTTGATATGCCAAAACAAGGCAAGGTCAGGTAAGGTCCAAAAACATTTTTTTACTTTACTTTTCTCGATTTAACAGTGCTTCAATGATAACTGCTGTTAGTGGTATTAAGAGCTGCGAAATTTATAACAGATTACTTCTGTCTAACTGCAATACCAAAAGTGATATTTGAATCCTCAGTGAAATACTGAAAGCATTGCAATTTTTTAAGCTGTTTCCTCCAATCTTGGTGTCCTCACCTCCATGCGACACACAGCATTTTTTGACAAAGAGGACAGTTGTATGATTTACTACATTCATGCAATAAAAATTATAATCAAGAACCTCATATATAAATCAATTTATATCATTATTCAGTTTCTCTTTTTTTTTATTTAACAGGATTTTTTTTAATTGCACGTTTACTTTTTGGAGGACTGTAAGCCAGCAAGGTAGCTGGTGACTTTCAGCGATATGCAGTTGCAAAAGTGGTGTCAGTCTGCAAGTTGGTGCCATTGATTAAAAGTGGAGGCCAGGAATTGCGAGGGAGGGAGGTGGAAGAATCGAATGCCTTCATTTGTTATGGGAAAATGTAGGATTGAGACTGCCATGAATGCAAGGTGAAGTCGCTACTGAGGTTCAGTTATTGTGATTCCACGATGATGAATTCCAAATTTTGGCCAGACTATCAGGAGGAAGCCTCAAGCAAAAATAAGTTTCTCACTTCTTAAAGGTGCAGGTGCACATTTCAAATGGCAGGTATACAGTTTACTAGGAGGAGGGTAAGATGGCCATGAGGATCGCAGGACCGGCACAAGAGAGGGCTTCTCGCTTCTCCAATGATGCACTGGAGGCCCTGGTGGAAGGGGTGAATGAAAATAATTAAAACCAGTGGGTGGTTCACATGCTTGCTGTTGACCTACTTGAGATAGATTGATGGAAATTTGGAAACCTGGTCATTTGTCCAGTCTCTCACCCATATGTGATATGCATTTTTGGTGCCTATTTGTGGGGAAGAAATAACTTTAAAAATATTTATTTCTGTTTAAAAGAGAACGAGTGCTGTAATGTATGTGAATAAGAACATAAGAAAACACAGAATTAGAAAATCTCACATTCCATCAAGTCTGCTCCATTAGAGACCATGTATGAGTATTCTTTCATGGACTTCTCTCCCACACCACATTTTAATCCTCTACTTTAGAGAACGATTCTGTGAGTATGGCTACGTCAAGCAACACCTGACATAGCCATACTCACAGAATCATACCTTTCAGCCCACCAGAGGTGGCGGTACAGTGATATACAGTCGGGAGGAAGTGGTATGGGATGCTCCTGTGTCGATTAAAAAGCTTTTCTGGTGGCCCCTAACCAGAACAGTCACATTAGGTCTTCCGTACGCATCATACTGTAGTTGTTCAAGGGATCCCCCCACTTTACCGAGGCCTGTCCCCGTCAGCAGGAGAAGGAATCTCTCTCTCACAGTAGGGCCAGCGGAGGGGTGAGGCCTGGTGTAACCCCCCCTGCATCATCTTTAAACTGCAGTTTCTGCAATTCCTTTCGTAACATTCCGATTGTAATGTACTCACTATCCCCAGGAGACTTGTCAGGCATTTCCTTAGCCATTACTCCCCTTCGTCCCCCTTCTGCCCTTGTGGGGCAGGAGCAGAACAGATGTCCTTTTCTTCGAAACCTCCAACATTCTATTTCCCCTCCTTGCCCTCTAATATTCCCCTCATTCTTCCACGGTTACCTGTGGTTTGCAGTCCCCTGTACCATTTTGACGTTCCCCTTTTTATCCTTACTTTGTTCACATTTCCTATCCATCCAGGCAAGAACCCATACCTCGGTGTGCAGGGCATTGGTGGGGTCATATATGTCCCCAATTGCCTTGTACAACTCACTACAACCGCCTGTGATCACTCCCAGCCACCTTCGCAGCTCAGCCCCAATCAGTATGTTCTATTCTGGTAAAGTGGGTCCAATCACAAACACATGCTTATAATGGTTCCACAGCCGTGCGGCAAAAGTGGGGGCGGCTCCTCTTTCTTTTGCTTACAATTCATGGCTGCAGGTCATTGCGCGTTATTTTGGGGGCTTCCGACTGAAAATTCAGCCCATTATTAGGACAGACGCTTAACTTGACAGGAATGGATAATATGAATAAATAAACAGGTAATGAGTTGACGATGTTGAATGATCCTACAAGGCAACTCTGCCAGTTGGTAAACACAATGGGCTCGATTTTCCGATGTCCTAGCAGGTGCGTTCGTGGCAGGGGGGCTCCGAAAATTGGGGATTCCCGGGGTGGGTGTGGAGCCTGGTTTACTTCCGGGTTCCCCAATGACGCGTTTAGATGCGCGCGCAGCCCCCGCATGCAGGGGATCCCACTTAAATCAATTAATTGGATACTTGAGGTCGTTAGGAGATCTGATTTGTAGGATATTTTAGGAGGGGTGGGATTTTCATCTAAACTGAGAGTGTTTCCCGTAATGGGGGAAACACTCGCAGTTCAAACGGACGTGTTGCAGCCACCAGCCTGTGGGAGCTGCAAAGGTGCATTTGACAGGTGTGGGGGGAGACCCTCACTCATTGCGGGAGGCCACTCTGTCACTTTGGACAAAGTTTGGCCTGCACCACCCTCCTCCTAACACTAAAATTCACCAAATTGCAACCTCAACTCTGGTGTGCAGACATATTTACCTACCTTGCGGACCCCCTCAAATGTACATCTTCTGGATGGGGGCTGCCGTAGCTGCAGTCATGACCTCCTCGGAGGACGAACAGCATCACCAGCCTCGCCGTCCACAACACAGTGCTGTGACACATCCACCTGCACAGCAGGAGGGAGGGCGACCGCAAAGAGAGATGCATCGCAGAAGGCACTACCCTTGCCACAGGGTCTACAGACCGAGGCTCAGCTTCCAGGACCTCTCTGAGCAGCAGTGCACACGGAGGTTTCAGAGTCACTCGACATGTAGTCGTGGACATCTTCAGCCTCCTTCATGCCGAGCTGCTCCCGGCTGGCCCGAGCACCATCTTCTTACCTGTCACTGTCAAAGTCACCACTGCCCTCAACAACTTCTCCTTCGCATCCTTCCAGGGTGCCACCGGGGACATCGCTGGCATCTCTCAGTCGTCTGCACAAAACAGCCCTGAAAATACACTTACACCCACTCTGCAGTGACATAATGGGTGGCATCAGGTGTGGGTCTTTATGGTGTTCCTCAGGAAAGGGCATTATTGCACAAACCAGACAAGATTTGCAAAGACGTGGCAGTAGTGGTGATAACAATTTTTAATGATTTTTTTGCAAAGCAAACAAAAGTAAATCAAAACATGTAATTTTATCTTACACCCTTGTGCATTCCCTTTGTGCTCACAAAACCTTCGCCTTACGTTTATGGGAACCCCTACATGGTGCTACCCCTGTGGCTTCAGCAGAGGTAGTGGCAGGTTGCTCTTGTCCATGCCCTGATCAATGAGATGCTTTGTGCGGATGCCCTCTGGGTTTCAGTGCCCGTGAGAGCCCCTCCAAAGACTGCTCCACCTGCACCTGTGCAGGGGCAGACTCGGCCATCTGGAGAGGGGGCAGCATTGCGGGTACTGGTTGAGAGGGGGGCAACAGGTGAGACATGGGAGCGCTTGGAGTGGCGTCCCCACTTCCATGTCCCCTTTCACCATCATCCCTCTCCTGGCCGAGGCCTACATCACTCCTTCCACCCTGCTGGATGACAGTTTGCAGGACTTGTGTGACGCCTTGGAAGGCCAGTTGTAAGGTATCTGTCAGCCTGTTTAAGGCGGCAGAGTGTTACTCACCCTGAATCCAAACAGCTGTTGTCAGGGCCTGAATAGTCTCATTGTTGAGCCGTGCTTGAAGCTTGATGGAGGCTAGCCTTTCCTCCATCGCAGACATTCCCGCAACACTATCTCAGAGATGCCTTCACGTCCCTGTGACAGTATTCCACTCATGCAGGAGTTGGACTCCTCCATCCTCTGCGTGATTGTGGAGAGTGCGCGTGGCAACTGTTCCAGTACCTCGGCAATGTGCTGCTGGCCCTGGATGATTCTCCTTTTCATGGCTGGCCCAACAGGGTTCAGCATCTGGGTCCAGCTGAGCAGAGCCTGGAGAAGAGTGCTCCCACCGACGCGGACTCTCCACTGCTGCCCCTGCCACCAGGGTCTGCTCGTGCTCACATGTGCGTGGTGACTCACCATGTGCAAGCCCAACTAAGTGAGGACGGGGACCCACCGAGGTGTGTGTATCTGCGCTGGTGGATGGCTGGCTCAGATGTGAAGATGCACCCTCAGAGGCCGGCAGGTCCTCTGAGGAATCGCCCTCCACCGTCACGGCGCTCGCAGATGGCCCTGCAAGAGAACAGAAAGCAATATTAGGCATGTGGACAGATGTTGAGGTGCTGCAGATGCCAAGTGATAAGATCATTCGCTATCATGAGTGCTGAGTGTTAGAGTTCTGTCATCAGCTGCTTCTGCACTCCCAGTCTCAGCGTCCGCCACGGACAGGCACCCCAGCGTCCGGCTTATTTCAAGTCCTGCATCTGTTAAGACCATCTGGTGCGGCAGGCCCCCTCTGGTCCTTGCCCTCTCTCAGCATTCTGGCATCTCTTCTCCTCTCAAGGCAAAACACAGAGAGGCGTGATTGAGTGATGGTTGCATGGTGACCCGCTGCATGCATTGGTGTGGGTGGGGGGTGAGCATGAGGGAGATGCATGGGAGGGTGCGTGTGAGACACAGCCATGAGATTGTATGAGGATTGGGTTGCGTGGTAGTGTTTGAATGGGAACTGGGGCGGTGAGTACATGCAGGCAAGGTGAGGATGATGGTTGAGTTGATGTGAGGAGTGATGCGAGAGCGTTGTGGTGGCAGTGCAGAAGGGGTTGTGTGGTGGTGGAGGTGAAGTGGAAGACGGAGTGTGGGAGAATGTGTAAGTATACTCACTTTGGCTAACCTGGTTAGGTCATTAAATCGCTTCCTGCACTGGACCCAGGTTCGGCACACATTGCCACTGCTTCTGACCTCCTTGGCCACCTCCAGCCAGGCCTTCTTGGTGGCGGAGGGAGGACACCTCCTCCCATCCGATGGAAAAAAAATTTCCCTCCTCCTCCTCACCCCATCGAGCAGCACCTGGAGTGAGCAGTCTGAGAACCTTGGAGCAGCTATGCCTCTGGCCTGCTTCATGATCCAAAATTGGTTCTTTGCTGCAGGAGGAGCATTGGAGGATTGCCCCTTTAAATAGGGCTCCTCCTGCTGACAGCCTGTGATGCGGGTGTGCTGTGCGCCCGCTGCGCAGGTCTGGAAAGGGAAACCCAGAAGCCATGGTAAGTGCCTTCAATTAGGTTGCGATTGCCTGCAGAGCACCCCGAATTCACTGGGCGCGTTACCCACGCGCCCAGTCGACCCCCTGCTGTCAACCCGCCTCCCTCCTAATAGCGGGCCCAATGGAGCTGATTACATATTAGACTTAATTCTGACGTGTGTTGAATTGAATTTTGCTTCTACATTTAGGAGGTTATTGCCATGAAAACCACTGAGTCAGCTAATATCAAACTGTTCTCTTTGTGAAGTCTTTTTCTTGGTGAGGCCCCTGATGGCTTAAATGTACATAGGCTCTGAAATTATCCTGTGAAATTCTTACCAAAGCTTAACACCTTCATCTGAAATTCCTCTCTCTGTGTCATAGTGGTGGCATTAACCTATTTCTTTTAAAGAGATTACCACCTTTGCTAAAGTAATGGAGAGAAGTTGTTCAGATAAACACATTGGGGGTAAAATTCAACTTTGGCAGGGGTGCAAAACTGACGATGTTGGATTGCCCAATAGAAAGGAAAATTAGATAGGGTATATATCGGGTGGCCGATCTGCTACTGCTCGTTTTGTGCCTCTAACGAAGTTGAATTTTATCCCCAATGGACGATTGTACCTTAACATCCCACGACATGATTTCAAGACCATTGTGTTCCAGCAATTGCAAGCCCTTAAAGACAACAGGTTCAGTGCCTAAATAAATGCGCCGGGAATTTCCTTGAGAGTTCTTCCGATCGCCTGTTGTAACTTTGGTGGAAGATCGGTGAAAATCCTGTTTATGGGGTTTATCTGGGGTTTCCGCTAACCTTCCACTAATGCTATGACAGCCTATCAGGAGACCCCCCCCCCCCCCCCCCAAGAAAATTCCCAGCAATGGCTGAAAATTGCAACAAAGCGGAATTCTTATTCACAAAATATGATCTCCTTTTCGATCAGATGGTGTGAACAGCTCTTCCAAAATCACCTGCAGGTGCTTGTTTTCTTTTCCAGACATTAAAGTGCAATGATTCTCAATGCTCTCAGTGTTCTACTGACCTCAAGAAAGTCACTAACTGCATGGAACATGCTCTGACAGCCAAGTATCCACAGACATGTTACAGCATTGGATGGGATGCTAAGTTTTTCTGGCTCCCTATCTCCTATGGACCATCATTTCTAGCAGACTACATGATGTGTTTGTTGTTACTTACCCCTGCATATAGTTTGAGAAAATCAAAAGCCAGGAACATAGTTGATGTATAATTACTGCAATAGAATTGTACATTATAGTGGGATAGGCACAACATATCACAAAACTTTTTACCAAATTTGCAGCTGGGTAAAGTAGATCTTGTTCACATACAGAATAACTAGAGGATAGTGTTTAGATATTAATTATATGTTAACTATCTTTACATCTGACAAGTAACAATGTAACAGAAATATGTTGGAGAGATAATCAAAAGCCAGGTTCATAGTTGATGGGCCGAATGGCGGCCTCCTGTGTTGTACCTACTATGATACCTGATCAGACTGATGTCTGGAATAATAAAGCATAGCCAATTCCTCTCTATGTTGTTTATATAAGTGTGGTTTAGTTTTACTTTGAAAACATTGTTAAAATGTTGCTTTTGTTGACATTCTATTTGTCACCTCAGTGCTGTCAGAATATTTGCGACTGAGAATGGAATAGTTGGATGTAAGGCTCTGTCTTAAGTTGCTGTAGAGTTCTGATTGGTTCCACAGATGGTGTTACTGAGATGTTTCACACCTGTGTTTCAAGTCATGCCTATGTTTCAAGTCATTGAGGCTCACAGACATTGTCTCATTCATGTTTGATAAAATCGTATTCTGCATAAAAAAATACTGTTCACCTTCTTCTTTCGTATAGCAGTTTGAAAAGCACCATTAAATGTCGGCATCTAAATTGGTCATCCACTCTATGGCCTCTGGTGATATGGTGTGAATAGAAGCTACTCTACCAAGAAATTATCTTGGTGAGCAACGTTCATGAAAATAATTAACAGAATTTCTCCCAAGGAGATGGTGTTTCAAAGGAAAACATTTTCCCAATTTTTTTTCTATAAAAATAAACGATAACAAAGTATGATAAAATAACAACATTTATTAGATTTGTTCAGCAGTAGATTTTTTTCCAGTGACAAATATTTTTTCTAATCAAAGTACAATACAACTTCCACCCTAATTAGAATACATCCATCAAAATTAACATACAAAGGATTCTAAAAGCTTCCATTTCTTGTGATGTAAAATATATAAAACTATAATCACATTAAGTACAATCAATAGAGTAAATGTGCAGGCCTTTAACTAATAAATTTAGGCAGCTAGTCTAGGCCATTTACAGGATAATGCCAGTTGGAATTGTACTTCAGTGTGAAGTAAGCCAAGATGAATGGTCATCCCAATCATTCCTTGAAGCATGAATGATAGGATAGGATATCATATTGGGCCTAATAATTTTAGAGTTGATCACGTGAGGTATATATTTACAGTGGAATCTGTATTAACAGTCACCTGCATCCACTGCTACATTTCCCATTAGTTCTATTTTCCAGTTTTTTAAATTGCATTTACTTTTCACTGGGCAGTCAACCGTAATTAAAGGAATACCTGACAATCCCAGCCCACTTTTATCAACAGTCTTTTGGATATATTTGCTCCAATAGTTAAAAAGAGAGCAGAAAAATTACCAAGGGTATAAAATGGACGCAGCATTTTTAGGCTCATACTGACTTTTTTGCTCACATTCATGAATGGAGCAGAATAATCCCATTTTTTTTTGGTTCCTTTCAGAAAGTTTCAGTGTTTAGAATTGTATCTTTTCCACAAATGTTTCCCTCACTCCACATACAGTTTAATGTTTTGGAGCTAGGAACAATCTCTGCTCTTCTTCTCTGGTTTCAAGCTTTGATTGGCAGGAACCAGGGTTCAAGAATATGACTATCCCTGCTGCAATAACGTACATTAATTTGAAAAATGGATGGCACTTAGAATAGTTTCCTCAATGACAGATTCTTTTTTTAAAAAAAAATCTGCTCCTATATCTCCTCTACACAAAAAATACAGTTATGAAGCAACTGCTGTTTTAACACGAATATTTTAGCCTAATCGATGACTTTATTGTCTTCAGATTATATATTTTACCAGGTTTCCACCATAATTTCTATAGTTACCATTTTTGTACATGACACATTAGTGTTCTAGAGTGCTTTCCCTTAAACTGTCGAGTCCTACTCCCATTACTTCAACAGCCTGCTGAATTACAACAAATTAAAAAAGGGACAAAATGAAATTGTTTACATTTCAGAAGAAACTTTCATCAGAATTAACAGCATGAAACAATTCTGCAACCGAAAATTCTTAAGAACATTTCATTCTGAATTCCGGATAATTGAAAGGACTTTTTTGAAAAGAGCTTCTTTGCTTACCTGGAATGGAGTGTACCTAGATTACACATCCAGCTTGCTGTGATTACTAGCTACTATTGCTTAGTTTGATGAGTGACCATTTAATACAGGTTTCACTGTGTACAAATAATTGAAATACAAAAACTCCAGTGTACATATTTTATTCTATATATGTATTCTGCCATTTTGTTTTATCAAAATGTGTTTGTGAAGAATTCCTTCAAACAGCAAGATCAGTAGTTTTCACATTTAGAATTACCTTTTTAAAATTAAAATCAGTAGTCTCACCTCAATCTTCAGATTTCCACAGATTGCAACCTTCAATAATAATCAGCCTTACCCTTGGCAACATTATTGACATAATCTCTTAAAAATTTACAAATGTACAACATATTTATAACATTACATTTCTCATACTTTTACACAAGTCCAGTGCAAAGAAATACATAAAGTACCTCTGGATTAAAAAGTCTTCACAGACAAAAAACAAAAAAGATAAAAGTTAGCATAAAATATTACTGAAGGAAAAGGAACAGACAGACCACCTCTTATAACAGCTATCGGCTCATACTAATTATCTTTAAAAGGTTTCTTGTACCTAAATATTTCTGACGTATCCAAATATGCTGGCTGTGTATAAAAATATAATGTATTCATCGGAAAGTCGGTCTCTTTTTCTCCAGTTAAGTATTGAATTATGCATTTGAATCCTCTTTGACAAGAGTAGCTGTATCTTTGTAAGTATTCTCTGTAGGACTGTATGTTGAAGGCTCATCTTTTTTTGAATATGACTTACTTGGAGGTAATCCAAAAATATGAGAAGTGGAAGAGGCTTCTCCAAGTGGATTATTTGCCTGTTGCTGTTTCTGGTCCTAGTAAGTAGAAAAAAGGCACACTTGCATTACAATTCTATTACATAAAATCTATCATGTAAACTGCCCTAAGTAAACTCTCCTGTGGAATACCCAACATTGTATTATTTTCTATATTATCAATACAGGAAATTATGGACTAGTCAATTAAATTAAATTAAACAGTGTCTTGCATCTTGAATTGATTCTGGTGGAGCAAAAGGAATAGAGTTGATGCAGTTGCGTTGTAGCACCAATTTTGAACTGCTAACCAGAGGAATAGAGTTCAACTCTCAGCCTCAAGTGGTATCCAAACTCCATATATGGTGCAACTTCATCACTGCTTTCCTGCTGAAGTGCAGATGGCAAAGGCAGGACTCTTCTGACATGCCCAAGCAGTTGTGCTTGGATTGTCCGATGTAATTCCTGGGCTGCCTGTGGATGAAGATCAAGCACCTGCTGTGCCAGTGCACCTGCCTCTCTGCCCTCCTCAGAAAAATAACACTAACTCTAATGCTCAAAGTTCAGTAACCTGTCAAATTTAGCAGCCAGAATGCAACTCTCACTAATTTGGCAACAATGCTTTAAATGGTGGCATTATTTAATAAACAGCTTGTAGGCCTCCCATTTTATATAGGCAAATTATGTGCTGTGATGCAAAAATAATGGGGAATCCAAAGTGGGACCAATTTGCATTGATTTGCATTAATCTGTAGAGATGTTCATACACGTACAAAGCATTGCCTTCCAATCTTAAAAAGGAAATTCTCCTATGGAATTGAGAGTTCAGGTTGGAGTGCACTGAGGCTTATTCTCCTGATTTTGTGGGCTGTGTGTGGTGCTAGAGAGGAGTCACATTCCAATTGTTCCATCACAGAATTGGCCAAAGTGTTAAAATACAACAAAAAAATAGGAGCAACTATTCCATGACTAACTCCTTTATAGAAACATGGAATTTTAAAAAAATATTGCACTGGTTTGATTATACAAGATGTTCACTTTCAACACTGCTTTGTCAATGTTTAAACATAATCAGAACTTACTTTCCAACAAGTGTGCACTAGTAATTAACATTCAAACACATCTGTTTTGTTCTTTAATTTTGAAACAGTATGAAGTATCAAGGACAAAGGTTAATATGTTGACTTCTTTGTTTCTTACACTTTTTTTAAACGAAGTGATCCAAAGTATTACAAAATCCAAAACCAAAATTCATTGTTAAGAATGTGAAAGAACAGCTACCTCTGCATACACAGGGTTTTCAAAATTTGTGCCTTGTTTGGGTTTTCGTTTGAAAAAATTCCACTTTGATTCCTGAAAGGACAAAAATGTCATTAATGTCAACATCAGAACTTGTAAATTCCTGGTGCTGTATTCAAAAAAGATACTGGCTTAGAAATTCGATGATGTGCGTTTGTTTTTCAGCCTAAGCGTCCAATATGGCAGGCGGTGCACGTGCGCACATTACGCACTGGAAGTGCGCCACCGACATTATTGGTAAAGGCAGAAAAAGAGGCATCCAGGGCCCGCGCCTGAAATAGTAATTGATGAAGAAATGTATTTTGGGAAAGAAAAACAGAACATGCTGGAAATACACAACAGGTCAGGCAACGTGCGGAGAGAGAAACAAAGTTAACGTTTCAGGCCGATGACCTTTCGTCAGAACTTGTCAGAAATGTAAATACAGAAAGAGCAGAAAATGGGATTGGAGTAGATACTCCAATGTGGAGCTGGCATCAGCTCCACATTGGCACGATGGGCTAACTGCCTTCCCTCTGTGCAGAAATTTCTATTACTACATAATTCTAAGTGGGTTGAGGCATCCTAAGAACTTGATGCTGCAGTCACTGAGTCTCTCTTATATGTGCATGTATGTACACATACATACATTAGATCTTCCAAAGTTACTGCATAAAAGAAAACCATTCATACAAATTCACCATTGCTTTTACCTGAGTTTGTGATACAGTTGAAATAGGTTTGTCCACGAAAGGAGGCATTGACGTATAGATGGGATTGTCAAAACTGCTTCCATTTGTTTCACCACCAACTGCCACCATGACCTGGATCATTCAGAAACAGTGTGAAAAATAATCAAACACATTACCTTCAAAACAGAAAAACTTGAATCTAATTCTGAGATTTCATTGAAGAGTTTAAATATTAAATATCCTATTAAATAGCCTGAACCAAAATTTGATATCTAACTGGATATGGCTATCCAATCAGATAACTGGACCATTGGCTCCCACACACTGGGTTAACCAGATACTGAGCATAGTAAAATACAAAGAAGTGGAAGTTATACTACAGATGTATAACGCTCTGGTTAGACCACATCTGGAGTACTGCGTTCAATTCTGGGCACTGCAATTCAGGAAGGATATATTGGCCTTGGAGGGGGTGCAGAGCAGATTTACCAGAATGACACCAGGGCTAAAAGGGTTAAATTATGAAGAACGGGTTGCATTTCCTCGAGTATAGAAGACTAAGGGGTGATCTAATTGAGGCATTTAAGATGACTAAAGGATTTGATAGAGTAGCTGGAAATTATTTCCCCTGGTGGGGGAGTCCAGAACAAGGCAGCATAACCTTAAAATTAGAGCTAGGCCATTCAGGGGTGGTGACAGGAAGCTCTTCTTCACACAACAGGCAATGGAAAAAAAAGCAGGTATATTTGTGTCAAGTACCGTACAATAATAAATTCTTTAAGAAAGTAAGGGCATTAAGGAATATGGAACCAAGGCGGGTAAATGGATTTGAGATACAGATCAGCCATTTCCTAATTGAATGGCGAAACAGGCTCGAGAGGCTGAATGGCCTACTCCTGTTCCTATGTTCCTTCTATTGTTCCTAAAATGTATCATACAATTCATTATAGTTTAGGCCAATAAATGTCTTCCATTATAAATAAAGCCTCGTGAGAAATCTTTAAAAAGTGCATCTTCTTAGAAAACAAGAAGGTTGACAATTCTGAAACAGATAGTATTAAATACTGTAATGTCTGCTAACGTTTTAGTACAGAACCATTGTTCCAACCAAATTGAATCTAATTGAATAAACTAATTGTTCTAAATCCAATTGTTTATGATCTGGTGAATTTATTTTTCCAATAGCCCCCTGTTGCTTTTACCGCTGGTTGCTGAACTGTAGGAGGATCACTGGAAACATTTCCCTTAGTTCCGAACATGGGATTTTCAAAAGTAACTGGTTGCTTTCCTGCCTCCACTACAAAGTTTTCATTCTGTTGCAGAAAGAGAGTTGATTCAGATTCAATAAAGACACTAAACAAAAGTGTGAAACATTCAATACTCCATAAACAGTTACAATCTGGAGCTTTAATAATAGAAATTATGTTATTTTCATCTTACCATCTGCATCGCTCCATCAATAGCAGAATCTATGTCTATGGCAGAAGCTCCACTATCTACTCCAGTATCCAATCCAGATCTAAATGTCACTCCATTCCCATTGGGTTTGACAAGACTGCTTAAGCTTTAGGGAGAAACAAAAATTCAGTCATTACTTTGTAGTATTGTGGTGTGGAAGTGAACATATTCTCTAGGCAGTGGAAAGTTTGTATTGCTCGTTTGGGATCCAGGAAAAAAAACACAGGTATATTTGTGTCAAGTACTGTACAACAATAAATTCTTGAAAGTTAAAGCACCATTTGTGCTATGCCTGAGTGCTGCATAAAGTTCTGTCAGTATACATGTAGGGCTCAATTTTAAACTTAATTTGCGGATGCGTTGGGGGCGGGGGGAGGGCTGCGAAAATTGCAGAAATGCAGAGCGGGTTCGGAAGCCGACTCCAACCCGTCGACGTCCAAGTTTTCCACAGACACACCTGTGCGCCCGCAGGCTTCCCAAATCCGGAAGTCCCGCCGGCAATTAAAGCCGGTGGAAAGATAGTTAAAGAACAAAGTGTACCTCATTGAGGTACATATTAGATAGAACGATTTTTACCTTGCCCAGGCGGCTTTCCCACGGCTTCCGATTCACGCCTGGTGAAACCAGGCATGAAGGGCTGGATCAGGCAAAAATAAACTAAACAAAGTTAAAACACAAAATCAACCTACCTTTCCACCCTGCTCCGGTGTCTCCCTCTTCGATGTCCCTCTCAGCCCCCTGATGTCTCGCTCTCCAATCTCCCCCTCTTCCCCCCCTCCACCGATGTCCCCCCAATCTTCCCCTTTCCTCCCCGATCTTCTGCTTTCCCTCCCCCCACCCCCCCAATCTTCTGTTATAAGAAATTAATGAAGTTTGTACGCATCTATATTTGCTGATTGAAGGAGGAAAAAATATTATTGTTACAAAAAAGGCATGAACAAGATGCACGTGTACTTGTAATAAATGCATTTAGTAATCTGAAGTTGAAGCTCTTACTCAAAAAAACTAATAAAGAACAATTAGATACATATCCTGTTAATTAAGCAATTTGCTATTCAATAGTAACATAACTTTGCAAGTGGTTGATATCCCTGCTGTTGTATAACCTGCTTGACTTTAGAAAATTCACAGAGAACTGTAAAAGAGTTGTTACCTTGAAAGCTTAGGGAAAGGAGGCAGGATTGAGCCTGTGCGTCTGTAATTCAGGAATGCTCCAACAGCTATTGCTCCCAGAATTAGGATGATAATAACTGTCAATAAGACTGCCGTTGCTGAAATGCAAACAAAAAGAATGTAAAAATTCCACAGGATCCTTCACCTAACATGACTATCAAACATGATTAGAAGGCAACCATTAAAAGATCAAACTGCGCCATTCTTCTTTAGAATATTATAAGTATGGATATCTCACACTACTCAGTAATTCTGGAATCTCTAGTAGAATATAACTTATTCAGTTACTTTGGATGCTAATAAATAAATCTTTTTATTACTTATTTTATATCTCCACTTATTTCTATTTCAGCCACTCAGATTGTTCTTTTCCATTCAGGACAGTAGATAAGCAAATATTTGGAGAATGAACTTCACAACTGTCAACATCAATGCACATTAAACAGTAGGTGACCTAGATGTCAAAATAATGGAAACGCTTGTAGGAGACTTAGCTGTTCCTTTTAGTTAATTTATCAGAATTGATGTTACTTCAAGGGGAGGTTTTTGCACAAGATGTCTGCTGACGAGGCTTCTGGGATGTACACTTATAACATAAAATATGACACCAAGTAATCTCTGACAAATCCCAGTGATTCTCCCTTATACTATAAAATATTATATGGTCGTTTGAGGGGAGAGATTCCCTTTGTTCACTATTTGCAGTGAAAACATAATTGCATCTTTAATTTCACAACGAATTGCAAACAGAGAAAATCTTCCATCCACATTAATATAGATCCTTTAAATGGTTAACTGAAAGCCATGAGAATCATCAGTTATATTGATGGGAGACCAAAGTAATCTCAAAGACTGGAGCATGTGGCCAAATAGTAGAAAGCCAGAGCAATTGCATTGTGCTACTGAATTACTGGTGATTCTCAACTTTTAGTACCTGTTGAATGGGGTAGTCCCTGGGATCTTCCAAACTGACAGTAGCTTCCTGTATATCCATAAGGACATCTGCAGGGAGCATAAAGGACATTTTAAACTTTTATTTTCTGACAGCAGAAATATTTTGTCAATGTCATTCTGGTCAATTGGTTAATTAACTTTCCACAGATTGTAGGTTAAACCAAGCAAATTGTAAAAACCCTAAGTTGAGACATTTCTCTTACATAGAATCTCTGGCACACATGATCAACTAATTACCTCACATACAAGGTTTCTGATGTTAATGAACCAGCAGGAGTTTAATAATTGTATGACCATTAATTTCTATATTATCAACTGCACTTTGCTCAATTAATGGCTCCAATTTTTAAAATTCTAACAATTTATCAATCGTCATGCTGTTTATTAATCATATTAATTTCTAGCTTCTGTTCTTATTAACAGCTTATTTAAAGCACTAATTATCTTAGACAACATGGAAAGCACTAGAGAAAAGGTAGTAGGGAACAGGAGAGAAAATATATAGCTAACGATTAACACAAACCTGAGAATAAACCAAGACTTGCACAGGAGTCAGACTTCAAAAATAATAAACATTATGATTCCTCTAAAGAAGGAAATTACATTCATGTAGTACCTTTCACAACCTCAGGACATCTCACAGCACTTCACAGCCAATGATGTATTTTTGAAGTGTAGTTACTGTTGTAATGTAGGGAAATGTGACCGCCCAAATGCAAGGTCACACAGGCAGCAATGAGATAAATGACCAAATAATCTGTTTTAGTGATGTTAGTTGAGGGATAAATACTGGCCAGGAAATCAGGAGAATTCCCCAGTGCTTCTTCAAATAGTGCCAGTGGATCTTTCACAAGGGCAGACGAGGCCTCAGTTTAATGTCTCATCTGAAAGACAGTGTTTCTCACAGCGCAGTGAAGTGTCAGCCTGAATTATGTGCTCAAGTTTCTGGAGTGAAGCTAGAACCCACGATCTTCTGACTCAGAGGTGAGAGTGCTACAACTGAGCCAAGGTTAACACCTTGCCAGGAATTATAAAGCTTGCTGTTGATCTCCTAATCTGGAGATAAATAGAATTCTGATTTAGTTATTTATATTTAGTTTGTTCTGATGAGAACAATTTGGTCCACCTGATTAAAATGTTAAATTAAAAATTTGTTACAAAAAAAATGTACCTTTTAAAAATAACAAAAATGGATACTGTTCATGAAAAATATTAGGACTTGCACAACACCAGGTTATAGTCCAACAGTTTTATTTTAAATCACAAGCTTTCGGAGCTTACCTCCTTCGTCAGGTGAGTGAAGGGTTCTAAAAACGCATAGCATATATAGTCAAAGAACAATGCCTGGTGATTACAGATAATCTTTCCAACTGCCCCCTATCACATCTCTGCTGGGAGACGATCACAGCAATCAAAGGTGTCGTTGGTGTTCAGACAGGTTAGCCACGGAAAACATTACATCCCAGTATACTGAATACACAATTGGTCAGATTACAAAGACAGAGAGAGAAAGAGACCCGAAAGGCAGAGAGAGAGAGAGAATGTCCAGTTGTATTAAAAACAGATAACTTTATTTCGCTGGTGGGGTTACATGTAGCGTGACATGAACCCAAGATCCCGGTTGAGGCCGTCCTCATGGGTGCGGAACTTAGCTATCAATCTCTGCTCGACGATTTTGCGAAGATCGGAGGCTGAATGTCCTTGACTGCTGAAGTGTTCCCCGACTGGGAGGGAACCCTCCTGTCTGGCGATTGTTGTGCGGTGTCCGTTCATCCGTTGTCGCAGTGTCTGCATGGTCTCGCCGATGTACCATGCTCCGGGGCATCCTTTCCTGCAACATATGAGGTAGACAACGTTGGCCGAGTCACAGGAGTATGAACCATGTACCTGGTGGGTGGTGTCCTCTCGTGTGATGGTGGTATCTGTGTCGATGATCTGGCATGTCTTGCAGATGTTGCCGTGGCAGGGTTGTGTGGTGTCGTGGACGCTGTTCTCCTGAAAGCTGGGTAATTTTCTGCGAACGATGGTCTGCTTGAGGTTAGGTGGCTGTTTGAAAGCGAGTAGTGGAGGCGTGGGGATGGCCTTAGCGAGGTGTTCGTCGTCATCGATGACATGTTGAAGGCTGCGAAGAATATGGCGTAGTTTCTCCGCTCCAGGGAAGTACTGGACGACGAAGGGTACTCTGTTGGTTGTGTCCTGTGTTTGTCTTCTGAGGAGGTCTATGCGATTTTTCGCTGTGGCCCGTCGGAACTGTCGATCGAGCGTCATATCCCGTTCTTACGAGGGCGTCTTTCAGCATCTGTAGGTGTCCATCGCGTTCCTCCTCGTCTGAGCAGATCCTGTGTATTCGCAGGGCCTGTCCATAGGGGATGGCCTCTTTGACGTGGATAGGGTGGAAGCTGGAAAAGTGGAGCATCGTGAGGTTGTCCGTGGGCTTGCGGTAGAGTGAGGTGCTGAGGTGCCCGTCTTTGATGGAGATTCGTGTGTCCAAGAA
This sequence comes from Heptranchias perlo, assembly GCF_035084215.1. Taxonomy (NCBI): domain Eukaryota; kingdom Metazoa; phylum Chordata; class Chondrichthyes; order Hexanchiformes; family Hexanchidae; genus Heptranchias; species Heptranchias perlo. The sequence continues at coordinate 37,635,757 of NC_090331.1, read as the reverse complement.
AGAAACCGATTCTGAGGAGTAGTCCATGGTGAGTTTGATGGTGGGATGGAACTTGTTGATGTTATCGTGTAGTCTCTTCAGTGATTCTTCGCCATGGGTCCACAGGAAGAAAATGTCGTCGATGTATCTGGTGTATAGCGTTGGTTGGAGGTCCTGTGCAGTGAAGAAGTCATGCTCGAACTTGTGCATGAAAATGTTGGCGTATTGGGGTGCGAATTTGGTCCCCATGGCTGTTCCGTGTATTTGGGTAAAGAACAGGTTGTCGAAGGTGAAGATATTGTGATCCAGGATGAAGCGGATGAGTTGTAGGATGGCGTCTGGAGATTGGCTGTTGTTGGTGTTGAGTACTGAGGCTGTTGCAGTGATGCCGTCATCGTGGGGGATACTGGTGTAGAGTGCCGAGACGTCCATCGTGGTGAGAAGTGTTCCTGGTTCAACTGGTCCGTGGGTGCTGAGTTTTTGTAGGAAGTCTGCAGTGTCGCGACAGAAGCTGGGGTTTCCCTGTACGATGGGTTTCAGGATGCCCTCGACGTATCCAGAGAGGTTCTCACACAGGGTTCCGTTGGCTGATAGCCAATTGATAGCCAAGTTCCGCACCCATGAGGACGGCCTCAACCAGGATCTTGGGTTCATGTCACGCTACATGTAACCCCACCAGCGAAAAAAAGTTATCTGTTTTTAATACAACTGGACATTCTCTCTCTCTCTGCCTTTCGGGTCTCTTTCTCTCTCTGTCTTTGTAATCTGACCCATTGTGTATTCAGTATACTGGGATGTAATGTTTTCCGTGGCTAACCTGTCTGAACACCAACGACACCTTTGATTGCTGTGATCGTCTCCCAGCAGAGATGTGATAGGGGGCAGTTGGAAAGATTATCTGTAATCACCAGGCATTGTTCTTTGACTATATATGCTATGCGTTTTTAGAACCCTTCACTCACCTGACGAAGGAGGTAAGCTCCGAAAGCTTGTGATTTAAAATAAAACTGTTGGACTATAACCTGGTGTTGTGCAAGTCCTTACATTTGTCCACCCCAGTCCATCACCGGCATCTTCACATCATGAAAAATATTGACAGAGAAGCTCTCCAGGGAAGGCGGTGTTTCAAAAAGCAAATGAGTTCAGCCAGAGATCCCCATCCTAATCAACGTCCAGTGGCCTTTGCTAGAAAGTTCACGTGTTTGGATGTTGGATAAGGACAAGATTGAATTCGGCTGTTGTTACCCTCAGTGAAATAGCCTGTCAAATCTCGCTGTCTGGACAAAGTACCAGAGGGTGCCCAGGGGCCTGTGGAGCCCTTCCCCGTGCTTTCTTTATTTGCATCCGAATTCTAGGAACTGATGCAAAATTGGTTCTTTGTAAGCTAAAAAAAATTAAGTAGAATGGACCTATCCTGTTTGTCTGAGAGACTCCTTCAGTGTTTTGTGTAAGAAAACAAGACTGATGCTTATAATGAAAGCCCTCACAGACTTTAGTATTAGGAAAGGCAGAGGAGAAGGAGAAAAGTTTCTGTAAAGGTTCCTGTAGATAATTGCTAAAGCTTTCCTCCATTATTCTACAACGTTTTTGACTATGGGAGTCAGAAACATCTTTACAGTATTATTAAAGGTTGATTTTCATATTTTCATTGTTTATTATCAAACAACCAAAAAAAGGAAGAACAGTCATACTGTAACCAAAAACGAAAAGGCAGAGGGCATGGAAAAGAAATCCATCCCCTTTAACTAGTTGGAAACTCAACCAACCATAGACCACTTGGGATGGAAAAGAAAACTAAAAGATGAGGGAAAATAATTAAATATATGTGGGGTACAAAATTAAAAAGTTATATTGCCTCCTTTAATGTTGCTGCATTTCTTAATTTGAGATTGTTAATCCCCTGAACCCATCACCAAAAATCCATCAATAAAAATTTAAGATGGTGGAGATAAAGGGTTGATTCTCTAATCAGGGACACCCAGAGAGGAGCAACATGTAGGGAGTGGTAGTCGGAAAATCGCAGGCTGGCAGGCTTTTGATTTTCTGTCCATTTAAATTCACGGATGTAAAATCAGGGGAGGCAGGCCTGTGATTTCGCGACCAGCACTCAATCAGGAAATCAACACTTAATTTCCTAACCTTAAAAATATAAGGAATTTTTAAAACACAAACAAGACACACCGCCCTCATGAGAAATGAGGGAACAAGAAATGTAACATTCTTCACAAAGCAGGAAATCTAAATATGAAAAACATCAGTGGATTCCTGCATACATTGCAGCAAACAGCCCAAGTATAAACAATACCATGCTACCTTGGATTTAATGGCTTTCAACTTACGTGCACTTTGTTGTGTTTGCTTCAAAATAACACACTCCTGCATTCCTACACTTACAGGCAGGCGGCATTTTGCGTTCTAGCTCAATGGCTGCAGAGACAAAAAAAAACAATGAAGGTTACAAACTTTAGTAAGAAATCTGCCATGTGGAAGCAGATGAAACTGGCTGGTCAGTGATAGACTCAAAAGGTGAGGTGACTAATGACTTCTTGCAAACACATTTCAAAACTAGAATGGGTTGGTGTGGGATGAGGTACCAATGTTTTTGAGCATCCAGCTTTCACTAAATTCCCCTAATTTCCCCTTAAATATGACAATAAAGAAACATCTTCACCAAGTTGTTAAGTGTGAATATATCACTGAGTATTAGCAGGCTATCTGACCATACAAGCATCAGAAAATCATACGACAGATAAAGGTGAAGGAGACCATTTGGCCCAGTTCAGCCGCAAGAACTTGGGGTTGAATTTCTGCGGTGGGGGGGGGGGTGGGGTGGTGGGGAGGGTTCTCCCAATCATTTATAGATTTATTTGCCTGCATTGATGCTTTTAAGGAATTATGGACGCTAAATTGGGCTTCTAGCGTGACATGTGCCAGACGCCATCTTGGTAAAGGGTTTAGCTCTTTAGCAAATAGTGAACGCCATGATGTAAAGTAAGCAGAAAATGCATTTGATCAGTGTGAAATGCTGATTTAAAGTGATAGACAACATTTTGGGACTGAATGCTCCACTCAACACATTGTCTTAACCGCAACCATCTGTACATGTCTTAGAGTGCCTAGAGGACCCTCCACCAGCGCTATTTAAAGTGTTGGCCAGGGGCTGCAGAAAGTAACCTGAGATGTCAGCTGCTGACACACACAGGCAAGAACAACTTTTGAACTGAAGTAACATGAGTTCAGTCGCTGGCCTGAGCTGGCTGGAACCGGTTTGAACGAGCTAAGTTTTGTGAAAGACAAAGGAGATGTGATAAGACACAAGTCCTTATTTAGAAAAGGAGTAATGAGGTAATGCTACCTAAGTTCTTGGGACAGAGCCAATGAGGAGAAGACCCAGGCAAAAGCGAGCAGGCCTAAACCAAAGGGAGAGAGACAGCACAGCTTGAAGAGATAAGATTCGGAATAAGAATGAAGGATTCTGGGGCGTGGAGCCAGAGCGAAGACTCCGGAGACCAACCACTGCAGAAGTGGAAAACTCTACGAGACGACGTCGAGAGAGAGAATGGAACGTCTGGCCAGCGTCAGCTCTCCTTTTTGGGTATTATCTTTTATATTCTGTGACCACTCAGGGAGTGTCAGAGAAACCTAGTGGGTGTGCGTTTAGATCCTAGTTTGGGTATAAAACTGTATAACCTGGTGCAAACTGCATGTCTATATCTAACCAGACGTATAAGCTATATGTATATGATCTAATGGCGTGAATAAAGCGAATTGAGAGTTAAGAGAGAAATGACTCTTCTCTTTGTACTAAGCCAATAACCGTAACCGGTGACCTCCGGTCAACAAAAGGGACCATGCAGGATTTACAGGTTAGTTTTTGAATTTTTGCTTCTGGATGCTGATGCATTTGTAACTGGTTTTGGAGGTCTCCTATACTTGAATACTAGGACTAGGGGACATAACCTAACATTTAGAGCCAGGATGTGGAGGAGTGAAGTTAGGAAATGCTTCAACATGCGAAGGGTGGGAGAAGTTGGGAACACTCTTCTGCAAACGGCAATTGATGCTAGCTCACTTATGAATTTTAAATCTGAGATTGATAGATTTCTGTGAACCAAGGGTATTAAGGGACATGGGGCTAAGACGGGTATATGGAGTTAGGTCACAGATCAGCCATGATCCTATTGAATGGCAGAAGAGGCTCGAGGGGATAAATGCCACTGCCACTTGCTGCCTCTTGTTATGCGCCACCTTCTCTTGCAAGAAAGCGGGACGTGTGTCTGGGTGATATGACCGTCATGATTGAATAGCTACCAGTATGTGTGGCCTGTGAGTTGCGGGTGGACGGCTTGCAACAGTGATAATGTGTGAGGGTAAGAGGAAGTATCTGGTTGGAAAAGTTGCGTACGAAAAGTTGGAAAGAGTTTGTTGGTATGTAGGTGATGGGGGGTGGATGCGTGGAGCAGTGGATGCGGCTAGTGGTGCAGTTGGTAGGAGATGGCACTTGACGGTTGACCTCCCTCACCTTGACCACTCGTGTCAATGCATTGAACTTCTTCTTGCACTGCATCCATGTTTGTGGTGCTATTAATTGTGCTCCCGCTGCCTCCCAATGCCTTTTGAGAATATGTCTGGAGGGCCTCTTGCCCCCCCACCCCCTGCGGTTATAGGATGTCTCTCCTTCTGTCCACCTCTTGTACCAAGGCTTCTAGTGCATCAGCAGAGAACCTTGGTGCACGCATTCTCGCAAGCCTGGTACAAACTTAGATCGGCAGATTGGTGAGGTCTGGCATGCAGATTGGAGGATGTGGGATTTAGTGGTGTGCAACCTTTATTCAATGTTTTAACATAACTCATCAGTTTATAAACATGGGGACGGGACCTGTATCTGTATTTTATGTGCGTGATGTCTAATCTCCGTTCAGGCTCCGTGCAGACAGCAGACTGTTATTTTTAGCAAATAATAGGTACCGGCTACCTTCAAGAGATGCAGCCTGCCTGTCAGAGAGCCAACCTCCCTTTAAGAGATTGGGGCTGCCCCTGCTGGTAAAAAGTCTGAATGTCCTTGAATCCTCATGTCAACGCTGATATGTCAACGCTGCTGTCAGGTAAGTACTGAGGCTGGATAAATGTCTCGTCCTGCCTGTGCAGGAAGCATCAGGTACGGGTTAATCGCGGATCGCGGTACCAGCACCCGATTATTGGCCTAATCCAATTTGACCCCTATGTATTTGCACCATTAGGTCTCTATTTCTTCATATCTTGCAGCATCTTTCCAATGAGTTTTTACTTGTCTTTTTCCCAAAATGCATTACACATTCTACATTAAATTGGATCTGCCACCTGTCGATGTCCTCCTGAGGTCTTTTGCAGTCATTCTCACTGTTTGCCAAACCCCTATTGTTGTGATGTCACACTTTTCGATGTCATGATTCCTAGGTACAAAATCAAGGAGGTTTCCCAGCCAGAGGGGCTGCATGGGCACCCCACAGAAACTAAGTTTAGTTGCTCCCAGTGACCCCTTAAAAGCGGGCCATTTTAAAAAAATGTAAGTTCTGAACCCAATCCTTAGGGGTCCAAGATGTGATCCTGGTTTGGATTCCCAGATGTTTGAAGCGTACACCAGGCCCTATTAAAGGCCTAGGACAAGGGAATCCTCAACCCCATTCCCTATTATAATGATGGATTGAAAGGGGCAAGCTGAGACTACGTGCCCACAAAGCTGGTGCCCACAATATTGGATTCTTCAGTGCTAGGTTGGGACCCAGCATATCCGGATCCCGGCCTTGCTTCCGGCTATTCCAGCAATGTCGCACTGCCATTACAGCAGGAGTATGCCGCAATAGCTGTGATATTTCCTTCCCTTTCCTTTCCTTCCCTTCCCTTTCATTTATAGCATTCCCTTTATCTATACCATCAGTCAAAAAACTCTTTAAAATTTGTCAATCATGACTTGCCTTTTAACAAATCCACACTACATAAGAACATAAGAACATAAGAAATAGGAGCAGGAGTAGGCCAATCGGCCCCTCGAGCCTGCTCCGCCATTCAATAAGATCATGGCTGATCTGGTCCTAACCTCAAATCTAAAATCATGTCCAATTTCCTGCCCGCTCCCCGTAACCCCTAATTCCCTTTACTTCTAGGAAACTGTCTATTTCTGTTTTAAATTTATTTAATGATGTAGCTTCCACAGCTTCCTGGGGCAGCAAATTCCACAGACCTACTACCCTCTGAATGAAGAAGTTTCTCCTCATCTCAGTTTTGAAAGAGCAGCCCCTTATTCTAAGATTATGCCCCCTCGTTCTAGTTTCACCCATCCTTGGGAACATCCTTACCGCATCCACCCGATCAAGCCCCTTCACAATCTTATATGTTTCAATAAGATCGCCTCTCATTCTTCTGAACTCCAATGAGTAGAGTCCCAATCTACTCAACCTCTCCTCATATGTCCGCCCCCTCATCCCCGGGATTAAGCGAGTGAACCTTCTTTGTACTGCCTCGAGAGCAAGTATGTCTTTTCTTAAGTATGGACACCAAAACTGTATGCAGTATTCCAGGTGCGGTCTCACCAATACCTTATATAACTGCAGCAGTACCTCCCTGTTTTTATATTCTATCCCCCTAGCAATAAAAGCCAACATTCCGTTGGCCTTCTTGATCACCTGCTCCACCTGCATACTAACCTTTTGATTTTCTTGCACTAGGACCCCCAGATCCTTTTGTACTGCAGTACTTTCCAGTTTCTCGCCATTAAGATAATAACTTGCTCTCCGATTTTTCCTGCCAAAGTGCATAACCTCACATTTTCCAATATTGTATTGCATCTGCCAAATCTCCGCCCACTCACCCAGCCTGTCTATAACCCCTTGTAGGTTTTTTATGTCCTCCTCACTCTCTACTTTCCCTCCCATCTTTGTATCATCTGCAAACTTTGATATGTTACACTCGGTCCCCTCCTCCAAATCGTTAATATAGATTGTAAAGAGTTGGGGACCCAGCACCGACCCCTGCGGAACACCACTGACTACTGGTTGCCAGTCCGAGAATGTACCATTTATCCCAACTCTCTGCTTCCTGTTAGATAACCAATCCTCCACCCATGCCAGAATATTACCCCCAATTCAGTGATTCTTTATCTTGAGCAATAATCTTTTATGTGGCACTTTGTCGAATGCCTTCTAGCAGTCTAAATACACTACGTCCACTGGTTCCCCTTTATCCACCCTGTACATTATGTCCTCAAAGAACTCAAGCAAATTTGTCAGACATGACTTCCCCTTCGTAAAGCCATGCTGACTTTGTCCTATTAAATTATGTTTATCCAAATGTTCCGCTACTGTCTCCTTAATAATAGACTCCAAAATTTTACCCACCACAGATGTTAGGCTAACTGGTCTATAATTTCCAGCCTTCTGCCTGCTACCCTTTTTAAATAAGGGTGTTACATTAGCAGTTTTCCAATCTGCCGGGACCGTTGCCGAGTCCAGAGAATTTTGGAAAATTATTACCAAAGCATCCACAATCCCTACTGCCACTTCCCTCAAGACCCTAGGATGTAAGCCATCAGGTCCAGGGGATTTATCCGCCTTGAGTCCCATTAATTTACTGAGTACCAATTCCTTAGTGATTTTAATCGTATTTAGCTCCTCCCCGCCTAGTTGCTCTTAGTTATCCTAGGCATCTCTAAATGCTCGCTAATTTGTTCTTGAATTATTGATGCTGATGAATAGGATTTTCGGTCAGTGATATTGAAATAACTGGACAGGAGAATAATCGGCATTATAGGTTACATGATGGACAGTGGGAGAAACATTTTCCAGTGAAGAAAAAAGTGTGGTGGGATGCATCGCAGTGTGAATGCCAATGGGGTACAGTAGTCTAGTGGTTATGTTACACCAGTAATCCAGAGGCTTGGACTAATAATCCAGTTAATGTGAGTTCAAATCCCACCGTGGCAGTTTGAGAATTTGAATTCAGTTTTAAAAATATCCTGAAATAAAAAACTAGTAAAAGTGACCAGGACTGTCAGATTGCTGTAAAAACCCAACTGGTTCACTACCTGCCATTCTTACCAGGGTCCCGATCTAGCTTTTGTTTTTCTGGCAGACTTTCGTTGAAGGATTGTGACGCAAGGGCTGCAGATTTGAGGGCCTTAGACTCTGAGGACCAGAGAAGGAACAGCTTCGATAATAACTCCGAGGTGGGAAGAGAGCAGGGGGGAGGATTTGTGGGCGGGCAACCTGGAAGTATGGGTTTCCCGGATGTCCTGACAATTTTGACATCAGGACATCTTTAAAATTTTTAAAATCGGTTTTCTGACCGCAGCCAGGTTGAGTGGCTGGTCGCCTCTTGGGCGGGAAGACCTCTGCTAGCAGACTGCAGCTGGGGATTGGAGGGAGAGGGTTTGTGGGCTGTGGAGGACATCGGGAGGGGCAGGAAGGACATCGGAAGAGGGGCATGGGGAGTAAATCGGTGTGGGGGGGGGGGGGGGGGGGGGGGGAGGATATCGGGTTGGGGGAGGATGCTAGGCATAAGATCGTGGGCCAGGAGTTGGACATTGGGAAGCGGGGTCTGATGCAAGAGGAAAATTGGGGGGTGGGGGTGGCGGGCTGGTCAGACATCAGGGGTCCAATTGCGGGTAGTCTGGCCGATCGAGGGGGGTCTGATCACGGGGATGCAAGCAAGGTTAGCTTGGTGGTTCTGGGGAATCACTCCTGCTCCTCTTGGCCCACAAGCAGTGCTGGAAAGGCACTTCCGAGGAGTTAAATAGTACAAACAAGTTAAATTTGAGGCAAGCAGCCACTTTAAAATATTTTAAGGATGGACCCGCCTCCAGAGAGCCGGTTAGTCGCCCGCCTCCAAACCCGCCTCCATTAAAACTGAAAGTTGGAGGCGGGTTGGGAATGGGATTCTGATTTTTTTATTTTTATCCCCCCCTCCCGCCTCTCCACCCGTCCTGGAAGGTTAAAATTATCCCCAATCTCTCAGGAACAGAGCGCTCTCTTAACTGGTCACTTTACTGTAAATAGTTGCATTCTGAAACTGAAATTATACTGTCATATCTAATTAACTACTGAAAAGCTATTCCTTCCGAGGGTAAAGAGGTGAGCAATAAGGATAATTCTGGGTATCAGAAATTTAAGTTATGAGAAAAAATTGAGGAAGTTGGGTTTTCTTTGGAAAGGTAGGGACTTTGAGGTAACCTAATTATAGTTTTCAAGATTAAAAGATGATGAACAAAACTGATCCAGATAGACTGTTGACTACAATGAAAGGTTCAAATACCAGGGGGCACAAGTTAAAAACTAGCAAGTTAAAATTAAGTAGGGAATAGCAGAATTCTTTTTACATAAAAGGGTAATAGAAAGCAAAAGTCACTGAAGTGAACAGTTTCAACTGGTTCATGAGACACACGAATACATTTCTCTAGAGAGAAAGGATTGGATGGTGAGATAAACAAGTGGGTTGGTTAGGTTGACTTATGAGAAAGTAAAAGGCTTATAGGGCCCAATGGATTTTTACCTTTCCAAGAAGTTATTGCGTTTTAAGTAACTTGATTGATTAAATGCACATACCTGCATCACACTCAGTAAGACTGCTGTCTTGGAATTGACTACCCTGAGGACAAGCACAAGTGTACCCTCCTGGTCTCAGCAAACACAGATGGCTACAGACATCCTTGCAAGGATTAGGCACTGAAAAGAGAATGGAAAATAAAAATTAAAACTGAATTCCAAAGTTTTTATAATATAAGTGTAATTCAAGGTAACAAAACAACAATTTGCATTTCCATAGCAGTCTTCACATGCTTTGATGTCTCAAAGAACTTTACATCGAGGGGAAAATAGTGGATATCATGCACGAATGAAAGGGGAAAAGCACAGAGAATTTGGGTGGGAGTGCTGAATGCACAGTCAGAGAAAAGAGTTTTAAGGAGGTCTGAAAGCAGAGCAAGTGAAATGATAAACCAGGTGAACTAGGGAGGGAGTTCTAAATGACAGGAGCCTCATGGCTGACCAAACACCCATTAATGGTGGAATGGAGGGAGCAGGGAACAAGAAGTAAACTAGTGTCAGAGGAATGTAGGATGCACTTGGGAACTTAAGGGTGCAGAAGATCCATAAGGTAGGGAGGGGGCAATGCCAGGAAGGATTTGAAAGAAAGGGCAAGAATTAACTCATTGGAGCATGGAGAGCCAATGAAGCTTGTATGATGGGATTTTTCAGGAGAGGATATGGACTGTGATGTTTTGGCTGAGTGTTGATTCATGAAGGCTTGAGGTGGGAAGAAGAGTGTTAAAGAAGTATCTCATCCATCTACCATTAAATGTGTTGGCACAATTAAGCTGAATACTGATGTTTCTCAAGCATCATTCCTAAATATGTGAGAATAGAAGCAATCAAGCTAAATTAGTGAGTCATTTGTTTATATTATGAAGAGGATGCTAAATTATTCTATATTATGCTCTATGAGATTCTGCCTCACTGACAGTAACTCATTATATGAAAAGAAGTGACCTACACCAAGAAAAAAATTCACACAGAAGAAAATACATACTCTGTCTGCCAACAGACTGCAGGCAGTATTCAATCTGTGGGTTCAGCTAAGATTTGCTCAGCATTAAATTTTCAGCCCTTGACTGGATTGCTGGTGGGCCTCGGGCCTACCAGTTTTTAGGCCCATATCTGAAAACTATCTTTGGCATAGAATATCTTATATGAAAGGTAAAGCTCTCTTGTACTTTGCCCAACAATATGTTTTAACTCAGTCTCAGGAAAGCATTCTATAACATAAGAAATAGGAGCAGGAGTAGGCCATATGGCCCATCGAGCCTGCTCCGCCATTCGATAAGATTGTGGCTGTTCTTCTACCTCAACTCCACTTTTCCACCCTTTCCCATATCCCTTGATTCTCTTAGTGTGCAAAAGTCTATCGATCTCAATCTTGAATATACTCACCAACTGAGCATCCTCAGCCCTCTGGGGGTACAGAATTCCAAAGATTCACAACCCTCTGAGTGAGGAAATTTTTCCTCATGTCGGTCCTAAATGGCCGACCCCTTATCTTGAGACTATGACCCCTCATTATAGACTCTCCAGCCAGGGAAAATAGCCTGTGCGCATCTACCCTATCAAGTCTTCTAAGAATTTTATACATTTCAATGAGATTACCTCTCATTCTTCTAAACTCCATAGGCCCATTATATAGAATATAGGCCCATTCTACTCAATCTCTACTCATAGGACAATGCTGTCATTTCAAGAATTAATCTAGTGAACCTTTGTTGCACCTCCTCTGAGGCAAGTATATCCTTGCTTAGGTAAGGAGACCAAAACTGTACTCAGTACTCCAGGTGTGGTCTCACCAAAGCCCTATATAATTGCAGCAAGACCTCCTTACTCTTATACTCCAACCCCCCTGCAATAAAGGCTATCATACCATTTGCTTTCCTAATTGGTAGCTGTACCTGCATGTTAACTTACCGCGTTTTGTGTACAAGGACACCCAAATCCTTCTGGCTACCAACATTTCTTAGTCTCTCACCTTTTAAAAAATATTCTGCTTTTCTATTCTTCCTACGAAAGTGGATAATGTCACATTTCTGCACATTATACTCCATCTGCCACCTTCTCACCCACTCACTTAACCTGTCTATATCCCTTTGCAGCCTCTTTGCGTCCTCCTCACAGCTTACTTTCCCACCTAGCTTTGTATTGTCAGCAATTCATTCATGGGATGTGGCCATTCCTGGCAAGGCCAGCATTTATTGTCCATCCCCAATTGCCTTTGAGAAGATGGGGATGAGCCGCCTTCTTGAACCGCTGCAGTCCGTGTGGTGAAGGTTCTCCCACATTGCTATTAGATAGGGAGTTCCAGGATTTTGACCCAGTGACAATGAAGGAATGGCAATATATTTCCAAGTCAGGATGGTGTGTGACTTGGAGGGGAACGTGCAGGTGGTGGTGTTCCCATGTGCCTGCTGCCCTTGTCCTTCTAGGTGGTAGAGGTCGCGGGTTTGGGAGGTGCTGTCGAAGAAGCCTTGGCGAGTTGCTGCAGTGCATCCTGTTGATGGTACACACTGCAGCCACTGCGCCGGTGGTGAAGGGAGTGAATGTTTAGGGTGGTGGATGGGGTGCCAATCAAGTGGGCTGCTTTGTTCTGAATGGTGTCGAGCTTCTTGAATGTTGTTGGAGCTGCACTCATCCAGGCAAGTGGAGAGTATTCCATTACCACTCCTGACTTGCGCGTTGTAGATTGTGGAAAGGCTTTGGGGAGTCAGGAGGCGAGTCATTCACTGCAGAATACCCAGCTTCTGACCTGCTCCTGTAGCCACAGTATTTGTGTGGCTGGTCCAGTTTAGTTTCTCGTCAATGATGACCCCCAGGATGTTGATGGTGGGGGATTTGGTGATGGTAATGCTGTTGAATGTCAAGGGGAGGTGGTTAGACTCTCTCTTGTTGGAGATGGTCATTGCCTGGCATTTGTCCGGTGCGAATGTTACTTGCCGCTTATCAGCCCAAGCCTGGATGTCGTCCAGATTTTGCTGCATGCGGGCACGGACTGCTTCATTATCTGAGGGATTGTGAATGGAACTAAACACTGTGCAATCATCAGTGAATATCCCCATTTCTAACCTTATGATGGAGGGAAGGTCATTGATGAAGCAGCTGAAGATAGTTGGGCCAAGGACACTGCTCTGAAGAACTCCTGCAGCGATGTTCTGGAACTGAGATGATTGGCCTCCAACAACCACTACCATCTTCCTTTGTGCTAGGTATGACTCCAGCCACTGGAGAGTTTTCCCCCTGATTCCCATTGACTTCAATTTTACTCGGGCTCCTTGGTGCCACACTCGGTCAAATGCTGCCTTGATGTCAAAGGCAGTCACTCTCACCTCACCTCTGGAATTCAGCTCTTTTGTCCATGTTTGGACCAAGGCTATTATGAGGTCTAGAGCCGAGTGGTCCTGGCAGAACACAAACTAAGCATCGTTGAGCAGGTTATTGGTGAGTAAGTGCCGCTTGATAGCACTGACGATGACACCTTCCATCATTGGATTTGTCCTGCTTTTTTTGGACAGGACATACCTGGGAAATTTTCCACATGGTCAGGTAGATGTCAGTGTTGTAGCTGTACTGGAACAGTTTGGCAAGAGGCGCGGCTAGTTCTGGAGCACAAGTCTTCACCACCACAGCTGGGATGTTGTCGGGGCCCATAGCCTTTGTTGTATCCAGTGCACTCAGCCATTTTTTGATATTACGTGGAGTGAATCGAATTGGCTGAAGACTGGCTACTGTGCTGGTGGGGATCTCGGGCACTTCTGGCTGAAGATGGATACATTACACTCAGTCCCCTCATCTAGGTCATTGATATACATTGTTAAAAGCTGAGGCCCAAGCACCGATCCTAGCGGCACCCCACTAGTTACAACCTGCCAACCTGAAAACGACCCATTTATCCCTACTCTCTGTTTTCTGTCTGTTAACCAATCCTCAATCCATGCTAATATATTACCCCCAATCCAATGAGCCATAAACCTATTTAACAATCTCTAGACTGATGGGGCGGTAATTGGCCGGATTGGATTTTACATATCGAATGCCTTTTGAAAATCCTTTCGAAAATTCGGTACTGGAGAAGTGACATCCTCATGGCTAAGGGGACACTGTGGGAAATGTTGTGCTATGGAACTGCACCTGCTCTGAATTGGGTTGAAAATATCCATTTGCACCTATTGACTTTCAACTGCCTAGAAACTCTACAACCATTAGTGAAAAGAAGATTTTTATCCCATCAATCGATCAGGCAATGAAAAGGTAGTGTCCGAACCCATTGCATCAATGAGTTCTCAATGTATTAACTTCTAGAGCTTAAATTAATACTTTACAGCCAGCTAGGGACACCTTTAGAAGAAAAGAATAATTATATAATTGAATACTATACTTGTGGACCTGCAGTGGGGGAATATTTATCTATGTAATTTTAGGTAAGACCTTAAAAGTGGGGGGGGGGGGGTATCTTAACCCCCAGGAATGGGTGGGTTGGGGTCGGATGGGAAGTAAAAATTGCACAAATTTGAAGCGCGACCGCAACCCGGCTCCAACGCACCTAGTTCTGGTTTTAACGGAGGCTGGTCAGGGGGCGAGCAACCAACCCACTCTAAGGAGGTGCATCTGTCAGTGAAATCTTTTATGGAGGCTGCGTGCCTCCATTATACCTAAATTTTAATTTTAAACCCATGGAGGCCGGGTTTCCCGAGCTGTGGGAATCCCGGCAGATAAAAGGAGGCGAGAAGGGCCGGATCCACGAAGTAAGTGCATTTACATCACTGCTTGTGGGCCAGGAGGAGCATGAGTGCTTCCCCCGGCCCCCAAGCTAACCTCTTTACACACCCCACGACGTCCGATTTCCCCGCAGCCTTCCCACGATCTCCGAATGCTCACCCCCTGCGATGTCCGACTTCTCCCTTCCCCCCCGCGATCAGTCCCCACTCCCATCCAAACCCCAAAGACCCCGATCGCTCCCCGACTGCTTTCCTGCCCAACAGGCAGCCAGCCTGTCAATCTGGCTATCGGGCATGAAATCTGTTGAAAAAATTTAAAAGACGTCCTACCGTCAAAATTGTCACGATGTGCAGGAAACCCTTACTTCTGTGTTTCCCATCCAAAAATCCTTTCCCCCTCCCCTGCTCTCTTCCCGGCTCTGAGTAAAAATTGGGGCCCTAGTCTTGGATAGAAGATTGTACCTGAGTGATTGTAACGATTCTCCTGATAGATTCGAGCTTGAGTTAGCCATGGATTTACGGTCATGATCTTAACCTTGTGTCCATTTCCAAATTTATCTTGTTTCCATACTTCACCACTCTCCTTCGATGTCCAGTACAAGTGGCTTTCAAAAACATCCAGACTGAAAGGGTTACCTAGGTCTGATAAAACAAAACAAGAACAATGTGTTAACTTTGTTTTATCAAAAGTTTATTTTTAAAAATTTGTTTGCACTCCTGAAAATGAAAGATCATTCAAATGTTTCTTCAATTGTACTTTAAATAATCAAAGGATGGGGATTTCATGTTCCTGCTGAAAAAAAATGTTAGTTCCAAATTTTCTTTTCTGTAATTTTATTAATGTCGCGTATTGGGGGCATAAATTGAATGGTGCGTACACTGCACGAGTCAGAAGAGGCCAGCCTGCGGACCATGCAAAATTAGTCCTCGGGTCTCATAATATTTCGGGTGAGCTAACGATGACTGTTGTGCTTCCACAGGCAGCTCGCCCAGTTTATACTTCTGGATAACGGGCTGCTTGCTTCACTGGAAGTGGCCCTAAGGTAAGTTCCAGGAGACGGGTGGAGCGGCAATGGAGGGGGTGCGATTGCGAGTTCTGTGGAGTCAAGGGGACTCTTGTTCCTTCTGGCTCCACAGGAACAATTTTTTCACAATCCAATTTGGTACAGGGGGGCTCCTCATTTACATATGTCAGGGGCCTAACTCCTGTTTTAGATGGCCATCCTGGACACCTGGAAAATGGCCAGCCCAATGTAGGGTCAGAAATCTTTGCGGCATATTTGAGGTGTAGGAGGTTGGTCCCCGAAATTGACCTTTGCACCTGCATTATGCCTGTAAAACAGGCGCAACGAGGTCCAATTTGTCCCCCTTGCTATCCAGTTTGAGTTGGATAATAATATGGGTGCTGGTTAGAGATATGGGGCTGGATTTCTCTCAGATGGGTGGGTTAGCAGCGTGGGGAGGGGGAGGGTTACTTCCCTCCATCCAGGTGACTCTATTATTAACCCACTGGATTTTTATGAGGCAGGCCTCATTATATATTTAGGACTAGTTTGGAGTGGTAACACCACTCATTATTGGAGTACCACTGCTGGGATGGAGAGAAATTCAGTGGTGCTATAAGGGCTAATTGTAACTCAGCCCGCCTGGTGGAAACACAGTTAAAATGACTGTGGTGAACTTACTGCCCCATTCCAGCTCTATCGCCATATTTACTGGGGCCTTCTGCTGGGCCGCTGAGACATTGCCATTTTCTAAAATATGCTGGCTGCATGCAAGGCCGCATCAGCAGTGTGGGGCCTTGCAAAATTTACACTTTAATATTTAGGCTCTGTTCACCATACTTGTACGTAGCATCGCAAACAAAAAAGTCACCAATTTAGCTAGCTACCACTTAGACCACCTACCTGCCTCACCAGGCTAGGTAAAGGGTCAGGTGAAACAGTTAAATGTTTTCTGGCAATTATTACTGTAAACAGCAAAGCAGCTGAGTACTTATCTGAATTTAAACAGCATATACATGTTTTTTAAACAAATGCATTCTTTTATACAATATTTTCTTTCAAAAATATCATATTGAAGGGATGATTTAAAATATTAAAATATTGAGAAGTTTGTTAAAATTATTATTTTGCAATGTTCTGCAAACCTGGACAGGCTTACTACAAACAACATTCTCTTACTACAGAATTTGGATAGGTTTTCTGTTTAAATTGGCCTTGAGGTGCTACAGAAAGCCAAAGGCTTTGATTCTATTGTGCATTGTAATATTCTGGTCATGTGGCACCAAGCAGAGCTGCCTTGGGTGTTTGTTTCATTCCAGGTGAACTGAAGAATGCTCCAGTCTCAAAAGATTATGTTCACCTGAGGGTAATGACGGGGCACTTTTTTTTTGAAGCTGGTCTCCTTTTCTGGACTACTACCGAGGGTCAGAGAAAGGCAGGGCCACAATACAGTAGACATTTGAGGCTGATTCCAGACTATAATATTTTGTGTTCTGGTCCTGGAAGTAGCCAGATATATTCAGGCTCAACTTAGCCTACTTACGTACTCCTTAGAACTATAGAAATGTATAAATATTATTTACAGTACAATATGCTTTACACAAAAAAAGTTTTTTTTTAAAGATACAGAAATATTCCTGCAGAACTGAAAGGACTATTGATCCACATCAAGAACATTGGCTGTGATAAAATATATTTAAATTATTTCAAGCCTAACTTGGAGAGATATGTTCAAATTTTGTGCTACATATTACAGAATAGCTAATCTAGTTGGGTCAGATGTAGTTACTTTCTGAGGCCTGCAGTCCTAACATACTATGGATATATAATTGTTAAACCCATAAAAAAGCCTCTACATAAGTCTCACCTCCATTAATAACCAGCATTCTGTCTGTGCCATCAAACTTCATGGACTCTATGAGATTCTCTTTGGAGTCACTCCAGTAGATTCTGTCACCATTAAGATAATCTACAGTAAGGCCTGTAGGCCAGCCCAGGTCACTGTCAACCAGCACCTGCCGGTGCTGTCCATCCATCCAGGCACACTCTATCTTGGGATATCTGCCCCAGTCTGTCCAGTAGAACAGCCTGAAATAAAGGTTAAAGGCAGCACAAGTAAATGGTTTTGCTGTATCCTTTGAAGAACTGAAATACATTTAAGTTTTGTTGGTAGAGTTAGAATTTTCTATTAATATGGGTAGTTGTATTCTATAAATAAATGCATTATTTAGAAAGCAAAGGGGGCCAATAAGCCGGAGAGTGGATGGTACCTGGCAAAAGTATCAGGTGCACTTTCCAAGGACCTCCATCACAGAGCCTGCCAAAGCTTGCAGCATCAGGGAGAGGTCCCTTAATTTTAGTACCACTGGCAGGAGCCTACCCTGCTGGGGCACATCTAGAGCACCCACCTTGTCCCACAAGCTATAAATTGTGGTGGAGGTTGCTAGTTACAAGGTGGAGTGCGCAAGGTCCCCCCGGAAGGAACTTCACTGTCCTCCCAGCGGCCCATATTGAAATAGTTTTTTTTTTAAAGTCTTTCTCTTCAGGGGTTCAGGCCATGATCCTGACCTGGATATCCAGGTGTACCCCACTTCCATCCTCTGGTGGCCTGTATACCTCCTCTTATGCCGCTGACCCTACACTGGGTCCCTCTGAGGGCTGGAGATGTTGGAACTCCCAATGCAGGGAGTCCCTGCCCCTTACGCCAATGGTCTTTGGGGTGGGCAGAGGCTCTTCTCCCAACAAAAGGCATATCCAGGTCCCAGACAAAATTCTAGCTCTCCTCAGAACTCCGCTAAAGTCATGGCAAGAATACCACAAATATTTATCCCCAAGTTTTGCAAAGATGATAGAAAAATTAATTAAAGTTTGCAATTATTTGACAAAATAAAATAACCATTGATGCAATTGTTTCCTGTGATTTTCCTGAAATGACTGGTGCCTCTTTGCAGTCATACTTTCTTACACAGTATTGACTCTGGTATGAGTTTATCATGGAACAAAAGCTTAGTATTTCAGGATCTATTTTCATTTGTGGTGACATGATAGAAAAGGGGATCCTTCACATTCCAAGCTATAAAATGTCAATGTTAGATTCTATTATTTAAATTGCAGCAAGGCATTTTTAAAATGGAAATCTTAGATGCATTTCTGTTAAATTCTCTTTTGTCTTTTTAACTTGAGAACCTATAAGATGAAAAATACACCTCCATCTAGAAGCATTACAAGCTATGATGAATGTTAATTGCTTTCTGGAAGGGCTTTTTATTTGGAGGGAGGCAGAAACCAGACACAGAATGGTGGTAATTTCAAAGAACGGATTACTTCTGCTTATCTTAATTATGTTATCTTAACAGGCCTCCTAGCAGTAAAATAGCATTTTGATTAATTCCTCAAACAATGTATGCCATTGCAAGAAATACAGAAATGTTATTTATAATGGCCGTCCCATCAAGAAATATCTTGCTAGGAAGCCAGTATTGCATTGAAATGAATACTTGGTACTTGAAAGGTTTCTTCTAGCAATAGAAGTCTTGCAATATTTGCCCATTTTTGGTTCACTCAGCTCCAGCATATTCCAGGTCATTAGAACAAAACTTTATGAGTGCCCAGGTTTGTGCCTACATAAAAGTTAATCAGAGACTCAGTTTAAAGAACTAAGAATCTTAAACAATTTGTTATGTTGGACTCAGAAAACAGTTTAATGAATTGATGAAAATTAAGTAATGTCTTGCTAAATTCATCTGCTGATTTAATGTGCTTCTATGTATAATTCTTTTTGTAATCAGCAGTTTATAGTTTAGCTCCAAATTCATGGCTTGTCTGTATTTTTTGTCCACTTATCAGAGAAATGAAGTATACAATAACCAAGCTGTACTATGTCTGCTGTAACTCAGCAGTAAAAGGGTAGACAGTGGCCCTAATTCACATTATATTTCATTCACTATACTCATAGTAACATAAGAAAATCCAGAGCAAGAAAAGGTCACTTCTTTCAGAATCCATGTATGACTATTCCAACATGGACTTCCTTCCCCTATCTCCCTGATAAAAATCAAGCACTGTTATAAATTTCTCTATCACCCTCAAACCCACTTTTCAACAGGTATCACTCCAATGCCTTTTTAAAGGTGCAAGTGACCCCAAATCAAAGACCTTCTCTGGGAGTTTGTTTCATATAGTTACTATGATGTGTGTGGGGTCAGGAGTGGGGGTGGCGGGGGGGGGGGGGGGGCGCGACACTTTTCTAATCTTTAACCTTGCTCAAGGCTTGTAAGTTTAATAAGGTTAAGTTTTGATATATAAGAGGCACAGGTCTGTTTATGAAATGTGATGCGAATAAGTAACAGATTGGGAACCAGCCTGAATCGTAGCAACTGCTAATCACACATATTGGACCATATGTCTAGTTCTGATACCATGAAGTCTCAAGTGTATGAAACATTGTTCAAAACCCAAATAAATACATATTTTCCTTATTTACGCCAGTGTTTGACACTTGTTTAATTTTTCTGTGGTAGAAAATGTAACATTTGGAGGCAGAATTAAATGACATGCTTTTATAGATTTTGAAACAATTCTTAGCTAACTAATTTCTTGCTAAGTCATACTCTAAAGTGTAAACTACACTGGATTTTTGGTAAGTGCATTAAAGGGGAATGTACTTTTATTTTTGCATCTGTTTAACCCATGACTAAAATGTTTTGGTATTCTGCCTGTGAAAGGGTTTTAAATAATTCTATTTCCATAGGTTAAAAAAAAAGAAAGAGTTTGCATTTATGAAGCACCTTATTCATGTGTTCAGGACATCCCAAAGCACTTCATAGTCAATAAATTACTTTGCCAAAATAATCACTGTTGTTATGTAGGTAAACACTGCAATCAAATTGCACATAGCAAGGTCCCACAGACAGCAAGTGAGATCACAAACCATATAATCCACTTTGGCTATGGGAAGAATGTTGGCATTGAGAACTCTCTGCTCTTCTTCAAATAGTGCCAAGGCAGATTGGGCCTTGGATTAATGTCTCATTCAAAGATGGCACCTCCAGTAATGTAGCATTCCGTCAGTACTTCAATAAAGTGTCAACCTTATTTATATGCTTAAGACCTGAAGTGGGGCTTCTGACTCAGGTGAGAGTGATACCAATTGGGCTAAGTTGGACATCTAAGCTGGCAATTAAAACTGCTTGTAAGAAACAAGTGGGTAGAGTTTAAACTAACCCCTTCATCATTTCAAGTCAATTTTCAACATTTTTCAGAAAGACAGCTTTTTCTCCAAAAGCAAATTACTGATGTCAGTAAGGAATATTAAATATTTAAATCTAAAATATGTATGCAATCTGGCTGTGGAACTGACTGTTTTTACAATTTACTCACCCAAGTTTAGGATTTACAGAAATTGCAGCTGGCTGGTCGAGTTGAGAAGAAATCAGCCATTTCCTGTACCTCCCATCTAGCTTTGACACTTCGATTCTGTTTGTGCTGGCATCGGTCCAATAAATATGCCTTTAAAAACAAATAAAATTGACATTACCAAAAATGTCTCAGCATGCTGCCTTGAATCAGTTAGTCTGGACATTTGTTGAACATGTTTTAATATCTTTTCAACTGTTAACCATTTATTATGTTTAGAATAGCAAATAATCATTCTGAAATGAAAGTTAGCACATCAAAAAAGTAATATTACCCTACCTTCAGTATTGTCTTCCCCTTTGGTTCTACTGAATTTATCCTCCACATAAACCAAGTTTCAGGTCCATTGTTAATGAAAGAAATTGATGGAACAGACGTCTGGGGCACGATTTTAAAAGAAATCTGCAGGTGCATTGGAGGCGGGGGGGCAAATAAAATCGTGTTTTTGAGGAGAGGGCAGAAATCCTGGCTCCAACACTCCAAAGAACACGAACGATCCAGAACTGTCAGGGTGCACGCGCTGTTCCCGAACCCGGAAGTCCCGCCGGCTTTTGATATTTGAAGCAGCAATTCAACTAGTTAATGTAGTTAAAAAATCCATAAATGCAATTAACTATGAAGGCATGGGAAAGTTGGGGGGTTTCAGATGGCAGCCATTTGGACATTTAAATCCTTGTTTGACAGATGGGGATAAAAAGGTTAATTATTGCACCAGGGCGCTCAATTCTCTCAAACAAACTTTTGGCTGGGAGATTTTTGTGTTTACACTGAAAATTCTTGGTTTCCACTCAGAATTTTTCTGTTTACACATATTTACCAACATTTCGGACCCCCTCAAACTGACATCATCAGGATGGGGGGCATGATGGCTGCATTCATCAGTACATCCGTGGACGAGCAACATTACCATCCTCGCCAGGCATGGCGTGCACTTCCACCACTTGCAGTTCCACAACACAGAGGTGCGCCACAGGCATCTGCACAAAAGCACAGAGGGGAACAACAGAGGGAGTGACACTACCCTCGTCACACGGTCTACAGACCAAGGCTCAGCTTCCTGGACCTCTCTGAAGAGCAGTGCATACAGAGGCTGAGAGTGAGTAGCCAGGTGGCCGCAGACATCTGTAGCCTCCTTCATGCTGAGCTGCTCCCAGCTGGGCCTGATGGCATCTCATTACCTGTCGCTACTAAAGTGACCACTGCCCTCAACTTCTTTGTCTCCCGATCATTCCAGGGTGCCACCGGTGACATCGCCGGAGTGTCTCAGTCGTCTGCACACAAGTGCATAAGGCAGGTCGCCGACGATTTGATTCGCAGGGCCTCCGAATACGTCAACATCCCCATGGACGACCTCAGCCAGACAGAGAGGGCAATGTGATTCCACTCTGTGGCTAGCTTCCCACGTGTATAGGGTGCAATCGGTTGCACGCATATAGCAATCCGAGCACCTCCACACGAGCCAGGACTGTTCATCACCAGAAAGGGTTATCACTCCATCAACGCTCAGCTCATTTGTGACCACCACAAAAGATTTCTTCACGTGTGCGTGAGATTCCCTGGCAGCTGCCATGTTTTGTTCATTCTGAGGGAATCCAACATCCCGGACTTCTTCCACACACCGAACAGCCTTAAGGGCTGGTTCTTCAGCGACAAGGGATACCCCCTGCACACGTGGCTGATGACACTTCTGAAGAACCCCATCAGCTTGCAACAACAGCCAGATTGCCACCAGGTCTATAATTGAACATGCGATAGTACTGCTGATGATGCGATTTCGGTGCCTCGATTGTTCTGGGGGAGCACTTCAAAACGCACCAGCGAGAGTGGGTCGCATTATAGTAGTGTGTTGTGTCCTGCGCAACATGGTGCAACAGAGAGGGGTATCGGTTGATGAGGCCCGATGTCCTCATCCAGCATCCACATCAGCAATGAACATTGAGGAGGAGCAGCAGCAGCAGGAGGAGGAGGACGAAACCACGGGCAGAGCAGCAGCTCACCTGGCTGCTCGAGAGGCCAGGGAGTCACTCATATGTGAACGGTTCTCATAAGATCAGAAAGTGAGAAGAGTCGAGTCCTCACATCACCTGAAAAGAGCAGCGCCAACACCAGCCCTCCCACCCCCCCCCCCCCACCCCACATCTTCCTCAAAACAATCCTGCAACTACAAATACACCCACTGTAAAGTCACCAACTGGGTGGCATCAAGTGTCATTGATCATGGTGAAGCACAGGAAAGGGCGCTATCACAAAAGGCAGTCAAGAATGGGCAAGATGTGGCGGTAGTGGTGAGAATGATAACATTTAATGTGACTTTAACAAAAACCAAATATAAATGAAAAACATGAGTGTCTGTCAGACACCCTTGTGCATACCCTTCGTGATCACAAATCTTTAGCCTTTCTCTTCCTACTACTTCTATGTGGTGCATCCCCTTTGGCTGCAGCAGAGGTTGCTCATGTCCATGCCAGACTGCTTAGATGCCTTCGGCCTGAATACTCTGGGTTTTGGAGCCCATGAGGGCCCCTCCAAAGACTGCTCCACCTGCACCTGGGCCTCGGCCACCTGGAGAGGAGGCAGCATTGCGGGTACTGGTTCAGAGGGGGACAACGGGTGAGATATGGGAGTGCATTGAGTGGCATCCCCACGTCCATGTCCCCTTTCGCCATCATCCCTCTCCTGGACCAGGCCCATATTCCTCCTACCACTCTGCTGGAGAACAGTTTGGAGGACATGTATGATGCCTTGGAAGCCAAGTTGTAAAGTTTGTCTGCCTGTTTAAGGCGGCAGAATGTTGTTCACCGTGAGTCTGAACGGCTGTTGTCAGGGCTTGAATGGACTAATTTGTGAGCCGTGCTTGAAGCTCAATGGAGGCTATCCTTCTCTCCATCGCAGACATTCCCGCACTTACCTGCGACACTATCTCAGACATTTCTGCAGTTAACTGCAACACTTATCTTACCGAAGAAAGGATATACTTGCCATACAGGTGAGCCACAAAGGTTCACAAGACTGATTCCTGGGATGGCGGGATAATCGTATGAGGAGAGATTGATTAGACTAGGCCTATGTTCTCTAGAATTTAGAAGAATGAGAGATGATCGCATTGAAACATACAAAATTCTTACAGGCCTCGACAGGGGAGATGCAGGGAGGATGTTTCCCCTGGCTGGGGAGTCTCAGAATAAGGGGTAGGCCATTTAGGACTGAGATGAGGAGAAATTTCTTCACTCAGAGGGTGGAGAAATTTCTGAAATCTCTACCCCAGAGAGATGAGGAGGCGCAGTCACTGAGTACATTCATAACAGATCGATAGATTTCTAGATATTAAAGGCATCAAGGGATATGGGGATCGTACAGGAAAATGACGTTGAGGTAGATGATCAGCCATGATCTTGAATGGCAGAGCAGGCTCGAGGGGCCAGATGGCCTACTCCTGCTCCTATTTCTTATGTTCTTATATTCTTATGACACTATCTCAGACATTTCCGCAGTTACATGCGGTACTATCTCAGACAGTTCCTCAAGTCCCTGTCACATTACCTCAGAGATTCCCTCATGTACCTATGCCACAATTCCACTAATGCAGGAGTTGGACTCCTCTATCCTTGCACTACTGTGGAGAGTGTGCAAGGCACCTGTTCTAGTACATTGCAAATGTGCTGCTGTCCCTCAATCATTCTCCTTTTAAAGGATGGCGCCCGGGGTTCAGCATCTGCGTCTGGCTGAGCAGAGCCTGGAAAGGAGTGCGCCCACCGATGTGGACTCTCCACAGTTGCCCCTGCCAACCAGTGTTTGCTCATGCTCACTTGTGTACCGTGACTTAACAGGTGCCAACCCAACCAACTGACTACTTGGACCCACCGAAGTGTGAGTATCTGTGCTGATGGTTGGCTCACTAAGATGTGACAGTGCGCCCTCAGAGGCCGGGAGCTCCTCTGAGGAATCACCCTCTCCTATAACTGCAGTCGTTGAAGAGCCTGTAAGAGAAGGCAATATTAAGCATCATCACAGATATGACATGTTGCGATGAGCATACTGAGGTGTCCAACATGCCTATCATTGTTAACATCAATTCTTGTTGTGTGTGATGAATGTTAAAGTTGTGTCACCAGATGATTGTGGTGTGCCAGTGTCGGCATCCCCAATGGACAGGCACACAAGGGTGCAACTGATCTCCAGGGCCTCCTGCTCCGCGTCTGTGAGGACCACTCTCTGTTGTGGCCCCCCTCCAGTCCTCGCCCTCTCCCGTGCATTTTGTACGCTCTTCTCCTAAAAGGGGAGAAAGTACAGACGTGTGAGTGAGTGATGGTGAAGTGGTCAGCTGATGAATGCATTGCTTTGGGTGAGGCTGACCATGAAAGAAGTGCATCAGAGGGTGAGTATGAGACAAAGACAGGACATTGGATCAGGATTGGTGTGAGTGGTAGTGGTGGGGTCACAAATGGGGAGGTGAGGAAGTGCTCAGCAAGTGAAGGTAAATTGAGGATGAGCCTTAAGGCGGTGTGAGGAGTGATGTGATGGAGTAAGCTTGGCAGTGCAAAATGAGTTGGGGGGGAGGGGTGATGTGCAACATGGAATGCAGGAGAATCAGTAAGTGCAGTCACTTTTGCTGACCTAGTTAGATCATTAAAACTGCACTGGACCCAAGTGCGGGATATGTTGCTCCTGCTCGTGACCTCCTCTGCCACCTCAAACCAGGCCTTCTTGGTGGCAGAGGCGGAGCACTTCCACCTGTCGGCCGGGTAGTTCCCTCCTCCTCCTCACCCCGGCCAGCAGCATCTTAAGTGAGGCATCGCTGAATCTTGGAGCAGCCTTGCCCTTGTGCTGCTACATTGTGTCTTCTTGCTCCTTGTTCCAGCAAAATCCATTGAAGCAATGGCGCTTTAAATCTAGATGCTGCAGCTGCCAGTCTGTCAAGCAGGTGCGCAATCCGCCCACTGTGCAGCTTTCGGACGGCAAACTCAAACAAGATTAATGGCCACCAATTATGTTGCGATCGTGTGGGGAACAGTAAGATTTTATTATTCGTGTTTGCCGCGTGCCCATTGACCCCCTCGTTGCCATCCCGCCAGCTTATTAAAATCGTGCCCCTGCTCACTGTAGCCCAAGGATCTGTTAACCATACCTTGCTGCTGTGCTGCAAAACAGATTTACCTGAATCCCTCCTCAGTTTTTCTACCACTGGCGACTGGAATAAACTGCTGTCATATGCTGAAGAAATAGCTTTTGAAATAATAAATTCTAGGTATTCCAAAACCATAGAGCGATAGCAAGGAAAGAGAGCAAGACTGTTTGTGTAGAGGATCAACATCATACAGAAACAATGAGAAAGACTGTGCTGAAGGAAGTGAGTCCGCCATCTTGTTCACTTCTTATCATGGACAAATCTCGCTAAAAAAAGTCACAATAAGAATAAAACCGGACGGACCACCCGGCATCGGACCACTAAGCACCGGACACGAAAAAGTCAAACCAAGTCCAGTCGACCCTGCAAAGTCCTCCTCACTAACATCTGGGGACTTGTGCCAAAATTGGGAGAGCTGTCCCACAGATTAGTCAAGCAACAGCCTGACATAGCCATACTCACAGAATCATATCTTTCAGCCAACGTCCCAGACTCATCCATCACCATCCCTGGGTATGTCCTGTCCCACCAGCAGGACAGACTGACCAGAGGTGGTGGTACAGTGATATACAGTCAGGAGGGAATGGCCCTGGGAGTCCTCAACATTGACTCTGGACCCCATGAAATCTCATGGCATCAGGTCAAACATGGGCAAGGAAACCTCCTGCTGATTACAACCTACCACCCTCCCTCAGCTGATGAATCAGTCCTCCTCCATGTTGAACACCACTTAGAGGAAACACTGAGGGTAGCAAGGCACAGAATGTACTCTGGGTGGGGGACTTCAATGTCCATCACCAAGAGTGGCTCGGTAGCACCACTACTGACCGAGCTGGTCGAGTCCTGAAGGACATAGCTGCCAGACTGGGCCTGCGGCAGGTGGTGAGCGAACCAACACGAGGGAAAAACTTGCTCACCGATGCTCAGTTTGGGTTCCGCCAGAACCACTCGGCTCCAGACCTCATTACAGCCTTGGTCCAAACATGGACAAAAGAGCTGAATTCCAGAGGTGAAGTGAGAGTGACTTCCCTTGACATCAAGGCAGCTTTTGACTGAGTGTGGCACCAAGATTTCTGAGTCACTGTCTAACTAGAAGAGACAACATCCCTGGCCAATTTGTGATCTGGTGCCAGGTTTTCATCGGTTATTTGTGCACAGAGGCAGCTATCCTTCATCAGGTAGCCCTCATGCTGTGGTACATTTGCAATATCAGAGGAGTACATCCTCAAGCCTGGAAGGATGCAGCAGTACAGGGCGAGCTCAAAGAATACCTGTTATAAGGAGTATAAGCCACAGAAGTTGATCAGAAGCTGGGTGTTCCTTCACTTGGGGCCCTAAATTCCAATGATGCCAGGAAGTGAAGTGAGATGGGATGGGTTGGAATTTCCACCTAGCAGGAGGTTGTGGTGCCAGCAAAGGGAGAGGCATGTCGGCTGTCTACGTGCAACCTGCAATGCTTCAGATATGCTGAGGGGAGGAACATTGCCAAAAATTGGTAAAGAGGTGAGAGTTTGGCCCTAAATAGCCCTGAACATGCACCAAATTAGTAGGGAGGAGTTGGATAAAATAAAACCTGCCCTTGTTCTTGGGATGTAGGCAACGCAGGCAAGGCCACATTTATTGCCCATCTCTAGTTGCCCTGAGAATGTGGTGGGCCTCCTCTTGAATCACTGTATTCCCTGTGGTGACGGTGCTCCAACAATGGGGTTAGAGAGAGAATTCCTGGATTCTGACCCACCAGTGATGAAAGAATGGCAATATATGTCCAAGGCAGGATGTGTCTTGGAGGTGATGAAGTTCCTACAGCATTGCTGCTCTTGTTGTTCTTGGTGGTAAAGGTTGCAGGAAAGAGAAATGCTGTTGAAGTAACCTTGGTGAGTTGCTGTAATGCATCCTGTAGATCATACATTTTGCAGTCACAGTGTGCCGGTGGTGGTGGGTATTGTGTCCAGAGGCTGGGGCATCAATGAAGCAAACTGTTCTGTTCTGGATGCTCTCTTCTAGAATATCGTTGAGGGTCCACCTATTCAGGTGAATGGTATTTCATCACACTCCTGACTTGAGCCTTGTAAATGGTGGAGTGGCCCTGAGGGGGTCAGGAGATTAACCAAATATTGCAGAGTACCCAGTCTCTGTCCTGCTCTTGTAGCCATGGTGTAGTTACGGCTTGTCCAATTCAGTTTCTGGTCACTTGTGAAGGATTATGATGGTGAGGAGGTGGCTAGACTTTCTCTTATTCGAGATGGTCATTACCTGATACTTATGTGGTGTGTATGTTACCTGCCACTTGTCATCAGAGACTGAATGTTATCCAGGTGCTTTTGTAGGTTCACATGGGCTGCTTCATTGTTAGAAGAATTGTGACTGGAGCTGAACATTGTGGAGTTGTCAGCGAACATGCCCATTCCTGACTTTATGATGTGGGAAGGTCATTAATGAAGCAGCTGAAGATGTTTGGGCCGAGAGCCCTTCCCTGAGCAACTCCTGCTGTAATGTTCTGGGGCTGTGATGATTAGCCTCTGGAACAGGACCTTCTTCCTTTTTGTCAGCTATGACTCCAGCCACTGAAAGGTTTTCCCTTTGAACCTAGCTGACTTCAGTTTTGCTAGGGCTCCATACTTGGTCAAAAGCTGCCTTGATGTCGAGGGGAGCTACTCTCACCTCTCCACCTGGCAGCGGGAATCCTGAGCCCACTGTGCATATATAATGACACTCGAGCAAGGAAAACGCATTGGTGCTGGGGCAGATACAGAGGGGCAGGCAGAAGTCTCACCACACCTCTGCTTCAGAGGAGAAGCCTCCTTTGAGGTCAGAACTTTCTGATGTGGTGTCATATGTCATTGCTTACTCCATTTTCCCTGATCTCCATTGGATTTAGTTGATATAGCAGTGGGCACTAGGTGAAAAATCCACCTGAGAACTTAACTCCAATTATCTGTTTACATACAAGTTCAATCTTTATATAGTATCCAACTGGATTGGCTATGACTGCTGCTTTTAATTCTATAAAAATAATTCCTTAATGTTCAAAGCATTTAAAGTCAGCTACACCATTTTAATGGCATTTCTAAACAAAGAGATCTAATGATACTAAAAACTTAAATTCCAAAAGAATCCTAATTATTAAAACTAAACCACAAACAATATCCTACTTAGAGCTTCATATTTTTGATCCTTACCTTCCAACCCAGTCCACGGCAATGCCATCAGGTGTCACTATATATTTCAGATTTAAGTCCACTGCTGCAGTTGGGTTGTTTCCATTGTCATCAAATGTAGTGAGAAATGCTCGTTTTATGGAGCCAAAGTCTGGGCCATGTCCCAGGACAGTCCAGTACACAATACCTGCAGAAAGAAGAAGGCTTTGGTTACTTCTTATTGTGTCTTGTATGGGATTAAGTAAGTCATCTGCTTCCACCCTGAACTGCATTCACTATTTGTTGCACTCCACTCACTCTTATGTTTGGGGAAGGTAAGTAAAAAATGCACCACTGCAAATTGCTCATTACCCATTCCAGATGATGGAGTTCTTCACTCAGTGGCCTAGTGCAGATCTAATGAAACTCATCACAACTGTAATGAACAGATTGAGGTGACAGGTAGGTCACAAACAAAAGCAGCTGAAGGAAGTCTCCACGCTGATATAGTATTTAAATAATTCTAAAAATAAAAATGGCAAAAAGAGCAAAACATAATGTTTTGCTCTTTTTGCCATTTTTATATTTCTGAAATAAAGTACTAACAAAACAAATGGATGGGAATTCAAATGATTTAACACCAGGACTGCAATAGCAAGGCCTGAAGCTCAGCAGCACCACCAGCAGGTTGTAAAATGTCAATTTCCATTATATTTCTTGGATCTGTATAATTTTCTATTGTTCCAATCTCCTTTTTAATTGGCTCCTGCGAACCACATGACTGATACCACAAATTTAGCAGGGATCAGATATGAGAATCGAATTCCAAAACAAAACACACAAAGCAGATGTTACACAAAAAGATTAAGGTAACTAATTTGAAATCACTAATAATTTAAAAATTGTATCTGAAAGTTTAACATATTAAGTTTAAATAACTGCAAACTTGTAAAATGTCAAGCCCTGGGACTTATTTATTAAAACACCAGTTAAGGTCTCAGCTGCTGACACTCAGTTCCAATGTTTTTAAAAGTTAACTAGTGCGCTTTTTAAAAAAAGTTAAATGCTAAAGTGGAAAATTATTTTAAATCAATAGAAATGGCAGCATGGTATATCCTCAAATTCTCATCCCAGTACTTTGTTCAACCTAGAGATCAAAGCTTTTAGCCCCGATTTTAACTTACGATGTGAGTGCAGCATGTGGGGGCCAGGCTGAGCAGGAAGCCCCCATAACAGTGCTGGTGTGAGGCTCGGGCCATTTTACCTCCTGGGCCTAATTACCATTTTAGAGGACTGACTCCCGCTTGAGCTCACACAACAGTAGGCTGCCACAGGGACTCGAGGGAACGGTCCCCGGTATTAAGGTAAGTTGTCAGAGGCAGGGGTCCAGAGAGGATCGTGGTTGGGGAGGGAAGCCCGGCGCAGGGGAGGCCCAAGGTTTCCAAGGAAACCATAACAAAAATAAAAGTTCAAACTCACCTTGGCCTCTTCTGGCCATGCTATTGCTTGCCGCCAAGTTTCACTGACATGTCCAGCACTCTGCACTACTTACACGACCTAGGGTTAAAATTATGTCAGGGTCCTAATTGCTTCTTAGGCCCATGATTTTTACATCTTAATGAGACCCCCACCTGCCTGTGGCAGACGCCATTCCCGACACCAAAGTTATGCTGTTAAAATGGTGGCGGCATGAACGCGTTGGGAACGCAGTGGTAAGTGGCCAACCGCCATTTTGACCTACCGCCCACCTTATTCCAACCGGGCAGGCAGGGTTAAAATCGGTCCTTTTAATTCCAGGCCTACTTGTTAATCAAATCTACTGACAGTGGGTCAGATAAATTGTGTCAGTTCTAGAACAAGTTGTAAATGAAGCTCTGCATAGAGTTAGGCATTGCACTGGGGAGTAGACGGTGAGGGAGGAATGGTAACCTCTACTGTTAGTGCACGTTGTGATATTAACAGTGGCTATGGAGAATCTCATCTATGTCCCTAACCATCTCACCCTCCCAGCTGAAGAATGATGTATAGAAAAAAGAGCAATGGAGAAGTAAGCAAAACAATTGGGCCCCCTTTTCTAAGAGTTAAATGAAAACATAATAAATAATCTAAATTCTAAATTTGTACAGACATAATATTCCTAATGAAGAGATGCAGGAGACTTTACGTGGGTATCAAAAACTACCATCCATAGATTTTTAATCATTGCAAACCATCACTTTAAGTAGATGGCTTCTCTGTCGTAATTGAACCCAATTTTAACACTGTTTACATACTGAGGTCCGGATCTTCTGAATCCCAGATATAATCAATGGCTTTGATGTCCTCCTCGTCCTCAATGTAGTCTGTGTATCGTTCAGATGACATGCTGTATCGCCGAATTCGTACACTATCTGGCAAAAGCAAGATAGGAGGATTCCCTGAAATTGAACAGGAGTAATTAGTAATACTTCTGTCATAACATCATTGTGACCCTTTCACCAGCATTTTGTCTGCAGATGTGGGTGTGCAGGGTGCCAGTGGTAGGGCAGAAAGCATCTCTCGGACAGGCTAACATGTTTGCCAGTCTTCCATATGTCTTTCTCTTCTTTAGACTACATCAGCTCAGAGGATTCCCATTGAGAACCCCATTGGGGCCAGGAAAGGCAGCTGAGGGGAAAGAAGTCATTAAAAGCAACTGGCACAAATCTCAGTGCCAGCAGGGTAAAACAAACAGAACAAAATGGGCCAAAAAATACGTATCTTTAAAATCTGTACTTGAAGGTCAACTTCTGGCAACTCTGGACATCAGGTTTCCTGTTTGGAGTTCAGCACAGCTGTCAGCCGGAAGATGGAGTGGGGTCCTTCACACCACGTTTTAGTACTGAAATGAAGCTGCTGTCTGATTTGGAGGGGAGCTTCCAGTGCTCACCACAGGCCCAACTGGAAATCTGAGTGAGGCCAAAATAAGGCAGAAATCAGACGGAGCTGAATTCTGTCTAATTTTGCTGCCCATTACATTTGTACCCACTTTCAGGCGCAGGGGGTGTGTACAGGATACCAAAATCACCCCCCCCCCCCCCACTTATCTCTCACAGCCATTCATTCCTCCTACAATCCTCAGCTCCTACAACCTTTGGTGTCCCCATTTATCTTGTCTTCTGCTTTACTGTTTTCAACCTTGGTGTTGTTCTGCACTATAACCCTGGTTTCTCAGGTTTTAAAGAAAATCTATTGTATAACTGTTGTGATTAATAGGAAAGTTAATACCTATATGGGGAATTATTGAAGATACTGAATTCTAGAACCTTTTTCTAATTCTGAGTAAGTCATTGCTTAACTGGTTGTTTATTCACAGTTATGGTCAATGCCTTGTGATCAGGAATCTCTGACAAGTCAGCTGGAAATCTGACTTGTCAATAAATATATTATGTAAAATTAACCAGGGAGGACTTCATCACTGGTAATACTTCATGTTATTTTCTGCAAACCATGTTATTACTGTGTGACCTGAAAATAAATAATCTACAGGACTTTATGCTCTTTATGGACATGCAAACCATTTAGGAAGAGGTTGACACAAAAAAGGGAACGATATAATGGCCTGGGCAGGTTGTAAATGTTAAGAGTACAGGAAGTGTAATATTATGAAATGCTACAGTAAATAAAGACTTAAAATTTAAGACTCTAGGTGAGGAATTTTGAAAGAAATGCCAAAGAAATTTAAATGCTGCACCCCACTTAATGAACATAATAAATATCTTGCTGTACTGTGATCATCTCAGTCAGAAGTTTGAGAGGCACAATTTAAAGAACAATTGTCTTGGTTCGGTCTCCGCCGCTTAAAAGGGCCACGTTTAAAATGGGCAGTCGCTTATATTGGCCAAAAAGCGATAACCATTATCCATTTGCATTAGCGTCAATTTCAAAGTTAAATTTCAGGGTGCTACACGGACACCATCTTGGTATAGGAGATAACAAACGCTGGGTAGGAAGAAAATGGCTTCAATCAGTGTGCAACGCAGATTTAAAGTGATAGACACCATTTTGGGACTTAACGCTCAACTCAACACACAGTCTTAACCCCGACCATCTGAACGTGTCTTAGAGTGCCTGGAGGACCCCTCACCAGCGCTATTTAAAGGGACCATGCAGAATTTACAGGTTATTGGCTGAATTATTGCTTCCGGCTGCCGAACATTTGTAACTGTTTTTGGAGGTCTCCTACACTTGAATATGAGGACATGGGCACATAGTCCAACATTTAGAGCCAGGACGTGCAGGAGTGAAATTAGGAAATGCTTCTACATGCAAAGGGTGGGAGACGTTTGGAACACTTCTGCAGATGGCAGTTGATGCTAGCTCATGTGTGAATGTTAAATCTGAGATTGATAGATTTCTGTGAACCAAGGGTATTAAGGTGGAATAGGCTCGAGGGGCTAAATGCCACTGCCACTTGCTGCCTCCTGGTATGCACCACCTTCTTCTGCAAGAAAGTGGGACATGTGTCTGGGTGATGTGCCTGTCATGGTTAAATAGCTGCCAGTGTGTGTGGCCTGTGAGTTATGGGTGGGCAGCTTGAAACAGTAGTAATGTGTAAGGGTGAGAGGAAGCATCCGTTTGGAAGCACTGGGTGCTGGTGGAAAGAGTTTGTTGGCATGTGGGGGATGGGGGGAGTAGAGTGTGGTGCAGTTGGTGGGAGACGCCACTTGACAGTTGACCTCATTCACCTTGACTACTCATGTCAAGGAAATGAACTTCTTCCTGCACTGCATCCACGTTCATGATGCTGTGCGCCTGGCATTGACTTCGTCCCCCACTGCCTCCCACTGTCTTTTGGATATATGTCTGGAGGACCTCTTCCCACCCCCCCATTCTGTGGAAACAGAAAGTCTCTCTTTCTGTCCACCTCTTGTACCAAGGTCCCTAGTGCATCAGCAGAGAACCTTGGTGCATGCACTCTCGCAGACCTGGTACCAACTCAGATTGGCAGATTGGTGAGTTCTGGCGTGCAGATTGAAGGATGTGAGATTTAGTAGTGCGCAATCTCTATTCAATGTTTTAACATTACTCATCAGTGTGTAAACATAGAGATAGGACCTACATCTGTGTTTTACGTGTGGGATGTCTGATCTCCATTCAGAATCTGTGCAGACAGTAGACTGTTATTTTCAGCAAATAACAGGTACCAGCTATCTTTAAGAAATTTCTAAGAAACATCCTCCCTTTAAGAGATTGTGCTCCCACTGCTGGTGGGAAGTGCGAATTGCATTCATTCCATGTGCAAGGCCCGGAGTGGAACGCTGATTGCAGTTTAGCACTCGGGCCAGCTGAAACTTGCGTCCTGCCTGCGCAGGGGTCATTGGACGCGGGGTAATAGCGCATCACAACACCCACGCCCAAAAACAGCCCTTACCCAATTTTTTTCCCCCATAGAGTCTTAAGTGCTCCGCTTATTACAGGCAGAAACAGCTGCGCTTACTCACTAGTTTGTACCTCATTAAGATGCACTGAATGAAAGAACAAACATAAGTAAGTAACTAAGTAAACATCACCTTGTTAATATTCAATTACCTTTTGTGTACTTAAATCCTTCTAATCCCCTCTAAGTGGTACGGGGTTAGAGTTTAAATAAAGCTGCAGGTCAGAGTGGAGCTGAAAACAACTGGGCAAAAGGTCAATACACAGAAGGAACATCTTGTGATATAGTAGAGTACTGTAAAACACTACCGCGTTTTACCAGCCACCGCATATAGTGGGCAAATCGCGTTCGCACAGACATGCCCCCTATAAGCGATGAGGACCGTATATCTAAGAACTGTAGACTGGTTTAATACAGCCATCCCCACTGCTATTGCAATGGCTTGTGAGAAAAGTAAAATAGTGAAGAAAATCATCTAACGAGGTGTTCTGCAGCAGTTAAAGTGACAACCTATAATTTGGCCTGAAGGGATAAATCTGATTAATGTTGCATTTGACCTTTAATTGATCTGGTAGTAAGTGGGAATATAAAATGAATACTTAAAGAATGCAGTTACCAGTTGCAGCACATTGAGTGCCATGCTCCTCCACAACCGGTCGAAATCCCTCGGCACAGAAACACTCATAGCTTCCTTTGCTATTTTTGCAAATGTGAGGACAGGTGCCGAAGATCTCACATTCATTGATATCTGGATAGTAAGAAATAAAATGTAGTAAAAAAGTGTTTAAATGAAGAGATTCAATTTGAAGCAACCTGTGTGATTAAACACTGAAATGATAACTTATACCTTCATTCTCACGCCTCATAGCATTTTAAAAATGGACTCAAGTCTCCTCTCATTCAATTCTTCACCGGTGAAAACAACTTCAGTTCTGTAAGACTGTCTTAACAACCTAGTCTCATTTTAAAATCATTCTGATCACTCTTCACTGAATGTCCTCCATCACGTCAATTACTTGCTGGAGGTAGGGTATCCAAAATTTTGCACAATATTCAAAGTGTGACTGTTAAGGAGTTATAAAGGGCTCAACTAAACTATTTTGACTTACTTGGACCTTAAAATTGGTGCCGTCACACACTGGCCCAGGGGCCGGGAGCACATTGGGGATGTGATATTCAAGTATCCCTATACAGCTGGTGGGAACCAAACAATCTTTCAGCCTTTCAAAAGGCTGAAAAGATGTTTTGTTTTTATATTTGTCATCCTTTCCAAAAAGTTGCATGGGGGGGGGGGGGGGAGGGAGGGAGGGCAATCAAAATGAAGCAAGGATAAGCAGAATGTTGAGGCGTCAAATTGAGTCTGCAGGCAAGTGTTCGAGTGCTACAGCCTCCAACCCCGTTTGATATCTGGTGAAGTGGATCTGCTGTTGCATGACTTGGGTGTGAGGCAGTTGTCTTGTTTGCCAGTCTAGGACACCCTTCCCACAAGACAACTGTGCACCACGTCTGGCAGAAAGTGGCAGCCAGGCTGAATGCAAGATTCATGAACCTTAACATGGGAGGCCTTAAGAAAACTGGCAAGGTAAGATTAACCAACTTTACCAGATAGATGGCACAAGACTGCATACCGTAAAATATTACCCACCAACCTGTTGCACTTTTACTGCTCGTCCATGCCAACTTCACACAACCTTATAGTTTTTCACTGCATATCCATATTTCAGCAGGGCACACACTGAAGTTGCAACTTAGAATTGGAAGATTTGCTATGCAGTTATCCTTTAAGGGCTTCACACATCAAACTATTGTAACATCATCCGAAGATGTGGGGTCAGGTTCCAAATGCACACTGACAACAGCCAGGTCTACCTCTCCATCACCTCTCTCAATCCCTCCACTGTCTCTGTGTTGTCCGAAATTCAGTCCTGGATGAGCTGCTATTTCCTCCAGTTAAACATTGGGAAGACCGAAGCCATCGCCTTTGGCCTCCACCACAAACCCCATACTCTTGCTATCGATTCCATCCCCCTCCTCGGTCACTATCTTATGCCGAATCAGACTGTTTGCAACCTCGGCGTCCTATTTGACACAGAACTGAGCTT
This sequence comes from Heptranchias perlo, assembly GCF_035084215.1. Lineage (NCBI taxonomy): Eukaryota > Metazoa > Chordata > Chondrichthyes > Hexanchiformes > Hexanchidae > Heptranchias > Heptranchias perlo. The sequence continues at coordinate 37,599,313 of NC_090331.1, read as the reverse complement.
CCAACCCCATATCCTCTCCGTCAGAAAGAATGCCTAACCACAGCTCATCCAAAATTCTGCTACCCGTATTCTATCCTGCATCAAGTCCCATTCACTCATAACCCCTGTGCGACATTGGCTCCCGGTCCTCCAACGCCTCAAATTTAACATTCCAATCATCATGTTTAAATCATTTCATAGCATCCCCATTCCCTATCTCTGTAATCTTCTCCAGCTCCACAACCTGCGTTCCTCCAGCTCTGGCCTCTTTTGCATCCCCCACTCACTTGCCCAACCATTGGTGGCTATACCTTCAGCATCTAGGCCCTATGGTCTGGAATTCCCTCCCTAAACTTCTCTGCCTTTCCAACTCCCTCTATTCCTATAAAACCTTCCTTAAAACCTATCGCTTTTAGTCACCCCTCCTAATATCATCTTCTTTAGCTCGGCGTCAATTTTTATGCTGATTCTGCTTCTGTGAAGAATTTTGGAATGTGTTTCTACATTGAAGGTGTAAATTAATAAATGCGAATTGTTGTTGTTGCCTGTGAAGTTGGGGAAGGTAGGACTCCACATATGTTATCAAACATACGCCGAATGACGCTTTCTGGCCTCCCGCTGTCAGTTTGATTTTCAATATCTTACAAATTCTGAGATTGTGGAAGCCGCTAAATAAATGTAAGTTCTCTCTTTCTTTCTTAATGTATTGGGGATTTACCATCACAGGCGTTCACGTCGTCCTCCCTTGCTTTGTATCCGGGCCTACAAAAGCAGATGAAACCTCCATCCTTCAGATCTGTACAATTGTGTTCACAGAGGTTTTCTGCACAAGATCGTTCAGTATCATGGTCTAAGGAAAGAGCAAGATACTTTTATTTAATTATTCATAAAATGCATTTGTCCCTCATTATAACTTACTCCAACACAACAGCCTAAGACAAAACATGTATTAGCTTCATTGGAAAGAACAAGCAAGAAGATTTGGTGTGATTGCTGTAATACTGGACCCTCCAGTGTACTGGCTAAGATGCACTGAGCCTCACCTGTTGCAAACAGCACACTAGGAGGGATTCATTTTACCCAACACACATAGCTGAGAGTGTTGTGCTAATCACTATTAGTATCAAATAAGACTTAGTGTACAGATAACTCTACAGGGTCCAATAGTACTGTGATGTACTCTCATTGTAACTAAGACTGCTTTTATACTACAATTACTGCTCCTAGTCTGAAATTATATTGTAGCTACACCTTGCTAGATGCTAGCACTGAGCTCAGCCAGGGAAGAGCTTATGTCTGCATGTTCATACACACATGCATATGAGCTCTGCTCTCTAGCCACTAATTTTTTAATATTTTGAGAACGCAGGTGGGAGCATCCACACTCAGAATATCAAACAGACTCAACTTATGTTTATCAATTGTCCTAGACACTTTTAGAAAGTGGCTGCACACCAGCGTGAAGTTACTCACGTGGCTTTGCACTGGGTATAGTAAAACTGGGTGTAGTACTGGTCGCTAGTCTGGTTTCACTTCTCAAAGCAAAATACACCAGAGAATCAGGTAACCAATCTCACTCATGAGTTATACTACTGATTTTAATTGATGCAAAGGTGAAATTGCTTTAAATCAACACAAAAGTGGTAGTATAACAGCTGAAACTACTCCTAAAACATTATCACCTCTTAATAAAATCTAAGTTTGACTGGCCAAAGGCCTGTTGTGTGAAAGTCTAGCTAATCATCTAAAGATTCAGTAAAATACGAGGCTGAAGTTACTGTGAATCAACTCCACTGGTGTTAACAGCTAATTATTTTGAATCTAATGTTTCCCCCAACCCAGGGATCGAAGGCTCAAAGTAGTTTTTGAAGATGACATTCTTGTAAGTCGCACATTATCACTACTGAGTAAAGGACCCTCACTTGCTGGTTGTTACCGATGGCCTCACCAGTACAGTCAACAAGTCATTTTTCATGGTGTCAATAAGGGCAGAAAATAAATATATATTGTAGAAAATAGATGGTCAGGTAATGAATCACAGGCACATATGGGTTCCTGGTTGTTTTAGGGTTTGTATGTGTCTTAGTGACACATACTATGAATCACATTGTACTCTGTAGCTCATTGTGGGCCATCCAGTATTCCACATTTATGTGTTATATATTTTCCACCATACTGCTACTAAATTTATGCTGCTGTATACTTTCAGGTCCAGTGTCAATTATATCTTTACTACCCTTCACTTCTGTCATTTGCAATAAATTTCATAGCGAGAAGCACCAACCTGAAGCTGCAACTTGAGCCTAAACTACCTGGAGATACTAAAAGGTATGTGTTGTTAACAAGAACTATCTGACACAATAAGGTATTAATTCAACCCATTTGTACTTGCTGCTTATAAAATCAGTAGAACCCATTGATTCAGTTGTTATCTTGTATCTCACTGTCTGTCATCTATTATTGTATGTGTCATGTATAAGTTACTGTTACATGTAACTTACTGTCCTGAGGGATCAGCACATATAAACATTTACAGTCTATTTTAGTATCATCACCTCCACACACACTTTTTTTTAGTATTACATGTAATATATACAGCTATACAACCTACACATCTGTATACTTACTGCAGCCCAACTCGTCTGATTGGTCAGCACAATGAGCATAATTATCACACACATAGAGGACAGGAATGCAGTTTCCGTTTCCACATTTGTATTCCTCAGTTGTGCAAGGGTGAGGCGTAGGGGGTTTACCTAATTGTGAAACAAATCTTTCATTAACTGGCATTGTTTTGGGTGTGCATGTATAAAATGGTCATTGAAGAGAAGGAGATGCATAAATGTGAACACAGACTTACAGTGTTCTTCCTTTTCATCACTTCCATCTCCACAGTCATTTACTTGATTACATAGCTCATGTATGTACACACAGCGATTATTGTCACAGCGGAAACGGAAAGGAGATTCACACAGGACGTCCACTGGAAAAGAATAAAGTTTTGAAATTTTTGACATTTGTTGAAAATACCTAAGCTTTAGTGTTCCTCAGATTTGATGACCTTGAATCCTCAATTGCCTATTAGAACTGAAATAGCACTTATCCAATAGATAAAAATAAAATTTATGAGGCCTGGGTCATTTTTGCAAACAAAGTAAACATCTGTAAAAAGGTAAAGAGCAAAGCATTGGCTTTCTAAGGAAATTAGGAAAATAAACTTCTATCAGGCCTCAGTCAATGGCACTCGTGAGACAGCTTCTCAGTTGTGTGGAGGGTAACTCTCCTTCACACTACCTCCATGAAACACTCAATGGAAAACCAATAAGGAAGTGGTATAGGGGAATTGCAGAGGTAAACATAAATCCTACTTTTCTGACATACCCTAATCAATTAAACTAGTAAAACCCTTACCATCTCCAACCCTAGTCATTCCCCCTTGTACGGCCCTTATCTTTGCTCCCTTAAGTCCAAGGGGCGCAGATTTGGTGTACAACTGGTTTAGCCAATCATTGCCAAATTTCGCTAGACCACGTCAAGCACTATAGGGCCATGCTCTCCTCTGCCAAAACTGCTCACTACACCAGGATCATTCTGGAATGCAAAGATAATCCTCGGCTTCTTTTCTCCACTACCAACCGTCTCCTTGAACACTCCTCCCTTGCCCGTCCACCCTCATCTCCAACAAGTGCAAGCAGCTCATGGACTTATTTGTCATTTACATCAAAACCATACATTTGGCTGCCTGTGCCGCTTCCCTCCCTTTCCCTAGCCCACCAAGCATTTTCCGTTTCAAATACCCAATGTAAACATTAAGCACTCGCAGATCAGATATACCATAGTTGGATGCAGAGTAAAGCTTCTTATACTATGCTCCAACAATTTACTACAGCACCAATTTCAGAAGCACATCCTTGCTGGACCAGTGAGATATTTTTCAAAATTCTCAAAACAACTCACTTGTGGCCTCTTGAGTGAGACTGCCAGTTTGGTGCTGAATTAAGGGTTTTTGCTGTGAGTTCATGGCCACTAGATACTGGACTGAAATTGCCTAAGCTTATTTCACATAGGGCCATACAGACAGCAGAGAAGACTTTTATCTCATTTGTCTGGAATGAGGTCACAGAGTTGTAAGGGCAGTATCACCCAGTGCTCCCTGTACCATCTGGTCAACTGACCAGAATTATAGATAATTCAGGTTTGACAATACCAACCGAAGGAAATCCAGTACTTTGAAATGTTTAGTTTTATCAAAATATGTTACCGCTTGAAATGAAAAATAACTTTATTTTTATTAAGTTTTTAAAAGTTAATTGAAATAGCTTACAGCAATGGTGGAGCTCTTCATCAGATCCATCTCCACAGTCATTGTCTCCATCACACTTCCAATATGGCTGGACACAGACATGATTCTTGCACTCAAACAGGAAGGGTGGGCAGTAAGTTCCATTGGGGTAGCGAGTTGCTATATAGGTGGAGGACAGAAATGAACAGTTGGGAAAATACATTTCTATTAATGAAAAGTTGAAATACACAACTATACACCAAGAATGCCAGTCATCCCAAAGGTATCTCACTGGTGGTGGTGGGTTACAAAATGTCTGCTATTCACAGTCAATAATAACGCAGCCTATGTTTTATTTATCCTGGTTCCTTTCCTCCTTTCTTTTTCCACCAATTTTCTCCCCCTCTCCACTCCTGAAGGTATTGACTCCTGCTAGCATCAGGCAGTCTTGGGCAAGCTGCCCTTCTTGATGTGTTAGCCTAGACATTGAGAATCTGCAGGCTATTCAATCTGGAAGAGCATCCTTGTCCTCACCCAACATCCACAAACATACATTTCTAGCAGGAGTCACTGGATTGCAATCAATGGCCAACTTTCTTCCACCTAACCTGCGGAGGGATCATTCCTGGGACCATTCTGGCCTGCATGTGTCAGCTACTCACTGGATAAACATGCTGATCCATTGGGGAAGCCAGGTTATTTATGCAGCTTCGACCAGGGTGAGGAAGTCTAATTGAACTATCACACTTCTAGGTGCTGTAATATTTTGCTTTGGCATTGGGATTAAAACATAGCTCAGGGAATGGATAGACTCATAGTGCATCAACGTTAACCATTTGGCGTCCACAGCTCACCGGCAATATGCAAGATTAGGCCCAATTTTGGGTGAGCCTCAGGTCTCCGGCTTCTAATTCGCACTCCCAGTGCGCTGACTATTTCAGGCCCGAAAATGACCCAAAACAAATTTCCACCTCCTTTTGTTTTACTTTTGAGGCATTGCTTTAAAAGCATATTTTGTATACTTACATATTAAGGTATAATTTATCTACATTAAGGTACAGTTTTACAGGTAAACTGCTGGAGTCGGTCAAAAAGACTCCATTTTGCCAAACATGGTCCATAACTGACTCTGACCTTTCTATCTCCGCCCTCCTACACTGCTCCAAACAAGCTCAAAGCAAACTTCAGTATTAATACCTCAGCTTGCTGGGCATTCTTCAGCCCTCTGGTCTGAACACTGACCTCAGCTACTTTAGACCTTCACCGTCTCCTCAGCTCTCCTTCTGGACTATCCCATTCACATTGCACACCCTGCCTTTCCATTTTTGAATCACATTTAATTCACCTATGGGTTACTTCTTTTGCTGGTGTGCTATTTAACAGCCATCAAAACTAGTGAAATGGGCTAATGCCTGCATTAAAATAGTGAACAACGGAATTCTACTTGAATGTATTAACTAGTGCGCTATTGGAGGCAGTTAAAACCCCTCTGCTTTTGTAATGCCTTTTCACATAACTGATCTAATGTCCTTCGTATAATAGATAGCCTTTAACACTTCTTTCCTTCATTTTAAAAATGTATAAATCATTAAGCCTATTTACTGCCTCTTCTGAATCCATATCAGTACTCTTGGTCTCCATCAGTTCCCCCCCACCCTCCATTTTTGTAAGATCTATAAAGGATCTGTCTATATAAACTCGGAGGAAAATGTCTTGACTGAAATGTTAACTTCTCTTTCAGTTGTTAATTTACCGGCTGTATATTTCCAGCATTTTCTGCTTTCACTTCATTGTTCTGCAGCTCTTTTTATATCCACATTTCATATAAGCATATGTTTTGGAAAGACTTACGGCAGGTGCTTTCATCCGAGTAATCTGCACAGTCAGCACTTCCATCACATCTGAACTTTTCTGGGATGCAGTGACCACTTGAACACTCAAAGTAACCAGGCAGGCAAGTTAGCAGCTCTGTAAAACAAGCATACGAGTACATAACAACAGTGACTACACTTCAAAAGTACCTCATCAGATGTAAAGCACTATGGGATATCCTGAGGTCATGGAAGGCGCTATACAAATTGCAAGTTCATTCTTTCTTTCTTAGTTCAGTCAGTCAGTGCAAGGTTTCTTCACCTCTAAAAGGACATCACACTCTTAATAGAAATAAAAAAATGTTTGGCCAGGTCAGTACAACTAAAGACTATTGACTAATGTAGTTAATACTTTAAAAAGGAAAAATTGATTTTATACACATATACAATGTCAGCAGCAATCAATAAACACAAAGAGCTTGAAATTTCAACTGGAACAGCCAAGATAGGCTTCCTGAGCCCCTTCTTGCAGTCTTTTTATATGTGTGATACTTCTTCATTCATTAAAAAACAAAGGATGTTAGATGAGCATCACTCACATGGAGGCACTGGGGACCATCTCAGGAAGTTCCCAGAGCTCACTGGGCACCATCAGAGTTCAATGCCATCCTCAGTACCAATATCTGACACAATGTAACAAAGCCTGGAGCTGATGAGTGACCCAACAACCATCTGCATCCGTGGCCCATGACAGAGAGCCTTCCAGACTAGCTCAGTGCATGAAAAGTGGATGATTTTAGGCCTAGAGGAAATACTTGGAGACAATAATAACATAAGTATGGGGAATGGTGGCGGGAGTACAGGGCAGCAGTGGCCCACAGTTTCTTCATGGGGCCCAGAGGATCAGGAGTGCTCTTCCTGTCCTTGCTAAGAAAGGTTTTTTAAAAACTTACCTTTGTGGGACTTGATCGCTTCCCGTGAGAAATGGGTTAAAATGCCATTGGGGTCCTATCATGGAACCCTGATTTGCATTCATTAATGAGGTTCCCGCCAGAGTCTGGTGGGAGCTTCACCCGCTGCCAAAACTAGTGGCTTTAAAATGTGTTACTGGCATGAACAGAGCAGGAAGTGGAGCTGCTCTATTTTAACTGCTTTTCCGCTTCTTTGATTGGGAAGAGTTAAAATTCCCCTAATGTCAACATTGAAGATTAGAATGGATAGGTGGATGAAGGGGTTGAAGGAATATGGGAGGGTGTGTAGGTGTGATTGGTACTATTTGCTCTTGTGAAAAGTAAAGACCAACAGTAATTGGTTGGGGTAACTGGCCTGGTTCCATGTTGTAACTTCTATGTATTTCTATGATCTGCCCTTGTATGGGAAGGCCAGAGTCCTCTGGAGGCCCAAATGGGCCAAAGAAAAGAATTTAAAAAAAAATCCCTTTAGCTCCCCCAACAAGGAATTAAAAGTCTTGTCCAAATGAGGTGGAATCCTGTAAAGTGGTGAACGGTTGTTTTTCGGCTGGAGGGAGGTGTGCAGTGGTGTTCCCCAGGGGATGGTGCTGGGACCACTGCTTTTCTTGATATATATTAATGACTTGGACTTGGGAGTACAGGGCACAATTTCAAAGTTTGTGAATGACACAAATCTTGGAAGAGTAGTGAACAGTGAGGAGGATAGTGAAAGACTTCAAGAGGATATAGACACTCTGATGGCATGGGTGGACACGTGGCAGATGAAGTTTAACACGGAAAAATGCGAGGTGATGCAATTCGGTAGGAAAAATGAGGAGAGGCAATATAAACTAGAGGGCACAATTCTAAAAGGGGTGGAGTAACAGAGGGATCTGGGGGTATATGTGCATGAATCGTTGAAGGTGGCAGGGCAGGTGGAGAAAGTGGTTAAAAAAGCATATAAATAGAGGCATAGATTACAAAAGCAAGGCTTTATAAATAGAGGCATAGATTACAAAAACAAGGAAGTCATGATAAACCTTTTTAAAACACTGGTTCGGCCACAACTGGGTATTGTATCCAGTTCTGGAAGGATGTGAAGGCCTTAGCAAGGGTGCAGAGGAGATTTACTAGAATGATTCCAGGGATGAGGGACTTCAATTACGTGAATAGACTGGAGAAGCTGGGATTGTTCTCCTTGGTACAGAGAAGGTTGCGAGGAGATTTAATAGAGATATTCAAAATCATGAAGGGACTATACAGAGCAGATAGAGAGAAACTGTTCCCATTGGTGGAACGGTCAAGAACCAGAGGGCATAGATTTAAGATGATTGTCAAAAGAAGCAAAGGTGATATGAGGAAAAACATTTTTACACAGTGAGTGATTAGGATCTGGAATGCATTGCCCGAGGGAGTGGTGGAGGCAGATTCAATCATTACCTTCAAAAGAGATCTGGATAAGTACTTGAAACGAAAAAATGTGCAGGGCTATGTGGATAGGGCGGGGCAGTGGGACTCGCTGGATTGCTCATGCATAGAGCTGGCTCGGAATCGATGGGCCGAATGGCCTCCTTCCGTGCTGTAACCTTCTAGGATTCTATGCAGCCTACACCCTCACCGGGTCCAAGAGATTTGGGGCCAGTGGTATCTGGGCTTTCAAAAAGCTGTTGTGTCTCGTGGAAGTGGTAGGCAATTATTAAATGGATAAAAGTATTGGTTGCATTCACGAGTAGTTATTAATGGTAGTGGCTCTGCCTGAGGCTGGTCACTAGTGGATTCCTGCAGCATCTTTTTTAATCGTCTGATGGAGAGCATTGTTGGAATGACCTGTAGGTTTGCAGATGATACCAAGATTTATGCAAGTGTAAGGACCTTAGCAGATCTGGATGTAATGGGGGAATGGGACTGTGTTTAACAGCAGTTTTTTGATGTAGACAAATACAGTGTGATGCATTTAGGTAGGAGCAGTTCTAAGTATTTATGCACCATGGAGAGTTGCATGCTGAAGATAACTGGATGGGAATAGGAGCTGGGGGTTATACTTCATGAGTCATTGAAGCACCATGACCAGTATTGTGAGGCTGTTGCAATAGCAAATCGGGTGTTAGGGTGCATACCTAGGACAATTAAATGCAGGACTAAAAGTTACCTTATACAAGTCTGGTTACATCTGGAATACTGTGCCTAGTTTTATTCCCCTCACGTGATGAGGGAATTGAGGCCCTGCTTATCAAGCACAAATGACTTACTGTTCACGTGGGGATATCATGTCAGTTGGAGGCACAGCAGCAATAACTATTAAACACTCTGATTTACTGGCTTAAGAACTAATTCAGTGATGGAAGCCGTAATAAAAAATTGTTGGAATTATGTCCTCAGGGGCAGGACTCCAGCCAAGTGAATTCAAAGCAATCGAGTTGTGGGGATCCTACTTACTGTTAGACTCCTTCTCTTCCCCTGTGTTCTGATGGTTTTACTCATCTTAGGTGTAAAAGTAACTGAATACCATTGGTAAACAATAACATATTAAATAGGCCATTTTCTGCTAGTTCAGAAACTGCAATGGTACAGACCACAAGTATTTTTACTATTGCAAGCCCTCCTGTGCAAGACAATCAGAAAATCTTCTACCTGGTTAATTTATATGCCTTTTACTAGATGAAACTAGCCATTATCCATCTCCTCTGTATGCAGTGTTCATTATTAGTTTTCTCAGAACTTTCCTGTGAAACAGTAACAATTTCTAGTATATTAGTGCTATTAAAGAACCTTTCTTCTCTCGCAGTAGACACAAGAACACATACTTCTTTCCTCTAGATTCACTAATTCTGATCATACCACAGTCTCGTTCATCTGAGTTATCCTCACAGTCATTATCATGGTCACACACCCAGCGTCCAGGAATACAATGGAGATTGTCGCAGCGGAACTCACTTTCGGTGCACTCACGAGGGTCTGAAATAAAACACCGTTCTATTAAACTGATTAATAAAATCATAAATTAACCTAAGAATTCCTCCCAACATAGCTGTTCAACTTTAGATGTTATGTCATCTAAGACTATGGTCAATTTGTCAAACAAAACATACTACTGTGGGAGTTAGAAAATATTAAGAGCGAATTCTAGATCCTAATGGACCCAGTTATCTGTGTAAAATGGTATTCACCATCACTTTTCAACATGTGGATCCTGAGGATTTTGTAAGCTATCCATCTGCTGGATAAGTCCAACAGCCAATATATTTAATGCCGGATTCAGGCTCACAATCCAGTTTGGGTCAAGGGGCCAGCTGCACTACAGTATCTAGCTGAACTAGATTAAATTATTTTCTGCATTGCTGTTATACATTATTTTCCACATTCAAAATCATCAATAGCAGCAGCATTTTATTCATCACTACAAGAGGACTAAAGGATACTCTGATTATTTGACTCCTTTCACTATTGGGTAACTTTGAATTCCCATTTGTATGGTGAGCTTTCATTATTCTGTGTCAGTATTCAACCATTTCCATCCCATTTCTCTGGGCTGGATTCTAAACCAAGTCTCAGAGGGAAAAGGACAGTCTGCTAACTTACTACACTGCTATTTTTGAAATTCAGTACACAGGAACAGGATTGCCTGTTCCTTTGTAATAACAAAATCTGTTCAGGAGAGTTGGCCATGTTGGTCACTGTACGACTACAGCACATTCCACAGAACCAAGGCATTTACAGCAAACTACTGATTACTTCAAATCACCACAACTTGCCAGTGGTTGGTAAGTAACCAGACCAAAAGAAAACTAAGAACAATGGAAGGGTGGAATGGAATCAGTTTGTACTGTATCAGATTTCATGACATACTGCAGTTGTGCTCATCAGAATCGTCTCCACAGTCATTTTCCCCATCACACTTCCAGCGGAGTGGGATACACCGATGATTGTCACATCGGAAATCACCCATTGGGTTGCAAGTAAGATCCTCTGTAAAAAATAAATACAGAAAATACAAATTTTAGGACTCAATTACTTCAACTACCCTTGGGGTGTGTATATACACATTATATGAATGCATTATATATAGGACCTGTGACAGGGAACAAGGGAATACCAATGACATTCAGTTACTCAGAAGCAATTAAGTTCTATGTGGGCGGTAATGGTCAAATATTCTTGAATTTCAATGGTCTCTAGTCATATAATTGGTTTACATCAGAAAAGCCCTGGTGATTATCAGCATTTGCTGCTACTATAACACAATTATAGCACTTGGTACCAGAGTTAACATCTAACGAGCCTGAGAATTTTGGAGAATTCCCTTACAGGGCTAATGAGACTTTAATAAAAATACAACTTTTTTTTGCCAGATGTAGCAATACATGACCAGATTATTGTTTAAATAATCAGGGGTCCTAACGTAAAAATGTACAAGAAAATTTTATATTGTGTAAGAGCTTCCTCTAGTGGCAGACAAGGAGTATTCCAACCACGTTAAACTTGGCACTACAATCAATTGTTGAATGTTGTTGGTATTCCCTTGTTCCCTGTCACAGGTCCTATATGTAATGCATTATTGCAGATTCCAGACCCCTACCGTACTTCGCAATAAAAAACTAAGATCTAATAAATTTATACTGGTACTTTACTAAATGAAATTGTTCTTCGTGGTTGTGTGGAACAATGTTACTTTTTTGCCCTGTAGACAAAGAACAAGCCATCTGGCAAATTGCTTAGGGACAAAAATGAGAGGCCCAGGAGGCCTGATATTAGCTGCCTGCACAAGTCCAAGTACCAGGACTGAATCACTCACTGAAGCCATAAGATGAAGCCCAACACTGAATGTCATAATCTCCATGGTGACTGGTAGTTATGCTTCATATGAAGAACAAAATTAAGGGAAATATACACAGTAATCTATTCCATCTGGCTCAGGGAGAAAAACTAGATGAAGAATAAACTCAGTTTTAAAAGGTACACTGTGACATACGTAGCAGTCAATAATACCATTTCAAACACTTTCCAAACTAGCAGATAGGTTCAAATCACCATGATCCAAGTATAAAACAATCCCCTTAATTCACATGTTCTGCAGGAACTCTGCCATTCTGGAATGAAAATTCAAAGTTCCAAGTGCTGAATGTACCATTGAGGTAACGGAGGAAAATGCAGTAGCTGGAAACATACAGGTGATAAAAGTTAACTTTTCCAGGGCACCAAAGAGAATGGGCAATCTGCTCCTAGACTACGTCATCCTGAAGGAACCCAGTTGGGAAGAACCTTTCTAATTTTCTTACTCCCCCATCCCAGGTCGACATTCAGCACCTCCCACAAGAGATCAGGAACTCAACGGCCCAAATTGCATCCCACCATCCTTTGGCACTGTAAGTTGATGTTCCAATGTGCCATTATGTCACCCTGCACTTCATTATTTTTAAATTGTATGCATTAAAATCTTTTCCAGATGCTTTAAAAAAAAATCAGGAACACACAAAATACATTGTGTTCACTGAAAATTTAAACTATTTTATAGGAATTCCAGAATAAATGTAAATGTTAATTTTTAAAGTGCAGACCACAGAGAGAAAGCTATAACTTGTTTCTGGTGGATGCTCCAATATTATACCCCATCCCCGTCCTGGACACCTTCTGGCATGTTTTATATAGTGGGTGCCCTAGTTGTGCCCCTAGTGGTGTGGGCACCCGGCACTGACAGCTAATTAGGGAACCTCATCCCAGAAAGTTTGCCAGTGCCAGCAGAAGATGGCGTAAGTGCTGGATTGTAGGCTCAAGAATTTTCAGGGCCCATGTCTTCAACACATAATCTAGGCTCCAGTGCTGAGCTGAGAGAGTGCTGGAGGTGTCAAACTTCAGATGTTAAAATGAGGTCTTATTTGCCTATTCAGAAAGATATTAAAGGTCTCAGTGAACTATTCGAAGAAAAGCAGAGAATCCTGCTAATGATTCTCCTGAACCAATACCACCACAAACAGATTAAATGGTCATTAATCTCACTGATGTTTGTGAGACATTGTTGGTACAGGATGGCTGCCACCTTCACCCACATAACAACAATCACATCACTTCAAAAGTAATTAATTGAAGGGCTTTGATGTGATAAAGCGCAAATGTGCCCCATTTTTCCTTATTTACCACAGTTTTGCTCATCACTGTTGTCCCGGCAGTCATCATAGCCACTGCATACAGCCCACTTAGGAATACAACGGTAGTTTGTTTTACAGGCAAACTCGGTGTGATTATCACAAGAGTAGTCAGGCCCATCTGAAATAAGAAATTATCAGTATGAGAAGAGAAAAATTATTGCAACTCACTGATCACATGCTACTACCGTCTGTCTTGTGAATATTTATGGGGTGAATTTTAACTCCATCTGCCTGATGGAAACGGGATGGGAGCACCCCAAAAATCATGGGGATACACTTACCACCCTGTTGCTGCTTCATTCCTGCCTGCCGTCATTTTCCTGGGGTTTTTTGCATGGGGTCCTAGGTACCGCTTTGTTTAGAACCATAGAAAAGATACAGCACAGAAGGGGGCCGTTCGGCCCATCGTGTCCACGCCGGCTCGAAGAACATCCAGGTTCCCATTCTAATCCCACCTTCCAGCACCCGGTCCGTAGCCCTGCAGCTTACAGCACCTTAGGTGCAGGTCCAGGTCCAGGTCCTTTTTAAAAGAGTTGAGGGTCCCTGCCTCTACCACCAATTTGGGCAGCAAATTCCATACACCCACCACCCTCTGGGTAAAAAAGTTTTTCCTCAAGTCCCCTCTAATCCTTCTGCCAATCAGCTTAAATCTATGTCCTCTAGTTCTTGAGCTCTCTGCTAGGGGAAATGGGTACTTCCTGTCTACTCTATCTGGCCCCTCACAATTTTGTACACCTCAATCAAGTCTCCCCTCAGCCTCCTCTGCTCCAAGGAAAACAACCCCAGCCTATCCAATCTCTCCTCGTTGCTGCAATTTTCAAGCCCTGGCAACATTCTTGTAAATCTTCTCTGCACTCTCTCCACAGCTATTACGTCCTTCCTGTAATGTGGTGACCAGAACTGCGCACAATACTCCAGCTGTAGCCTTACCAGCATTTTATACAGTTCCATCATTACATCCCTGCCTTTGTATTCTATGCCTCGGCTGATAACAGACAGCATTCCGTATGCCTTCTTCACAACCTTATCTACCTGTACTGCCACCTTCTGGGACCTGTGCACATGCACTCCAAGGTTTCTCACATCCTCTATCCCTCAATATATTCCCATTTACTGCGTATTCCCTTTTACTGTTTGCCCTCCCTAAGCGCATTTCCTCACACTTCTCCGGGTTGAACTCCATTTGTCACTTTTCCGCCCACTCCACCAACCCATTGATATCTTCTTGGAGTCTACAGCTATCCTCTTCACTATCAATTACACGGCCAATTTTTGTGTCATCTTCAAATTTGCCAATCATGCCCCCTACATTCAAGTCCAAATCATTAATATATACCACAAACTGCAAGCGACCCAACACTGAGCCCTGTGGCAAAACACTGGAAGCGGATTTCCGTTTGCAAAGACATCCATCGATTTTTACCCTTTGTTTCCTGTTACTGAGCCAATTTTGGATCCAATTTGCCACATTTCCCTGTATCCCATGGGCTTTTACCTTTCTGACCAGTCTGCCATGTGGGACCTTGTCAAATGCCTTACTAAAATCCAAGTAGACAACATCCACTGCACTACCCTCATCAATCCTCCTTGTCACTTCCTCAAAGAATTTAATCAGATTTGTAAGGCATGCCCTTCCCTGAACAAATCCATGCTGACTATCCCTGATTAAACCATGCCTTTCCAAGTGACAGTTTATCCTATCTCTCAGTATTGATTCTAATAGTTTGCCCACCACCGAGGTAAGATTGACCGGCCTATAATTGTTCGGCCTTTCCCTCGTACCCTTTTTGAACAATGGTACTACGTTTGCAGTCTTCCAGTTCTCTGGTACCTCCCCTGTATCTAGTGAGGATTGGAAAATGATCCTCAGAGCATCCGCTATTTCCTCCCTGGATTCCTTCAGTAGCCTAGGAAACAATCCATCCGGCCCTGGTGACTTATCAACTTTCAAGGATTCCAGTCCCTCCATTACTTCCTCTCTCATTATGTTTACCTTATCCAATATTTCACATCTCTCCTCTTTAATTACTACGTCCGGATCATCCCTTTTGTTTGTGAATATGGAGACAAAATATTCATTTAAAACCCTACCCACATCCTCTGCTTCTACAGACAAGTTATCCTTATTGTCCCTGATAGTTAAGGAAAAGGTGGGACCTACCCTCTTGTTCTTAATGTACTGATAAAACATCTTTGGGTTTTCTTTAATCTTACTGATATTTTTTCATGCCTTCTCTTTGCTTTCCTTATTTCCTTTTTTACGTCATCCCTGTACTTTCTATACTCCTCTCGGCTTTCTGCAGTATTTAGTTTTCTGTGACAGTCATAAGTTTTCTTTTTCTGCTTTATCTCGCCCTGTATACTTCTAGACAACCAGGGGGCTCTAAATTTGGCAGTGCCACCCTTTTTCTTTGAGGGGACGTGTCTGCATTGTACCCGTAGAATTTCACTTTTTAGTGCCTCCCATTGCCTTGCCACTGATTTCTCCTCAAGTAGCTGTGTCCAGTCCACTTCTGCCAAATCACCTTAGTTCTGTAAAATTTGCCTTCTCCCAATTTATAAAATTTACTCCTAATTTAACTCTGTCCTTTTCCAGAATAATGCTAAAACGAACTGAACTGTGGTCACTATCCCCAATATGGTCACCTACTGTCACTTCACCCACTTGCCCATCTTCATTTCCCAGGACTAAATCTAGAATTGCATTCCCTCTTGTTGGGCTTGTCACGTACTGGCTAAAAAAGTTCTCCTGGACACCGATCAAGAATTTTGCGCCCTCTGTGCCCCTCACACTTTTTGAATCCCAGTTGATGTTAGGGTAGTTGAAGTCCCTTACTATTATTGCCCTCTTATTTTTGCACTTAGAAATTTGCCTACATATTTGTTCTTCTATCTCCCTTTCGCTATTCGGGGGTCTATAGTACACTCCTAGTAGTGTGACTGCCCCTTTTTTATTTCTTAGCTCAACCCATATGGCCTCGATTGATGATCCATTTAGCATATCATCCCTTCTCACAACTGTAATTGATTCTTTAACTAATAATGCTACCCCCCCTCCTTTTTTATCACCCACTCTATCCTGCCTGAAAACTCTATATTCAGGGATATTGAAATGCCAATTATCCCCCTCTTTAAGCCAGGTTTCCATTATAGCAATGATATCATGCTGCCATGTGTCTATCAGTGCCCTTATCTCATCTGCTTTGTTTGTAATACTCCTTGCATTGAAGTATATATCCTTTAACCCCATCAAATTCCTGTGCTGAACACTATTTAACCTTTGCTTTTTTTGCCTTTCTGAGTCGCTAACTACGTCACTAACTACTTCCCGTTTCCTGGTCTGCATTTGTCCTATCTGTACCTGCCCTTTGGTTCCCATCCCCCTGCCATACTAGTTTAAACCATCCCCAACAGAACTAGCAAATGCCCCTGCGAGGATATTGGTCCTGCTTGGGTGCAACCCGTCCAGCTTGTACAGGTCCTGCCTTTCCCAGAATTGGTCCCAATGCCTCAGGAATTTAAACCCCTCCCTCTTACACCATCTCTCAAGCCACGCATTCATCTGGTCTATTCTCCTATTTCTGCTCTTGCTAGCACGTGGCACTGGGAGTAATCCTGAAATTACTACCTTAGAGGTCCTGCTTTTTAATTTATTTCCTAACTCCCTATATTCTGCTTGCAGGACCTCATCACTTTTTTTACCGAGATCGTTGGTACAGATATGGACCACGACCTCTGGCTGTTCACCCTCCCCCTTCAGAATGTCCTGCAGCCACTCCGTGACATCCTTGACCCTAGCACCAGGGAGGTAACATACCATCCTGGAGTCACGTCTGCGGCCGCAGAAATGCTTAACTGTTCCCCTTACAATGGAATCCCCTATCACTATTGCTCTCCCATTCTTTTTCCTCCCCTCCTGTGCAGCTGAGTCACTCGTGGTGCCACGATCTTGGCTCTTGCTGCATTCCCCTGATAACCCATCTCTCCCAACAATATTCAAAGCAAAATACCTGTTTGAGAGGGAGATGGCCCCAGGGGACTCCTGCTCTACCTGCCTAGTCCTTTTACTTTGCCTGGCGGTCACCAATTTCCTTTCTGCCTGCGTAATCTTTACCTGCGGTGTGACCACCTCACTGAACGTGCTATCCACGATAATCTCAACATCGCGGATGCTCCACAGTGAATCCACTCGCAGCTCCAGCTCCAAAATGCGGTTAGCCAGTAGCTGCAGCTGGACACACTTCCTGCACACATGGTCACCAGGGACACCGGTAGTGTCCATGACTTCCCACATAGTGCAGGGGGAGCATATCACGGGTGGGTTTCTGGTGGGTGTCTAATTTTAATATACTAATCGGGATCCGATGCTATACAGATCCCCAATTTTAAAGGTACAATGGATGGAGCGTGCATGCAACTATACCATCCATTGGTACCAGGCATTGAGCAGCTGAACAGCTGTTGTTAAGGGGCCTCTCCAAAACCTGTTAAGTTCCTTTTTTTAAAAAGAAGAATTTTCTCTGTCCAGCAGGAGAATTCATGCCGGCCCATTCGCGCCCTCTCCTCTTGCGATTGCCTTCCACCTCGCCACCCAGATGAAACCTCTGGCTCGGCTTTGTGGTGGAGTCGCTGGAATTCCCATCCACCCTGATCAAATATAAATGAGGCCCAGCCCTCAGAATGAATATCGGACAGGCAGTGCAATCGCATCACCAGTCACCCACCTCGGGGTTAAAATTGATCCGATGGTGTTATGATAAAACAGTCACATACTCACATATTTCATAGTCATAAATGCTATTAGGTAACCTCCCCATCAGGTAAGATACACAGTATATATACATTGAATATCATATACCTATCATATGTAATGGACGAGACTTACTCATGGTGACCAATATATTTTTTACAATATTAACTTGTTGCTGCCAGTAATGTTACTTGTGAACAAATTGCATATTCTTGTCCAATAGATAATAACATAAGATTTTTTTTTAGGAACAAAACCTATTCCTTTTTGATAAATCTTAACCCCACCTACCTGCCTTCCCACTGAATCCCTTCATGCTTTTCTCTCCAGAAACACCTTATTGTTGTTGTAGAAAACACATCGAATTGCTTGTTAAGCTGTTCACTTCAATGCCCTACCACAACTCTATATGGTGGAAATGGTCCACCATAATTCAGCAGAAGGTTTTGTTCTAACAAAATCCACCTCTCACTGGCTGCAATGGAGCAGCACTAACAATGGTCACAGGGCAGTCTACTGATCACACTTAACTGCCAGAGGATCATGGTTGCAGATAGAAAGTCAGTGAAGGGGACCAAATTCGAGGTAAAGTTCTAGGTAATATATTTTCAAGAACAACTTAAATGTTAAAGCCCAATTGCTTTCAGGAACAATTTCTTTCAAATATACTCACGACATTCATCATAGGGCTCATCAGAGTAATCTCCACAATCATCATCTACATCACATTTCCAGGACAGTGGGATGCAGTGGCCATTATTACATTTAAACTGGCCTGGATGACAGGTTCTAGAAGCACAGTAAGCAGGGTCTTCATCAGAGTTATCTGTGCAGTCGTTCTCCCCATCACATTGCCAGGCTTCAGGAATACAGCGCTTGTTGGCGCACTGCCACTGGTAGTTCTCACATTGGTGACTGACTATAAAACAAATATTAAGTTGAGGCAAGGTTGGGAAAAAGTAGCTGCTGTACCATTGGATTGATGAAGACAGTTTTCCTTCAATTCAATAATGTATCTGATACTAGAGGGACGATCTTTACTCAGGGCAGGATTGGGCTGAACTGGCAGGCGAGACCCCAGAGCATAAGGCCCAGGAGATTTTAACTCCCCGGCCTCATTTCTATAATCGGTCTCTGACTCCCGACCAAAGCTGGAATTCTCTACCCCAGAGGGTTGTGGAGGCTCAGTCATTGAGTACATTCAAAATAGAGATCGATAGATTTCTAGATATTAAAGGCATCAAGGGATATGGGGATGGTGCAGGAAAATGGCGTTGAGGTAGAAGATCTGCCATGATTTTGTTGAATGGCGGAGCAGGCTCGAGGGGCCGGATGCTACTCCTGCTCCTATTTCTTATGTTCTTATGAATGACGTCACTGCTGGCAGGTGGGAGTCAAAATTGGTGGGGGTCAAGCCGCCGCCGAGGACCCACAGAAACGGTCCCCAGCAAGGTAACAATGGATAGAGGGGGGTCAACAAGTCCATAATTGGGGAGGGGGGTGGGGAAGCCGTGGGGTGGGGAAGCCAGGGGCTGGGGAACCCCGAAGTATCCTTGTGGGGCCAGAACAAGCAAATGGACATTCTGAAGAGAAATATGGAGAGGCCCGATGATAGTTGATCCACTGGCAAGAGTCCAAGGGGGCAGTGACAGGTGGGGTGAGTGGGACAGGTAGGAGGAAGCTGGCAAAATTAGCCCGCAGTCTGCATGCTGTGTGGGAAAATCTGAGAGAGAGAAGGGTGGGGCGTTTGGAGTTGTTGCTCATAATGAGGCAACAACGGTCCCTCGATGGGCCCTTTGGAGGATATCGAGAGAGTCACAAAGGATAGCAGTCAGCTTATCCAAGGGGGATTCAAGCCTGGGATTGCAGCAGGAGCGTTGGGAGGCAGAGGAGTAGTGATGAGTTGGAGTAGAATTAGGGGGCAAAGTACCCGAGAGGGGAAAAATGAAAGGTGGCATGAATGGGTGACAGGAAGGAGAGGAGACATGAGGAAAGGGCTCATGAAGGGTCAAAAGAAGAAAAAAAAGAGAAAGAAGTAATACGTTTGGGTCCGGAGTAGCAGCCAAAACATGCACGCGAATGGACACAGAAGCAATTCAGGTTACATAGGCATGACTGTGATTAGGAGAGATATGCTGCTTGTAAATGGAGGACAGAGGAAATAATACAAGAGTCCAAAGTTAAAGTCTGAGATCCTGTGGTGGGATGACATTGACTTGTAGATAGGGTGGAGTCAGCTTGGAGACAGTTGTAGAGGGTGAGTGAGGCCAAAAGCTGTTTGAGGGGCAGAGTATCAGTGGGTACACAGCTGGAGGTTGTCCAGTAGAAAATAGAAAGTCAAGGAGGTGTGGAGATTCAACCATGAGCCAGCAGAGATTGATTCAGGAGTCCAGTGGTGAGTAGTGGTCTCAGTGTTAGCATGCACACCAGTGGGTCCAGTATACCAGTAAAAGAGGAAGGAGCAGTAGGAGTGAAACCCAATGACCGGGAACAATAAATTCCAGGGCAATGTGCTCTTTATAGGTAGCTTTAAATTTGTAGTTTGGACTAAAATGCATCCACTAATAGGGGCAGGGGATCTTAAGCAGTGGAGGAGAGGAGATTGAAGTGAAAGTGGCAAAATATGGCAATGGATGGCCACAGATAGGGTTACAAGGAAGAATGGCTCATTAAGATACTGCCAGCCTAGGAACCATGCTGACACTTTGATATAAACTACGATGTTCAAATAACAATAAGAAATACTTACTACAAAGCACAATGTGTTCATCAGATCCATCTGCACAATCCTGATAACCATTACACAAGAAGTTGGAGCTGGTGCAGTTGCCATCAACGCACTGAAACTGTCCAATTCTACAGTAGCGGGTTGGGCAGGTGGTAGGTTCATCTGATCCATCCCTGCAATCTCTCTGTCCATCACATTTCCACCAAATCGGAATACACCTACGGCAAACAAACCAACAAAATTATAGCCTTTTTTTGTGCACAATACGTTCAACACAAGTAATGTGATGAAAAATAGTATAAATTAACTTGATATTTGCCATATAACTTCACAGAATAAGAATGTTGGAAGAATAACAATAACATTTGAGGGTAGATCTTGTGAATTTTTGCCTCTGGTCCAGAGCCTTGTGCTGGTATGCATAAAATAAAACTAATAGAAAAAAAATCCTGCCGAGCTTGCTGCCCTCCATATTTGAATTCCAGGTATCCACTCTTGGCATAGAAAGCTTCTACAGTACACATCTGTTCTGATGGAGATACAAGCTTAGTTACGATATGTAAACTCATTGAAAACAGATAAGCTGTTAACGTTCATCTCTTTCTCACAAAATATATTAGAAGGGATTGCTGAAAAAGTATTCACATACTGCAGGAGTGTTGTAGTATTTTGCTGAATAAAATAACATACATAATGATGTGTTATCCTCAAAAGAGTTGTCTGCAGTCAACAGGTGATCTTCCTACACTTCTGGGATGAGAATCGCATCAAATTAATGCACATGAATAGCTTCATTGTCTTAAATTATATATCATTAGTACCAAAAACAAATGGAAGCCAAGTATGACCTTATTGTCATTCACTCTCAAAAAGTCAATACAGTAGTTACCCTTATATTAAAGTAATAGAATCATAATTAAATAAAAAGCAAAAAAAACGACAAAAGCTGGAAATCTGAAACACAAACAGAAAATGCTAGAAAGAGAATCATATTTAAATGTGAACTTATGATGATGCAAAAATCATTAAAAATGCAGCATTAGTTATTGTACCTTTCATTGTCTAGACATCTGTACTGTGTACTTGTGCACATGGGAAGACAGTGAGTGATGCTGCCAATCTGTCTCAGGAAGTTATCCGGACATTCACATGTATAACCTTGGCCACCTGCTGCTATCAGACACAGATGGGAGCAGCCTCCATTATTGGTATCACAGGGATTGTTTGCTGAAAAGAGGGGTATAAAAGCAACTGTTAGTACAGGGATATATTTCAATGCACTTATAAGGAAGAAGCATTGTACACAAAATAAACAATGGCTGGAACTGTGGTGCAAGGCTACAAAACAAACAAAAGCAAACGTGAAGAGCTTCCACAACTCAAAGCCTTGAGCACATTCCCAAAGTAGCTCTTTTTAAAAAAAAATCAGTTTTTCTTTTGAAGTTTTATTGTTGTGATTCATTTGTCCCTTTGTTTGCTGTGGACTGTCCTTTTGCTTGAATGTGCTACAGGAAGAAGGGAATGGGCTTAACAACATATGATTCTAGACAAAGGATATAATAGGGGCAGCTGTTAGGAAGAGAGGGTTTTACTGAGAAATAATGCAGTTTTACAGAGGAACACTTCCCTTTGTATCTATAATAATCATCCGATGTATAATTGTATTGAAATTGACATCTGTATAAATTAATCAGTCAACAGCATCTGCAGTGTCTGCCAGTGTGGGTCACTAACAGCAATGCAAGAATCATCCAAGTTATTTCATTCACTTTGGAGGAAAAACTGAGTCCCTTGTCAAGTATTTCTTTTCACTACCATTTACCATTTTATTGTGAGCTATATAAATTCAGTCCAGGATATTATCCTACTTCATATATACAGCCGCAGCATGTATGGGCAAAATAGAAAATATTGCGAAAAGTATCAGATGGAACAATGCAGATCTTACCAATATAACAAGCATCTTAAGTATCTCAATGTTCTAGAAGATAAAGTAAAGTCTAATGGATATTAAGAAATTAATGTTCAACATATAAATCACTCCAAAATTTGAGAGGCAGTACAACACAGATAACATATGAGATAAGAAATGCTGCATTTTATGTCAGTTTCTCAGATTATACACTTACCTATTGGTTGTCTGTATGGATGGTATACATGGATGTCATAGGGCCTGTGGGTGGTATTCACCAACAACATCCTCCCTTCCCCAGTGTATTTGTTTGCTTTCTCCACTGATTTTGTATTCCAATCAGTCCAATATATTGTATCCTCAAACAGGCTAATGGCAAATGGGTGGCCTAGGGTTCCATCAAACACTGAGTGCCGATGGGTTCCATCCAGGTTGGAAAATCTACAAAAGACAAAAGTCATTTATGCTTCCGTAGCGAGATCACAATAACAATATAAACTAGTATCTGAGCACTGGACTTCCAGAGCTCAAGTTCAAATCTGGTCTTGATTATCATTCAAACTCAATTCCTCTCAATGGAGGGTTTTGAAGATTTTTATCTACATTAGTAGACAGAATTGGTTTATACAGATGTCAATTAGTAGCAAATGTGGAGAAGCATATAGCTCAGACTAGCCTACTCTTTCAGGACAAAATGGCAGCTGTGGGGCTCTACTGGAGGGAAATTAAATATAACTAGGAATATATTTTCATTGCAATGTCTTTTTTTACATGATCAATGTTTCAAAGTAGGCCCAGGTTTTCCTGGGGACTTGCACCGTTGTTTTTTCAGCTCAAACATCCAATTAAACACAGGACTTCACTGAAGTTAACTAGATGAAAGGTGAGTTTGTGGGTAAAAAGCTGTTGGTACTGTAGAGCTGGAAGAGTTCAGCAGCTTTTGACAGCCTAGTGACCTATCAACAAAGTGAAAGCTTCTACCTAAAATTATATAAGACCAACTGCTTGATCTTAGGAGCTGTATTATATAGGCAGAATATGCTAGAGCATTTTAAAACCAGCTTGATAAACAAATTGCCTTAGTTTATGTACTTCAGTCTCATTTTATATCGTGTTTTGGAAAAAAGTAAATTTTTTGTAGCATTGCTGTTGAGTTCAAAGATAAATCACAGCATTAGCGGCAGGATCAGTAGATTGTCCATTGGCTTTGCCACTTCAGATTCGCTGCTATGTTCGCTGTGGTGCATTCTAATTAGAAAGGCAGGAAAATATGGAGAAAGTTATCCATTGAAAGATAGGTGTGCTAGGTGGCAAAATTTACATTACCCATCTTGGTATTGCAGGAAACTCCGGGCCATTGTATTTGATTATAAAATGTGTTCTATTGTACCCATAGTAACTAAAACTTTGTGCAATAAAACTGAAATTAGACATAACGGTTTGCATTTCATTATTCAAAAAAGTTACCACTTTCAACTTCAGGAGTGCTTACTCAATATAGTTCAGGTGAGCATCAGTCCAATAGAGTTTATCGTTTGTGTAGTCAATGGTCAATCCATTGGGCCATTCCAATTTTGTGGTAATAATGGCTGATTTGTTTTTACCATCCATGCCCATGCGACCAATGTATGCTTGAAAACCCCAGTCAGTCCAGAAAATATATCTGCAAAGAGTTTTAAAAACTGAAATATATAAATGATACTAAAGTCTCTAGCAAGTCAAAATCTATCTTGTCAAATTGCTGTGTGCGGCGTGACAGGAATCGTATTTTTCAATCAGCTCAATAACATTGTTACATAAGAACATTTTTTGATTCATATAAAGGCCCTTGCTCATCACGTTGGAATCTGATCAGGGAGATTTTGTCTTGTAACAGATTAAGGCTTCATTCTCAATTTGTGCAGGCCATTTCAATGCATGGTTCATAAATTCACAGCAGAAAGAGGGGCAAGGTATATCTCAGATCATTTCGATTGATCACGTTCAACACTAACACCTATATCAACGATGCAGTATTTACTCAATTTACAGTGAGTGCTGATCTTATATTTGTTAACTAAAGATAATTGTGATTAAAATGGCAGCAATGAAGCCTGTCTGGCATGTTTTCATAATATTAGGTGCACTATCAAAAGAGAAAAGTTTTCTTGATGTTGGCAATTAATTTTTTTTTAAATAAACTTAATTTTTTTGTTGTTAAAATTCTTACTTAGCTTCATACTGCAATATTTAAACACTTAAAAGGTTCATCTACCACACATCATGTAACTTCATATACAGCATGGTCACAGAATGAACTGATTTCTATTTCTGCTAGAAAGTCTGTCAAACAAGCTCTGGTCAATTGTGAAATGAAAGCAATGTAGCAGAAAGAAATAAAAATTCTGTTCTTCAACATAAAGATCTGTTTTTCACAACAGTGAGCCTTACGTAAAGACTTATGTTTACCCACACTGGATACCGTAATGCTAACTCAAATTACTCCACTGAACCACGATGCCAAGCAATCGATCAGGTCTGAAGCTTTGTTGAAGTATTGCATTCTAAATATACTTCAAAAGCTATTGGGAGAAGTAGGTCTTTATGTAGAATAGGTAAAATACACAAAATGTATCTGATGTTCACTTAGAAAGTCATTGACCTCTTCATTAACAATAGTCTATTGTTTCTTGGATTTATAATAGGGCACTGTCCAATGCAGAATGTGTGCAAGGATTATAATCTCAATTGAAGAATAAACCCATTGGGAGGAAAAATGACATGAAATTACGTCTACAAATGCCTTAACTTTGGTCTAGCAGATGACTGCTACATTAATGATTAATTTTGCTGTAACACACAGAATTAGGAACATTATCAAATGATAGCTGCCATGTTCAAGGAAATATTTACTTCTGGATACAATAAGGCTACAGTGAATGATCTAGTAGGTTTTATGCTAAACCAGTGAGCTAACTGACGATACAATGTGGGACCTAGTGTCTTCATTATATGAAACCTACTGGATCATTTACTAGAGTCTAACATATGGTTCAGGGATTATGTTTACATGTTGTCTTGTTTTGTTCTTATATAGAAATTTCTCATAGTAGTAACATAAAGCAGGAAAAACAAAGAGTAGAATTTATTTTTCAATTCAAACATTTTTGCCATGAATTAATAACCACTAATCAGCCAATATGAATCTTACATTTTATTCTTCCATGTATTTGTAAATGTCATTGTGGGTTTTATGCTAGAACAGCAGGCATGGGAACAGCGTACAAAACGGGTGATATTTGCATAATTTCTACGGAGTGTTGATTGGCTTCAGGTTTGGCAACAATTGGGATGTTCATTGAGTCGCTTATATAAACTGGGAGATAGATCATCTGTCTGACCAAGACAGATTCATTACTCTGAGACAGCAGCTGCAACTAACCAAAATAAAGCACAGACTTCAATATTTTATGCTCAGATCCCTTTCAGGTGTTCTAGCCCATAAAATATAGTTTTCAAAAGCAGTTAAGTAGATATTCCTTTCACTTTCCTCCTCAAACCGTTATTCAGCACTGAATACCAGTGAGGGTGACGATACCATGAGGGAGTGCAGTCCTGAGCATGGCACCATGGGGCAAAGGACTGCACAGGGGGGTACAGTGAAGTGTAGAAATCCAGTAGTCAATGGGGATTCGATAGTCAGCGGGACTGACAGGCGTTTCTGTGACCGTTGATGTGAGTTCTGCATGGTATGTTGCCTCGTTGGTGCCAGGGTAAAGGACATCACGGAGAGGATGCAGAACATTCTGCGGGGGGTGGGGGGTGGGGGGAAGGGGAACAGCCAGAAGTCATGGTCCATGTGGGTACCAACGACATAGGAAAGAAAGGGGATGAGATCCTGTGACTAGAGTTTCAGGAGCTAGGGAAGAAGTTAAAAAGCAGGAACTCAAAGGTAGTAATCTCTGGATTACTCCCAGTGCCACGCACTAGTGAGTACAGGAATAGGAAGATAAGGCAGTTTAATGCATGGCTAGAGACTTGGTCTAGGAGGGAGGGCTTCAGATTCTTGGGGCATTGGGCAGTTCTGGGGCAGGGGGGACCTGTTCAAGATGGACGGGTTGCACCTCAACAAAGCTGGGACTAATGTCCTCGCGGGGAGGTTCACTAGTGCTGTGGGGGAGGGTTTAAACTAATTTGGCAGGGGGATGGGCATGAGGATGTAGCATTAAAAAGGAGAAACAAGGTGCATAAAGGATTGTGAGGGACAGATGGCACTAAGAGTAACAAATAGTACAGTATGAGATGGGATCAGACTAAAAGAGAATACAAGGTCTAAGATAGGTTTACAGCACATGTGTGTAAACACACAAAGCATGGTAATTAAGGTTGGTGAGCTGCAGGTGCAAATAGCCACATGGGAATATGATGTGCTGGCGTTAACGGAGACCTGGCTCAAAAAAGGGCAGGATTGGGTACTAAATATTCCTGGATACAAGGTGTTCAAGAAGGATAGGGAAGGAAAAAAGGAGGTGGGTGGCAGTATTGATTAAAGAGAATATTGCAGTGCTGGAGAGAGAGGATGTCCTTGAGGGGTCAAGGACAGAATATATTTGGTTAGAGTTAAGAAACAATAGAGGTGCCATTACACCATTGGGTGTATTCCAGAGGCCACCAATTAATGGGAAGGATATAGAGGAGCAAATTTGCAGGGAAATTACACAGAGGTGCAAGAACTATAGAGTAGTGATAATGGGGGACTTCAACTATCCTAATTTAGCCTGCGATAGTAATAGTGTAAAGAGCAAAGAGGGGAGGAATTTCTGAAGTGTGTTCAGGAGAATTTCTTGATCAGTTTGTTTCCGGCCCAATGAGGAAGGAGGCATTGCTGGATCTGGTTCTGGGGAATGAGGAAGGTCAAGTGGAGCAAGAGTCAGTGGGGGAACATTTGGGGAACAGTGATCAGAGTATCATAGGGTTTAGATTAGTTATGGAAAAGGACTAGGAGCAATCTAGAGTAAAAATACTTCATTGGAGGAGGGCCAATTTCAATGGGTTGAGAACGGATCTGGCCCGGGTAAATTAGAATCAAAAATTGGTAGACACAACCGTAATCGAACATGAGCGGCCTTTAAAGAGGAGATGGTTTGGGTACAGTCTGAGTACATTCCCACGAGGGGGAAAGGTAGGGCAACTAAAATCAGAGTTCCCTGGATGATGAGATAGAGAGTAAGATGAAGCAGAAAAATGACAGATGTCAGGTTGATAATACAAGTGAGATCCAGGTTGAATATAGAAAGTGCAAAGGAGAAGTGAAAAAGAAAATAAGAGGGGCAAAGAGAGAATACGAGAATAGACTGGCAGCTAACATAAAAGGGAATCCAACAGTCTTCTATAGGCATATAAATAGTAAACGGGCAATAAGAGAAGGGGTGGGGCCGATTAGGGACCAAAAAGGAGATCTATACATGAAGGCAGAAGGCATGGCTGAGGCACTAAATGAGTACTTTGCATCTGTCTTTACCAAGGAAGAAAATACTGCCAAATTCGCAGTAAAAGAGGAGGTAGTTGAGATACTGGATGGGCTTAAAAATTGATAGAGGAGGTACTAGAAAGGCTGGCTGTACTTAAATTAGATAAGTCACCCGGTCCAGTTGGGATGCATCCTAGGTTGCTGAGGGGAGTAAGGGTGGAAATTGCAGAGGTGCTGGCCATAATCTTCCAATCCTCCTTAGATACGGGGCTGGTGCCAGAGGACTGGAGAATTGCAAATGTTACATCCTTGTTCAAAAAAAGGGTGTAAGGATAAACCCGGCAACTACAGGCCAATCAGTTTAACCTCGGTGGTGGGGAAGCTTTTAGAAACGATAATCCAGGAGAAAATTAATAGTCATTTGGACAAGTGTGGATTAATAAAGGAAAGCCAGCACAGATTTGTTAAAGGCAAATCGTGTTTAACTAACTTGATTGAGTTTTTTGATAAGGTAACAGAAAGGGTTGATGAGGGCAATACGGTTGAAGTTATGTATATGGACTTTCAAAAGGCATTTGATAAAGTGCCACACAATAGCTTTGTCAGCAAAGTTGAAGCCCATGGAATAAAAGGGCCAATGGCAGCATGGATATGAAATTGGCTAAATGACAGGAAACAGAGAGTAGTGGTGAGCAGTTGTTTTTTGGACTGGAGGAAGGTGTTCCCCAGGGGTCGGTACTAGGACCACTGCTTTTTTTTTATATATATTAATGACTTGGACTTGGGTATAGAGGGCACAATTTCAAAATTTGCAGATGACACAAAACTTGGAAGTGTAGTAAACAGTAAGGAGGATAATAGTAGGCTTCAAGAGGACATAGACAGGCTGGTGGAATGAGCGGACCCAAGGCAGATGAAATTTAATACAGAGAAATGCGAAGTGATACATTTTGGCAGGGAGAACGCAGAGAGGCATTATAAACTAAATTATACAGTTCTAAAAGGGGTGCAGGAACAGGGAGATCTGGGGATAAATCTACACAAATTTTTGATGGTGGCAGGGCAGGTTGAGAAAGCAGTTAAAAAAGTATATGGGATCCTGGGCTTTATAGAGGCATAGAGTAGCAAGGAAGTTATGTTGAACCTTTATAAAACACTGGTTCAGCCACAACTGGAGTATTGTGTCCAATTATGGGCACTGCACTTTAGGAAGGATATGAAGGCCTTAGAGAGGATGCAGAAAATATTTCCTAGAATGATTCCAGGGATGAGGGACTTCAGTTACATGTATAGACTGGAGAAGCTGGGGTTCTTCTCCTTAGAGCAGAGAAGGTTGAGAGGAGATTTGATAGAAGTGTTCAAAATCATGAAGGGTTTAAATAAAGTAAATAAAGAGAAACTATTCCCATTGGCAGAAGGGTTGAGAACCAGAGGACACAGATTTAAGGTGATTGGCAAAAGAACCAAAGGTGACATAAGGAAAATATTTTTAAGCAGCGAGTAGTTATGATCTGGAATGCGCTGCCTGAAAGGGCAGTGGAAGCAGATTCAATCGTGGCTTTCAAAAAGGAATTGGATAAATACTTGAAGGGAAATAAATTGCAGGGCCAAGGGTAAAGAGCAGGGGAATGGGAAACTGGATTGCTCTTACAAAGAGCTGGCATGGGCTCAATGGGCCGAATGACCTCCTTCTATGCCGTAACCATTCTATGATTCTATATAGTAGGTGCTTTTTTTCAAAAAAAAAACTAAACTAAGGTAAATAATTTAGGGTCCTTTTACCCATATTTAGGATAAACAGCAATAGCTCGTGGGTTCTCAAAGCAGTAGATATTGCCTATATCCACACAGTGGTCAGCCAGCTTTTTACGGAATCTTCCATCAAGTTCAGCAACATTAAGGCAATTTTTGAAATTATCAAGCCAGTACAGTTTCCTAAGAAATAAAAAAGACTCAGTTAATTCACACAAAAAACATTATTCAGTGTTTTCCAATAGTAATGAATTAGAGTGTAATGTTGGGAAGAGACTGACCGTTCACAACTGCAGATAATTATCTAGATTATACAAGAAACATCTTTTTAAGAATTAAATAGGTTTTTACAGGGAACATAGGAACAGGAGTAGGCCATTCAGCCCCTCGTGCCTGCTCCGCCATTTGATAAGATCATGGCTGATCTGTGATCGAACTCCATATACCTGCCTTTGGCCCGTATCCCTTAATACCTTTGGTTGCCAAAAAGCTATCTATCTCAGATTTAAATTTAGCAATTGAGCTAGTATCAATTGCCGTTTGCGGAAGAGAGTTCCAAACTTCTACCACCCTTTGTGTGTAGAAATGTTTTCTAATCTCGCTCCTGAAAGGTCTGGCTCTAATTTTTAGACCGTGCCCCCTACTCCTAGAATCCCCAACCAGCGGAAATAGTTTCTCTCTATCCACCCTATCTGTTCCCCTTAATATCTTATAAACTTCAATCAGATCACCCCTTAACCTTCGAAACTCGAGAGAATACAACCCCAATTTGTGTAATCTCTCCTCGTAACTTAATCCTTGAAGTCCGGGTATTATTCTCGTAAACCTACGCTGCACTCCCTCCAAGGCCAATATGTCCTTCCGAAGGTGCGGTGCCCAGAACTGCTCACAGTACTCCAGGTGCGGTCTAACCAGGATTTTGTAAAGCTGCAGCATAACTTCTGCCCCCTTGTACTCTAGATATAAAGGCCAGCATTCCATTTGCCTTCTTGATTATTTTCTGCACCTGTTCATGACACTTCAATGATCTATGTACCTGAGCCCCTAAGTCCCTTTGGACATCCACTGTTTTTAACTTTTTACCATTTAGAAAGTACCCTGTTCTAGCCTTTTTTGATCCAAAGTGGATGACCTCACATTTGTCTACATTGAATTCCATTTGCCACAGTTTTGCCCATTCACCTAATCTATCAATATCCCTTTGTACTTTTATGTTTTCATCTACACTGCTTACAATGCCACCAATCTTTGTGTCATCGGCAAACTTAGATATGAGACTTTCTATGCCTTCATCCAAGTCGTTAATAAATATTGTGAATAATTGAGGCCCCAAGACAGATCCCTGTGGGACTCCACTAGTTACATCCTGCCAATGTGAGTACCTACCCATTATCCCTACTCTCTGTTGTAAGAGAGTTGGCATGTTTCAACTCAATCTGCTTTTGGCTGATTCCATTTACAATAAACTTGACTAATCCTGCTACCACCCCCCCATCCCCAACCCCCCGCCAATAGAACAATACCACTGCTATCAATATTTCAACTCCCTCCAAGGCAAGGACGAGTCGTCCTTTGAACAAAAGTAGGAAAATAAATATCCAGCTCAGTTACAAAATACGGGAGAAGAAAGGATCAAATCAAATCTCCACTGGTTCACTCATTCCACTTCTTGGATATACCCATTGATACCTACAAGCAGGTAATGCTTTCAGTAACATTTCAATTAATTAAGAGTTCATATTATTGGTGGAAACACTGCAACAGTGTTACTTAGTGATAATGATTCTAATACAATTGTGCCTGCATGCTCTTGTGTAATCACAGCTGCTTCCAGGTCAGGTTTGGAATTTTAGGGTAAATTCAGCGATCCCATGTTCCAAGTGGAGAGCACTCAAAAGGAGCTGAGACAAGAAAACAGACATGACGGTAGCCCTAGCTCCAATTTGTGCTCTCTACAACCATGATTCCCTCATGGGAGTGCAGAATCAGTCAGATTTACCTTTTTATTTTTAGCTGTGGATCTTCACCAAGATCAGGAGGAGTTTCATGTGAGCCAGCAATGTACAAACCACATTGGTGGCTTCAATCCACTCTTGGTCAGAACAAAATGGGAGCCCACAGCCTCCTGAGGACTCACTACTAATGGTAAGTACTACCTCTACATCACCTTCAAATAATTAGATTTTGTTTGATGTGCTATTTATTTTGGGTTGAATTCCATTGAAACTTTCTCCTTTAAAGGATTTAAGCACTTCCCCCAAGAGCATCTAAAAATTTCATAACACAAATCTGTTCCTTTTGATGCACCTACTCAGTAACCTATCTCAGGTAAAGCTGAAGCAATGTCTAGTAACAATAAAACAATTTCACAACCAAACAGTGGCTTTAGTCACCTTGGAATCTAAAAATAATGTATCATTTTAATCAGATTTTGTTCTGATGAAGTAATCTTAAACTGAATAGCACCTGCTATATTCATTTGAGATAGAGACACAACAAAATGTCATACCTAATCTTGGACAAATGGCAATTACTTCAATCCGTAAAAGGCTGGGTTAAATTAAAATCAATTATTAGTAGATCTGATTTATTGTACATTAGTTTAAAAATAGTAAAAAGCATAGATCTCCAAGTAGTGTTAGATGAAAGGTCATCTTACCTCCCAACCCAGTCAACAGCAAGGCCCTCTGCAGCTTGTAGATCGTGGTTAATGACAGTCTCCTTTTTGGTCCCATTCAGGAACATTCGCTCAATAACTCTTCGGCCCATGTCAATCCAGTACAACCTTTGCTCGACTCTGTCAAAGTCCAATGCCACCACGTTGATGAACCCTTGTTGAACAAGAGTGTAAAATGCCCCATCAACAGAGAGATTACGTATGTAGTAGCGATTACTGAAGAGGAGATAAGGGGTAATATTGCTGTTTTGGCGACAACTTTTTCCATCAGGTTCCCGAAGATGTCCTGGGGCACATTTGCAGATATAGGAACCTTCTGTGTTTTCACAGATCTGGCTGCAAACACTTGGTGTTGCACTGCATTCATCAAGGTCTTCACAAGTCTGTCCATCATCCATGAGATGGTAGCCAGGGTGACAAGAGCAGAAGAAACTGGTCATTGTGTTGGTGCAGCTGTGTGTACAGTGATTCAGTGCAGGATCACTACATTCATCAACACCTGTAGCAACATAATAAGAAAAGGCAAAATTAAGGATGCCAGGAGTCACAGGCCAAATGGCTTCCTATAAATTGGTTTATTGCATTTATCTACTGTTCTTATGAAACAGAGGAGCAAAGAAATTCAAAGGCAAATGTTATTTTACATTTATAAAATTGCCAGGATACTTGGGATAAAGGTACAGTACTATAATTTACTCCAAAATTAAAATCACTTCTATGGGGAGCCTGCGATTCTATGACAAATCTAATAATCAAAAAGTGCATAAAATTCTTACGTGGTATTAAATTAAATTTTCACCTAAAAATGAAATAGGTTACACAAAAGCCCCTATTTTAACTCGGGAAGGGAACTGGCGGATGGTGGGCGGGGCGAGCAGCAAACCTCCATGATGTCGCCATGGTGAAGTCCAGGTGATGTTAACCCCAAGGCCCCATTTTAATATTATTGAAGGGCTGTCCATCTGATCACTTCCGGAAACAAACAGCCCGCCCATTTTCATGGCGCAATTTTCAGTGGGCCACCTGAGGCCTATTTAATGTGAGAATGCACCTCTTAAAAGAAGGCTGCATTCCCTGATACCAAATTTCGCTGTTATACCGTTGGAAGAAGGGTCATTAGGAGGCTGAGTCACAGGCCTGCCTCAGTGTTTTGTTGCCTCCCTGGAGGTCGTTGTGGAGGAGGTCAAGGAAAGGATGGAGGTATTGTTACCCAGCACTCACAGGAGCATCCCTAGGATATTGGGAAGACCAAAGCCATTGTCTTTGGCCCCTGCCACAAACTCCGATCCCTAGCCACCATCTCCATCCCTCTCCCTGGGCACTGTCTGACGCTGAACCAGACCGTTCGCAACCTGGTGTCATATTTAACCCTGAGATGAGCTTCTGACCACATATCCCTCCATCACCAAGATCGCCTACTTCCACCTCTGTAACATCGCCCTTCTCTGCCCCTGCCTCAGCTTATCTGCTGCTGAAACCCTCATCCATGCCTTTGCTACCTCTAGACTTGACTATTCCAATGCTTTCCTGGCTGGCCTCCCATCTTCCGGCCTCCATAAATTGAGCTGATCCAAAACTCTGCTGCCTGTATCCTAACTCTCACCAAGTCCCGTTCACCCATCACCCCTGTGCTCGCTGACCTACATTGGCTCCCGGTCCAGCAACGCCTCGATATTAAAATTCTCATCCTCGTTTTCAAATCCCTCTGTGGCCGCTTCCCCTATCTCTGTAACCTCCTCCAGCCCTGAAACCCTCCGAGATCTCTGCTCTTCCAATTCTTGCTTCTTGTGTATCCCCTATTGCTCTACCATTGGCGGCCGTGCCTTCAGTTGCCTAGGCCCTGAGCTCTGGAATTCCCCCCACTAAACCTCTTCACCTTTCTCTCTTCCTTTAAGAACCTCCTTAAAACCTACCTCTGTGATCAACCCAATATGTCCTAATGTGGCTTGGTGTCAAATTGTGTTTGATAATGCTCTTGTGAAGCACCTTGGGACGTTTTACTACTTTAAAGACTCTATATAAATGCAAGTTGTTGTTGTTGTGGGGTGTTCTAATTGGCGAAATTGTCCTGGGGTAGGGAGAGAAAAATCAGCAAAGCTTTCCGTTTCTGATCAGTATCTAGCAGCCTTCTGCTGGAAATGTGTACATTGGGCGAGGATAGGATTAAGCTTGGTTGTGATGTAAGCCAAGGTAGGATAACCCACACACACTTCACACATAAAGAGTGACTAGCACCTTTGGCATCATACCCTAGCGAGGAGAGGAGGGGAGAGAAGTGGAGAAAATTGCCAAGAAGAAAAAAATTAAATGAGGCAGTTTCAACAAACAATTATAGTGCAGTGTGCCATCTGAGAGTGAAACATTCCCAAATTTTGGGGTTTCACTCCATCAGCTCTAGTCCAATCTGCTCCAAGATGACTGGCCTCAGTCGCTGTTTACATGTCAACTTCAGCATTGCAATGCAATGGAAACCACTTTGCTATGACACTAAACCTGGTATGTAAATCCACCCTAAAAGATCAACAGTACTTTCAATTGACTGATTTTTATTATTATAGTTGTGACAATATATGAAAGCTGTTCGTATTTTGTATATGCTACTAAAATTCCAAAAAAATGCATTAGGTGATACAGTTAGTTACCCTACAGCCCTTTCACCACTTGGACAATTCCAGATTCATCCTTCATGTTGATGAGCAGCAGGTTCACAAATCAAAAGAAGTTCCTTAAAACTGAATACATACCGCATGTCTTCTCATCGCTATTATCAGAACAATCATCCACTTGGTTGCACACCTTGCCACTTTCAATACAACCTCCATTGTCACATTTGAAATTATGTGGAGGGCATGTTGGCTCAGAGGTGAGACACCGGTGTTCCATCTCATCAGATCTATCTCCACAATCGTTATCACCATCACAGACCCATAACTGTGAAATGCAGCGGCCATTCTGACATGTAAACTGGTGCTGGGCACAAGGCTGGTACGTACATCTTCGCTCATCACTACCATCGCCACAGTCATTACGTCGGTCACATCTGTGGTCAAAGGTGGACATTGAATATTGAAAATATCATGCACACCCCTCAGTAACTGTAATGATGCTGCTGAATTATTTTTGGTCAGAGCCAGCAAATTCGTCATTAAATGTGTGCATTCATACTCCTCCCTCCTCCGAATCTCAGCTATAACACTCAACTTTGCTGCAGCACAACAGACATATAAGGCATTGCATTTCATTAGCAAAAGGATAGTCAAGTCAAGTGAGGTTACATTGTTCTTATACAAGGCATTGATCAGATCTCACCTGGAATGCTTTGTTCAGTTCTGGTCACCTGATCATCTGAAGGATATTATTACCTTTAAAAGGGTAAAGAGCTGAGCAGGTCAGATTTTTTCAGTCATCAGGAATTGAAGTTATAAGGAAAGGTTAAGCGAGCTGGGCTTTTTCTTTGGGGAAGAAGATGTGTTATAATTGAATTTTTTATGATTATTTAAAAGGACTGGCAAAATTGATGCAGGCAAATTGTTTGGTGCGGTGAGAGGTCCAAATACCAGGGGACATGTTAAAAATGAAGAAGAAGGGAAGTCAGAAAGAGTATTTTTAATAAAGCAAAAGAATAATTAACTATCAAGGAAAGCCATTGAAATGGACAGCATTTACAGGTTCAAATAGCAGTAAGATCTGAAGATAGAAAGGATTGAGGTATGCTATGAGAAGATGAACGAGAGAGCTATCAGAAAGGAACAGGTTTGTTTGGACTAATGACTATTTCTTGTTTCTAAAATTTCTTATGCTCTTAAATGATATAACACTGCTGTGCTCCCAGTTTGGTTACATTTTTCTAAGTTATTGGACACTCACTAAGGTACATACTCAAGATTAGTGTTCAGATTCAAATCATCCAAAGCAGAAAGTGTTGATCCAAAAGTATGAATAAATAAGACTAATGCTTAAGCAAAGTGGGTTTCCATTAGATCATCAGGGAATTGAAAATGTACCATAGCTAAACCATTGAGGAATGCATAGATGTATAGTTATCAAAATAAAAATAGAAAATGAGGACTTAGCAAAAAACCTCCAAAAAATTGGCACAAACCACTAGACTTTCTTGAGAAAATGATATATCAATAATTCCACTGCAAACAGGCACTATGAACAAATCATCTTAAAAGATTTTCCCCTCCTAACTGCAAATAATTGTGCAAACTCAAACTACAAAGTTGCATTGGGAATGCATCTATTGCATAGTTCCGTTGTTTACGTGAGTACTATTTTAAAGAGAAATAACAATCTGAAAAGTCTGAATTGGGTCAAAATTCAGAATGATTTGTTTAGCATGTACCTGTTACACAAAATATTAGTGCCCACAGACCATGCTGTGAGGGTGGAGTGTGCTTCAACCACTCACTCTCAAAATTGCTTAATTTCCACATTATCCTCAATCTTTTCAAAAACTGGACAGTTGCTTTCATCTTATTAGACTTTTTCACTAATATAATGAGAGCATGATGGCTGCATTCAATAATTGCATGCCACCATTTCATGGCTAAATAAGAAGCTTCTCAAGAAGCTGGTAAATGGAAAGGATGACAACACTGCAACACTTTCATTTAGCCATGAAATATGAGTATCTGGCATGTATACATGCTTTTGCAATCTGGCTCAGATTTGGAAAAACGTATCTAGGGCAGTCAAAACTAGAATCCAAAGTGCCATTCTTTTGAGTTAGCGGTTCAATACTCTGCCAGTGCAGCTGCTGGGGCAGCAACTTGTTACTTGCTTTCTGGAAAGGGTGAATAATTTGCATCCACACTATTTCTGAGAGACGGAAATGGCACAATGAAACTGTGGAACAATTACAAAAGGCCTGAAGAAGGGAGGGAAAACAGGGCTTAATCTTATCCTCCTAATCCTGGCACTAATCCCCTTTTCTGGCACACAAGGTTTCTATAACCATATAAACATTTAGAGGAAGTAGAATTAGGAAATTCGTATTAATTCAATGCCATAAAACATCAGAATCTATAAAACTTTTATTATGGCAGGCCTCACCTTTGGTCTACCAATGGGTAAATAAAACAATCTGATAAAGAAATGACAAGTAAAATGAAAATAAAAGCCAGTGGGCTAAATGGTCCTGAATAATCTTTGTGTGACAATTCATCAACTTTGTAAACAAAAATTAAAAATATCGATTGGAGGGATCTTCATGTCATTGGCAATCATTTCTTCTTTCCATTACATTTTAAATATTTTGGTTCCCAAAACCATCTGAGAAGTTACACAGCATTAAAGAAAAAAAAGACAAGTTCTTTGACAGCAACAAACCTGTATGAAGTCCTAACACATAGGCCATTGTCACATGTGAATTCTGTCATAGTGCAGGATCTCCTAGTGCAATTCTGATGTTCATCTAAAGCATCAGAACAGTCAGAATCTCCATCACAGACCCATGTCCAAGGGATGCACCTTCTCTGTGGAGGATGACTGTTCACACATGTAAATTCTGTAGCAGTGCAGCTACGGTTTGCTGAAACAAAACAGGTTGAGATTAAAGAGATGTTCTCAGAAACTTTATTCAATCAGCAAACTTAACATGGTACTGCCAGAGTTTCACATATCCAACATTGAAACATATGGGCCTAGAAATTGGACTGCGTTCAAATTGGGATGTGATCCCGGTTCAGGTGCACCTAATGAGGCCAGTGGTAGGACCATGCCAAATTGGTCTGCCGGCCTCATTTGCTTATGAGCTGCGGGCACTCTTGCTTCTCCCAGCTCCACAATAAAGTAAGTAAAAAAAGTTGAAACTGAACTTTCTGGTGGTAGCCTTCAGCATTCCCTTAAAAGACTGCTAGTTTGGCTACTAAGTGCCTGAAGAAACTAACTGCAGCATGCATGGTGCATACTGCGGTCAGTCGCAATTGGATTTTGCAGAAGGGTCCTGAAACAGATGTTAAGCCCTATTTGCATATGCAAAGGGCCTAATGCCCGTTTCAGGCACCCGCCTCTGGATGCCTACAGAGGGGCCCTAAAACGTAGGGCGCACTTCCAGTGTGCAATGATGGTGCGCACACCGCCTGCCATATTGGACTCTTAGGCGCCTGTAAAATGGGCGCAACATGATCCAATTTCTAAGCCATGATTCTTTAAACGTAACTAAACTGGAAACTTTGTGTAATATGATAAATTGTTTTACATTGTTGTTCTACCACCAGTTGATGACAGGTGGCCCTGTGCAGCAAGTAGCAACTAAAACATTTTTTTTTTATTCGTTCATGGGATGTGGGCGTCGCTGGCGAGGCCAGCATTTATTGCCCATCCCTAATTGCCCTCGAGAAGGTGGTGGTGAGCCGCCTTCTTGAACTGCTGCAGTCCGTGTGGTGAAGGTTCTCCCACAGTGCTGTTAGGAAGGGAGTTCCAGGATTTTGACCCAGCGACAATGAAGGAACGCCGATACATTTCCAAGTCAGGATGGTGGGTGACTTGGAGGGGAACGTGCAGGTGGTGTTGTTACCATGTGCCTGCTGCCCTTGTCCTTGTCCTTCTAGGTGGTAGAGGTCGCGGGTTTGGGAGGTGCTGTCGGAGAAGGCTTGGCGAGTTGCTGTAGTGCATCCTGTGGATGGTACACACTGCAGCCACGGTGCGCCGGTGGTGAAGGGAGTGAATGTTTTTTAGTTTGATCGATGGGGTGCCAATCAAGTGGGCTGCTTTGTCCTGGATGGTGTCAAGCTTCTTGAGTGTTGTTGGAGCTGCACTCATCCAGGCAAATGGAGAGTATTCCATCACACTCCTGACTTGTGCCTTGTAGGTGGTGGAAAGGCTTTGGGGAGTCAGGAGATGAGTCACTTGCTGCAGAATACCCAGCCTCTGACCTGCTCTTGTAGCCACAGTATTTACGTGGCTGGTCCAGTTAAGTTTCTGGTCAATGGTGACCCCCAGGATGTTCATGGTGGGGGATTCGGCGATGGTAATGCCATTGAATGTCAAGGGGAGGTGGTTAGACTCTCTTTTGTTGGAGATGGTCATTGCCTGTCACTTGTCTGGCGCAAATGTTACTTGCCACTTATGAGCCCAAGCCTGGATGTTGTCCAGGTCTTGCTGCATGCGGGCACAGACTGCCTCATTATCTGAGGGATTGCAAATGGAACTGAACACTGCAATCATCAGCGAACATCTCCATTTCTGACCTTATGATGGAGGTAAGGTCATTGATGAAGCAGCTGAAGATGGTTGGCCTAGGACACTGCCCTGAGGAACTCCTGCAGCAATGTCCTGGGGCTGAGATGACTGGCCTTCAACAACCACTACCATGACTCCAGCCACTGAAGAGTTTTCCCCCCCCGATTCCCAATTTTACTTGGGCTCCTTGATGCCACACTCGGTCAAATGCTGCCTTGATGTCAAGGGCAGTCACTCTCAACTCACCTCTGGAATTCAGCTCTTTTGTCCATGTTTGGACCAAGGCTGTAATGAGGTCTGGAGCTGAGTGGTCCTGGTGGAACCCAAACTGAGCATCGATGAGCAGGTTATTCGTGAGTAAATGCTGCTTGATAGCGCTGTCGACGACACTTTCCAGCACTTTGCTGATGATTTAGAGCAGACTGATGGGGCGGTAATTGGCCGGATTGGATTTATCCTGCTTTTTGTGGACAGGACATACCTGGGCAATTTTCCACATTGTCGGGTAGATACCAGTGTTGTAGCTGCACTGGAACAGTTTGGCTAGAGGCGCAGCTAGTTCTGAAGCACAAGTCTTCAGCATTACAGCCGGGATGTTTTCGGGGCCCATAGCCTTTGCTGTATCCAGTGCACTCAGCCGTTTCTTAATATCACGTGGAGTGAATCAAATTGGCTGAAGACTGGCTTCTGTGATGGTGGGGATATCGGAAGGAGGCCGAGATGCATCATCCACTTGGCACTTCTGGCTGAAGATGGTTGCAAACGCTTCAGTCTTGTCTTTTGCACTCACGTGCTGGACTCCGCCATCATTGAGGATGGGGATGTTTACAGAACCTCCTCCTCCCGTTAGCTGTTTAATTGTCCACCACCATTCACGACTGGATGTGGCAGGACTACAGAGCTTTGATCTGATCCGTTGGTTGTGGAATCACTTAGCTCTGCCTATAGCATGTTGCTTCTGCTGTTTAGTATGCATGTAGTCCTGTGCTGTAGCTTCACCAGGTTGGCACCTCATTTTTAAGGTATGCCTGGTGCTGCTCCTGGCATGCTCTTCTACACTCCTCGTTGAACCAGGGTTGATCCCCTGGTTTGTTGGTAATGGTAGAGTGAGGAATATGCCGGGCCATGAGGTTACAGATTGTGCTGGAATACAATTCTGCTGCTGCTGATGGCCCACAGTGCCTCATGGATGTCCAGTTTTGAGCTGCTAGATCTGTTCTGAATCTATCCCCATTTAACACGGTGATAGTACCACACAACATGTTGGATGGTGTTCTCAGTGCGAAGGCGGGACTTCTTCTCCACAAGTACTGTGCGGGGATGACTCCTACCAATACTGTCATGGACAGATGCATCTGCGACAGGTAGATTGGTGAGGACAAGGTCAAGTAGGATTTTCCCTCTTGTTGGTTTGCTCACCACCTGCCGCAGGTCCAGTCTGGCAGCTATGTCCTTCAGGACTCGGCCAGCTCGGTCAGTAGTGGTACTACCAAGCCACTCTTGGTGATGTATATTGAAGTCCCCCACCCAGAGTGCATTCTGTGCCCTTGCTACCCTCAGTGCTTCCTCCAAGTGGTGCTCAACATGGAGGAGGATTGATTCATCAGCTGAGGGAGGGCGGTAGGTGGTAATCAGCAGGAGGTTTCCTTGACAATGTTTGACCTGATGCCATGAGATTTCATGGAGTCCGGAGTCAATGTTGAGGACTCCCAGGGCCACTCCCTCCTGACTGTATATCACTGTACCGCCACCTCTGGTGGTTCCGTCCTGCTGGTGGGACAGGACATACCCAGGGATGGTGATGGTGATGGGATTGGTGCCGCAGAAGTACTGAGTTTGAATTAGGTCATCTCAAATGCCACCAGTCTTCTTGGAGCAAATAAATATAGCATTAGCATCCCAGTGGTGACATCATCACGTAGCTGTGCAGTCATTCTCTGTCGTGACATCATGAAGCCAGTACTTCGCGCAAGCACACTGGCCAGTGACAGCCAGTCTGTGCAAGCACAAAGTAGCAGAACCCACAACAAGTTGCTTTTATGTAATACTTTTAATGTAGAAAAACATCCCATGGCACGTTACTGAGGAGTAATTAGACAAAAATGGATGCTGAGCCAAAGAAGGAGATATTAGAATGGCTGTTTTGAAAGGAAAGAGGACAGTACTTGTGAAGAGGGAACCATTTACAGTGTCAGTTAGCATGGGGGCCAGGAAGGTAAGTTGGGTGGTCAGCAGTTTAATGGCAATGGAGTCAAGGGGGCAAGAGGATCTCATGGACAAGATGAGCTCAGAGGGCTTGAGAGGAGGTAGGAGAGAAGCTAGAGAAGGATGTGAGATCAGGGCTACTGCAGTGGGAGCCTGGGCGAAGGTTTAGCTTGTTCGGCAAGAGGAAGGGGGCAAGCAGCACAGGCAGTTGAATGGATAGTCTCAATCTTAGTGACAAAGAAGCCCATGAGCTCTTTGCACTTGTTGTTGGAGGCAAGGTACCTTGGAAGTGGTTTACAGGGAGATCAGCTCAGCATTAAGATGCAAGTGTGGGAGAGCAACGCGCATAGGTCGCGCTCCCAAGATCCGCCTGCAATATAACAAACAGCGTCAATGAAATACTCCCTCTCGACAATTCTGAATATGTATAATTTGTGAGAAATTTAATTAGTTGGTTAATATATGTGACTGAGGGGTTTGTTATTTCACCTAAAATAATGATTCATTTGCTCATTTAGAAAGAACAAACAGAAACAGAGTTTGTTAATGAGGTATATAGTAATGGAGTGTTAATTATTATGTTGGAGACACCTACCACAGCTATGTCTTTGATCTTCATCACTCATGTCTCCACAGTCATTGTCACCATCACAGATCCAGGTTGAGGGGATACATCTGCCATCATCACACTTGAACTGTTGACTTGAACAAGTGCGCTCTGTTGGAACTATAAAGATAACATAGCAGACAATACAGTAAACTATAACAATATAAAATCTATGGAGTCACAATAAATTAGACATTAAAATGTATTTGAACATTTCCTAAGTCAGTTCAAGTTACATGAAAATATCACTATGGGGTGGTGTGGGGAAAATTATTCCCCACAGAAAAGTTGTTGAATGCCTCTCCTTATTAACAGGAGCTATTTCCATGTGTTCCAGTCCAAAAGGCACAGGTCACATACACATATCCCTACTGTTCTTCGTGGATGTTTCTTGCAAAAGTTAGTAAGAGAAAATAAGTACAAGGTACGAAGTCAAGTAATATCAGCTAGTTAACAATATTTAATACTTACTACAAGTAGTTGGTTCATCAGACCCATCAGCACAATCCATTCCGCTATCACAATACCAGTGTGCTGGGATACAGCGTCCAGATGAGCAGCGAAACTCATTGTCTGCACAAGTTCCAGTGGCTAAAAGTCAACCAAAACAGAACCTTAATAGGTGACTGTCGCGTGCAATTAGGGAGAGAATCTTACTTAACACGATCCTTATTTTATCAGTCAGGAGATGATAAGAAATGAAGGTTTGCAAAGACATTCCCAGAGTCGCCATGCTGCTGGCTACTGGGGAAACAAGATGGGGAGAATCCAATGGGTGTATTGTTAATTGGTAATGTGATAGAGGAAGTCAGGTCACTTCGTCTGATGAAACCTATTTAGCTGACAGTTGGAAGTGGTGTGGTGTCAGCTTTGTAAAAGTACCTGTTGGGGAACAGGAATGAGAAAGGGACGGTGTTTTTCAGCTAGCTCTTCCTTCGCTGAGAGCGGTCATTTGTAATACTAGCAGAATATCAGGCGGCATACCCAAGAATGCATATCTACAAAATCACAGAATTTTACCTCACAGTAGGAAGCCATTAGGCCTATTTGTACCTGTGACTGCTCTCTGAAAAGAATTATCTGCTAGTCCCATTTCCCTGCCTTTCCCCCATACACATTTAATATTTTTCCCAAATATTTTCCAATTGCCTTCTAAAAGCTATAATGAATTCCACTTCTGCTGCAGTTTCTGTTCGGGCATTCCATGTCCTAAACTCGTCTGCGTAAAAATATTTTTCCAGACTTTCCCTTCATTCTTTTGGCAATCTAAAATTTATACCCTCGAGTTACTGACTCATTGACCACTGGAAATAGATTTTCCTGTTTACCTTATCAAAACCATTCATAATTTTGAACACCTCTGAAATTTCCTAATCTGTTAGATGTACGCCACATTATGTAAGTCATGAATTGTCAATGTAGTGCCCTATATGTTTTGCATGGTGTAGAGGGCAAAAACCAAGCACTGCCATATGTGCAAAGACTTGTGCAATTACCCTATGTTGTATGATGTATGATGCCTTGTGTGTCATAGCAAATTAACTCTGCTTCATACAACTATTCTGCAATCCCTTGAAACCTGGGCAAAGATTAGATTGAATGTAAACAGAAAGTATTTGCATAATATTTATACTAACATCTGAGGTTTTAAGCAATGTACACTTTTATTTTATTGAAGGCTGCACTATGTCCTGTAGTATCTTCTTTATCCTGTTACAATCTGTGTATTCCAATATTTCATAGTTGACGATGAAATTAAATTGATAATGCTAATTAGACACAAGACCCAGCACTTCAGTCTCATATGAAAAATAGTAGCTTTTTACACCTTAAATGATTCAAAAATTTGCATTTATTTAAACCACTACTAATTATGCACTATTAGCATGGTACTAATTAGTTGTAATATTCAATTCATAATTTAAATTTTTTACATGACGAATATAGTTTTTATACAAGTTACTCAAAATGTCAATTCATCAAAAGGTCACACTGCAGGGTAT
Source organism: Heptranchias perlo (assembly GCF_035084215.1). Classification (NCBI taxonomy): domain Eukaryota; kingdom Metazoa; phylum Chordata; class Chondrichthyes; order Hexanchiformes; family Hexanchidae; genus Heptranchias; species Heptranchias perlo. The sequence goes on along the minus strand of NC_090331.1, from coordinate 37,554,877 downwards.
GAGCCAACATTCCGAGCAGAGAGTGCACAGTGTATAACTACAGTATCTGAAGATAATAGAGTACATACCACAGTGGGTGGAGCTCTCATCACTCATATCACCACAATCATTATCTCCGTCACAGAGGTAAGTGCGAGGAATACATATGTTGGTTATTTGACATTTTGCATAGCCAGGCTGGCAGGTCCGATCAGCTATAGGAGAAAAAGTAATTTAGTGAAATATTTTTTTAAACCATTGTACGCTGAATAACACAAAGGCTGGAGTGTGGTGCAAGATGGTTCACATAATATTATGAACCTTGAGCAGTGTTAACACCATCTGGCAAACTGTGCCAAAAATGAATATTTTTGTCTTTGGTTTAATCTATAAATTTAACAGAAATAGCAAATAATCTTTTCAAAATGAAAGCTGTGACTTCTCAAAGCTTCACACCCTCAAAGCGGATGTTTTCGTGACTGGAAGGCTGTTTCCAGTAGGGTTCCGCAGGGCTCAGTACTAGGTCCCTTGTTTTTTGTGGTATATCTCAACGATTTAGACTTAAATGTAGGGGGCATGATTAAGAAGTTTGCGGATGATACAAAAATTGGCCGTTTGGTTGATAGTGAGGAGGAAAGCTGCAGGAAGATATGAATGGACTGGTCGGGTGGGCAGAAAAGTGGCAAATGGAATTCAATCCAGAGAAGTGTGAGGTAATGCATTTGGGGAGGGCAAACAAGGCAAGGGAATACACATTAAATGGGAGGATACTCAAAGGTGTAGAGTAACAGAGGGATCTTGGAATGCATGTCCACACATCCCTGATGGTAGCAAGACAGGTAGGTAAGGTGATTAAGAAGGCATACAAGATACTTTCCTTTATTAGCTGAGGCATGGAATATGAGCAGGGAGGTTGTACTAGAACTGTATAAAACATTAGTTAGGCCACAGATAGAGTACTGCATACAGTTGTGGTCACCACATTACAGGAAAGATGTAATTGCACTAGAGAGGGTACAGAGGAGATTTACAAGGATGTTACCAGGACTGGAGAATTTTAGCTATGAGGAAAGATTGGATAGGCTGGGGTTGTTTTCTTTCGAACAGATGATGTAATTGAGATGTATAAAATTATGAGGGGCCTAGATAGAGTGGATTGGAAGGACCTATTTCCCTTAGCAGAGAGGTCAATAACCAGGGGCATAGATTTAAAGTAATTGGTAGAAGGATTGGAGGGGAGCTGAGGAGAACTTTTTTCACCCAGAGGGTAGTGGGGGTCTGGAACTCACTGCCTGAAAGAGTGGCAGAGGCAGAAACCCTCATCATATTTAGAAAGTACTTGGATATGCACTTGAAATGCTGTAGCCTACAAGAGTAACAGAGGGATGTGTTACCAAGAGCTGGAAAGTGGGATTAGGCTGGATAGCTCTTTTTCAGCCAGCACAGACATGATGGGCCAAATGGCCTCCTTCTGTGATGTAAATGTCTATAATTCTATGATTCAACATGGCAGCTAAGGCTAAATTTTGTGAGATTCCATTCCCGGCATGGATTGGAAAACAGGGTGTAATGTAAACGTTTTTTATATAAACACTGTTATATTCTGCGAGGTGTCAATTACCCGAATATAGTCTCCAAATGTTCCATTATACCAGGTCAGAAATCAAAGTAAACGGTTGGTGTTAAAGTACTAAGCAGATAGAAAATTAATTGTATTTACTGGAAATTTGGGAGTCCTGCACTGAGAGCAGAGCTTCATAATATTTACCCACAAGTGTTATCTTGGCTACAGGATCAAGGCTGCTTGTTTTTAGTTAGAATATCAATTAAATTAAAGGTACTTTGTATCAGGAATGAATTGAATGTGTCGAACAATGTGTGTTGAACTGCTGAAACCCAGACAGTTGTACATTTACTTTCGATGACTTTGGCCTGTAATTTCAACGGAGATAGAATACAGACAGTTGAGTTTTGGATGAGCTGAAGTTTACGGAAGATGCAGAATGGGATGCTAGCTAGGAGAGCACTGAAATAATGCAGCCTGAAGGGGACAAAGGCACGGATGAGCGCTTAAGCGGAAGATGTAGGTAATAAAGAGGTACAGCTGAGTGTTATCAGCACACAAATGGACATTGACCCCATGTCAAGGGGCAGCATGTGGATGAGGAGGAAGAGGGGCTAAGGATAGATCCTTGGAGGTCTCCAGAGGTAATGGTGCAGGGGTGGGAAGAGAAGCCATTGCTGTAGATGCTCTGGCTACAATTGGATAGGTAAGATTGGAACTGAGCGATGGCTGTCCCACCGAGCTGGACAACGGAAGAGAGGAGTTGGAGGAGGATAGTGTGGTCGACCATGTCGAAAGCTGCAGCAAGGTCAAGGAGGAATAATTCGCCACAGTCATAGTCACAGACAATGTCATTTGTGTCTTTGTTTAGGGCCATTTTGGTGCTGTGATGAGTGGAAACCTGATTGGAGAGATTCAAACAGGAAGTTGAGGGAAAGATGGGCATGGACTTGGGAGATGACAACATATTCAAGGATTATGTAGAGCAAAGAGATTGGAGATAGGGTGGTATTTTGCAAGGACAGAAGGGTTGACTTTTTTTAAAAAGAGGGATGATGATGGCAGTTTTGAAAGAGAGTGAGACAATAGTTGAGGAGAGGGATCCATTCGCAATGCATGGGGGCAGGAGGTGAAGTTGAGTTGTAAGTAGTTTAGTGGGAATGGGGTAAAGGTGGGTCTCATGTACAAGGTGAGCTCGAAGAAGGCATGGAGGGAGGTGGGAGAGAAGCTAGAGAGAGATGCGGGTTCAAGGCTAGGGCAGGGACGTGTGAGGGATGCGGAAGTGGCATCTTGGAGAGTGGACCTCCAACACCTCAGTATGCCATGAGAGTGGAGGCAAACTGGCCTCCACAACAGTAGATATAGGTTCCATGTGTGGGAACCCCAAGTATGGCTGATAGTGCTGGAGAAATATGGCAGCTCAAGTCAGGAAACAGTAGGGACAAAGGTGTGGCACCTCAGGTCTGGAGGTGAGTTTAGAAGGCCGGGAAGGACAAATGATCCGCAGGGATGCAGCAAGGCAGTGGTATTAAGTGTGACTTTTTTTGACATGGAGTGGCATGAAAAGATTGGGAGGACAAAGAGGTAGTTTAGCTATAGAAGAAAATAAAATGATGGGTTAAATAAAAAAATCAATTTTTTCCTGAAAGAATGGGAATCAGATAAAAAGAAAATGATAAGTGTTCTCCAAGCATTATACGTAAGAAGAAACTTGGCCATTCTGTCTGTATCTCATTCTCATAGCTTATTCTTTCTGAAGTTAACGGAGTTTTTCTAATTTAAACAAAGGCTGCAAAAGGTGTGTAGCCTGTACAGTTTGTCATGTTTTTTTCCTCTCTCACATACAATATACACACCCCTTCTCTGTTTAAAGAAATATATTCATTATAATCTTAACCTGAATAAAGCTTTTGAAGTTTGTCTTCTAGCTTTTCTTCAAATGAAGTTGAAAAACAATCAAATATATTTTATTAGAGGCATTGTATTATTTGGTTAGTTAAATGTTACTAATATATCCTGGCAAATTGTGCACACTACACATACTACTCATATTGTAGGATCTGCCTTCAGCTAACAGCTATTGCTCTGGGGAATATCATAAAGCTCAAGCCTAGGTTTTTGAGAGCGGCTGCGGCCTTTAAGCAAAAACTTTAATGAATTCAATTAAAGGATACAAAATATAATTCAATAGATAAATTTAATCACATTATTCTGAAACATGGATTTTTGGAATTTTTAAGATTTTGTTTAAAACGTGGGTCCCTTAAAGACAGAGGCAGGAGAAATTATAATGGGGAATAAGGAAATGGCAGAGACATTAAACAAATATTTTGTATCTGTCTTCACAGTAGAAGACACAAAAAATATACCAGAAATAATGGGGAACCAAAGGAGGAACTTAAAGTAATTAAGATTAGTAAAGAAAAAGTACTGGAGAAATTAATGGAACTAAAAGCCGACAAATCCCCTGGATCTGATGACCATCCTATGGTTTTAAAAGAGGTGGCTGCAGAGATAGTGGATGTATTGGTTTTGATCTTCCAGAATTCCCTAGATTCTAGAACGGTCCCCATGGAATGGAAGGTATCAAATGCAATCCCGCTATTCAAGAAAGGAGGGAGAGAGAAAACAGGGAACTATAGGCCAGTTAGCCTGACATCAATAGAGGGGAAAATGCTAGACTCTGTTATTAAGGACATAGAAACAGGGCACTTAGAACATTATAATATGATTAGGCAGAGTTAACACGGTTTTATGAAAGGGAAATCGTGTTTGACAAATCTATTGTAACCAACAGGGTAGATAAGAGGGAACTAGTTGATGTAGTATATTTGGATTTTCAAAAGGCATTTGATAAGGTGCACACAAGAGGTTGTTACACAAGATTAGGGCTTATGGGATTGGGGTTGATATATTAGCATGGATTGAGGATTGCTTAACGGACAGAAAACAGAGAGTAGAAATAAACGGGTCATTTTCAGGTTGGCAGGTTGTAACTAGTGGGGTGCCACAAGGATCAGTGCTTGGGCCTCAGCTATTTACAATATATATCAATGACTTAGATGAGGGGACCGAATGTAACCGAACCAAGTTTTCTGGCGATACAAAGCTAGGTGGGACAGTAAGCTGTGGGGAGGACGCAAAGAGGCTGAACAGGGATAAAGACAGGTTAAGTGAGTGGGCAAGAAGGTGGCAGATGGAGTATAATGTGGGGAAATGTGAAATTATCCACTTTGGTAGGAAGAATAGAAAAGCAGAATTTTTTTTTAAAAAGGTAAGAGGCTAAGAAAAGTTGGTATTCAAAGGGATTTGGGTGTCCTTGTACATGAATCACAGAAAGTTAACATGCAGGTACAGCAAGCAATTAGGAAGGCAAATGGTATGTTAGACACCAACCCCCTTGCAATAAAGGCTAAGAATAAGGAGGTCTTGCTGCAATTATATAGGGCTTTGGTGAGAGCACACCTGGAGTACTGTGCACAGTTTTGGTCTCCTTACCTAAGGAAGGATATACTTGCCTTAGAGGGGGTGCAATGAAGGTTCACTAGATTGATTCCTGGGATGAGAGGGTTGTCCTACGTGGAAAGATTGAGTAAAATGGGCCTATATTCTCTGGAGTTTAGAAGAATGAGAGGTGATCTCATTGAAACGTATAAAATTCTTCGAGGGCTTGACAGGGTAGATGCTGAGAGGCTGTTTCCCCTGGCTGGAGAGTCTAGAACTAGGGCCCATAGTCTCAAGATAAGAGGTGGGCCATTTAGGACTGAGATGAGGAAACATTTCTCCACTCAGAGGGTTGCAAATCTTTGGAATTCTCTACCCCAGAGGACTGTGGATGCTCAGTTGTTGAGTATATTCAAGGTTGAGATCGATAGATTTTTGGACACTAAGTGAGTCAAGGGATATGGGGATAGAGCAGCAAAGTGGAGTTGAGGTAGACCAGCCATGATTTTATTGAATGGCGGAGCAGGCTCGAGGGGTGGTATGGCCTACTCCCGCTCCTATTTCTTATGTTCTATGTTCTTATATCTTACTTACTGCAATGATATCCATACCAATGCCACTAAACACTTCCTAAAGAAAATGATCAAATATTTCTGCAATCTCCTAAAATAGGACAATACAAAACTGGTGTGGTATAAGGCTCAGCATTTATTAGTCCACTTCTCTTAATTCAAAGTGGCTTAATTCAAATACCTGATAATTCAAATTTGTTTAGGATTAAATTCCCATTTTGCTGTGTTATTTATGTTGTTTATACAATCTACTCGATAATTCAATTTTTTTTGGCATAAAACTGATTTTGAATTGTCAGAAGTATATTATAATTATTGATAAAGGAAAGGCCAATGCTGATGATATTTCACTTTGATTACTTTCTACAACATCTGTGAACATTACGCTCTTTTTAAAGAACAAATCTCCTCAGTATCCTTACTTCTAGGACACAGCATCCTTTTGAGAGATTCCAGTGAGTGAGTTATGAACTCTTGAATGCATCAGTGACTATTTGAGGAACCTGCTTCTTTCCAGAAAAGCTGAATGACTATATTGTACTTACGGCAGTTCCTCTCATCTGAAGTTCCATTATCATGGCAGTCGTTCACCCCATTGCAGATGTAGCTATTGGCGATACATCTTCCATTATTACAGGAGAATTCAGAATTGGGATCACAAGTACGGAACAAGCAGCCGGCCTCGTCACTGTTGTCTCCACAGTCATTGTAGTGGTCACAGCGATAACTATATGGCGTACACCGGCCATTCCCACAAGTGAAAGCAGTTGGTGGACAGGTATGGAAAACTGGGACAAGAGTAGAGATATCAAAAGTAAATCATATGATACAAAAACATTTTTTTAAATTATGCTGTGACTTCTCCCTCTTACACAATAAAAAAAGAATTATCTTGAGTTACCTTCCACATATACAAACGCTGCCAAATAGGCTGCATGTAAAATAAAATCAGAAAGGTTTATTTTTTTGGTTTTGTAGTTTTTTTTTACATTTGATACATAATTTCTCAGGTTACCAGTTACTAGCTAGGAATCTGAATGGCTATAAATCACAATTGAAATTTTTAATTGTTTTCCCTCTCCTCGCCCTATTCTGGACATGCTTTTGCATAACAGTCACAGTATTCACAAGATCTGTGTTTTTGATAGTTATTTGAGGGAGAAACATTGGCCAAAGCACTCCGAGAAGTCCCTGCTCTTTTTCGCAAAGTGTTACGGAATCGGTTACATCCACCTGCGCAGACTGGCGGAGCCTTGGTTTAAAATTGCTCACTTAAAAGACAGCATTTTCAACAATGCAGCACTCCCTCAGTACTGGACTGAAGTGTCAGCCTAGATTGTGTGCTCAAATCCTGGAGGGGGGCATAAACCAGCAACCAGAGGTCAGAGTGCTACTAACCGAACCAAGCTGACACTTGTGGGTGCTTACCTCATGACATCATTCTAGAGTCTACCTACAATAGAACTTTATATGGATTTTTTTTAAATTACAGAAAAATAAATCTCTACAGCATTATTCATAATTAATGGACAAATGTAAATAAATTAACATTTATTTATTAGAAAACCACAGAACAGATACCTCTTTGTGCATTTTTTTCCATGTGAACTGCATGAAAGACAGAATAAAAATATTTATTTCAGTGTTTTTCTTCCTTTGTTATACTGTTTGCAGCTCTTGATTTATGCCGATCTCTTGGCTTACCACGTCAGGTGGAAGGTCAGATAGTCTCTGCAGGACTGCTATCGAAAGGTGCTTTTATATTTGACGCAGTATTCCAGATATCAGGAAAGCAATGTGTGTGTGTTGCTTAAACTGTCTCCTTTATTCTGACAGTAGTATCGTAGCTTCAGGACACAATTTAATTCCTAAGTGCACTGAAGCCAATCAGTGAGAGACTCCCTTCAGGAGGGAGTCTTACACTGCTTTAGTTTGCAGCAGCTGCAGTGCAACTTCAACATAATGCTTTTTTTAAATAAGCGACCAGTTGATCTGTGGGATTACGTGGGAATTTTTAAAACTTTGCGTAGGATCTGCAACCTTAGTAGGTTACATGAATTAAAATTGATCAGTGGAAGAAAAACATTTCACACAATACTATTTTCTGCCACTATATATGGTCTAAGCAGCTTTTAAAATACTGGACTTTTGGGCATGACAATTATGGCAGAACTCCAACGAGTTGTACTAGAGTGGTAACATCCAGATTTGCACTCAGAGTTCCCCACATAGTCAGTTTCAAATCTTAACCCTGCAGCAGTTGGGAAAGGGGGAAGGGGGGAATTAGAGAGGTGATAACGGTAGCCTCTAGCTAAAATAATATTACCAGCACCCTTTAGGAACTAAAATCATGTTATTCAAATGTCCATTTGTGACTTCAACAGAGAAGGTATTTTACATGCGTTCCATTTCTATTTTATCTCAATGGGGATTGAAATGTGATCCCTTCTATTGTCTCCAGTTTCCTCAGGCTTGTTACACATCATGATATTTATACTATGACAGATTTTGCAGATAGTAATATGGAACTTACCACATACTCTCTCTGTTTCGTCACTCTGATCTCCACAATCGTTGTCAGTATCACATTTCCACCTCTCTGGGACACAGCGGCCGTTCAAACAGGTAAAGTAGCCGGTGCCGCATGTGGCAGTATCGGATGAAACACAATCTTTATTGTTATTAACCAGGCGCCAGTTTCCCTGAGCAGGGCACTGGCATTCTGCACCATGGGGCCCTATAATACAATTACAATACAAAAGTAATTCGCAGCACAGTACTTGTACTCACAGTTGGCAAAGAAGCAACAAACAAATCTACTATTTTCAAAGGACCTTGCATGCCACAAAGAAATGATGTCACAAATATGACTGGGCAAAGACCATAATGCTAAAGAACTCAAACTATCAAAACAGTTTAAATGGTTACTATACCTCCCTCTCTCTTACCTGTAATATTATAATTGCATGATACACAAAAGACAGCTGGACTATATATCCAGATGCATGTTCAAAAGAGAAATGGCAAGTTGACAGTGTAGGATGTTAGTGCATGCACAGAGAAAGACAAAGCTATGTGGGCTTCCCTTGAAATTTCCCAAGAACTGGCTCCTAATTACAGTTTATATGAGTCTTGCTCTGCCACACTTATGGCTCATAAACCAACAAAAAGGACAATCTCAGTCTACATACCTCTTTATTTTTGTTTCAATATGTTGGATTAATTTGTAATCCATGAATCACTTCTCTCCAGAAACACATTAATTGCCTGTTGAACCCACTTACATTGTCCACCTCAGAAGGTGAGGAGATCTGAATACAAACTGAGTGCAAAACTGGAACAAATGTACATGGCAAAAAATATTTTTATAATAGAAAAAAAAAGTCAACAGAGAATCAATAAAAATAAGGGCCATTGGGTCTAGGAAATATTAGGTATCATTTTATTTGTGATCTAGATGTGCTTTTCTTAATGTGGAGATGCCGGTGATGGACTGGGGTTGACAATTGTAAACAATTTTACAACACCAAGTTATAGTCCAGCAATTTTATTTTAAATTCACAAGCTTTCGGAGGCTTCCTCCTTCGTCAGGTAAATGACGAAGGAGGAAGCCTCCGAAAGCTTGTGAATTTAAAATAAAATTGCTGGACTATAACTTGGTGTTGTAAAATTGTTTACAATTGCTTTTCTTAAGAACAGTTGCCTGAAGCAAACTGGTAAAAAAAACAAATAGTCTGCCCGTCTTGTGATCTAATCGAAGTCTTTAAAATGATAAAGATATTTGAAGGGGTAGATACAAACTATTTCCTCTAGTGGCAAAATCCAGAACAAGGGGGCATAATCTTAAAATTAGAGCTAGGCCATTTAGGAGTCAAATCAGGAAGCACTTTTTCACATAGAGGGTAGTGGAAATCTGGAACTTTCTCCCCCAAAAGACTGCGGATGCCGCACAATTGAAACTTTCAAGACTGAGATTAGTAAATTTTTGTTAGGTAAGGGAATCAAAGGACATGGAGCAAAGGCAGGTAAATGGAGTTGAGTTATGGATCAGCCATGATCTAAGTGATTTGGTGATACAGGCTCGAGGGACTGAATGGCCTACTCCTGTTCCTATCTCCTGGCCTACTCCTGTTCCTACCTCCTATCTTCCTATTTGCATAAGTTGTGTTCTCAAGAGAAGGTTTGAAGATAGAATCGAAAGAGATTAATCTTACATCACTTGATAGCCTATTATTCAAATGCTTTAGGTAGGAATAGTCAATACCTGTAGTACAGATGTGACTGCAGCCTCCATTAAATCGATCGCACGGATTACTGCATTGCTGCTGCTTCCTGTCAGACATGACGTGGATATCCATTGGACGATGTGGAAGGTTTTGTATCATCACAGTCTGGTCAGACCCATCATGCTTATTGACCCGGTAGATGCTTTCAGTATTCCAGTCTGTCCAGTAGAGATACTCATCATAGAGGGTCACTGCAAATGGGTAAATTGCAGTGCTAACAATCACCTCACGGTCTGTACCTGTAAGACTACTGCGTTCAATTTTCCGTCTGAAATAGAATATCATTGAATGTTGCAGAAAATATTAATTATTAAAAACTAACATTTTCAAATAATTCTCATACCAGTGATATACGTGGGCAACTTACAAGCAGTAAACCCACAGAAATCATTAGAGGTAAATTTGATAAATATGTAAACTCTGAAGTGCAGAAACATAAAGCACAGTTAAGATCATAAATAATTACACAATGGAAAGGTGATTTCTTTTCAGGTTTGTCCGTGACTGTATTTGTTGTAACTCACAAAGTAATACTGCAAAATTACCCAGCCAATCATAGTCAGCGCATCTCAAACAATGGCATATTTTCTTGCACCCACACTGACCTCAGAAGTCCCCAAAGATTTATCCATAGCCCCTCCTCTTTCTTGTCTACATGCTACCCCTTGGCAACATCATTCGCAGACATGGGATCAGCTTGTATATGTATGCCGATAGCACCCACCTCTACATTACCTGCCTTGACCCCTTCACTGTCTTTGTAATGTCAGGCTACTTGTCTGACATCCATGGATCGATTTTAACTCCCAGCAAGTTTCGGGCGGGTGTGCGAAGGGGTGAGTGTAAAATGTACTCACTGACCCAGATTTCAAGCCCTAGGTATTTCAACTCTTGGGCCGGCTGGTCAGCTGCTCACCTGAAAGTTGCAGCTGGCCGGAAGACGGGAGGGGAAGTCCGTCAGCTGTCACCAAAGGAAGATTCGCCCGCAAGAAGGTAAGTCACAGGGTAGATGTTTCGAGAGGGTATCACAGGGGGGAAATTGGGGTGGGGGGGAATCCGGGAAGGGGAGTCTCCCAGTAACTATTTTTCCTCTCCTTCAAATAAGGGTGGCACAAATCATTACCTTTAAATGAAAGTATCATAAGACTTCCCAGGGATGTGGGCATGCAGCTCCATGGTTGTGTGTTGGTGGTCATATACTGGCTGGACATTAGAAAACAAAATCCTTTTTGGTTTATATAGGGCACAGCACATTATGCACAGTGGTACGAAGGACAACATGGAAGCAATTAATGTCCTCCTGGTTTGGTGCTCCAAATAACTTTTTCTCACTCTAGGAACGTATGTTCTTAAATTGGCAATCTCACTTAGTGATCAGAAAGATGGGTGTTGTGGCAAATAGAAATTGAAATTTTACACTGTTGCAGTGAATGGTGCTCTACTATGGTTGCAGTAAAAACATAACGTTGGAGCAGAATGAGCTCACTCATCCTGTACCTGACCTGATGTTAATATTAGGTGCCTGAAATGGTAGTGTTCAATTAACAATGTGAATTGAGCACAAAAACTGGACAAAACTTAAAATTAAATCTGAATAATTTGTAAATAAGGACATAAATAAATGCTGCTAAATAAAATTCTTATTTTTCACTAAATCCCTAAAAGACAGGAAAGGAATAAATATTATAAGCGTACAGAGAAGCATCGGCCCAGTAGAGTTTCCGCTCTTCATAGTCGATTGTCAGTCCATTTGGCCATACTAGGCTGGTATTGATAATTGGAATACGAAAGCTTCCTCCTAGTGTTGCTCGTTCTATCTTGGGATTGATTCCCCAATCAGTCCAATACATATACCTGTTAGAAAAACATATAATCAATCAAGGTGATCATGAATATACTGTACCATGAGTATACTGCTATTTTAATATAATGTAAAAGACAAAAGGGGAGATTTTCCTGGGCCTGTGCCCAGGCGCAATGGATTGCCTGGGTGCAGCCTGCATGAACAAATTGGGCTGGCTGGAGCTTACATCTGAAAACTAATCGAAACGATTTTCCTTCATTTAAATGAATGGAAGAAAATCGGGCAAGTTCCTTTACAGGTATGCACTCCGACCCAATTGATTATATGATATTCACTGCACCCAGGTGATCCAGTGCACAAGCCCAGGTAAATCTCCTCTACAATGTACTACTTATACTCTCCCGATTTTGCCATGAGAAAAACCTGAATGGAAAGAGGAGACAGAGTGAGTAAATGCCTCAAGCATTGTACTAAGGATCTGGCTGCAGTGCAGGAAAAAATGTAATGACTGCACCATGATTGTCAAAGTAAAATGCACGTTCACATTTCACTTGCTGTCTGCACAGCACTGTGTCACCCTACCTTAGACCCAGCATTTCCATTCCCCGCGGCCCATGTCTCTTCTCCGATCACAACAGGACATTCACTTCACCTCCTTCTGTGCATTTAACATTTACTGCTGCCCTCACAACTAATTCCCCCTCTTGGCCACATTTGCTGCTTCTTCCTCTCATTATGCACACTATGGTAAACTGCCTCACACATCTTGAAAACGTTTCAACAGAGCACAGACTAAGCCACTTCCACTCTCTTGCAGGAAAAGCTGGCACCAATGAAGGGACAGTACGAGAACAAGATGAGATCTTGTCTCTACAATGCAAACTTTGACACCAATGGAAAAGGCAGCCATCAACATCATTAGCAGAGAAAGGGAATGCAGCAGTAAAGATGGCCACGCTGCAGGCCAGACACAACAGGGAGATTGAACATTTTTCCTTCCTTTTTTCTTTCGACTTAGCTCTCTCACAATCTCAGCGTGACAACCTGGCAGTGTGTTGCCACTCATCTGCTGCTACTGCTTACCCTTGTCACCACATGCTAACCCTTGTCTCTCTCTCCCCCTCTTTGAAGATCCATCAGATGACTCAGACTTTACAGTGCACAGACTGAGTGCTCTCAACCTTCTAAGCACCAGCACAGAAATCAGCAACCTGTGTGGTACAGATAGTGATGCAAACTTCAGGGGCCCAGTCTTTAAAAGAAAGTTGCTTAAATGCACCAGCAATTGTTCAATGCATTGGACTTCCTGTCAGGGAGCTTCTACTACATATCAGAGAGTGTGGAGAAGTCCATTACCAACTTGTGTGGGGTTCTGGCGTATAGTACCAACACTATGTAGTCAACCATGGAATGTGTGGTATCCTCAGTGGGCGCTGCATCTATGCCCTCCCTGCAGGAGTCTGTAGCACCAGTAAAATCATCTCTCAGGGATACTCATTCTGAGGTTGTGCAGGTTCTGGGCTGCACCATCTATTTTGCCTTGGTCGGGCTGGGAGACCAAATTGAGAGGGTGTGCAGCTGCATCCCAGATCTCCTGCAGCCTGCTCTTCTGCAGATCAGTGGGAATGCAGGGCCAGTCACGCAACGGGAATGGAACATGTTACCCTCTCTCAGGATGACAGCACATCAGCACATCTGGACTCACCACCTGGGGATTGCCAACTGCGAGCATATCAACAACCCTGGATTGAGCCAGCTTTTCACTGCAGTCACAGGGTGGTACCTCATAGGGGCACTAGAGTAGTAGGAGAGCATTTAAGAAAGGCAGCAGGGCTCACACAAGGGTGATAGCACCAGACATTTGTATAAGGCTGTAATCTTTGTGTACAGAGAGTGTTCCTGCTGTAGCTGGTGGCCCTGCAATGTTAGTTGACATGAATATCAATGTTGGTCTTTGGGTACATGCCATTTATTTGAGGGTGGAAGGACTGGGACAAATGTTGGACATGACTATTAATGCGGGGAAACAGAGATCGTTCAGCTGATGCGTTCTTCAATGACCTGTTGCCGAAGGGCAAGGGTGGCAACACACAGTTGGGAGTCCTCCCACGTCCTCACTATCCTCTCCGTCAAGGCGTCCTCTCCCTCATCATGCTGAAGGTCCTCATCCAATGGTGGCTTCTTGTGTTGTCTCCATTGTACAGCAAACCACTATCATACAGGTCACTCCTTGTGGGCTGTATTGCAGGAAGCCACCAGATCGGACCAGGCAACAGAATCATTTCAGGACTTCAATGGTCTGTTCGCTGAGGGCTCTAGTTGACCCATGGATCTGATTGTAGCACAAGTCTGTACTTGAGAGGAGTCATGAACCGAGTGTGGGATAGGCCTTGTCCTCATGCAGCCAGTATCTCACTTGCTGTGCAGGGGCATAGAGTGGGGGATAAAGGATTGCTGCAATGTAAAAGCATCATGGCAGATGTCAGGAAAATGGCTGCAGGTTTGTATAATGCGCTGCTTGTGATCACACACCAATTGCACATTAATGGAACAGAATCTTTTGTGATTCATGAAGGCAGTGGGGTCGTGTGAAGGAGAACGTAGAGCGACATAGGTGCAGGCAATGATAGCCTAGACTTGGGCAAATGCTGCAATCTGTGTGAGCCCAAGAGCCCTATCTTGTTGCATCTAGATGTCCAAGTTGTGAAAGCGCTTGTTCTAGCAAACTTGGCATCAGTCAACTGCTTATTGCAAGCATGAACTGTAGACTGACATATTACTGATAGCTCCTGCGGTAGCCTGGAAAGAGCTAGAGATAAAGAAGTCCAGGGCTGCATTGACCTTGCCTGCAAAAGGTAATGAAGAGCTGTGCTAATTACATAGAACGTACAGCACAGAAACAGGCCATTCTGCACAACAGGTCTATGCTGGTGTTTAAGCTCCGCACAAGCCTCCCCCCATTCCTCTTCATCTAACTCTATCAGCCTAACCTTCGATTCCTTTCTCCCTCGTGTTTATCTAGCTTCCCCTTAAATGCATCTATGCTATTCGCCTCAACTAATCCTTGTGGTAGCGAGTTCCACATTCTAACCACTCTCTGGGTAAAGAAGCTACACCTCTAGCCTAGCTGTTCCAGTACAGCTACAACACTGGCATCTACCCGACAATGTGCAAAATTGCCCAGGTATGTCCTGTCCACAAAAAGCAGGACAAATCCAATCCGGCCAATTACCGCCCCATCAGTCTACTCTCCATCATCAGCAAAGTGATGGAAGGTGTCGTTGACAGTGCTATCAAGCGGCACTTACTCACCAATAACCTGCTCACCGATGCTCAGTTTGGGTCCGCCAGGACCACTCAGCTCCAGACCTCATTACAGCCTTGGTCCAAACATGGACAAAAGAGCTGAATTCCAGAGGTGAGGTGAGAGTGACTGCCCTTGACATCAAGGCAGCATTTGACCGAGTGTGGCACCAAGGAGCCCTAGTAAAATTGAAGTCAATGGGAATCAGGGGGAAAATTCTCCAGTGGCTGGAGTCATACCTAGCACAAAGGAAGATGGTAGTGGTTGTTGGAGGCCAATCATCTCAGCCCCAGGGCATTGCTGCAGGAGTTCCTCAGGGCAGTGTCCTAGGCCCAACCATCTTCAGCTGCTTCATCAATGACCTTCCCTCCATCATAAGGTCAGAAATGGGGATGTTCGCTGATGACTGCACAGTGTTCAGTTCTATTCGCAACCCCTCAGATAATGAAGCAGTCCGAGCCCACATGCAGCAAGACCTGGACAACATCCAGGCTTGGGCTCATAAGTGGCAAGTAACATTCGCGCCAGATAAGTGCCAAGCAATAACCATCTCCAACAAGAGAGAGTCTAACCACCTCCCCTTGACATTCAACGGCATTCCCATCGCCGAATCCCCCACCATCAACATCCTGGGGGTCACCATTGACCAGAAACTTAACTGGACCAGCCATATAAATACTGTGGCTACGAGAGCAGGTCAGAGGCTGGGTATTCTGCGGCGAGTGACTCACCTCCTCACTCCCCAAAGCCTTTCCACCATCTACAAGGCACAAGTCAGGAGTGTGATGGAATACTCTCCACTTGCCTGGATGAGTGCAGCTCCAACAACACTCAAGAAGCTCGACACCATCCAGGACAAAGCAGCCCACTTGATTGGCACCCCATCCACCACCCTAAACATTCACTCCCTTCACCACCGGCGCACTGTGGCTGCAGTGTGTACCATCCACAGGATGCACTGCAGCAACTCGCCAAGGGTTCTTCAACAGCACCTCCCAAACCCGTGACCTCGACCACCTAGAAGGACAAGAGCAGCAGGCGCATGGGAACAACACCACCTGCACGTTCCCCTCCAAGTCACACACCATCCCGACTTGGAAATATATCGCCGTTCCTTCATTGTCGCTGGGTCAAAATCCTGGAACTCCCTTCCTAACAGCACTGTGGGAGAACCGTCACCACACTGACTGCAGCGGTTCAAGAAGGCGGCTCACCACCACCTTCTCGAGGGCAATTAGGGATGGGCAATAAATGCCGGCCTTGCCAGCGACGCCCACATCCCGTGAACGAATAAAAAAAAAATTCCCTATTGGATTTATACGAGCATACGAATTAAGAGCAGGAGTAGGCCATTCGGCCCCTCGAGCCTGCTCTGCATTTGATAAGATCATGGCTGATCTGATTGTGACCTCAACCCTACTTTTGCGTCTACCTACTATTTATTAGTGGCTATCTTATATTATGGCCCCTGGTTTTGATCTTCCCCACAAGTGGAAACATCTTCTCTACATCAACCTATTTGACTATATGGATATCAAGGTAAATAACAATTATGAAACCATGTTACAGTACTTAGAAACCTGTTTTATAGGTTGGTTGCAGGTCTGGTTGCAGGAGGTGACACAACTCTATGACAGCTTCCCTTGAAGAAGCTCAGCCTCCTTCTGTACTACTCCTCAGAGAACTGCAGGTATGTTGTCCTTAACCATTCCTACAAGCACACCTCCTTCTATTTGCTCTTCATGCAGCTGCAACTCTGTTTGATCCTTCCTCTTGTCAGAGTCGAATTGCCAGATGAACCCCCATGAAGAAAATAATGCATTGTCAGAAGCCCGTTAAGGGTTTCAAAGGTTCTACAGCTGCTACAAGCACTTTGAAATGGTCTAAATAGCCAAAGCCCACTATGTAATACAAGCAAAATGTCTCCCAAAACTTTCTAGTGATTCACCTGGCCTTGCCAGCGACACCCTCATCCCATGAACGAATAAAAAAAAACCTGACAGCAGCTGAGGATCCCTTCAAATATCATTGGAAATGGAAACCATCTGACTAGTACTGTTCATAGTTTGTAGGCAGGTTGAGTAACTAGCAGTAACAACACAGGCAGACATGAAAATGGCGTTAGGGTCTTGACAAGGTCTTTTGACCCCAATTTGCATATATTCTTTAGCCCCCGCCTGCACCGTTTCTGTTGGGAGCTCTGGCCACCTAAACCGAGGTCCAACCAAAAACTGGAATGGGTGGACAACCAGCGGTAAGTCAGCAGTTCTGTGTCATACATGATTTTGGTCTTGCTACCGGCCTGTTTTTAGGTGTTAGTGGAGTGGTAGTGAGCCAAAAATCACCCCCATTATTTCTTCATACAAGACTGACATTCTAATTAGCTATCCAGACGTTACAGTCCATATTGGCAAACAGGAGCCCTCAGGTAGCAGACATGGCATCATTGGTCCCTTATATCTATTTATAACAGTAAATAAAACTGAATGAACATGATTCTGCTCATCTTTCTCACTATAAATATTATTTATCCGAAATAGTCAGCCCACCATTTAGCTGAATTGCTAAAAATCAGAGGTGACAGCAGCAGCATCTGACTTTGCTTTCTCACCATAATGAACTTTCCTAATAGTGGAATTTCAATGATAAACTGCAGCCAGAAACTCGGTCATTCCCAGTCTGGCTGCTCCAAGTCCTCCCACTCGACCCTGTACATGTTGCACACCTACATTGACTCCTGCTCTGTTCTGCTCCCTTGGTTGTCCAATATGATATTTGTACTTGGTTGCTGGATAAAAGCCATTATAACTTACGGAAAACTAATTTCAATAAATACCAAAAGGTAAAAAAGATACCAAGCTTGTGACAGGAGCGGAATAATAAATCATTCAGTTTTAATGGACAGTTTTACCAAACTTACCCTCTGCAAGGATCCAGCACGATAGCTCTTGGCCTCCGAACATTCGCGATGATTGTGCGATTACTGCCATCCACCCTTATGGAGTTGATTGTCTGATTCAAATAATCACTATAATAAATCCTCTTGTTAATCCAGTCATAGGCAATTCCATCAGGAGCACCCAAGCCTCGGAACAAATATTTACATGTATTATGTAATAGTTTAAAACATGCAGTCACTAATGTATAAAACTAAAAAGTGAGCTTTGCTTGTCTAGTAAACTGCATTAACCTGGTTCAAGTCATCTATTCTTAGAGCCTGCTTTAAATTTCTTAAGTAACAGCAAGCAGTTCTAATAGGTAAAGAAAATGATCCAATGTTGGAATAGGGAATCCTGACCTAATTAAACCATCTGTTCTACTCTATATTTCAAGATAGAATCCATTAGGCCACAAATTCCAGCTTTAAAATTATCGCAATGAACACCAGTGATCACAGTTAATGAAATAAGTTGCAAGGCTCAATTTTACATTGTTAGTGGAAGAATCAATAATATTGATGATGTTCTTGTTATTGCGATAGCAAGATCAATTTTTCATTGAATTTAAAATATTTTTTACAATGATGGTTTGTCCACTACCTGCTGTAACTATAACAGCCTGATAACATGATTATTAACAATTCTGAATTCTACATCGGATCCATGCATGGTACAATAATAACAACTTACATTTATATAGTGCCATTAACATAGAAAAGGAGGCGTAAACAAAAAAATGGGTGCTGAGCCAAAGAAGGGGACATTAGGAGGGGAGCTTGGTCAAAGGAGAGGGAAGTGAAAAGAGGGAAGGGTTTAGGGAAAGAATTCCAGAGTATGGGGCCTAGACAGCTGAAGGCACAACCACCAATGAGGGGCAAAGGGAGGGGGGGATGCACAGAAGCCAGAGTCAAACGAACAGAGCGTTTGGGAGCTTTTATCTACCAATGGATTTGCTGATTCTTGGGATCTTGTATTCAATTTTAGTGTGGAATAATCATCCATTAGTTATATTATTGTCTGTAAAGCGATTGTTGTATTTACCTGTCACCACCTGCGTAGGAGAAGCAGATGTTTCACCAAAACTGATGTAGCTGATTTTGCTGCGTCCAGGGCCAAAGCTTTGAGTGAAATAAATTCTGTTGTCGCTGCTGTCATAGTCAAGTGCCACCGCAGTCCGCCAAACATTTACTACAGGGAAGGGCAATGTGTGGTCAGTGGTATCTAGGTGAAGACTGCGAATGGAGCCTTCTGTTGCATAGATCAAATAATCATTAGTGACGATCATACATTGTTTACCATCAGCATCCAATCTGCCATGGGCACATCCACATTTTGGCACTTGAAAACCAGGCAATGCAAAACAAAACTGGGCACATTCTCCATTAAGCTCCAAACAGGGATTATTGTTAACTTGCTGGGGTGATGTTGGTTGAATCTTTTTATCAAACACAACCACATCCCTTAACAAGTTCAAGTTGTCTCTGATAACAGAAGGTTGTTCCTCACTGCCAGGTTCTTTACTTGCACGTAAAACCTTCTTCAAGTTTCTGTCCACCCAAATCATACTGTTTTCAAAGATGGTGATTCCAAATGGAGTTGGATAGCGGCTACCATAGCGAATTATTTGATGTTCATCACCATCAGGTGAGATCCTGGCAATCAGGTCGAGGGAGTCATCAATCCAGTAGATGTAGTCATTTGTGTGGTCAACAGTGAGACCTCTTGGCATGACAATACCATCATCCACCAAGACAGTTCTGTTGGAGCCATCAAGAAAAGCACGTTCAATTTTGGGATTCTGCCCATAGTCAGCCCAGAAGATATATCGGAGCTTTGGGTTTACTACAATGTGTCTAGGCAGATCCACTGTGGTTTTGATGAGTACTCGACGAAAGGTGGTGTTCAAGTGTAGAATTTCAATGTAGGTTTCAGTTAGGAAAGCATTTGTGAAATAGAGGTTTCCTGTATCACATAAAAAGAAACAAATATCATTCCTTTCAAAGAGTAAACAGCAGGTTTTATAATATAACATATTGGTTAAGGGTGAATTGCAGATTTGTATATAGTACTCAGTCAGTTTGGGGTCCAGTATATGTATCGGGGTGGTACACCCACAAGTTCTGTTAAAACCAGTGATTGATTATATATACCTCTCATTCATCCCTCATCATTTTTAGTTACTTTGTACAATATGTACAAATTTATTTTTTCCTTGCTTTGTGAAATGTAGCAGAGGCTATGTTTGGATGATTGGTGCCCAGCTGAAGGACGTAATTGTAATGAAGAAAAATAGGCATATGTTACTGAGGATGAAACACCTGACACCAAAAGTTAGACTATCGTTAAAGTATAATTTTTGGTCTGAAGGTGGTGGTGCATTGTCAACAGATCTGAGTTACACTGGCAACTGCATGCATGCACAGAGTTCCACTTTCCAGACAACTAATTTTTAGGGCTCCATTTTAGCACCCGCTATCGGGTGCGTTCCTGGCGGGGAGGGGCTCCGAAAATCGGGGAATCCCGGAGCGGGTCGGGAGCCCGGCTCCAACCCGCCCACTTCCGGGTTC
Organism: Heptranchias perlo; assembly: GCF_035084215.1. NCBI lineage: Eukaryota > Metazoa > Chordata > Chondrichthyes > Hexanchiformes > Hexanchidae > Heptranchias > Heptranchias perlo. The sequence goes on along the minus strand of NC_090331.1, from coordinate 37,534,418 downwards.
CCCACAGACGTGCCGACGTGCACACGCAGCCCCCACACGTGGGACTCCGGCTGGCAATTAAAGCCGGCGGGGTGACACTTAACAATATTTGTCTAGCTATTTCAGGTCATTAACAGACCAGATTAAGGGAATATGTCAGAAGGGGTGGGATTTTAGAAACAACTGGGACTGTTTCCCATACTGGGGGAAACACTCCCAGTTGAAATGGACGTCTTGCAGCGATCAGCCTGCGGCAGCTGCAAAGGTCCATTTGACAGGTGGTGGGGGGAGACCCTCACTCATTGCAGGAGGTCACTCTGTCACTTGGGACAAAGTTTGGCCTCCACCACCCTCCTCCTGGCAATCAAATTCACCAACTTGCACACTTACCCCGAGGTCCAGAGACATGTACCTACCTTGCGGACCCCCTCAGATGTACATCTTCCGGAGGGGGGCCGCCGTAGCTGCAGTCATGACCTCCTCAGAGGGCGAACAGCATCACCAGCCTCGCCGGCCAAGCCGTCCACCTCTGACACGTGGAGCTCCACAACACAGTGCTGTGACACATCCACCTGCACAGCAGGAGGGAGGGCAACCGCAGAGAGAGATGCGTCGCAGGGGGCACTACCCTCGCCACAGGGTCCACAGACCGAGGCTCAGCTTCCTGGACTTCTCTGAGTAGCAGTGCACACGGAGGCTCAGAGTCACTCGACATGTAGTCATGGACATCTGCAGTCTCCTTCATGCCGAGCTGCTCCCGGCTGGCCCGAGCACCATCTTCTTACCTGTCGCTGTCAAAGTCACTACTGCCCTCGACAACTTCTCCTCCGCATCCTTCCAGAGTGCCACCGGGGACATCGCCGACGTCTCTCAGTCGTCTGCACAAAAAAAGCCCTGCAAATACACCTACACCCACTTTGCAGTGACACAATGGGTGGCATCAGGTGTGGGTCTTCATTGTGATCCTCAGGAAAGGGCATTATTGCACAAACCAGACAAGATTCGCAAATACGTGGCAGTAGTGGTGCCAATATATGTAATGTGAGTTGGTCAGAAATCAATCGAAGTAAAAACCATGACAAACCCTCAAACACCCTTGTGCATCCCCTTCATGCTCACAACACGTTTGCCTTATGCTTCCTACTGCACATATGTGATGCATGCCCTGTGGCTGCAGCACAGGTAGTGGCAGGTTGAGTGAGGCTGACTGTGAAAGAGATGCACGAGAGGGTGAGTATGGGATAAAGCCATGAGATTGTATGAGGATTGGGTTGAGTGGTAGTGGCGGGATGAGTACTGGCGAGGTGAGTAAGTGCAGGTAAGATGAGGATAAGGTTTGAGTGGGTGTGAGGGGTGATGTGACAGAGTAGTTTTGGCAGTGCAGGAGGAGGTGTGGAGTGGGGGCAGTGATGTGGCAGATGGAGTGTAGGGGAATGAGTAAGTGTACTCACTTTGGCTGTCCTACTTAGGTCATTGCAGCGCCTCCTGCACTGTATACAGGTGGGCGATATGTTGGTGGTGCAGGTGACCTCCTCTGCCACCTCGAGCCAGGCCTTCCTGGTGGCAGAGGCAGGCCGCTTCCTCCCGCACGCTGGGGGGAAGATCTCTGACCTCCCCCTCCTCCTCACCCCATCTAATGATACCTGGAGTGAGGCATTATTAAACTGGGAGCAGCCTTTCTCCTGGGCTGCTCCATGCTGTATTTTTTCCTATTTGTTGCAGCGTCAGTGGAGGACTGCCCCTTTAAATAGAGCTCCTCCAGCTGACAGACCTTACTGCGCATGCGCAGTCCGCCCGACGCGCAGCTCAGCAGTGGGGAACCCGGAAGACCAGGTAAGTGGATCCAATTAGGCTGCGATCGCGCGCGGGGTAGACTGATTTCGCTGGGCGCGTTACCCACGCGCCCAATAGCCCCCCGCCACGAACCCACAGCCCTGGCAATATCGAGCCCTTAATGTTTAAAGAGCTTTTCTCCTAACACTAAAAAATAATTGCCAGGGCACTTTTGAAATGCTTCACACTAGGCTGGAGTTATATTACACCAAATGTGAAACCCATGCACCATGAGACTATCTGCTAGAGGTGGTCTCACACCTCCCAGTTTCAGTGTGATTGGGTTCAGATCACCTCCACTGTCACTTTTGCATTGATGATGACGTAGGAATGTTCAGTCTATATGGATAGCAATTTTTAGAAATAGAAGATGGCAAAGGAACCTGTCTTGTTATAAAAGTTTGATCTAAAATGCAAAACGTAAATCCAAATCTGTATTCTGAAACAAACTGTATAATTTGTATTTTGCAATTTTAGGACTGCCATTTTTTGAAGAAATAAGAAAATATATTAATTACCTGTGAGCATAGAACCCAGTAATTTGATCTAGAGGTCATAAACTACAAAAGGGAAACTCATGTTGATTATTACTACAGTACCATCTGAACACTAAGATAAGTTTACTACCTTTCAATCATTTAGAGGTATTTTATACTAGAAATGTTATGAGGTAGTTTTATCCAGTTTTCCATCCATTTAGTGTGGATCTGGACTTTGTTAATAATCAAAAAGAGATAAATGAGTGTGTTATCACTCTGGAAAAAACCTCACCGAAATACTAGCATGTACCAACAGGTTTTTGATCTTTGATCACTTATTTTGCAGTGGTTTAAGTTACATCCTTCTATATTTACAGGAGTGAAATAATGTTTGTAATAAATTAATCATTAGATCCTCATTCTCTTATAGTAAATAGATTTTCTTTAATACTATTTATCTGTAATACAGATAACACACAGAAATTGCAGGTGATCACTGTAAACCTGGAAGATATCATAAACTTGATCATCCTCTGACCTGCCACCCAATCCACTGCAATTCCTCGAATCCCATTCCGACCAATTCCTGAAACTACAATGTTTTGGAAGGAAGACCCATCAGATTTAATTCTTCGGATAGCATTCCTCGATGCTATAGTATTGAAGTCACACCAGTAAATAAACCCTGAAGATATGTGCACATCCACATGCAAGGCAAAGCGACCTAGAAGGGGAAAAAAATACTTCCTCTTAAGTACACCATTCCTAGTTTGAAAAAACAAAGAAGATTCTGTATTTCTGAATAGAAACTGACCATAAGAAAACATTTTTGGAATGAGTTGTGAGGTGGATATTCAGCAGGCAAGCCAAATATTCTGAAGTTACTTAAATTTTAAACACATAAAAGACGCAACAGCTGTAAATGCCACAGAATTATGGACGTTTTGTTAATAGTTTGAACAGATTGTGGTTAGTATCCATTTGATAGTCAATCCTTGATGGGAACTTAATTTGAAGTTTTTTTTGTGCTAAAAACTAAATTCTGGGCTAAAATGACATCAACTGCATGTGCCTTCAGATTACACATTTATATATTTGTAGTTGTTAACTACACCCAGATGTGGTTTCACACTCACAAAATGTGTCAAATTTACACACAAACAATAGTTAAAGTAATGAATCTGAGGATCAGTCGTTCACGTGATCATTAATTTCACAGTAAAACTGTTTTGTCAACTGCTACTCGCTTCTTTTCACTTCTCCCGTGCTGCTACTCCAGGGAATCGAACACTGGTGCAAGCTATGGGTAGGAACATCTGGTTTTATGATAGTTTTGAAATTCCATGCACAGCGTGCAGCAGCGTTCAATCTCCCTGAGCAGCAGCAGCATCGGGTAGGAGCCAGAAGCAGTGGTGAAAGGTGAATCCAGAAAGATTGGCTCTATTAACTGGGGAGAACAGTGACAGCATGAACTACGAGAAGGAGAATAAGAGTTCCAATGGAGAGGGAGAAAAGTGCCACCGTGAATGGGGAGAGGGAGAGGAAGAAGAGTGCCAGCATGAACTGGTGGGAATAGGAGGAATAGGGGGGGGGGTGGGGAGAGGGAAGAAGAGTTGCCAGCATGAACTAGGGGAAGAATGAGCGCTAGCATGAACTGCAGAATGGGAAAAAGCGAAGAAAAGTGCCAGCTTGAACAGGGGAGGGAATGAAGAAGAGTGCCAGCGAGAACTGGGAAGGCAGGAGAAAAGTGTCAACATGAATGAGGAAGAAAGAGGGAGTAAAATGCCAGTGTGAACTAGGAGAGTGGGGAGGAAGTGGAGTGACTCCATAAACTGGGAAGGGAGGTAGGAAATTGATAAACAATTTTAAAACAATTTATCAAAAACAATAGAATACCAGTACATATCCTGAAATTTCTCAAAAAAAATGAGGGGATATTCCTGTAATTATTGCCACAAACTTGTGGAATTCACTACAAATCAGTTGATTTTTATTATATTTAATCAAGAGTTTGGTAGAATTCCTTTACATAAATGATGTTAATGAAGACTTGCTGTTACTAGTTAGCCTTTTACGTATATGTGTAACACACAAGAAAAGCACATCCTAAATCGAATTGTCATGGCATGATGAAAATGCTTGTCTTTAAAATATTTTCCTTTAAAAAAGGTTTTTTTTGGCAAAGTGTGGATCACAGAAAAACTACTTTAGAATATTTTGTAAAGCATGACAGAACATCTTGGCCTGATAATTAGCAATGAGGAATTGCTACTAGAAAATGTGTGGTGTGCCACCAGTCTCACTAAATTCTGTGAAGTATTAATTGCGAAATTTCTGCTCACAACCCATTTTACTATCGAAACTTAGGCTACTCACCAAAGCCGCCCACTGGTACCATGGCTTCTGAATGGTCATTCTCATCCAGGTTGAAACCTCGGATAACAGTCAGCTGGGACACAACCACAAATGAGTCAAAGGATGAGCAGGTCCTGTTATCTAGGTTCATGCGGTAGCCTGTAGTACAAGCACAAGTGTATGCGCCATTGGGTCTGGGCAGGCAGAGTTGTTCGCATATTCCAACATTGTTACTACAGCCATTGGAGGAGCCAGCTGACTCTAAGAGACATTGAAAACAAAATACATGAAGGTAAAACAAAGTTGAGTTTATGTAGCACTTTTCATATTTTCAGGATGTCCCAAAGATTCACAACCAATTAATTACTTTTGAAGTGTAGTCACTGTTGTGATATAGGCAACTAATTTGCACACAATAACCTCCCCAAAACGGCAAAAAAGACAATTATCAATTAATCTGTGAAACATGAAGATTTATATAATCAATGCTTTTCAAAAGGGAGATTTAAAAAAAAAATTATAGTGTTGCATTGGCAATCCAGTGTTACCATAGGATCTGCTGTATAAATCACATCTCTACACTCATTTTTATACCTATTATAGGAGCAACTTCTATACCAATTCAGCTTGTAATCAGATTCACACTGATCTCATCTTAAAGAAGTATCTTATCTTATGCAATAAGCATTTCTCGTTTTTCTGCCTGAGCTAAAATCACATTATACATGTAGTTTTGGCTTTTTCTAAATCGATAATTGGTATCTAATGTGATAAAGTAATCCAGTTGGTTTGAACATTGAACTTAGAATTTTAAGTCCTACTCAGAACAGGTCTTTGCCATGGGTTTACAATCATGCTATCTCCCCCTTCCTATTTTTCACTGGTTACTTTTCTCTTGACCTTCAGGATAGAGGTGGTCTGCTGCTTGTATCAGTAGATCACTGATTAATATCCCTTTGTTATTAATGAATTGTTAAAACTCAAAAATGTGTTTTTATTGTGAGTGTGTAACAACAGAATGTAGCTAGAGATAACTGCACGAGGCCAGAAGTCTCATGAATTTTATTCTAGTTGATGCTGAGATAGTAGAAATTGGATGGGTATCGATGGCCAAGCCACAAATTTCTCACAACCTAACATATGTTTCAGCAGTTCTGGTTTAGCAAGTAATGCTTACTCTGCATTTATATTCCTGTGTGCAATGAACAGATTTCCAGATGACACCATTGGTGTGTGGGGCTTCACTGCTAAAGTTCTGAGTACTCTTTGGTATAGATTGTTAACATAGAGCAGCAATAGCTCTAACATTCCTGGCACAAATATGGAAAAACAGCTTAAGCTTTAGCAATTCTTCTGGCTTGACTCCAGTCATAATCTTGTACAAAACTGACAAGACAGCCACCTCTCTTTGATTTTCCACGAGGTGCACTCTGTCATGGAATAGGCTATCAGAGCCAAGTTTACTGGCCAATATAACTTTGCTCAGTGCCTAAACTTACACTAAAACATACTTTAACTGATAGGTGCTATAATGTAAGCTGCGCCTTAAGCACAAAAACAAAAGTCTGGAAATTCTGCAAACTTTTTTAAGAGGATAGAAGTGTAGCCGAACAGGCCTGCCATTGACCCTATCCCAAATCCCAGGGATGGGCTCATTTAAATATTCAGGGTAAATATCCATGCGTGTAAATGTGCAACAGAGGTGCACATCCCACTGAGAAGGTGGAAGTCAGAGTCATAGCCTGCTGCTCCAATTGGGGGCACTCAAGGCCCAGAAAGGGCCGAAGAAAAATAACAGAAATATTTTTGAAAGATGCCTCTCACAGAACAGAGGGTCAGCCTAGTTGCCTTCCTTCTTGAGATCTTCTTAACCTATCAGTGGTGAGCTGGGCCGAAGTCACCAGACAGCCCAGGAACAGTTGCAGACATAGCCCCAAAGTTAGTCAGGGATGTAGTGGGGGCGAGCCTAAGGAGTGCCTGATGCACCCCCCACCCCTTAACTGAACGAGCCAGATTTTGCTGTCAAAATAATGGTGAGGGTAATGGCACTCACTGTAATTTATGCGTAAATGGTACAGCAATTCCGGACGAGGAGCAGATGTGGGGTTAAATGCCAACATCCAAAAGTTGCTGTCCGAGATGCACCGCTCCACCGTTAGCTTCTTGAAAACAGCATTTCGCCGACTTCCTCACCATTGAAGTGTATTGAATGGTGAAGTTGCTGCATTTGTGTGGTAGATACAAACTAAACTCGCTGCAGAAAGTTAAGTCTTGTCATTATAAGTGTAAGTACCCTTTTAATGACGTGATAATTGTTAATTACTGCCAATCAGCCTCTCTGCCACTGAAAATTAACTATTGTAAGTGTGGAGATTCATTCCTTCAGGTATTCATTGTTGTTGGAGATTTTTAAAATGTCAAATTTAAAATTTTTAACTTTTTTTTTACTTTTCCTTTCTCTTTATCCAATCTTTATTTCCCTCTCTATTTCTCTTTCTGTACCTGATTTGACATTGAATGCACCCACTCTAATTTACACTTCCGACTCAGTCCTTCAATCCAATTGGTTAAGGAGATACCCAATTGTTTACCCTGTTCACTCAGGTCCCAGGTGCCCTGTTTCCCTCACTGTGCTGTTATCAGCTAACACTTTCAGCAACTTAGTGGTTAAAAATGTTTTGAGCTGAAGGGTGCAGGGACAAATCTAACTAACGGCAGATGTTATTAGATGCCATGCTACAGCAAAATCTGGCCCAATATAAAATGGTTAAGAAGTTGCAAAGAGCAGAAGCCTGGTGTATCCAGGTTCTGGCCCAAACTGCAACACCTCTGCTGGGATCGTGCCACAGTTCCAATCCCCATGCTCCTGACCAGAATTTCCACCCTAAAAAGCTTTTGCTGTTTTATTTTGAAACAATTATTTCATCATGTAATGTCATCAGACATCCACTAGGTGGTGTACAACCCATGCTTCGATTCCTGAAATTTATGTTGTTCATATTTCAACAAGACACTATAAAATAAGTTATTTCAGAATTACACTGCTAAGCGTAAAGCCCTCTACAATTAACTTAAGTATAGTGGGCAAATGCTTTGACATGTTCCTATGAAATTACTCTAAGGTATTTTAACGGAAACGCCATTTACTTTGAACTAGAAGACACAAGAATGTCATGCGAACGTGCTAAGCAGTCTTCTGCTAATATCACCAACAGTAATTGCTAGTTGATACATACAAAGAAAGGCCACATACACATGGAGCATCAGATAATCGGCAAATTCTAATACATCAATCAAATCAAGGCACTTAAATGACACGTAAAAGGTCAGCAGTTCATAACAATCTGAAGCCCAAGGTTAAACTACTGTCTCATTACATCCAACCTTTGTGATTTAGTATCTCACTCAATGCCAGGTTATTTTCAATATGAATTCATAAGAAAAATTCTCATGTAATACTCGGATTGTAATTTTAAAGATGTCTATCAGCCATAACTTAATTCTCTCTCATTCAGACCAATTAATGCCACCATACAATTGTACAATGCCCTCTTTCAGACTATTTACATGAGACTGCTGAAGGAGTTGGTTGAAAAATTTGCAAAAGTTTTGAAGTCTTAAGAAATTACCAATTGCACTAAAATTTAAATCTACCACCACCAGAACATGCAGATTTGGTCATTTTTATTATAATCCAACAGTTTGAAAGTTGGTCTCAATAATCCCAGTCACATAGATATTATCCTACAATTTGGATGTTCTTCACCTAAACTTCAATGCCGATTTAAGACAGGAAGCTAGCTTCCCATTTACACAATGACACTTAAATTTAAAACTGTATTTCCGTAACCAGGGAACTGTTGAATAAACTTAAAGCACCACAACTAGTTGATGTAGAGATCGCTGAATAATTGTAAATTACATGTTGCAAATTCTCTGATGTAATGCAATTACAAGTAATAGAAAAATCAATTTGAGCTGATGTCCTTCGATTCAGAATAAATAGATAAAAGCAGAGAATCTTACAGCGCAGAAGGAAGCCATTCGGCCCATCATGCCTGTGCCTGCTCTTTGAAAGAGCTATCCAATTAGTCCCATTCCCCTGCTCTTTCCCCATAGCCCTGCATATTTTTCCTTTTCAATTATATATCCAATTCCCTTTTGGAAGTTACTACTGAATCTGCTTCCACCACCCTTTCAGGTAGTGCATTGCAGATCATAACAACTTGCTGCGTAAAGTGTTTTATCTCATTTGCTAATGAATTGTCATAGCACACAACATGTGAGAAATGGCAAGTACCAAATTAATCAGATGATGTATGATGTACATAATGAGTTGCATAAACAGACTGCACATCAAAAGTAAATCACTGGGACTTTGAGGACTATATAAATGCATGTTCTTTTTAGTCCATGGAGCTAAATATACATAACTATGTTTGATTCATAAGATATTTAATAATTATGAGAGTTTTAGTTAAAGTAACTAGAAATCCAACTATTAGAATAGCTTAATTCTGCACACTTTACATTTCTCACTATTGTAGTGTAACTATATAGGAAATCTTAAAAATACTCAGCTAATTACAGATAGTACTCACTGTCTCGAAAGTGAACTCTGAGGCACTTCAGTCCTGCGATATTATTCCTCATTACAACTACATTTTCACCAGTGATCTTGTCCACACGCTCAATAACCTCAAAGTCATAATCCGAGTAGTAAAGGAAGTTCTCGTATATGGCTAATCCCCGAGGATGGGAAAGGTGGCTGACCACAGTCACTCGGTTTGAACCATTCAGATCTCCTCGTTCAATCTATATAGACAATATAGAATCAGCAGTTACACATGAATTACAATAATTGCACTACTTGAATGAGTATTATTTATAACACTACCTCTATGGTAATGCATTCTAAATAATTAATCACAAATTACTCCAATGTAAAAAGAATCACCAATGTTACACTGAAGAGACTAACAACAAGTTTTTAGCAACACAGGGGGTTGCTAGATGTGGGAGCACTGGGACACGGGTTACATGATGCCATTGATAAAATAAGGATTTTCTCGGTGGCAAGTCAGCAGAGTGCTCAGCATGGGGAGGATGAAAGCAGCAAGAGGCAGCAGGAGATAGCAAGAGGGAGCAGAGAAAGGAGAAAGTTATGGGTGCTCAGGGCAGTGGGGCCTGATTGCAGCAGTAGCAGGAGAAGTAGGGAATCTTGTAGAAACCTGTATTATTTAAAATAAGCATTACATTTGAATAATAGATTTTCACAGGTGGGAAACCCTTTTAAGAAATCTCTATACACATGCCCAACCTCAAGCCTCGAGTCCCAGTACACTTCACCACAGGCAAAACCCACATTCCCAGCCATCGATGAACACTGCCTTAAACTATTTCCATTTCAGCACCTTTAAAATCTATTTGTTAGTTTTAAAAGCATCAATAACGCTTGAAAGACTTTAAGCCAATTCCTGATAACAGCTGGGAATGTAGTTTTTGCCACTACCAAGGGTGAGATCTCTCAGAACTCGAGTCAGTTGTGGGGTTAGGGCAGGTGATGCAGCACGGAGGGGTTGTGACACAATCAGCAGGAAGAAGGGGAAGTCGATAGTTGCAATGAAAAGTAGCAACATATAAAAGGGCAGGGAGCATTGAGCCAGAGGCTCAATTTTAGGAGCTCCAAGGGATGCGTGGCACTGTGGAGAATGGTATCACCTATGTTGGAGGTGCTGCTGGGAGGTCTCAGAGGTAAGTAAAAGTGACGGGAAAGTATGACAGAAAGGTGTGACAGAAATAACATGGCATGAAGAAGCAATTAAGTGTTACTTGACAGGAAGCATGTGCTTAACCAACACTTTTAATATATTATAAATAATAGCCCACCCCCACCTTGAAAAAAAACACAAGCATTGAATCAACATTTAAACACATGAGAGATTGACAGACACTATTGTTCTTTTATAAATCACAGATAAATTACTTATAGGCCAATAGAAAACTAAAAAATCAAACCCATTTCAAATTTTCCTGTTTTACTGATGGCCCCATGTTTTCTTTATATGGCAAAAGGGACTGTGGTAATTACTACAGTATTTTCAATGTTTGAAGGTTACACTGAGGGGAAAATCAAAGTAACCCTGAGGCCAGCTGTAACTGAAAAAGAGCACAAAGGTTTAACCTGAATCATTAATGGCTGCTTAAGTCATCCATTAATGAGTGATAATGCACATCTTCTAATTATTATAGGATGTCTTTGTCCAGTGAACATCAATGCAGAAATTAAATTAAATCTTTGATGAGTCATCCTATATGATGAAATAAAATGTACATACCTCAGCTATGAGGTTTATCAAACATTGTTAAATTTGTTCATCTCCTTAAACCTCCTAAATTCCTTTCCCCTCCCAAAATTGATGGAATCAAGATTGAGGCCTGGAAATGCAAAGGAATCTCCGGTGGAACCACCAGAGAAACAGCGTAAACTGCTAGAAATAACTGATTAGGCTATTTCTCTGGATTTCTGCTGATCTCCTGCTGAAGTTACAGTGGGAAGCTGGGAGAACCCCATGGAATTTCAGACCCAAAATGTTTAGCATTTTGAATACGTGCCTTTCAGAACAAAAGAAAAATACATACCACACCAGTACTGGAAACAGCCCAGTACAGCTTCTGTTCCTTGATGTCAATAGTAATAAACTCTACATGATCCAGGTTATTAGTGAAGAGGACTCTAGCATTGGAGCCATCCATATCAACACTAGCAATCTTTGCTGGGATCCCACTGTCTGTACCTTGGTCAGTCCAGTACAACTTCCTGAAACAGATTTATATATAGTTCTCAGATACTCTAAGCATACAGCAATCAGTGTATGACATCAAAAATATAATATGGAACATCTTCATTGACAACGTGCCAGTGTCACAGGTATGAGTGGAAGTCTTTCTTATAAGGGATGTAAACCTGGTAATCTTTTGCTGTTACTATTAATGTCTTACTGTTGGTTGGAAATAGTTCAATATAAATTTATAACTTCAAATTTAATTTGTGTGTGCGCTCATGTGTCCTGCGCATTAGCATAATAAAACATGAGCATTTGTTCTGCTATTGATATTCCTTTGTTCCGGTGATCTCAGTATATTTCAGGATTGCGAATTATGGAACTGAATGCCCTAACACTATGTATCGCCAATCTGCATACCATCTGTGGTCAATAGGCCGAGCAACCTATAGCAAGGGATCTACCATTGTCATTCATATATGACGACACTCTCCCTCGCTTTCCCTTACCCCAGCCATAGGCAACTGGTCCCTACTTGGCACCTGCGATCAGGCCTCACAGAATGAGGCAACGGAACCAGTATCACTCAGTGGTGACGAGCATCGGTGCTTACATGCAGCCATGTATATTTATATTTTACTTTTGCAAAAGTAGTAGTGATTGTGAAAACCTTAACATATGTATATGTCATGGTATAATAGTATGTTTCAGCACAGGAGGAGGCCATTCAGCCCATCATGCCTGTGAAAGAACGATCCAATTAGTCCCACTCCCCTGCTCTTTCCCCATAGCCCTGTAAATTCTTTCCCTTCAAGTATTTATCCAATTCCCTTTTGAAAGTTATTATTGAATCTGCCCTTTCAGGCAGTGCATTCCAGATCATAACAACTCTCTGCGTAAAAAAATATTTCCTCATGTTGCCTCTGGTTCTTTTGCCGATCATCTTAAATCTGTGTCCTCTGGTTACGGACCTTTTTGACACTGAAAACACTTTCTCCTTAGAGTCATAGAGTTATACAGCACGGATAGAGGCCCTTCGGCCCATCGTGTCCACGCCGGCCATCAAGCCCTGTCTAATCTAATCCCATATTCCAGCATTTGGTCCGAACTCTATCAAAACCATTCATGATTTTGAACATCTCTATCAAATCACCTCTTAACCTTCTCTGCTCTAAGAAGAACAACCCCAGTTTCTCCAGCCTCTCCACATAACTGAAGTCCCTCATCCCTGGTACCATTCTAGTAAATCTCTTCTGCATCCTCTCCAAGGCCTTGACATCCTTCCTAAAGTGTGGTGCACAGAATTGAACACAATACTTCAGCTGAGGCCTAACCAGTGTTTAATAAAGGTTTAGCATAACTTCCTTGCTTTTGTACTCAGTGGGCTAGAAATTGTGTTTTGGCGCTACGCAGCCTCTTGGGGCTAGAAAATGGGCCGTGTAGGGCCCGTTGTTTCGGCGCTACGTGGCCTCTTGAAGTGCCAAGATGGCGTCTTGGCTGCGCACGCACATTTCTAGCGTGACGTGCGCCGGACGCTATCTTGGTATAGGTAGTAGCGCATGCGCAAATACCGAATGCTGGCAGAATGTAAAGTAAGGAGAAAACGGATACAAGCAGCGTGCAGCACTGATTTAAAGTGATAAGTTCCAAAATGGTGTCTAACACTCAACTCAATGCACAGTCTTAACCACGACCATCTGAACATGTCTTAAGGTGCCTGAAGGAACCCCACCAGCGCTATTTAAAGGGACCTTGAAAATTTACAGGTTAGTAGCTGGATTTTTACTTTTGGCTGCTGAGGCATTTGTAACTGTTTTTGGAGGTCCCCTAGACTTGCATACTAGGATGCGGGGACATAGCCTAACATTTAGAGCCAGGACGTGCAGGAGTGAAGTTCAGAAAAGTTCTACACGCAAAGGGTGGGAGAAGGTTGGAATGCTCTTCTGCAAACGTCAGCTGATGCTAGCTCAATTGTGAATTCTAAATCTCAGACTGATCGATTTCTGTGAACCAAGGGTATTAAGGGATATGGGGCTAAGTCGGGTATATGGAGTTAGGTCACAGGCCCACCATGATCTCATTGAATGGCAGAACAGGCTCAAGGGGCTAAATGCCACTTGCTGCCTCCTGTTATGCGCCACCTTCTCCTGCAAGAAAGCGGGATGTGTATTTGGGTGATGTGCCTGTCATGATTGAATAACTGCCAGTGTGTGTGTCCTGTGAGTTGTGGGTGGACGGCTTCCAACAGTCGTAATGTGTAAGGGTGAGAGGAAGCATCTGATTAGAAGAGTGGAGTACTGATGGAAAGAGTTTGTTGGTATGTGGATGATGGGGGGACGTAGGGTATGGAGCAGTGGTGTAGTTGGTAGGAGACGCCACTTGACAGTTGACCTCACTCACCTTGACCACTCGTGTCAAAGCATTGAACTTCTTCCTGCACTGCATCCATGTTTGTGGTGCTATGTGCCTGGCATTGACTTCGTCTCCCGCTGTCTCCTACTGACTTTTGAGCATATGTCTGGAGGGCCTTTTGTGTGACCCCCCCCCAGGATATAGGATGTCCCTCCTTTTGTCCACCTCTTGCACCAAGGCTTCTAGTGCATCAGCAGAGAACCTTGGTGCATGCACTCTCGCAGGCATGGTTCAAACTCAGATAGTCAGATTGTTGAGGTCTGGTATGCAGATTGGTGGATGTGGGAATTAGTAGTGCACAACCTTTATTCAATGTTTTAACATAACTCCTCAGTTTGTGAACACAGGGACGGGACCTGTTTTACGTGTGCGATGTCTGATCTCCCGTCAGACTCTGTGCAGACAGCAAACTGTTATTTTTAGCAAATAACAGGTACCGGCTATCGTTAAGAGATTTTAAGAGCCATCCTCCCTTTAAGAGGTTGGGGCTTCCCCTGCTGGTGGAAAGTGCACATTTACTTGAATTGTCGTGTCAGGCCTAGTTTTCAACTGCCGCTGTCAGGTAAGTCCACAGACAGGGCAAATGTCTCGAACTGCCTGCGCAGGAAGCACCAGGCGCAGGTTAATCACAGATCGTGATACCCGCGCCCGGTTTTAGGGGTTATCCAATTTAACCCCCTATGCCTCTATTAATAAAGCAGAGGATCCCAAATGCTTTTTTAACCGTCTTCTCAACTTGTCCTGCCACCTTCAAAGATTTGTGTACGTACACCCCCAGGTCACTCTGTTCCTGCACCCCTTTAAAATTGTACCATTTAGTTTATATTGCCTCTCCTCATTCTTCCTACCAAAATGTATCACTTCACACTTCTCTGCGTTAAATTTCATCTGCCACGTGTCTGCCCATTTCACCAGTCTGTCTATGTCCTCCTGAAGTCTGTACTATCCTCCACATTGTTTACTACATTTTCAAGTTTCGTGTCATCTGAAAACTTTGAAACTATACCCTGTATATCCAAGTCCAGGTTGTTTATATATATCAAAAAGAGCAATGGTCCTAATACCGAACCCTGGGGAACACCACTGTATACCTCCCTCCAGTCTGAAAAACAATCGTTCACCACTACTCTCTGCTTTCTGTCCCTTTGCCAATTTTGTATCTATGCTTCTGCTGTCCCTTTAATCCCATGGGTTTTAATTTTGCTTATAAGTACATTAGGCTTGTAATATGTAATATAATATATGCATTAACCTTTTAATTCCTTTCTAACTTTGCTTTAGACCCGTAAAATAATCACAATATTTTACCTTTCTGTGAACTACGTGACACAATTCTGCAATGATGACAACAGTCTCTCAGAAATTTCAATCAATTTAATTTCAGCTCTTCTTTTACTCACATTATCATTGTTTTAATGTTACTGCAGAGCTGAGCCGGAATTCGGACCTTTAAAAGGGGGGGGGCAGAGGTAATCCTGGGGTGAGGCATGGAGGGATCAGCAGCAAGTGGGAAGAGTTTTGTCGGGCCAGGGGGGACATACAGCACAGGACCCTGATGTGCATATTCCAGTAGGCTTTCGTCAGTTTCCCGACCCGTTCCAAGATCACAGCAGTCTGGACTTTAGCAGAAAGGGGGTTGTCAGCGCTGTGCCGTGATTTTCAGTCTGCGACCACCCTGTTCCTGCCTGAAGCGGGAACGAAAGTCTTCCTTGTCTTGTTTGGATCAGGATCTATATTGACTACTTACAACATAAAAGACCTGTTACATTTTAATTCAGCCCATTTAATCACTCACCTTGTAACTGAATCCAAATGAAAGCCACTGATTGTATAAAGTATGATTTACAAGTGGCTAGTAGGTAAAGATGGGTGCGGAACTGAGAATATTCTGTATGCTGAGCAATGAAAAGGTGAATAATCAGGGAGATTTTAAGAGATAAAAAGTATGCATTTTATTGTTCCATCTGCATCAGGTGCTTTTTATAAGATGTCTAATAGGTAAGTGGTTTGTCACATTGAAATTCTATCCAATGGGAGTGATTGGCAAATGGTTTGACACAATGGGATTCCATGTTTGGAACAGGTACACATTTAAATGTAGTTAAGTACATTTATATGATGTGAGAGAAGCGAATATATCCAGACATCAGTAAACTAATACATACATGCTGTTATGGGAGAGTTAAGCCACTAGATAGATGCTCGTTAACAGAATAGATGGTCTTTTCACATTTTAACATGCAAAAGATTTAGCACCACACAAACAAGAAACCATTATTCTTTTTTGTTTCTTTAATTTTACAATGGGCATGTTTTAATTTATAAAATGAATAAATTTGATGTTCCACTCACCCCCTTGCTGGATCTACTGTGATGCCCATAGGTGTCCCAACACCAGTCCTTTGTCCATTGTTAATTAGTAGTGTTTTTCTGTACTTGACATCACCATGCACTTTTACTACCTGAAAGAATGCAAATGCATACAAGAAATGAACAGAGGAAACAGCTTCTGTGTCACAAGGCTAATATATGCAAAATATTGAAAAATATTCTTACACACGACAGGTTCTGTGACATTTCAAATAATAACTCATAGCTGTGTTCATATTTTAAAAATCTTGTCATATAACATGTAAGAAACCCTTCCAGAAGAGTTCACAGTGGTCTTATAGTAGAACTGTACAAAGTTTCTCCTTTATAACAATTTTAATTCAACATTGACCAAACTTCAATACTACATATAAATATCAATACAAAACACAGGATATTTGAGTAAAATGCAATTTTGTGGCATTATCACAATAGAGTTTGTTCCAGATTCTGTAGAGCTAATGCTATTTAGTGCAATAAATGCATATGCATCCCCTTTAGTAGCAGCATTTGAGTTTTGGTGGGTTGGAGCAGTATTAACATTGCTACATTGAGAAGTGGGGAGGAGAGGAAGAGGAGAACATATTTGTCTCAATTTAAAAAATACCATACTGCCAACTTGGAGTTTGTCATATCAGCATTTGCTAAAATCTTTTCATTTTTTTTTAAAAACACAAGTTGATTTTCCATGGTGTTTCATTTAAGGGAAATCCAGATAAACACGAGGGAGAAAGGAATAGAGGTTATGCTGATAGGGTTAGATGAAATAGGGAGGGAGGAGGCTTGTATCGAGCATAAACACCGGCATGGACCAGTTGGGCCGAATGGCCTGTTTCTATGCTGTACATTCTACATAATATGTAATAATGCATTTGTGGACAGCCAATGGACAGATTTGGGAAGTTATTGGTAATAGCTTGGAAGGATCTTCCAATCGATTTTGCAGCAAAAAAAGAGGCTGCACTAATAGCCTCATTAAATATCCAGATTTTATTTAAATAGGTCCCAGCTTGGATCTTTCAGCTTTCTCATTAGCAGCACTATTTGCACATGTGAAATGTGCACAGCAGTGTGTGGATGGCCGAGCCTGTAAGAGTTGGCTTCTTAAAAGTATCATTTTTATACTTTTGGTTAAAATATTCTTTTTTGTTTACTTTATTATCTTGCTTTATCTGCAATATTTATTGGTGCCTGCATCTTTGCTGCTGTTCAGGCCTGAATTTTTTGCATTGTAAGACTTCTTTTTCCATTTATGCTTCTTACAACCTTCTTGCTTCCAGCTGCTATTTCACTTGCAGCAACCAAAGTGGACAAGATGAGAAGTCCTTTGATGGTTTTAATGGGGCTCCTAGCTTGTTTGCCCCACAAGAAATGTACTCATCACTTTCCCTGTGGAAAGGAACCATCAGACCAACAGGGCAAAAACCTTTCCCAGGTGGCAGGGTTCTCAAATGTGCAGAGCATCAGGATGGTACACTACTATGGCACAGTAGACTGTACAGCTTGGTGCCACCTCTTCACTGCTATCCTCCAGGAAGGGTACCCTAGAATGCCAAAAAGGGCGACTCTCATCACATCCACCTCATGCAGCAGTGTGTCTACCTTATCAGCCATCAACTGGGGATCAAGTGCTGCACTACTCCATCACTTGCTTAAAGACTCAGTTTTGTGTTTCCACATTGTGTTTCGTTTCGTTTCATTTCATTTTTGTCTGGCACATCTTTTTGTTCCACCCCACTCCCTCCAGCCCTGGAAGAGGCTCACAAATATTTAAAATCTATTTGGATTCTTTACAATATTTTCCCCCATATGCAGCCACTTACCATTAACTGGCCAATTTCCTTTAAATTTGGCCTGCTAGCCAGGCTTTCCACATTCCCCTATTAGACTAGCTATTGGCATAAGGCCAAATGATGGGTGTTTCTACTAATTATTCAAATTACCCACCTTGCAAAATTGCTAGCTTAGTGTGCGGTGGGTTAGATTTGTCCTGGCAGCCAGCCATCTTTCACAGGTTTTGTTAAGAGCATAGAATTAGGGCAATCATTTTAAAATACTATATAGAAGGAGTAAATCTCCCAGTGTCACATTGGTGAAAAAAGTCAATTTTTAAATATATGGATATAAATGTCACAGGGACAAGTAAGCCGTAATTCCAGCAGGAAACAGACAGATACATCAAGGTCCACCAATTGGTATAAAATGTTATCCACATAAAGTAATATAGTAAGCCAACTTGCACCATAATATGTAGGTCAGAACAAAGTGGCATTCCATGAACAAAAAAAAATTGCTTTTATACTGCATAATCTATTATTTATTCTGAAATTTGATAGAAACCCTCAGTTTTCTGCTTTTATAAATACATCATGCTTTTCTGCTTCACTATGCCAAATGTTAAACTTTTTTTCTGTGTAAGAACTGTTTGAATTAAAATTTCCTGAAGTATACTGACCTCAATGGACTGTTGGTCAAAGTTGGTATAATAGAGGTTCATAGAGATCCAATCAAAAGCCAACCCCATAGGGGAGCCGATGATGGAAGCCGGAGCAAACATAGTCCTATTGGTTCCATCTGACCTCACACGGTGAATTTCCCCCTAAAAGCACATAAATCACAGTAAGGAAAATCCTCACGGTCACAGAAGCAGGGGGAAATAATTAATGTTTCTTCCACACTTACAAATCCTTTGCTTACTAGTGTGATACTAGGCACACTCGCAAAGAAGGAAATCCTTAAATCCTCCTAAGTACTTAGAAACAGTTCACTAGGTCCAACACATAAGCCGGTATTAGCAAACTCCGTCCCTCATGCACTTAACAGCTGACGTGTCTGGTTCTCCAAGAATTCAACCTGTCTACCTGGCAATAGTTTGGGTCTGTTTTCAGATAGATTTTTTCCTTCACCTGTATTATTTGTTGTTGCCAGGGGAAATTATTCTAATCCCAAGTATTACAGGAGAAGGAAAAGCTCTTCTATTTCCATTCCACGAGCAGGTATTTTATCTAATAGGAATACCAATATAAATTAAACATTGTGCAAAGTTGGGAAATCTGTCTTCTATAGGCATATCAACCCTTCATGCAAACATCAGCCCTCACTTCTTAGGATTACAGAATCTTTATATCAAGGCCAACCTTTGTTTAAATGGAATCCCACAACATAGAGAAGGATTTCTGAACAGGACTTCTAGATACAGTCAACGTCATCCAAACAACGCATGTTCAGAGTTGCTGTACCTCGTCCAGCTACCTTCAGTAATCATTCCACAATCCACATTCAGAGAAGCTGTTATTAGTATAATCAGATTTCTTTGGAGTGGTACAAAAAGCATGATCTAACTGGAAAAATGATAACTTCCACTGAGAACATCCAGAACTGAGGCAGTATGTACCACCAGTCAAAATCCGGGCATGATACCTCCATGTCAAAGTAGATCCTCTGAAAAAAAATCAACTCAAGCAGAGTAACTTATTCCCTTCATCTGAATCCCACTCAGTTGTTATCAATTTGGTTCTTCTCATAATATGGCAGAGATAAAAGGACCAGCAAAGACCACAGAAAACAATAAATATCACTGCAGTACTCAGAGAAAAAAAGCAAAACAGAGCAGATTAACCAATCAGAAAAGGCACAAGGCCAGCAAAAAAACAAAAATATAAAGACAATGGCAAGAAATATTAATAAGCTAATCCTACAAGTAAGCGGTAGAATAATTGACCATAACCAAAGCCACAAAAAGGAAATATATATCCAAGCCAGAATAAATTAATAACAACTGATACACACAATAGCACAAGAGTTGCATAGGGCCAAAGAAATAATGCTAAACAGCACAAGAATATAGTCCTGCTTGCCCATAGTTACAGCAAAGTAAAACACCCACACAAAAGAGCAAATTAATTCCCTATGCCACTGTAAAATAACAAATGTTACAATGTAATAAGTTATAAAAAAACTGCTAGTATCATCAAAACAGTATTCTGTTATTTATTTGTATAGTAGATGACAGTATCTTGCTCGTAACACATTTTAGTTATATACTGCACTAAACACTGCCTTGAAAACAAAGATAATTGAAGAAAGTAGGGGGCAGTCAAATTAGTACATTGAGTCTTCTGGACACATTTTAAATTATGGATTTGCAAAATTGTCACACAATGTTTGTGCAAGCCTTAAATCCGTTCAAACTTGAGTTTAAAAAACTCTCACCACTGCTCTTACCTTGGATTTTCCTTGATAATTTATATTTTTATGTGTAAATAATTTAAAAGTGAATAATAAGGACATTGGGAGAACTAGCTACTGTTTCTGTCAATGTAAGGGAGGTAAATTAACACAATGATAATGGCAATTTTATTGAATCATCCTTGGTTAATGGTTCTTAATTTAACCTCAGCTACCTCAGAGACATGAAGTACATAGCACATATGAAATAAATTCAAACCAGTAGTGCAAACAGTGAGTTAAACAGCACTCATTTGTCATCACTTTCCAACTGTAAGTTTACTTCTACTTCAGTCAAGAATACAATTTCAAGAGAACTATTTGTACTTACTGGATGTTCTACCCAATATATCACCTCTTCTTCATCAAAGTCGACATCATAGCCATTCTGGACTCCAGCTACAGGAACCATGGCATCACTAGTTTTGTCATCAGGGTTTAGGGAAATGCCAAAAATGACGCTATTTCTCACTACAATTAGGAAAGGCTGTTCGACTGGAAATGACAAAAGCAGATAGATTTAAATTCTTGAGTAAATTTCAAAACCTTACAAAAACCTAAATTTCTACCAATAAGATGCTACAGCAGAGGCCCTCTCCTGCTGCAATTCATCTGTGTTAAAAAAAAAAGAGACCAGCCCGATGGATGCAATGGGGTTTTCCAGCCCTCCATTCCTATGTTCATATTGCTTATTGGTCATAATGCAGTGTTAGAAAAATAAAGCCTTGCTTACAGTTGGATAGAAGTCAGCTTCAAAGGAATCCACAAATTGCTGAAATCACATGTCTACAATGATTAATCGGGTCAAAAAAGTGTGTTTTGGGACAAAAACATTAAATCATCCACCACCATAAACTTAGCCAAGGGAAGTTCAGGAAAAGGAGGGAGAGAGGAAGATAATATCCTGATATTGTTACTAACATTTTTGAACCCACACATACAAATCCATTCTGAACTGACTTCTTTAACTTTTCCACCTCCTCCACACAACTCCAAAATGCTTCTTTCTACCACCATTAAAATCAAGACAAAGCACCTAACCCCATCCGGTAGCACACTTTCATGTAATGTCAAATATTCCTGAATGTTGAGTTTCATGAATCATGAAAAGTGCAATTATCATCTTTTCTAAGTCCAAGGGGCAGTGTAGGGACACCACAGGAAATCTGATCATGATATTTTAGAAGTTTCAGGACAGATAACTCATAAACTGGGCTTTCTGGTCCATAACCGGACAAGTGGCAACCTAATGAAAAAGAATCCTTCAGTCATAAAGCACATCATCATTGTATAGTGCCTCACATTAGATGATAACTCTGCCTTTAAGCAACAATTTACAGAAGATAATTATGAATAAAAAGCTACAGGAAAGGTAGAATACTGTGGGTCCCATGTAAGATTTTTTTTTCAATTACTTTATGAGACATATAAGTGTCAATAACAATGAACCTATTTTACTATGGTTTTCTGCAAGGCAATCTACTACATATAATTCTAGGTTACCAACAGGTCTGTCTCTGTGGTAGTAGAAAAGTTTACCAACCTGAGTTTTAGCAGACACAGTCATATCCTAAAGAGTACTTAAGATTTTATGTGTTCTTGTGTATTTGTATTTGACGCAGCTGTATTAAAGCTTTAGGTAAGCCAAGAAAAAACTTCCTGCTGAACACCATTGCTGGCAGCAAGTAGTTTACATTTTCAACAGGGATTAAGTTATCACTAAACTGCTACCAGTGAGGAGCAAACATATCCATTAAGCAATCATTCCAAATCTTTCAGCAGCAAATAAATCTTCAATATTTGCTGTTTTGTGCAGTACTCCCCAAAGATATAATTGGAGCAGCAATTAGACTGCAGATAATTAAAGAAATAAAAAGGCCTTTTATCATCTCTTCGCATAACCTCTTCCTAATGAGTGGGTCATAAAAGTTTGGAAATATTCCAAGAAGAAAAATACTGCATAATACAATTGTAGAAGTGAACAGACTTAGAAATCATAATTATTTTAATGTCTGAATTCTTGCATTCTAGCAGAGCCTCTATATAATGAGAGCAACAGTGCAAGCCAAAGTGAAACTCGAGCCTTTCATAAACCCTAGCAGAGCTGAGATGATGTATAATCTGAGAAAACACAATTTTATGTAGAAACCATTAAGTCCAACAGGTAATTGAATCACTGAGCACTTAAACAATGGTAAATTATTGCAAAAGGCACAGAGATGAGCTCTGAAGCCATTTCAATTTTATCCAAAGAGGCTATTTAGACCCATCCAATTTGTTGAATTTATAAGGACCAGAACAATATTCCCTGCCACGGTTAGTTCAGGCTCAAAAGAAACCTGAAACTACTACAGGAAGTAGATGGAACAAATCTGCTATGCTCCAAAATACAAAATAGCCTCCAAAATAGAAATCCAATACTAATTTCTGTACTACCTTGCTGTATTTATTTGTATGTGGAGATTCAATTAATGGGAAGACTGCTGGATTATCAACCATGATCTTCCCCATTCTTTGCTAACTTCAGACACAAAGCTCTCTCCACATAAAAGGCTTTGCGTTTTTCTTCCTGACTTCGCATGACTTGGAACTATTCTGTTACTTTATGATACGATTCAGAGGTCTTTGTTGTTGTCTCTATATCACATACCTGTTATTGTATTTTCTGGTAAGAGGTAGATAGTAATTAAATGTCCTACCTTTTACACAGTGTTCCAAATCCGCCATCAATTTCCAGCCTGAGGGGCAGACACATGAATAGAATCTAGGTGCTGATGCAGAAAGCAGACACAGGTGGCTGCAGGGCTTGGACAAACATGGATTCCAAGCTAAGAGACAAAACATACAAATATCCATAATCTTACTGTAGCTAGCACAGATGTCAGTAAGATTTACAACTGGAATTTGACTATCTTTTTAATATACTAACTGTCTGCATTAATTTAAGATTAGGGCAAAAATAGTGTTGAGAAAACTATATGCATTTTATGACAGAAGGCAGAAATGGGGAGAATATGAGCATCATCATATGATGGGAGGTGATCTAGAATTGTTGTTCACTTTTGAAACTTTAAATTTTACCTCTACTAAATCATCCCTATAAGGCTTGCCTTAGGATTCACACATAGCAGGTTACATAAGAACATAAGAAATAGGAGCAGGAGTAGGCCATATGGCCCCTCGAGCCTGCTTCACCATTCAATAAGATCATGGATGATCTTCTACCCCAACTCTACTTTCCCACCCTATCCCCTTATCCCTTGATTCCCTTAGTGTCTAAAAATCTATCGATCTCAATCTTGAATATAGTCATAACTGAGCTTCCACAGCCTTCTGGGGTAAAGAATTCCAAAGATTCACAACCCTCTGAGTGAAGAAATTTTTCCTCATCTCGGGCCTAAATGGCCGACCCTTTATCTTGAGACTATGACCCCTAGTTCTAGACTCTCAGCATCTGACCTGGTCAAGCCCCCTAAGATCTCACATTTCAATGAGATCGCCTCTTGTTCTTCTAAGCTCCAGAAAATATAAGCCCATTCTACTCAATCTCTCCTCACAGGACAACTCTCATATCCCAGGAATCAATCTAATGAACCTTTGTTACAGTGGAGTTGGGAGTTGCCAGAGAGAAAGTATTTACATTTTTTTTATTAGTAGAAATTGTAAGCAGATGTCGTTTATATGGGGGCAGCTGTATTTTGAATCTGTTCACCTGGACAGATACATGTTAAGTGTAAAAAAATCACTAAATTCCATGATATGACATTACAAAGATCATGTCATTCACAATTTCATAGACCCTTGATTAGACAAGTATTCATATAATTTTTGACCTACCAGGTGGTTGCCTTACAGAATGAACAGCAGCAATTCCTAGTGGCTGAATTATATTACTGATCATCACAGTCTGATTCTTTCCATGCCACTTATTTACTCTAATAACACGGTTAGATTGGCGATCAGTCCAATACACAAAATCCTCAAAAATGGTTATGGCATGTGGGTGTCGCAGGACCTACAACATAATTTGTAATTAATGAGTACTTTATATAAAACATATACATTTTATAGATGAACAGCTATTTTCTAAGTAACAGGCAAATGGTACTTGATTTACTTACCAAATCACTTGCCAAAACTTGTCTCCTGTTGTTTCCATTGTAGTCACAGTATTCAATATAATCCAAATACGCATCAGCAAAGTAAAGCAGTTTAGTTGGATAATCAATACTTAAACCATTGGGCCAGAAGATCTTGTTACTTATTAGGACAGTTCGCAACGTGCCATCCATACTGGCCTTTTCAATTCGTGGGTTCCTTCCCCAGTCTGTCCAGAACATTAGATGAGTACTACAAAGTAAAGTCAAATTTATAGAACCAGTTTAAAATCAAAGACAGATTTATTCCGTGCACAGGTGCAAATAGGCTTTTTACCAAACTTCAACCAAAGTTACGGCGGCAGAGCAGAAGAAGCCCTGAGGAAATTCCCGATGTAGATCTTCTAAACAGTAAAATTGATTGAAAGTGGATGCTTTCCACTTTCTAAGAACAGGCACTGAATGCTATAAGAGAGTGTTGGCAGACTATGGTTTCAGATTGCTTGATGGAGTGGAATACAGTTCTGCGTATTAAATACAGATTATATGAAGCCTTTAAAGGGAACCTAATGCCAACAGCAGTACTTATTAATAGTGAATGATTCACACGGGCTAAGGTTTTTAAAATGTACCCTTTGATTTACAATATATTATTGTAGCATTGATGTTTGAATACACTAATTGTGCACTGTACTGTAAATCCCTGTATAACACAATAAATGATAAACTCCTTTAGGGTTAAATCAATATTTCTATAATTTCCAGATTTAAAAACATCAAAAAATGTTTTGGACATTTTTATATCAGAGCCTACTTAACTAATTTGTCGACAAGTGAATCAAAACAGATACTGAAATATTTAGAACTTCATCTTAAGTAAAAAATTATTAGATTTCTAAAATGTGTTGCCTTCTCCAGGTAAAATTCAGACTGATCACATAGTTAGCAGCTGAGTGTTTAAAAATAATAATGATGATTGGGGAATGGTTTAATCTGGTATATTTCTGAATTAAGTTGTATTCAGGTACAATGCAATATTTCAATTATGAACTAAATGAAAAAGTGCCTCGGTGCATCAAATGCCACATACGGGTCAGTTAAACATTTTCTGAAACTAACATAGGAGAGTAAAAATGGTGGTGTGGGTCAAGCAACCGTTATGGAAACTGCCCTATTTTTCTTTCCAATGAAATCAATAGAAAGGGAAGTCAGGTGGTTTCAATAGCGGGTGCCCGACCCTTAACACTGGTTTTACACTCCGGTGGCAAGTTGAAAATTACCCCCATTACTTTTTCCATCTACTTACAATTCAGAATAAACACATCTGTTTAGTATTTATAATGCTGATTTTTTTTGATTAATATTGTATTAAATAATTGTCTTATGTCAACAGATGCATCAATGTACTATGTTACTAAATACAAGTTGTTTGAAGTTTTTAAACAATCAGCCGGGTTGATTAATATTGAATGATTCACTCTGCTGTTAAGGTTTTATAATAGCATTTTATGATTCAGAACACTAATTATGTACTAGAGATACCAAATAATCTCTCCATCAGGATGTATAGTTACCTCAGTGCCTTATAGTACTCCCCTACTGGTTACAACAATTACAGGAGTTTCCATTTATACAACTATGAACAAGAGGTACAAGATGTGAATATGATGGGGGACGGGCTCACCGTACTGGTGATTATTTTGGCGTAAGGTAAAACAAAGCACTAAAACCACCCGAAGTACACATACTCCTACCATAATTATTACCATCATGCCCTAAATCCTATTCATTTATCACTGATTTTAAAGACTGTTTAAAGAAAAGCAATTTTAATCTTATCTGTTTAAATTCAAAATAACTGCCACATTGACACTAACCAAAATAATTCAGTTGATGTACAGAGGAAATTAAACTGTGGAAACAACTTTCTGTTTTACAGTCAGTTCAATTTCAGAATGAATCAATGTCCATTTCAAAAATGCACTAAATAATTTTCCATACTTAAACAATCCTCATTTTTATCCATCTAAATTGTAATTTTAGTGAAATTCAACCACTGCTGGTGTATCCAGTTTTTCACAGTCAGCAATGTTATATTGTAAAATTCACATTAATGAGAACTAGTTTCAGATGCCACTGACACAAAATTAGTGGTTGGCTCCTGACTCCTGAACACACCAAAGTCAAGTGGTGCGTGACTCCCTCCTGAAGCCTGTCCCACTCTAGTTGTGCTTCATACGGGATGCAGTACAATCACAGTCCAGTATGAAGCCAGGTTTGAAAAGTGCTCAGGCAGACTACTGGATAACCTGACCACTTCAATATATGAATCTATTTATACTATGAGAAAACAGACATTGCCACCCACACTTAACATTATAAAATAGCCGCCAGGTGAATGGCACTCCGCACATGTATGTAAGCAAAGATGGTAAAGTGCAAGTCACAACCCAAAGTATAACTGCAGTTTTTGCCAGCTGCTCTTCATACTACAGCTACTGACCTCCAACCAGTGGTGTATGTAACTGCAGCCTTTACTAGAACATCACCAAACATTTCCTTTATCCACATCTTCCTGTTAACTAAACACTGTTGAACGTATGGGGTGATTTGGTACCTGAATGCTCTCCTTAATTTGAGTTTTCATTACAAAATACCCATATATATTAATGCTCTATTTCTCATATAGCCCTTCCTCTCTAACATACAGGCACATAAACAAATGCATTACTCAGTCTTTTTTATTTTGTCTTACTCATTTCTGGGATCCAACACCAATCCTCTGGGATTTGTTATATTATCACTGAGTAGCACAGTTCTGTGGCTGCCATCCAGCTTTGAAACCTCAATTGTTTGAAGAATGTAGTCTGCCCAGTACAGATTGCGGCCTACCCAGTCCACAGCTATGTTTTCTGTGACAGTCACTCCACTATCAAATATCTGTCGGCAAAGAGATTGGAGCATCAGTGATAATGCAGAATAGTATATCCTAAAAAAAAAGTAATCTCTGACATTATATGCTTTTAGTACTGAAGATATACTTCAGTTTTAACATTCCAAAGCTAGAGAAGGAATATCACATATCCATGAATATTTATGAATTTTAGCAAAAGATCGGACTATAGATCAACATGTTCTAATTAGATCATCTGTCCAAATCTTTGCAAACAGCTAACACAGAACATATCTTCTTCCCAGTCTTACATCCATGGTTCCACATTGGTCTGCATTATGAACTACATATACAACATGAAACTCTATTCCATGCAATTGCTTTTATCTACTAGAAAACAAAGAAACATACGTACAATTTTTCGGTCTGTTCCATTTTGAAAAGCACTCCAAACTTTGTCCTGAGCTACATCCGACCAGTAAATTCGACCAGTTTCAGAATCAAAATCAACTGCAGCAATATTCCTCCCATCTCGGATCACACTCTGAATGACATGTGGCCGAGCACTAATGTTGTCGGAAACTAGTTGACCTCGACTTGCCACCATTAATTGAACATTCGTTGAATCTAGATAGAAAATCAATAAAATATCAACTGCAGTGACAATGCAGTAAGAGCTCACTGAAAACTACGAGTCGCATTAATAACATCACAGCTTGAGGAATAGCAAATTGAACTGTACTACAGGCTGCTAGCCAAGTAGCCTCACTTCACAGAACCACTGTGCGGACTACTCTCCAAACTGTGGTTAGCGAAAGACGACAAGATGGCAAATAATGATGTTAAAATACATTGCACATAATGTATTACAGCAGGGTTGGTCAACTGGTTTAAGTTCAGGAGCCAGAAAAAGAAATTATACCCACCAAAAAAACTGCACATTTCCAACACAGTACACTCGTATGCCCACTAGCACTCCACTGCAACCACAACCAGTACAAGCATACCATGCAAGAAACCTAAAACCAAACTCACCAATATAACTCTTGACATATTTCTCTGTCAATCACTTGTCTGAAATCTGAATTGCACTCTTCCCCACCCCCTCTCTATCTCCCTCACTGCCAATTGGTTCCAATTCCCTGCTCCACAAACCCTGAATGTTGATTCCAGTCCAGGCAACAGCATCCTCCTCTTTGCCGCAGACCCCAACATGCCAGAGGCCTATGCTTGTGACATTAATGATACATCTACCCATCCACCCCCTCCACTGGCTCTGGGCTGATCCACTTCTCAGGATTAGGGTGTATGCAGCAAACCCCATTGCTTGACATCCAGGCCAACATCAACTAGTTTTATTAGTTGCAATGCAAAAACGCACTGTTTAAGTAACCTAGAATGGAAGGAATCATGCCGATTCCGATATCATTCCACACCTCTCACAGCATGTACAAAGAGCCACCCCCAAGCAACAGAAGAGCTGCATCTGGTTCTCAAGATGTCAACTGGCTATTGCCGCATTACAACATTTTGTTTGATCTGAAATGGTTCCAGGCCATCATAATTGAGCCTAGATTTGAGCCATCCAATTATGTCCAGTCAGAATTTAATATCTCAATTATACCAAAACCCACAGCTATAATCCAGGCTCAGTACATGTAAATGCTGAGTGTGGATTAGTGGCATTGCTCCAGTTAAACTGGGCATACTTAGCATATTTGTGCATCAGTACCAGCATGAAACTAACACGTAAGGCGGGTCTGGTTTACACCAGCACTCATGCTTTGAGTGAGCTAAACTCCCCATTCAAAGAAATAAAAATCAAGGGTCTGAAAATCTGCAACTGTTCTGGGGCATTCCTACCATAACTTGCCCTCTGCCTGCCCACCTGCCAATTCCAGCTTCGAAAAAATAGCGAGAACTCTGGATGTGCCCTAAGTGGCTGATGCCCACCAATACCAAGTAAATGAAGGGACTTCTCCCTGACCCAATGAACTATGGCAGGGTCAGTGGCAGAGGTCTGGAGCTGGTACATCTTGATACTTACACAAAAATGTTCCACCCACAGATTTTCTGGGCCCAAGTCTTGTTGAGCCAGTTTACAACCTTGATGAATCTAGATCAAGTGCTAACTCTTCCATTCCCGAGTTAATTATACTTCTTCCTACCATAGATACTGATGTATGCAAGTAGGGAGAAAGATTGGCCACATAGCAGACTAGAGCAAGGTGCTATTCCCTCCACCGGAGTAAATTGAAAGGAAAAAAAATTAGATAGTTTGAAATTAGAAACCAAATATAAAGCGAATATAAATTTTGTGAAATTGAATGTGGATTCCTGGCTTCCTTTAGCTTAGAGGATTGATTGTCTAGAAAGAGATAATGCTGAAAAGGTAAACTACAAAATTATGTCCCCACTAAAGACATTTTTTTTGTCAGGTCAGTAGCGGCCTCAATAAAAAGGAAGAATCACATTGTCCTTAACAGATTAATAGATACTGCTTGGTTGGCAAATGGGCACTAATCTTTGACAGAGTCTTGCATTTGAACAACTTAATTTAAATTGCAGAAGCACTACCTCAGGAATTCACTAATAATCGCTACTATGTAGAAATCCACAGGTTTATTCGTGGTGGGGGGGGTCGGACTTCGTGGTGGGGGGGGGGTCGGACTTCGTGGTGGGGGGGGGGTCGGACTTCGTGGTGGGGGGGGGGTCGGACTTCGTGGTGGGGGGGGGGGTCGGACTTCGTGGTGGGGGGGGGGGTCGGACTTCGTGGTGGGGGGGGGGGGTCGGACTTCGTGGTGGGGGGGGGGGGGTCGGACTTCGTGGTGGGGGGGGGGGTCGGACTTCATGGTGGGGGGGGGGGTCGGACTTCGTGGTGGGGGGGGGGTCGGACTTCGTGGTGGGGGGGGGGGGTCGGACTTCGTGGTGGGGGGGGGTCGGACTTCGTGGTGGGGGGGGGGGTCGGACTTCGTGGTGGGGGGGGGGTCGGACTTCGTGGTGGGGGGGGGGTCGGACTTCGTGGTGGGGGGGGGGGTCGGACTTCGTGGTGGGGGGGGGGGTCGGACTTCGTGGTGGGGGGGGGGGGTCGGACTTCGTGGGGGGGGGGGGGGGGTCGGACTTCGTGGGGGGGGGGGGTCGGACTTCGTGGGGGGGGGTCTACTTCGTGGGGGGGGGGGGGTCGGACTTCGTGGGGGGGGGGGTCGGACTTCGTGGGGGGGGGGTCGGACTTCGTGGGGGGGGGTTCGGACTTCGTGGGGGGGGGGGGTCGGACTTCGTGGGGGGGGGGGTCGGACTTCGTGGGGGGGGGGTCGGACTTCGTGGGGGGGGGGGTCAGACTTCGTGGGGGGGGGGTCAGACTTCGTGGGGGGGGGGTCAGACTTCGTGGGGGGGGGGGTCGGACTTCGTGGGGGGGGGGGGTCGGACTTCGTGGGGGGGGGGGGGTCGGACTTCGTGGGGGGGGGGGGGTCGGACTTCGTGGGGGGGGGGGTCGGACTTCGTGGGGGGGGGGGGTCGGACTTCGTGGGGGGGGGGGGTCGGACCTCGTGGGGGGGGGGGGTCGGACCTCGTGGGGGGGGGGTCGGACCTCGTGGGGGGTGGGGTCGGACCTCGTGGGGGGGGGGCGGACTTCGTGGGGGGGGGCGGACTTCGTGGGGGGGGGGTCGGACTTCGTGGGGGGGGGGGTCGGACTTCGTGGGGGGGGGGGCGGACTTCGTGGGGGGGGGCGGACTTCGTGGGGGGGGGCGGACTTCGTGGGGGGGGGGTCGGACTTCGTGGGGGGGGGGGTCGGACTTCGTGGGGGGGGGGGTCGGACTTCGTGGGGGGGGGGGGTCGGACTTCGTGGGGGGGGGGGGGGGTCGGACTTCGTGGGGGGGGGGGGTCGGACTTCGTGGGGGGGGGGGTCGGACTTCGTGGGGGGGGGGGTCGGACTTCGTGGGGGGGGGGTCGGACTTCGTGGGGGGGGGGTCGGACTTCGTGGGGGGGGGGGGTCGGACTTCGTGGGGGGGGGGGGGGTCGGTCGGACTTCGTGGTGGTGGGGGGGGGGTCGGTCGGACTTCGTGGTGGTGGGGGGGGGGTCGGTCGGACTTCGTGGTTGGGGGGGGGGATCGGTCGGACTTCGTGGTGGGGGGGGGGGTCGGACTTCGTGGGGGGGGGGTCGGACTTCGTGGGGGGGGGGGTCGGACTTCGTGGTGGTGGGGGGGGGGTCGGTCGGACTTCGTGGTGGTGGGGGGGGGGGGGTCGGTCGGACTTCGTGGTGGTGGGGGGGGGGGGGTCGGTCGGACTTCGTGGTTGGGGGGGGAGGGATCGGTCGGACTTCGTGGTGGGGGGGGGGGTCGGACTTCGTGGGGGGGGGGGTCGGACTTCGTGGGGGGGGGGGGTCGGTCGGACTTCGTGGTGGTGGGGGGGGGGGTCGGTCGGACTTCGTGGTGGTGGGGGGGGGGGGGTCGGTCGGACTTCGTGGTGGTGGGGGGGGGGGGGGTCGGTCGGACTTCGTGGTTGGGGGGGGGGATCGGTCGGACTTCGTGGTGGGGGGGGGGGGTCGGACTTCGTGGTTGGGGTGGGGGGGGGGTCGGACTTCGTGGGGGGGGGGGGTCGGACTTCGTGGGGGGGGGGGTCGGACTTCGTGGGGGGGGGGTCGGACTTCGTGGGGGGGGGGTCGGACTTCGTGGGGGGGGGGTCGGACTTCGTGGGGGGGGGGTCGGACTTCGTGGGGGGGGGGTCGGACTTCGTGGGGGGGGGGTCGGACTTCGTGGGGGGGGGTCGGACTTCGTGGGGGGGGGTCGGACTTCGTGGGGGGGGGGTCGGACTTCGTGGGGGGGGGGTCGGACTTCGTGGGGGGGGGGTCGGTCGGACTTCGTGGTGGTGGGGGGGGGGTCGGTCGGACTTCGTGGTGGTGGGGGGGGGGGGTCGGTCGGACTTCGTGGTGGTGGGGGGGGGGGGGTCGGTCGGACTTCGTGGTTGGGGGGGGGGGATCGGTCGGACTTCGTGGTGGGGGGGGGGGTCGGACTTCGTGGGGGGGGGGTCGGACTTCGTGGGGGGGGGGGGGGGTCGGTCGGACTTCGTGGTGGTGGGGGGGGGGGTCGGTCGGACTTCGTGGTGGTGGGGGGGGGGGGTCGGTCGGACTTCGTGGTGGTGGGGGGGGGGTCGGTCGGACTTCGTGGTTGGGGGGGGGGATCGGTCGGACTTCGTGGTGGGGGGGGGGGGTCGGACTTCGTGGGGGGGGGGGGGTCGGTCGGACTTCGTGGTGGGGGGGGGGGTCGGTCGGACTTCGTGGTGGGGGGGGGGTCGGTCGGACTTCGTGGTGGGGGGGGGGGTCGGTCGGACTTCGTGGTGGGGGGGGGGGGTCGGTCGGACTTCGTGGTGGGGGGGGGGGGTCGGTCGGACTTCGTGGTGGGGGGGGGGGGTCGGTCGGACTTCGTGGTGGGGGGGGGGGGTCGGTCGGACTTCGTGGTGGGGGGGGGGGGTCGGTCGGACTTCGTGGTTGGGGTGGGGGGGGGGTCGGACTTCGTGGGGGGGGGGGGGTCGGACTTCGTGGGGGGGGGGGTCGGACTTCGTGGGGGGGGGGTCGGACTTCGTGGGGGGGGGGTCGGACTTCGTGGGGGGGGGGGTCGGACTTCGTGGGGGGGGGGTCGGACTTCGTGGGGGGGGGGTCGGACTTCGTGGGGGGGGGGTCGGACTTCGTGGGGGGGGGGTCGGACTTCGTGGGGGGGGGGTCGGACTTCGTGGGGGGGGGGTCGGACTTCGTGGGGGGGGGGTCGGACTTCGTGGGGGGGGGGTCGGACTTCGTGGGGGGGGGGTCGGACTTCGTGGGGGGGGGGTCGGACTTCGTGGGGGGGGGGTCGGACTTCGTGGGGGGGGGGTCGGACTTCGTGGGGGGGGGGTCGGACTTCGTGGGGGGGGGGTCGGACTTCGTGGGGGGGGGGTCGGACTTCGTGGGGGGGGGGGTCGGACTTCGTGGGGGGGGGGGTCGGACTTCGTGGGGGGGGGGTCGGACTTCGTGGGGGGGGGGTCGGACTTCGTGGGGGGGGGGTCGGACTTCGTGGGGGGGGGGGTCGGACTTCGTGGGGGGGGGGTCGGACTTCGTGGGGGGGGGGGTCGGACTTCGTGGGGGGGGGGTCGGACTTCGTGGGGGGGGGGTCGGACTTCGTGGGGGGGGGGTCGGACTTCGTGGCGGGGGGGGGGTCGGACTTCGTGGGGGGGGGGTCGGACTTCGTGGGGGGGGGGGGTCGGACTTCGTGGGGGGGGGGTCGGACTTCGTGGGGGGGGGGTCGGACTTCGTGGGGGGGGGGTCGGACTTCGTGGGGGGGGGGTCGGACTTCGTGGGGGGGGGGACTTCGTGGTGGGGGGGGGGTCGGTCAGACTCCGTGGTGGGGGGGGGGGTCGGTCGGACTTCGTGGTTGGGGGGGGGGTCGGTCGGACTTCGTGGTTGGGGGGGGGTCGGTCGGACTTCGTGGTGGGGGGGGGGGTTGGTCGGACTTCGTGGTGGGGGGGGGGGGGGTCGGTCGGACTTCGTGGGGGGGGGGGGGTCGGTCGGACTTCGTGGTGGGGGGGGGTTCGGACATCGTGGCGGGGGGGGGTCGGACTTCGTGGGGGGGGGGTCGGACTTCGTGGGGGGGGGGGGTCGGACTTCGTGGGGGGGGGGGTCGGACTTCGTGGGGGGGGGGGTCGGACTTCGTGGGGGGGGGGGTCGGACTTCGTGGGGGGGGGGTCGGACTTCGTGGGGGGGGGGACTTCGTGGTGGGGGGGGGGTCGGTCAGACTCCGTGGTGGGGGGGGGGGTCGGTCGGACTTCGTGGTTGGGGGGGGGGTCGGTCGGACTTCGTGGTTGGGGGGGGGTCGGTCGGACTTCGTGGTGGGGGGGGGGGGTTGGTCGGACTTCGTGGTGGGGGGGGGGGGGGTCGGTCGGACTTCGTGGGGGGGGGGGGGTCGGTCGGACTTCGTGGTGGGGGGGGGTTCGGACATCGTGGGGGGGGGGGGGTCGGACACGAGGGGGGGGGGGGGTCGGACACGAGGGGGGGGGGGCTCGGACACGAGGGGGGGGTCAGCCGATCGCGTGTGTGGGATTGCGGCAGGTAGGCTTGTTGGGCCTGGCAGAAACACTCCTATCCCTCCTGGCCCACAAGCAGTGCAATAAAAGAACTTACCTGCTGAGCCTCCTCTTACGAGGCATGAGCAGAAGGCCCAGGAATCTTGGACCCCGGGAGTTAAAAATACAAAACATATTAAAATGGAGGCCCACTGCCTCCTTAAAAGATTTCACTGACCGACCCACCTCCTGAGAGCAGGTTGATCACCCGCCCCTCAACCTGCCTCCATTAAAACCGGAAGTGCACGAGTTGGGGTCAGGTTTTAGGTTTTTTTTTTTACAATTTTTACCTTCCCACTCAACCTGAACCCACCCGCTTGTGGGGTTAAAATTTAGCCCCTAGTATATTTGTGTTACAATACTGCAATTTGGTCTGATAAAATGCATTCCAGTAGAACACAGGAAAATACAACAAGCTTTACCTGAAGCTTTGCAGGTCCTCTCATCAGCTTCTAAAGTATAACCTTCATCACAGGTGCACCTGAAAGAACCTCTTTCATTGTAACATATCTGGCTACAAATGCCTGGTGGATTACATTCATCAATATCTTCACAGGTCTTGGAATCATTTGTAAGCTGATAGCCACTTGGGCATGTGCATTGTGCACCAAAGGGCCCCTGAATACATCCATGTGTGCAACCTGCATCGTTTTCATTGCAGCTCTCTGTATCTAGTTTTTGTCATAAACAAAAGCATAGAATACTTTTAGGACAATGCCTTTAAACCTTTATTTTTTAAAAAAACAGGCTCCACATTTCTACATAATATTGCAATCAAATGTTTAGTATGTCCTTCATGCAAAACAAATAACCTCGCAAAGTTAATTTTTCCTTTTTTGGCTAATTAAAGGGATAGGATCATCTTCCAGATGCATCTTGCAAGACTTAAACGCCGCAGGACCAATTTGAGAACTCGTAAGGTGGAGATGAGCATGTAGTACAGAGTAAATCTTAGAATTTTCTTTTGAGAGTTGATGTCTGTCACATTGGATACTCCTAGAATGATACAATGGAACTTCTGCCTCAGGAGACAATACAGCCTCTTAAACTAGTAAATTCAAGTAATTCCTTCTGCATACAGGCTGGTTTGTATCTTTCATATTTAGCTGTGCCTTTGGTCTAAAAATGCAATCCAGACAGTGCAGCTCAGAGATCACAGCGATTTCCACTATTAGTCATCATTGCCTAATTAGTTTGTTAATATTCTAAAATTCAGAGACATTAGTGGAATTTACAACTGTAGGATACAGGCACGAAAAGTGGGCAAGTTTGAATAACTAGTCTCTGAAGATTAATTCAGAAATGTTGATGTCTGTCAACTGAGGCAGTAAAATTAAAGTAGGCAATTGATTTTAAAATCAATGACTTCAAGAACATAAAATATGAAATGTAAATATTTAATTTATTCCCAGAGTACTTATTTACAAATTACCTGTACAACACTGAGAAACCATCATGACTTGTAAATATTGAACCCAAGAGCATGATTTAAGAACATAAGAAACTGGAACAGGAGTAGGCCATACGGCCCCTCCAGCCTGCTCCGCCATTCAATAAGATCATGATGTGGAGATGCCGGTGATGGACTGGGGTGGACAAATGTAAGGAGTCTTACAACACCAGGTTATAGTCCAACAGTTTTAGTCAGGTGAGTGACGAAGGAGTCACCTGACGAAGGAGGAAAGCTCCGAAAGCTTGTGATTCCAAATAAAGCTGTTGGACTATAACCTGGTGTTGTAAGACTCCTTACAATAAGATCATGGTTGATCTTCGACCTCATCTCCACTTTCCCGCCCTATCCCATATTCCTTGATTCCCTTAGTGTCCAAAAATCTATCAATCTCAGTCTTGAGCATCCACAGCCCTCTGGGGTAGAGAATTCCAAAGATTCACAACCTTCTGAATGAAGAAATTTTGCCTCATCTCGGTCCTAAAGGGCCAACACCTTATCTTGAGACCATGACTCCTAGTTCTAGACTCTCCAGCCAGTGGAAACAGCCTCTCAGCATCTATCCTGTCAGGCCCTCTAAGAATTTAAAAGTTTCAATGAATCACCTCTCATTCTTCTAAACTCGAGAATATTGGCCCATTCTACTCAACCTCTCCTCATAGGACAACCCACACATCCCAGGAACCAATCTAGTGAACCTTTGTTGCACCCCCTCTAAGGCAAGTTTATCCTTCCTTAAGTAAGGAGAACAAAACTGTACACAGTACTCCATAGTATAAATAATAACTATTGTTGTAATCAGAAATTTCTACAGTTTATATACATCAAGAACAATAAAAGCTAGGATTTATAATGAGCTCAAAGTCAATTGAAGTGAGGGGGTACACTACAAAAGCAGTAATTAAAACCAATCTGCATGGCTCTAAGTGGTCAATATTGTAATTTAGGATTTGTCATTGGGAAAGATCAATTGAACTGTGTCGCTATTCTGGAAATAAAGTGTATCCTACCAATTGTGGTACTCTACTAATACCTCACCATGTGTTGCTGCAGGAGGTTGCAAGATAGTCATGAGAGATGTGGTAAATTTTTTTTCCTCGTAACCCAGATTTTGAAGCAAATAGTGCTCTGCAGCCCTCCATGATAACACAGATTAGGGACTGAAATTTGGAGCTTCTGATTGGCATAGCTGTGTCAAACCATGCATATACCCACAGAGTCATCAGGTGACCCCATTCAAAATAAATGGGACTAACACTTCTATTAAAATAGTGAAGCAGAATGACATAGAAACACATTAAACGCTCATCCCGATATTCAGAAGTTAATTTTAGGCTCAGGTTTTTTTTTATAAAGTCCTCCTAATACCATTCACTATGAACGTATTCAAGTTTTATGGCAACGATCAATTTCAGGAATGTTTAAACTTGGGTACAATGCAGACCCTCATTCTACTCTGCTGGCTTCCTGCCAAATCAAAGAGCCAGAATTTCAAAGCAAACCGTAGAGATCAGTGCAACAGGTAGATTGCCCAATACAGAAACAGACCTCTGCTCCAGAAACTTAAACATAGTCAGAAGTTTTTTTAATTTAAAAACTCTTCTCAGTATGTCAGATTTTTTAAAAATTGCAAAGCAATAATTAAACTGTTGCATTCTCTAGGACAATGAACTAAGGTTTGCATTATACATAAAATATATATTTACTAACATCAGTTTCATGAGTAATTCAAGAATCTCATGTTTAAATATCTTTTCCATCCAGGTTACAAACTTGGTAGTGATGCAGAGAACGAAATACAATCTGCAGGATGTATTATGTAAGTGTAGTAGTGGTATCACTGACCTACATTGGCTCCCAGTCCTGCAATGCCATGAGTTAAAAAATGTCATCCCTGTAGTTAAATCCCCTCATGGTCTTGCCCTTCCATAATACTGCAACCTCCTCCAGTGCCACAAACCCCTCCCCCTTCAAAATCTCTCTGATCCTCCAACTCTGTCCTTGTGGACAACCCCCCTTCCCTTCACCCCATCACTGGCAGCTGTGCCTTCAGCTCCTAAGCTCCATGCTCTGGAATTCCCTCCCCAAATCTCTCCACCTTGTTCTGCTCCTTTAAGACCCTCCTTACAACCCACCCTGACCAAGATTTTGGTCACCAATCCTACACTCTCCTTCTTTGGCTCAGTGACCAGTTTTTTTCTGAATAGGTGTCTGTGAAGCATCTTTGGGCAGTTTTCTACATTAAAGTCTCAATATAAATGCAAGTTGTTGTAGTACAGTAGTAATAGTATCAATTGTAGAGTCAAAGAATCTGCTCTTCTCCTCCATCCTTCACTGTAGACATTTTATTTTTCTCTCACATATACACTTTACTGGGTCCTGAGTCCATTAGGAGTACGAGAAATCTTAAAAGGAATTTACTTACTGCAGAGTGGAGATTCATCTGCACCATTTGGGCAGTCTGGAGTACGGTCGCAAACCTTATCCAAATTCAGACAGATGCTGAGACCTGGGCACTGCCACTGGTTACTGGGACATTGAAATGGCTGTGTCGGGCAATCTCTTTCATCACTCATGTCCCTACAGTCATTATCACCATCACACAGCCAGCCTCTGAAGACACAGTTTCCATTATCACACTGGAAATAGCTGGCAGAACAGTTCTTTGGTGAACAGCTAAGATGTTCATCTGATCCATCAGTACAGTCTGCATGGCCATCACATTCCCAATTTGATGGTATACAAGCACCATCATCTTGACACTGGAATTCATTTTGGTGGCACATTCCTGGTGGTCGAGTGGCTACAAAAAGAAAAACAAAATTCAGAGGTCAGAGAAAGAAAATGGACATGCACTGCATCATAGGTTGGTGCATGCAACTGATGCAGGCGCTGCATTGCAATGTAAATGAGGTGGGGAGGGGGTGTTCCTGCCCTTTGTAGCCATAATCCAATGAAACTAATTTCAGGAGCACCAGGAACATTTTCAAACCGAAACAAAGCACAGAGTTACATTGAAAATCAACATTTGTTCAGCTCTAAATTGGTATACATACGACATCCTGCCTCATCAGATTGATCACTGCAATCAAAAACGCCATCACAGTGGTAGAAATTGCTGATGCACTGGCCTCCACCCGCACATCTAAACTCATAGGAAGTGCAGTTATACACTGTAAAGAAATTAATTCTAGTTTAGGAATCTGAAGCATAAAGTTATATTTTTCAAAAAATTTAAGATAAACTGCCTCTGATTGTGGCCATCACCATTTTTCTACACTTACCACAGCCCTGTTCATCCAATCCATCCAGGCAGTCTTCATCACCATCACATACGTAAGCTGGGTCAATGCATCGATGTTCTGGGCACAAGAATTGTTCAGGCTGGCAGGTACTTGTGAAATCTTTATTTTTAAGAAAATAAAAAGAGAAAACCGAAAAAAAAGCCTTAAGTTTGTATTTAAAGTAACATTTTATTTAGCTACTGTTGCAGATTTGTAGGTGATCATACCGACTTTACACACCTATTTAACTAGCACCAAACACAAGGAGGCTAATGCCCGAGTTGGTTAGCTCCTTACAACCTACCTCGTCACCTGTTCTAACATCTCCTTATGTGGCTCAGTGTCAAATTTTGTTTGATAACGCTCCTGTGAAACGTCTTGGAACATTTTACTACGTTAAAGGTGAAATATAAATGAAAGTTGTTGTTACCAACATATGGGAGTGTTGAAGTTCCCTCTCCACAGCCCTGTACTGCCACTATTTGTCAAATGGTTTTGAACCAGTCATAATAGAGCAACAATTATCACAATTTACCACCTTGACAAGCAGGTAATAAAGGTCTTGACCCCTAGGGAAAAGAAGCCAAAATGGATGCATCTGCTATTGACTGCAGCAAGTGTCCTTGTGTTATGCTTCCCCAGGACCCTCACTGGATAAAATGCGTAGTCTGCAATAACAGTTGGGGTCGATTTTAACCCCCAGCGGGTTTCGAGCAGGCGGGTCTTGTGGCAAGTGCAAAGCCTAAGTTTGAGGCTTGGAGTATTTTAAACACTGAGCCTCTTCTGAAAGCTGCTGGTCAGTTGCCTGCCTGAAATGGTGGATAGTGGCAGCAGTCTTCAGCCAATTCGATTCACTTCACTTGATA
Source organism: Heptranchias perlo (assembly GCF_035084215.1). Taxonomy (NCBI): domain Eukaryota; kingdom Metazoa; phylum Chordata; class Chondrichthyes; order Hexanchiformes; family Hexanchidae; genus Heptranchias; species Heptranchias perlo. The sequence continues at coordinate 37,494,302 of NC_090331.1, read as the reverse complement.
TTAAGAAACGGCTGAGTGCACTGGATACAACAAAGGCTATGGGACCAGACAACATCCCAACTGTAGTGCTGAAGGCTTGTATTCCAGAATTAGCCTTGCCTCTAGCCAAACTGTTCCAGTACATCTACAACACTGGCATCTACCTGACAATGTGGAAAATTGCCCAGGTATGTCCTGGCCACAAAAAGCAGGTCAAATCCAATCTGGCCAATTATCGCCTCATCAGTCTACTCTCAATTATCAGCAAAGTGATGGAAGGTGTCGTCGACAGTGCTATCATGCTGCACTTACTCACCAATAACCTGCTCACCGATGCTCAGTTTGGGTTCCGCCAGGGCCACTCGGCTTCAGACCTCATTACAGCCTTAGTCCAAACATGGACAAAAGAGCTGAATTCCAGAGGTGAGGTGAGGTGAGTGTGACTGCCCTTGACATCAAGACAGCATTTGACTGAGTGTGGGATCAAGGAGCCCTAGTAAAATTGAAGTCAATGGGAATCAGGGGGAAAACTCTCCAGTGGCTGGAGTCATACCTAGCACAAAGGAAGATGGTAGTGGTTGTTGGAGGCCAATCATCTCAGCCCAGGACATTGCTGCAGTGGTTCCTCAGGGCAGTGTCCCTGGCCCAACCATCTTCAGCTGTTTCATCAATTAACCTTCCCTCCATCATGAGGTCAGAAATGGGGATGTTCGCTGACGATTGCAGTGTTCAGTTCCATTCGCAACCCCTCAGATAATGAAGCAGTCCGTGCCCGCATGCAGCAAGACCTGGACAACATCCAGGCTTGGGCTGATAAGTGGCAAGTAACATTCGCGCTAGACAAGTGCCGGGGAATGACCATCTCCAACAAGAGTCTAACCACCTCCCTTTGACATTCAACGGCATTACCATTGCCGAATCCCCCATCAACATCCTGGGGGTCACCAACTGGGCCAGCCACATAAATAAATGTGGCCACAAGAGCAGGTCAGAGGCTAGGTATTCTGCGGCGAATGACTCACCTCCTGACTCCCCAAAGCCTTTCCACCACCTACAAGGCACAAGTCAGTAGTGTGATAGAATACTCTCCACTTGCCTGGATGAGCGCAGCTCCAACAACACTCAAGAAGCTTGACCAGGACAAAGCAGCCCGTTTGATTGGTACCCCATGCACCACCCTAAACATTCACTCCATTCATCACCGGCACACAGTGGTTGCAGTGTGTACCATCTACAGGATACACTGCAGCAACTCGCCAAGGCTTCTTCCAAAGCACCTCCCAAACTTGCGACCTCTACTACCTAGAAGGACAAGGGCAGCAGGCACATGGGAACACCGCCACCTGCACGTTCCCCTCCAAGTCACATACCATTCCGACTTGGAGATATATCACCATTCCTTCATCGTCGCTGGGTCAAAATCCTGGAACTCCCTACCTAACAGCGCTGCGGGAGAACCTTCACCACACAGACTACAGCGGTTCAAGATGGAGGCTCACCACCACCTTCTCAAGGGCAATTAGGGATGGGCATTAAATACTGGCCTTGCCAGCGATGCCCACATCCCATGAATGAATTTTAAAAAAGCTGGCCGAAGAGTGGGAGTAGAAATTTGGGTGGCCAGTTGGCACCAAAGGAAGGCTAGCCAGCAAGCAGGTAATTCGTGGGAAGTGGGTTTCAGGAAGTTCTCATGGGAGGGAAGGGGGTGGCGGAGTCTGGGGCAGGGGTTTCCTGCTCTTCCTGGTTTCACAAAGAAAAGCTTTTCACCTTGGAGGGACAGCTGCAGACCTGCTTGTGCCTAGCAGGAATGCCACGACGACTTCCCCTCTCAGCACCACGGTTAAAATTGCATCGGGGACCTATTGATACAATAGGACCCCGATTTGCAAATATTTATGAGGTTCCCGCCTGTTTTTGGTGGGCACCTGATCCGCCTGCAAACCCTGCAAACGATCGGAAATGATCGCGATCTGAGCAGATAAGTAACCTGCTCTTTAATAACTGCCCACTCACCCGGTTTCTGGGCAGGTAGGTTTAAAATCAAACTCCAAGTATTCCTGAACATTCGATTCATCCACTCTCCTCAGCTAAATGCATGGTGGAAGCAACCAATAAATAAACTTAAGTATTGCTGTGCTGCCAGGTTTGTTTCCTTGGTGCCAGCTCAGCGCCGGACTTAAAACCTATAGATCTGCATACCCCATAAATATGTGGAAACTGCAAAATAGCCTGCTTAAATGAATCGACCCCCCCTCCCCCAACCCCGCCAAGTTAATTAATGTTTTTCCATTAGTTTCAGCAACCCATTTCTGACATTGGTACCAAGCACTGGATATTTGTAACTTCCTTCTGCAATAAACAAACATATCAACCCATGCAACACTGCAATTTCTAGATGTCATTCCACTTTTGGAAACATTTCCGACTTTAAATCGTCGGTATGACTGGTGTTTCCAAAAAGTAAAGTTCATATATTTAAAAAGTATCTATATAATATTAAGTAGTGTTTTTACTTTCTCTAGCCTTGACCATATGAAGAGCCTATTAATTTTTCAAGTGCAGATAATGAACACACTTTTTGAGAGATCAATATGCCCTCACCTGGTAAGACTTTAGAATTAATAGGCATAATAGTTAATATAGGAACATGAGTAGGCAATTCAGCCCCTCGTGCCTGCTCCGCCATTTGATAAGATCATGGCTGATCTGCAATCTAACTCCATATACCTGCCTTTGGCCCATATCCCTTAATACCTTTGGTTGCCAAAAAGCTATCTATCTCAGATTACCCACTAATACTAAGTACTTTACATTACTATTACATATGGAATTGTTTCTTACAGTTCACCTATTTGCTAACACAGAAGATAATTTATTCTAATTTCTCAGTGAAGACTATGCAAATTAATAAAAAGTTACATTTTATTTCATTTTAAACAAAAATATTTGCTTTCTTTAATTGTCCATTTGGCAAAGGTGTTGATGTAAATGATGGCCCTGAATTTCCTCAGATATACTGCCACTGCACCACCATAATTTCACCAGAAGCGTGGCAGAAAGCTATAATTCCATCAACTATTAAAACAAATAGTCATAAAATCATACAAGATCACAACAGATCAATAGGTTACTTCATTTCAAAAAGTCCATCCTGTATTATTTCAACTTCACAGAATAAAGGGTGATACTTACTGCAGTTGAGCTCATCTGAGCCATCTCCACAATCATTGTCTGTGTCACATACCCATCTCTTAGGGATACACCGATAATTGGTGCAGGTAAAATAGTTTGCAGCACAGGTTCTGGGGCCAAGGGTTGGGCATCCCTGTTCATCACTTGCATCTGAGCAGTCATCTTGTCCATCACATCTCCAGTAGATTGGAATGCATTGGTGATTAGAACATGTAAAGGCTGATGAAGAGCATGTAGTATCTAGGTGTATAGGCATAGGACAAGAAAATAAGTTTTTATGAAAGTTGTATGTAATTGTATTAATGCCTTACTTTGCTTAAGTGGGTAAATTATTAATAGTTCCTATTTGTAGGTAACACTCACCAGAAGCCAAGACGGCTTTTCTCAAAAGGTAAAAATTCTGAAAATTTTAACAGCTTAGAGCAAATAGTGTATATTAAATAAATATGAAAGGCTTCCCATGTTTTACCCATTGAAACACCCATGCATATTGACTTCTAATGGATGCTTAACAAGGAAATATTTCACATGTCAACAAGACCCATGTTCTGAAACTTGTGTCAGAATATTTAATCTTGTATTTTAAGGACATTAAACTATACTTTTCAACAGTGAAACTGAACTGATATGGAAATATTTGGACCTGAAATTAACATACATGTATTGAAATCTGTATGCAGTGAGATAATGTAATTGCATATAACATAAAATCAGAAATAATTTTAAATACAATCGCAAAAATTACATTGTTGTCAATATCACATTTCAGTATAAGGCTTCACCCAGTGCCTCCATATTAACCTTACTCATTCTCTCTTCCATATAGTCCTAAAATTTGCATTATGGAAGCTTTGTAATAAAAAGCTATCAAAATGATCTACATATTTGTGATTTGACTATATTCAATAGCCTGTTCGTAAAACACCGGCATGTCAATTAAAACATCATGCAGGGTTTTGATAAGGAATCTAAACACAAGACATGGTTTCATTTTTGGAAGGCAAATATTTTTTCCAGTTCTATTCCCCATAGGAAAAAGTAGGTTAACACACTAACATATTTACAAATTTTATGATTTTAGGGTTCAAAGTCTGCTAGTGTCCCAACCAGAACACTGTTTGAAGTATCATTCAGGATCTATTAATTAAATGTAATGGTCCATAAAGAATCAAAATCAGTAGGTATATTGGAAATTTAATTAATGTGACAAAGAGAAGTATTCTGAAAACTGAGGACAATTAATCTCATTCTGTAAAATTTCATAATCTTTTATTTCTTAGCTCAAGAATGTATTAATTAAATGTGCTGAAAGGTAAATTTGATCTTATGCAACTAGAGAAATTAAGACCTTTTAGACAAATTAAATGAGTGCACTAAACTCCTCAATTGTACTGACACATTGGCTGCACTGTATGTAAATTTCAACAGTACGTACTTAAAGTTCCACAGTTTACTTCATCACTATTATCGTGGCAGTCATTAACTCCATCACAGCGATTGTCATTTGGCACGCATTTTCCATTGGCACAAGTGAAAGAAAAGAAGGCACACTGTTGTGTGGGTGGTTCACTTGATATATCTTCAATGCAGTTCATGTTGTTGGAGTCCCTTTTCATTCCATAAGGGCAGCCACAGACTCTCTGAAAATTGGGTATCGGGAAGCAAAAATGACTGCAGTCTCCATTGGGGTTTGTTGGTTTGTTACAGTAGTTGGATCCTATATTGTAAAAACAGCAAAATGTCTATTAGATATATGTGGAAGATACAAGGACTTCAAAACAAGACCCAAGAAATTGCTTTATTAATATGATCACTAATTAAAATAAAAGCTTCCCTGTATTAAGTCAGATGGAAATTACTAAATAATATTGGGAGCAAAATTCTACAAAAAAAAAAGCAATCATAATGAATTTTTCACTAAGCTTATCAACAGGAGTGTTTTTCTCTCTATCATGTCTACGGGCTCAAAATTCCAGTTGGGCCCAAGGACGAAGAGTGGGCAGATTCCTCCATTTGTGGCCGGAATTTGAGGAGGAACCCGGTTTTACCAGGATTCTACCCCGTTTCTTCTATTTTGTACCAGAAGTGTGGGCAGATTTTACACCCTCTTACGTCAAGGGTGCATGTCTGGGGTGTTCCCAGGTTATGCTAGAAGGCCATTATAAAGGCTGAAGAGAACTTTTGCCAGCTGAGACATGGTGTGCATCCTGTTGAGGTCTTTTGAAAGGTCCCAGGCATTACCCAGAGCAAGGAAATCAATCCCAGCGTGGATGAATTACTTTCTATCTGGAGGCAGAATGGCTTGTTTTGCAGGTCTACTCTATTGCTGCTCATTTTTTTTTCAGTCAGGGATAGGCCGTGAATCACAATTTGGGATGGGGCCTACCCCTTTGTGCTTGGGGAAATGGGGGTTCTGCTCCACCACACTTGCACTGGTGGAACAGGACCCACAAATTTTCAGGGCCTAAGTGTTTTGGGGGAAGATTCCTTTGTTTAGCATTACCTTGCCCATAATTCCCTGACTGAAAAAAAGTGAGCAGCAATAGGCTAGAGCTACAAAACGAGCCGTTCTGCCTCCTGATAGAAAGTAATTGATCCGCGCTGGGATCAATTATCTTGCTCTGGGGAATGCCTGGGACCTTTCAAAAGACCTCAAAAGGATGCACACCACATCTCAGCTGGCAAAAGTTCTCTTCAGCCTTTATAATGGCCTTCTAGGTGGAATTCCCAGTGTAACCTGGGAACTTTATCTGTTAGTTCAATAGGTTTCCTCAGAAAAAACTTAAAATATATAATTTGCATATTTATACATACCAGTCTGGACAGAAGCATCAAATGATTTTACATGCATAATGTTGTTGATGCCTCTTCTGATAATAGATATCCCACCGCCATCAGTTTTCCGCACACGAACAATTCCATTCAGCCTCCAGTCAGTAAAGTATGCATAATCTGCAGAGAAAAGCCAATCAAGGACTGTTTAAGACCAACCTAGTTGATGTAGTTTTGTTCTGCATAACAAAATGAACACAACCGTACATCGAGAGAATCTTCAAATATATTTTCTCAAAAATGTATTTTTTTTACAGAAAGACTAATGGCTTTAATATTTTAGAGAATAGCAACTTACCACCAAACACTGTAAGACCAAAAGGATGTGACATTTGGTTAATTCGGTTGAGAGTCTGTCTGTCTAAACCACTGAAGGAACTGTGCTCAATTTTATCAAAAAAGGCATCCACCCAATAGAGACGTAGAGAACTAGAAAAGCAGAAATCTTTGATTCAGCTCAAATGGAAAGTAAATCACTTGCGTAAAATGATGCACTGAATTCAAAACATACCCACAGAGATTTAAAAAAATTAATTCAGTGTTATAATAATCTGCTTAACAAATGACTGTCTCAAATAGACATGAGACCTCCATAAGAACTGGGACTACAGACAACAATACCAAAGCCCAGAAAATAACTAGCAGCATATGGGACCCGAGATTGTGGGTAATGGAATGGCTGAAAACAGGTTATGTAAAAATTTATTCATCATTTTGTGGCTATACTTTAGACCAGTATCAAATATGTATTCCAGTGTAACCTAAAAAATTTTACTTATACATTCACTAGAAGGGATTATTTAATCACTAATGTAAATATCACTTTTTGATTTTCTCTTCCCCTTACAGCAGCAGTGTTAAATTCCTGTTTTAATAAAAACCATTAGAACGCTTGTTTTTATTCAACAAGCAGCTAATGAAGCACTTTTTAAAATTGAAACAATTCAAAAGGCAATATAAACGAGAGGGCACAATTCAAAAATGGGTACAGGAACAGAGAGATCTGGGGGTACATGTGCACAAATGTGGCAGGGCAGGTTGGGAAAGCGATTAAAAAAGCATACGGGATATTGGGCTTTATAAATAGAGGTGTTGGCTAGGGGCTGCAGAAAGTAACCTGAGGCATCAGCTGCTGACACAGACAAGAATGACTTTTGAACTTAAGTAACCTGGGTTCAGTCCTGGCCTTAGCTGGCTGGAACCGGTTTGAATTAACTAAGTTTTGTGAAAGACAAAGGAAATGTGATAAGACACAAGTCCTTATTTAGAAAAGGAGTAATGAGGTAATGCTACCTAAGTCCTTGGGACAGAGCCAATGAGGAGGAGACACATGCAAAAAGCAAGTAGGCCTAAACCAAAGGGAGAGAGACAGCACAGCTTGAAGAGATAAGATTCGGAATAAGAATGAAGGATCTGAGGCGTGGAGCCAGAGCGAAGACTCTGGAGACCAACCATCGCAGAAGTGGAAGACCCTACGTCAGGGAAGTAGAGACGACGTCGAAAGAGAGAGAGAACGGAACGCCTGGCCAGCGTCAGTTCTCCTTTTCGGGTATTATCCTTTATATTCTGTGACCACTTGGAGTGTCAGAGAAACCTAGTGGGTGTGCGTTTAGATGTTAGTTTGGGTAAAAGACTGTATAACCTGGTGTAAACTGCATGCCTATATCTAACCAGACGTATAGGCTATATGTATATGATCTAACGGCGTGAATAAAGTGAATTGAGAGTTAAGAGAGAATTGACTCTTCTCCTCTTTGTACTAAGCCAGTAACCATAACCGGTGACCTCCGGTCAACAGAGGCATAGAGTACAAAAGCAAGGAAGCCATCATGAGCCTTTCTAAAACATTGGTTCGACCACAACTGGACTATTGTGTCCAGTTCTGGGCACCACACTTTAGGAAAGATGTGAAGGCCTTAGAGAGGGTGCAGAAAAGATTTACTAGAATGATTCCAGGGATGAGGGACTTTAGTTACATGGATAGACTGGAGAAGCTGGGGTTGTTCTCCTTAGAACAGAGAAGGTTGAGATGAGCTTTGACAGAGGTATTCAAAATCATGAAGGGTCGAGACAGAATAGATAGAGAGAAACTATTCCCATTGGCGGAAGAGTCAAGAACCAAAGGACATAGATTTAAGGTGATTGGCAAAAGAACCAAAGGTGACATGAGGAAATACTTTTTTGATGCAGCGAATAGTTATGATCTGGAATGCACTGCCGGTTGGGGGGTGGGGGAGGGGTGGAGGCAGATTCAATCATGGCTTTCAAAAGGGAACTGGATAAGTACTAGGAAGGAAAAAACTTGTAGGACTATGGGGATAGGGCGGGGGAGTGGGACTAGCTAGATTGCTCTTGCACAGAGCCGGCATGGACTCGATGGGCCAAACGGCCTTCTTCCGTGCTGTAACCTTTCTATGATTCTAATGATTTCAAACTCAATTTTCATTTCTTACTTATAGAAAAATGAGACCTTCTCCTGTTTCTTTTTTAAAAGAGAAATTTCTCCCCGTGTCTCACAGCTATGTGACAAATACCATTCCTAGTTAAAATGATGGGTAGACAACCTAATAAGATCCCTTTTTATAGTGCTGTTGGACCAGCCATGATCAGATGAGTGAGAGGGTAGAAAGTGACTAATGATACATTTTTCCTTCCCACCTATGGAGGAGTGCTTCGCCTGCACTGACTATCCCCTGAATGTCTTGGTTGAAATCAGAAATCATGATGTAGAAACTTGCATCCTAGTACTCTATGAGGCTTAATACTGTCTAATCAAAGAAACTATGATCATTTATTTTCATTAATATTCATGTTCATTTTCTAATGTCAGAGCAAATATAAAGCCTGAAAATCTGCTTTCACCTCAAGCTGACTATTTTTCGCCATTAGCAAATGGAGGAAAACATACCCCTATGAGTCTGCTAGCTGCAGAATTAGCCTTTTGAATTATCAGCTTGGCTTACCTCCAGTCAATGGCAAGCCCATTTGGCCAGCCTAATGTTGTATTGACTATTGGCATTGCATTTGACCCATCACCCCAGGCTCTCATGATTTTTGCAGGTCTGTACCAGTCTGTCCAGAAGATATAGCTGTAAGTAGACGTAACAGTGGTAAATTGAATACTTAAAGATTATAACCAGATGAAGCGCCTATTAAATCTATGAAAATTACTCAGAATTCCATCCACGATATTTAACAGAAAGAAAACTCCTCATATGAATACTGAAGTTTTTATTTACCCCATCAATGGATGCACAACAATAGATCTAGGATTGTTCAAGTTCTCAACAATTGCTCTCCTGGATTTATCAGCCAGTCTCAGGACAGAGATGCTGCTATAGCGTGCATCAGTCCAGTAGAGATTCCTTGAAATCCAATCAAAAGCCAGATCTTCTACTCCATCCACTCTATTGGCAACTAGGACTTCCCGGCCTAAATATCAGGCAGAAAACTAAGCATTATTGATTTTAATACTCAAATTTTCTCATCGGTAGATACAGAATTCTGCTGGCAAGCCCTTAGCTGGGATTATAGTAAGAGAGAAAGAATGAGAGTGGGAGGGAGCGACACTGAGCAAGAGAGAGCAAGAAGAACAAACTCAAATCCAGGTCCCAGAAGTGAACAGAGTGCACCACCCAGTCTCCATTCCCTAAGCCTATTTTTAACAACTACTTCCCCTATCACACATGTTGTAGTCAGGAATGGAAAAAAATACCAGCTCATCAAAGTGTAAGTCCACAGGTCAAATTCTCAAATTAACTAAACTCTAACCTCAATCCCCATCTATGGTACATAGGCAAGTGCATCTTATGCTATTTGTGAAAGCAAAAGATTCCAAAACAAATGTTTACTCCTTTGGAAACTGGGCAGGTTTATGTCCTTAAAAATTGTCGGAATTTCACTTCAAGCTGAGAGAGTATCCTTAATTACAGCTTTAGAAGGATAGTAAGGAACCAATGAGATTATGAGAATGTCTATAGGTATGGCAGAATAAAAAAGGATATAAATAGACAGATAAAAACACAAGTGAAAGTTAAACATGTGTAAAAACAAAACCATAGATATTCTAATCTTGTAATATTTTTATATTTACAGTACAATGTAAAAATAACACTTGTATGCTGATTACATGCATTTTATATATAGTATGTAATTTTGAAGAGAAAACTAAGCATTTATAAAGAATATACAATATTTATATCGTGGCTATCTTATAAAATTTTGAAAGAGTGTGAGGTGTCTATATAGTGTTTAAGAAGCAGAAACCACATTCTTTCCATTGGAAAAGATGTGAAAAGTTGATTATTATATTGATTTGATCATTACCTGTTCCATCGATTTTCTGTTTATAAATCAGGTCCGTCTTTGTATCTGAGAAAAAGATCGTCTCCAGTGCTGCATCAAAATCAAGTCCTACAAAGTACGAGGGGCTCGCTGTCACAGGCAGGATGATATCTTCCTGGGTGGAGATATTGAAAGGGATTCCACGCACAGCCAGCTGGGATGAAAATAGTAGGAACTGGGTCACTGCTGCAGAAGACAGAACATAAAATGTTCACAATGTTCTTCAATTTGACACAGGGAGTCAATACCAAGTGCTATATTCAGATCAAGCAGGATTACAGAGCAGAGGGATAAGTGGATCAAGGTGGAGGAATGGAGGAGACAGATGGGAGTGAGAAGCAGGAAGAAAGTGGAGGGAAGGGGGGATGGTGAAGAGGTGGAAAGCAAGGGAGAAGGGAGGAGAGGAGGTTGGAGAGGAAAATGGGAAGGGGGAGAAGGGACAGGGGACAGGGAAGGCGATGGGGAGAGGGGTGGAGGAAGAGCAGGAGGAAAGGGAGAAGGTGGAGGAGTGGGACAATGGGGAGGGGGATGAGGAGCAAAGTTTAAACTTATGAACCACTGGGTAAATTTGTTGATCCGTGGGAAGCCAAGCTCGAAGGGAGAGATGGGTCGGATAATAGAGGCTACAATGTCCTAGGCCTATCTCCAACCTACGCTCCCGTCAAATATAGCTTCTCCGCTGGGAGTATGGGAGTGCTGAATTTACCCTCATTTTCCAGTCTTTGCATTTTTAGAAACATGAAGGTGGAAATCATTTAACTGTACAGTAGGGGAAATAATCTAATAATGTTACAAACCATATTGTTTCAAATTTATAAAAACTGTGACACTAGGCATCCAGGTCAGGCTAATCAGAAATGTAATTGTATTGTCAGTAATCTAATGTTCTACAAATATACAAACAGCACAAATTCTGCATTATATATCATTAACAGGAATAAATTATAATAATTTGACATTTTCTAATTATACTGCTTTCAACACAAGTATGTTTTTTTTAAATGAAAAACAGATAATATATAGCAAAAGTAAGTGTAAGTGCACTAGCCATTTTTTTTAAAAAACTGTCTGACAGATCTGAAAAGATATGCAATTTTTCACCCATTCAGCCATGGCTCCGTGGTAGCACTCTCCCTCTGAGTCAGAAGGTTATATGTGCAAGTCCCACTCCAGAGACTTGAGCACATAACCTAGGCTGACACTTCAGTGCGGTACTGAAGGAGTCTTTCAGAGGAGACATTAAACAGAGGTCCTGTGTATCTTCTCAGGTGGATGTAAAAGATCCCATGGCACTATTCGAACAAGAGCAGGGCAGTTCTCTCAGTGTCCTAGCCAACATTTATCCCTCAACCAACATCACTAAAACTGTTTGATTGGTCATTTCCCTCCTTGTTGTGCGCAAGTTGGCCGCCCCATTTCCCTACATTACAACAGTGACCACACTGCAAAAAGTACTTTATTGGTTGTAATGCACTTTGGGATGTCCTGAGGTCATATAAGTTCATTCTGTCATGTTTTCTTTCCTTGCTGCACAGCAGTTCTTTGTTCATAGCAGTTTTCTATGTGATACACTGACTGGCTCATAAAGTAGCTTTGTGTTGTGCTTCATTCAGGCCATGGCATTCCCTAGCATGTAATTCATTTTTGAGTTCATACTAAACTACTAAAGTACTAGGAGGTTAGTGAAGGTACATGTAAATAAACAATGAAAGGAGGCTGTAGGGTATCTCAATGGAAATTTCTGGAGATAGTCCTTGCGCATTTTGCAGAGTAAAAGAATTTGAAGACCATTCTCATACCATAGCAATGTTTCCCATCACGGTGAAGATCAAAACCCAGTTTGCACCTACATCGGAAGCCCAGGCCGTCATTGTCTGTTCCATGGCTGAGTATGCATATATGCTCGCATCCACCATTATTACTGCCACATGGATTCCTCACTAAAATCAGCAGATACGAAACAGACCAGACATTAGATTTAAGCATATGATTTTTTTTAAAAAGAAATGTCGTGCTGCATACATTGCATTACAGTGTAGAAACTGTATTATATCAGCGTGGAGTTAATTATAGTACTTTATCAATAGTGGGAGTATTGGGAGGTCATGTTACCTAGTTGCAACATAGCTAAATAGGACAGACTCATTGGACCATTTACTGTCTGTCTTTTTCATCTGTAGCATAGGACTATTATCATCTCATAGAAAGTCCTAACATTTACAAAAGCAATTATTGCCAGCTTAATGGTAGTAAGTGAAGTCAAATATATAATGAAAATATACTTCCTAAAAATGCACAGATTAGCAAGGCCGCTGAATTAAAAGAAAAGTGCAATTAATGGTTAACAGTTGGGTAACTTTTGACTTTTAGGAACATTGGCTTACTCCTATTCCTTTCAGCCTGTTGAACCTGTTCCACCATTCAATGAGATCATGGCTGATCTGTATCCTAACTCTATCCACCCTCCTTGACACCATATCCCTTAATACCCTTGGCTAGCAAAAATCTATCGATCTCAGACTTAAAATTATTAACTGAGCTAGCATCTACTGCTCTTTGTGTGAGAGAGTTCCACATTTCTACCACCCTTTGCATGAAGAAGTGTTTCCTAACTTCTCTCCTGAATGGCCTGGGTCTGATTTTAAGGTTATGTCCCCTTGAACTCGACTCCCCCACCAGTGGAAAAAGTTCCTACCTACCCTATCAATTTCTTTCAAAATTCTAAAAATCTCAATCAAATCACCCTGTAACCTTCTATATTCCAGGGAATCTAACCCTTGGAGCCCTGGTAACATTGTGGTGTATCCGTGCTGCACTCCTTCCAAGGCCAATGTATCCTTTCTAAGGTACGGTGCCCAGGACTGTACACAGTACTCCAGATGTGGTCTAACCAGGGCTTTGTATAGCTGTAGCAAAACTTCCTCCCCTTTATATTCTAGCCCTCTAGTTATAAAGGCTAATATTCCATTAACTTTTTTGATTATTCTTTGTACCTGACTACTATATTTTAGTGATCTGTGTACATGGATCCCTAAATCTCTGGACTTTCACTGTTCCTAGCTTTTCACTATTTAAAAATACTTGGATAGAACCATAGAAAAGATACAGCACAGAAGGGGGCCATTCGGCCCATCGTGTCCACGCCGGCTCGAAGAACAACCAGGTGCCCATTCTAATCCCACCTTCCAGCACCCGGTCCGTAACCCTGCAGCTTACAGCACTTTAGGTGCAGGTCCAGGTACTTTTTAAAGAGTTGAGGGTCCCTGCCTCTACCACCGTTTCGGGCAGCGAATTCCAAACACCCACCACCCTCTGGGTAAAAAAGTTTTTCCTCATGTCCCTTCTAATCCTTCCGCCAATCGGCTTAAATCTATGTCCTCTTGTTCTTGAGCTCTCCGGTAGGGGAAACAGGTACTTCCTGTCTACTCTATCTGGGCCCCTCATAATTTTGTACACCTCAATCAAGTCTCCCCTCAGCCTCCTCTGCTCCAAGGAAAACAACCCCACGCTATCCAATCTCTCTTCGTAGCTGCAATTTTCAAGCCTTGGCAACATTCTTGTAAATCTTCCCTGCACTCTCTCCAGAGCCATTACGTCTTTCCTATAATGTGGTGACCAGAACTGCGCACAATACTCCAGCTGTGGCCTTACCAGCATTTTATACAGTTCCATCATTACAACCCTGCTTTTGTATTCTATACCTCAGCTAATAACGGAGACCATTCCGTATGCCTTCTTCACAACCTTATCTACCTGTACTGCCACCTTCAGGGACCTGTGCACATGCACTCCAAGGTCTCTCACTTCCTCTACCCCTCTCAATATATTCCCGTTTACCGCGTATTCCCTTTTGCTGTTTTCCCTCCCTAAGTGCATTTCCTCACACTTCTCCGGGTTGAACTCCATTTGCCACTTTTCCGCGCACTCCACCAACCCATTGATATCTTCTTGGAGTCTACAGCTATCCTCTTCACTATCAACTACATGGCCAATTTTTGTGTCATCTGCAAATTTGCCAATCATGCCCCCTACATTCAAGTCCAAATCATTAATATATACCACAAACAGCAAGGGAACCAACACTGAGCCCTGTGGCACACCACTGGAAATGGATTTCCATTCGCAAAGACATCCATCAACTTTTACCCTTTGTTTCCTGTTGCTGAGCCAATTTTGGATCCAATTCACCACATTTTCTTGTATCCAATGGGCTTTTACCTTTCTGACCAGTCTGCCATGTCTTTCCTTTTTTGGTCCAAAATGGATGAGCTCACAATTACCTGCATTGAAATCAATCTGCCACAGTTTTGCCCACTCACTTAATCTATCAATGTCTCTTTGTAATGTTATACTCCCGTCTACACCACTTACTATGCCACCAATCTTTGTGTCATCGGCAAACTTGGATATATGGCTCTCTATTATGTTATCTAAGTCATTAATAAATATAGTGAATGGTTGAGGCCCCAACACAGATCCTTGTGGGACACTACTGGTCACTTTCTTCCAATTCGAGTACCTACCCATCATCCCTACTCTGTCTTCTATCACGTAACTAATCTCCTAACCAGGCCAATAATTTGCCTTCAATTCCTTGAGCTTTAATTTTAGCCTACAGTCTCTTATATGGAACCTTATCAAATGCCTTCTGGAAGTCCATATAAATTACATTCATAGACATTCCCCTATCTACTACTTTAGTTACTGTCTCAAAACATTCAATTAGGTTCGTTACACATTATCTACCCTTTACAAATCCATGTTGGCTCTCTCTAATCAGCTCAAATTTCTCTAAGTGCTCAGTCACTCTGTCCTTAATTGTAGATTCCAATAACTTCCCCACAACAGATGTTAGACTAACAGGTCTATAATTTCATGGTTATTAAACCTATTGTAAGCACCAATCATAGTTGATTTAAAAACAGCAGCATTCTAAAACTATCACATTCCAAATGTCAGTCCACAAATATAATAATCAAGCATGTAACTTGTTTAAAAGTTTTAGCTTATACTTTTCTGTTAGTTATGAATGCAAAACAAGCGATCTTTAAAAATAATTGATAGTCACAAGTCCCACCTAAATTGATCTAGCTACAACAACAACTTGCATTTATATAGCACCTTTAACGTAGTAAAACATCCCTAGGCACTTCACAGGAACGTAATCAGACAAAAACGGACAACGAGCCAAAGAAGGGGACATTGGGACAGGTGACCAAAAGTTTGGTGAAAGGTAGGTTTTAAGGAGCACCTTAAATGAGGAGAGGTGGAGCTACTCATAATACAATGGTTTCTGTAGCAGAGGAAATGAAAGAGTGCCTTCTTATCTGGAAATTAAGTAAGTTTTTAATTTCATTAGAAATAAATTGAGTTCTTAGTAGCATAATTGTCAGCTGCAAGTTATTCTATAGGAAGTACAATGAGATACCAAAGACAAAGATAATCCCAAACAAAAATTCTCAAAGTACAGAAGTTACAGTTTGTGTGGTAATTTGGTATACGTCCTACCGAAGCTCCAAAAGTGAAATTAATTTAAAATGCATACTTTGCTATAAGTATTTAAAGTTGTGTTTAAGTTTTTGCATCACAATTTACTATGCCACTTTCATCCATGCAGTAAAGTATGAAAATCAACTAGATTTCTAACTGTATGTAATTTAACTGAACTTACCAAACGGCTGTCTGAATGCATGATAAACTGTCACTCCATATGGTCTCAGTGAAGATTGATAGACAATCTCTGGGTTGTTTTCGGTAAACTTATTGGATTTCATAACCGCCATCTTGGTCCAGTCAGTATAGTACAATTTATCCTCAAAATAAGTTAGTCCATAAGGATGGGGAACAGCTGCACCTCCACTAACAACAGTTTTTCTGTGCAAAAGCCAGGCAAATATGTTATAAAGCATGGAAAAACTTTACTAGACATCTGCAATTGAAAACAATGTATCCTGTCAAGTATATAATTGTCCCATTGAAACTAAATTCAAGCCAGTACGGATGTGACTGCAGTGGAATCAGGATAAACAAGATCATTACAAAGGAGTTGGGCGGCACATTGCCCGACACCTCTGGGAACTGGGTTCAAATCCAAACTGGTGGGAATTAAGCCTTCTCTCTGACAAATCCAAACGTCTTACGTGAAACAAATCTGGCCAGTCTCAATGCAGTTCGAATGGGCACAGATCCACAGCACCACATTGTCCAAAATTCTGCACAAATGGGAACCAAATTGGCAACCTCACAATGGGGAGAGTAAATGGAAAATTGACACTGCTTTTGCAGTTATGGGGAGAGGAGCAATTTTGAAAAGGAGTTTTCTCTTTATCTAGGAAGAGTTTTATGCTACCAACTCTGGGTGCAAAACATGGAAAAAGATTTAATTCCAAATGCACTGATATCCTCCCATCCTCCCCACAAAGGGAAAGGTTCTGCATATGTTTGGCCACATGCAACAGGGCAGCTGTACAAGCACCAAAACTTGGACTTACTAACAAATTGCTTTGAAAGGTACTGACTTAAATACAATTGTATCAATGATGGATAAGCATGAATTTGTTTTTTATTCTAATTTCTAGCAGGAAAGAGCAGGTAATTAAGTCAGAAGTAGTTTGGGAGCAGAGTGGTAAAAAGGCTCAGCCTACGGTGCTTTGGTTAAAGAATGTAAATTTCAGCAGTGAATTTGTTGACCATACACAGTGGAAGCCTTTCACTGTGAAAAACAAATTCACTGTATCAGGAGTCAGTGGACTGAGTAATACTGGCCAACCATCGAAATATATATTTTTTAAAACATTAAGCAATCAGCAGAGTTTGCAATTGCTGCATTTGTGACATTTGTTCAGAGACTCTCTGACCAAAGAGATGCTGTACTCTTTCATCTTTAAATGCAGGGTTGGACTTGAAACCAACTTTGCAATTCTAAGGCTGGGTCAACTATAGGAAGTGAAACCTTTTAAAAAGTGCAATTAAAAAAATCAGTGTGCAGGGAGAATTTGAAGTGCAAAAAAATGGAAGAGTTTTCAATTCCACAACACTAACATCCCTCCTCCTGCCCAACAAAAAAAAGTTGGGACTGCATAGAATGTATATGAATATGTAAGACAGATTCTACTGCTCTTGGTGGATCAAAGAACGTAATATGAACACTCACATTTTCATTATGAGTAAATAACAGTGTTATTCCATTTCATGTTTGAAAAGTGAATTGGAACACTGGAATTTTCCCACTAGATTAGTGTTCACTTTAAAGCAGGTTGTAGTGCATTCAACGTAAATTTTCTATTACCCTTCAAAGCTTTCAAGCAAAATATTGACACATAGTTTTTCAAGCGCAAATTAAGTTTGCCACTAATGTTGAACAAAGTTTATCATCAGTGGTGCATTAAAGCTTCAAGAATGGATATTTTGCAACAGTGCAGTCTAGAGGCAATCAAGCAGACCTATTATTGGACAGCCAGGTCGATAATATGTCACATGCATTCTAGGACGAGGCCTATGAACTTGAATGCAGATAGATTTATGATAGAACAGATTTGGTTGGCTGAAGTGCCATTATTTCAAGCATTGGAATAAAGAGGCCCAAATGGACATTTTTAATCACTCCCTGATTTCCTCGTCCTTATTTACTCCCTTCACCATTAACTCCTCAACTCTCTCTCCTTCCCCCCTTCGAAAAAAATTACCCCCAACTTCCTCACAGGTGCCCTCAAATTCACAGCTTCCTCCTCTGGCCCTCTGCCTGCACCAGCATCAATACATCTCTTGATCTGCTCCTCACTACTTTGCCTCCAGTTTTAACTAACATCCTGGATGACCTCCACCCCTCACTACTACCCCAGTACAACATACTGTATGTGGATTCAAGTTTGTGGGACTCATTCTAGAATGCATGTGCTATATTATTGAGCTGGCTGTCCAACGATAGATCTGCTTGACCATCTCAAACACTGCTTCTTCTCTGTGGCCAAAATCCTCCTCTTACTGCAGGATCATACCAAGAGCAATAACAACCCTGTATTCCTCTTCTCCACCACAAATCATCTCCTCCAACCTCCCACCCCCACATTATATCTTTATTGATAATAATTGTGAGGACCATTAGATTTTTTACTTCCAATCTCAAGACCATCAACCCAGTTGCCTCTTCTTCTTCCACCCCCTCCTCTCCCATGTTAACATTGTGAAGCTTTCCCTATCCTTTGGCAATGCCCCACCCCTTTCAAAACTGTTGTCATCATCCCTTCCTTAAAAAGCCCACCCTTGATCCAATTATTTTCTCCAACTGATACATTATTTACCACCTACTCTCTCTGTTCAAGATCCTTGAATATGTTGTTGTCAGGCCCTGTGTGAGTCCTTTCAATCTGATTTCCAACCAACCCACAGCACCAAGATTGCCTTGGTCAAAGATTTAAATAAAATCCTGTGTGATTCCAGCTGTGGCTTGTTGTCCCTCCTTGTCCTCTCAACTGATATAGCACTATTTTCCTCCACCAGCTCTTCTTTCCAGTCCATTGCCACAGCATTGCTGTCTTGTGGTTCCATTCTTAGCTGTTACAATATATTCACCACATCTTCTCTCATGCTTGCACTAAGTGTTCCAGGGCTCCAGCCTTGGTCCCCTCCTATTCATCATTTATAGGCTATCCTTTGGCAATATCATCCCCAATCATAGGGTCATGTTCCACATGTACATCGACAACACTCAATTCTACCTCTAGAATGCTACCACCATCAACTGAAATACTGTTCCTACACTTCTGTCTGAACAATATCAAGACCTGGATAAAGTTTTCATTCCTTGTCTGGTCCATCACTAAGTCTGTCTTATTGTACCTCTAGGACATTACCTGTTTACAATTATACTTATTCTCCACTGCTGCTGACACCTTTCAGACCTTTATCACCTTGAAGGTTGTTTTCTCAAATGCTCTGCTTCCCAGGCAATCCAGAACTCAGTAACCCGTGTTGTCTCCTGCACAAAGTTCCACACACCGATACTCCATCTTACCCAAATTCCACTGTTGTCCCGTATCCAGAAAATAGATTTGAAGATAATTGTCCTTGTTTTCAAATCCATTCATGACCTCTCTCCATCCTAAATGATTTTACAACACCAAGTTATAGTCCAACAAATTTATTTTCAATTCCACAAGCTTTCGGAGGCTTCCTCCTTCGTCAGGTGAACGGTGTGGAAATGAAATTTTCGAATCCTTCGCATTTGAAAATCACAGAACAATGCCTGGTGATTACTGCCCGTTGCCAAGGCAATCACAGTGAGCAGTCAGAAAGGTGTCACCTAAAAGGCCACCGAAAAGGCCACGTAACCCCACCAGCGAACAAATGTTATCTGTTTTTAATATAACGGGTCATTGACTGTCAATGACCCGTTATATTAAAAACAGATAACATTTGTTCGCTGGTGGGGTTACGTGGCCTTTTCGGTGGCCTTTTAGGTGACACCTTTCTGTCTGCTCACTGTGATTGCCTTGGCAACGGGCAGTAATCACCAGGCATTGTTCTGTGATTTTCAAATGCGAAGGATTCGAAAATTTCATTTCCACACCGTTCACCTGACGAAGGAGGAAGCCTCCGAAAGCTTGTGGAATTGAAAATAAATTTGTTGGACTATAACTTGGTGTTGTAAAATTGTTTACAATTGTCAACCCCAGTCCATCACCGGCATCTCCACATCATCCTAAATGAGTGATCTTCTCCAGCCATACACACCTGCCCCTCACATGTTTCACTCCTCTGACTCCAAATAACTGCTTGCTTCCTATTACTTCCACCCACCACTGAAGGCTAATTATTTAGTCACTGTGCCCTGCCCATTAGAATTCTTGTCCAAAACCATTTTGCATTGCTACTTCCTGATCGTGCATTCTCTCTGATCATGCATTCAATCGCTACCTCCCCCTCCCAAATTTATCCTTTCTCCACTGAATGTCCAGCTTTCCCCTTTTAAAGAACTATGAGGTGCTCTTTTACATGAGAGAAACATATAAATGCAAGTTGTTGTTGAGTATTAATCTATCATAGAAATTATTCCAGTATCAGAAAATCTAATTCAATTACAAAGTAATACTGCACTTTAAAAATGTTACTGGCTACGTTTCACAAAGGACATCAAACAACTTATGCCTTAAATGGTCAGGTCAAATCAGAACTATTTGCTCATCCTTCTATAAGTTTTTTTTAATAACTGAAATACAGAGGCAATTTATTAAACTTATCACAACTGAATACATAAAAAACAAACTCCAGCATTTTATCTCAAAATTTGCAAACTTTGAAGTGCCTGTATTTTAAGTATAGTGCTATTTTTAATTAATTTTTGTGGATGGTAACTGCCAAATTTCATAACCTTGAAGACTCTTCACCAACCATTTTCATGATAAGAGAAAGTCTGAAAAAAGTTGTTAGAATGATGTGAAAATAGGAGTGATTATGGTGTAGCCAAGTTTTTTTTTTATTTAATCATTTCAGTTCCAGTAGTACAGAACATACAACAGTGATAGAAGTAGTCTTAGAACTGGAAGAACCCCAAACATACATCAATAAAGCAAAATACTCGGTATATTCTCTCATTCATCCCCACTTTATCGTATATAAAATCACTTTCCCCTAGAAGAGTAGCACAAGAGCAAGCTGATCCTTATGATAAGCAACATATTACGGCTCTTCAAGATATTTCTAAATAGTTGGGTTTGTTTAAAAAAAAAATTAGCCAACAGATTGCTCTTCATGCATTTACCTTTCAAGTCCATCATATGTTACAGTCTCAATGTAGTCATAACGGCTGTCCACCCAATAAAGTCTTTTTGTAATGATGTCCAGTGTTATTCCAGCAGGCCAACCTAGCTTTGTCTTGACTAGTTCAAAACGACGTGTTCCATCCATAAAAGCACGTTCCAGTTTAGGTTCCCCAGAAATATCATTCCAGTCAGAGAAGAATAAATAGCTGAAGACAGAGATCGGTAGCTTGATCCATTAGTTACAATAGAAAGCCATCAGACACAACAATTCAAATTCTTCTACACTCAGCACAATGAATGAGGATTTACATGGGTATAATGTAAAGCAATATTTCTATTTAGAATTTACAATTATTGCCTGTTAGACCTCTCAATTAGAAGGCCTACCACCATCTTCTCAGGGCAACTAGGGATGGGCAAAAAATGTCACCCACATCCCAAGGACAAATAAAAGAAAGTATTAAATAAACGTTGGATTTTCTGTCGTTAAAGACCATACAGAAAAAAGCAATGCGAAACAGAATTATTATAAATTGCTGGTAATCCTGCTCATTGGTACAATCCATATAAATGTTATACACTTCACAGAGCTACACAATAAAGACAATATATGACATGATAACTTGATACAATTAACGAGAATTTGGGTACTTGCTTCAGTAAGTTGCGGCAGTTCATACACTGGGAGACTCTACCTGTATAGAAGTTTTGCGTCCACTTTCCTGCTATTAGCCAAGAGGATTATATGGCCACACTGATGGGATGTGACTCTGCTACCATTTTAGTGGAATGGATCTCTCTCCCCTTAGAAAGTCAGGTTTGAGAGGGGATTATTTCAAGCAATGGAAATCTATTTTTCAAAAGCTATGGTCACTTCTAAGAACCTAGAGTCAGAGAAAATAAAGAATATCCAACTCCTCCAGCTCAACAAGTCATGTAGGTGCTCTTTTAGTACTTGGACAAACACTTTAGCTTCCCTCCTGCTGTGACACTAATTCTGTGTGCCTCTATTCTAAGATGAAACAGGAATCTGTTTCTAATGAACATATGAGTCACCCCGCATTGTTCCATCCCTTTTTAGTAAAAAAATACACCCACACTACGGGAGGCTAGTAAATCATACTTTGTGCATTTGAAAGTGTGTGCATGGTGCTCTGCCATCTTTTCTTCTCCTGCCACCCCCCCCCCAGATAGTGGTATGATTGGGCAGCAAAACTTAGTATCTGTATTCACATTGCTACACAGTGGTGCCAGTACAGTGCCTGAAATGTCAATCAAATGGACACATTAGATATATTCTTTTAGTATTCTGGTACTCTCAGCAAAATGAGTAATAGTTATTGTGAATAGCAGAGATGCTCAGACCAATCCCTGGGAGGACTTTGTTGGTCATATTGAAAAGCTGTGAGCTATGTCACTATCAATAAATACTCTCCGGTTTCCTATTCCTTATTTTAATTTTTGCCCAATTTGTAGCTTCCTCCTCAATCCCATTAACTTGCTCTGTGGTCACAAATTTCCCACAGTAACCCTATTAAATGTTTTCTGAACATCAACACAGAACTTCATCCCTCAAATCTACTGAATGACTGAATCCAATAAATTTGTTACGGCACAGCCTTTACTTCCACAAACAGATTAGTTTCTTTTAATATAAATTTCAGAATTTTTCCCATATCGATGTGACCAATAATTCCCAAGATCTTGTTTGAAAAGTGAGACCTAGATTTTCCATTCATTCAGTCATTATGCCAGTCGAAATCTGGCTACCTTTCCAGGGTGGTGGTCATTTGAATAATTTTAGCGGGACTGCCTCTGGACGAGGGGAATAAACCTGCCACACCCTAGCATTGCCAGTGCCCTGCAATGGGCCAGTGCTGGGCTTGGGGTAAAATCAGTCAGGGTTCCTGCTCCAGACTACAATCGGTAAACTCCTTCTGGAAATACATGTGCAGACTTCGGTTGAGGCCAAGATTGGACTTGGCAGTGATGCTCCCTCAGTAAATTAGCCTACTGAAACTTACTGGACCAGATCTTGCTGGAGCGGGGCAATTCGTGTCGTACATCGTTATTTAGACTTTTTCCCGTACCTGTCAGCTCAAAATTTTTTTGCATCATAACTTGCTGGAAGTGCGAGCTGATAACAATGTGGCAAGGGCAACAGGGCATCTGGGACCTTAGTGAACGGCAGGACCAACAGTGTGTCTCCTTAACCAATGAGATTTAAGGATTGAGAACGAAACAAAGGAACGATGGAGAAGGAGGGTGAACTAGAGTGAGTGAATTTGAGTCAAATCAGGTACTGAAAGAGAAATAAAAAGAGGGAAAGAAAGAGTGGATTAAGAGAGAGAAAAAAGACTCAGAAAGGAAAAGAAAAAAAATTAAAAATGTAAAATTTGATATTTTTAGAATCTCTAACAACAATTTACTACATGCAGAAATGAGATTGAACAGTTTAAATTGTTCCCTTTCTGGGCCAGAGAGGTTGATTGGCACTGCGTTAACAATTATCAGGTCGTTAAAAAGGTACTTACACTGTTAAGTTCTAGCTCTAACTTTCTGCGGCAAGTTTAATGGACAATTAATGTAATTCATTTCCATTAACTTCAATGGAAAGTAAAATTGAATGGGGTGTAAAATGGGTGGCCAATCCTATCCCGTCAATATTCTGCCAGAGAGGGTTGAGTTAAAATTACCCCCTTCAACCTTATAGACTGCAAATTTATATGTGCACTGCTTTCATTTGGAATAGGGATTTTAACATTAAGTACAATTCAGTTTCAACAGACCACTTTGTAGACAACAAATTGATTCAGCGCTCAGAAAGGCAGAATCCAGCTTTCGAATAAGTTAAACTAATATAAAAATTTATCAGCCTCACTACAGGGGCTGTGATATTGGAAGCAAACCACATTACATACACCAAATTTGGCCACTTTCCAAAGTTAAATAACAGGATCTCTTTTATAACAGAAAATAATTATTTCTGCTCTTACCCTACAGTGGGGTCAACAGCAATGCCTCGAGGGCTTCCCAGGTTTTCTGCAATGAGTGTTATACGGTTACTTCCATCCAGATCAACAACTTCAATTCGGTTAATACTGGTCTCCACCACATACAACTTATTGTTCACCCAGTCCACAGCTAAGTTTTCAGGTGTGTCAATAGAAATATTTAAAATTTGTTGGATTCTAGAGCCACTGAGATCTACAGAGAACAGCTGATAAAACAAAAAAGATTAAGTAAAATGGTTCTGAAAACATTTTCAATAGTCTTTAGAATTGATTTGATTAAGTTGCACAAAATTTGCACGCTGTCTAAGGTCATGGGACAATACAGAATATAAGTTACATTACAGATTACATAATACTTATAGATAGATATTTTGAGGAGTCTTATACCTTTCTGTATGTTTGAGTGCTATTACTCAGTCATTCCTTGGTAGGAGTTTAGACTGATCAATCAGATTGGGGAGGTTCACTGGGTATTGGATTTGGGCAGTGGGAGTTTATAAGTTTCATCAATTGGTACCATGCTCCTTTGGCTACCGGGGACTTGGATTAAGGGGTATGTGAACTGTGTGCCCATAGATGCTTTTGCATTCCAGCCACAGCCTGTGCATCTCTTTCTCTGAATGCTAAATGTCCCACAGTTGCTTTGGCCACTTATTCGCCATGGAAGGGATTCATCTTCTTGCTCTATGGCTGAGAATTTAACAAGTCTGTAAGCTGTGGGTGGGGGCTCACTACCTTATTGGCAGGAAGATTAGTAAGGGGCTGAGTTGGGGAGTAAGGATGGTAAGGACAGTTGCCCTTATTTAGGTTTGAATTTTTCAGTGCTTTGCAATTGTCTACAGGGACTCATCATCATTTGAATAACTTCCATGTGAAACAATACAGTTTATTTAGAATATAGAAAGTTTAATAATGTAAGTGTTGCCAGATTAGCAACAGGTTATTAGCTGAAAAATACCTGTGGGAAATCAGAACTTAGAAACACAATACGCATGGTGTTAAAGAGTTTTCAACACAAGTTCATCTTCCTCAGGTTATTGATTCAGTGCCTAGTTTTGGGAATGTTGCCTACCTTATTCTGAATGGTATCTGTCCAAAAGATCATGCCCAGGTAGTAGTGGAAATCCACACCAACAGCAATGCCACGATTGCGAGACCGCACAAGAATCTGTACATTCCTTCCGTGAACATCACCAATCAGCAAATCGCGACCATTTGAGAAGATAATGGATGGAATTCCAGCTGAAAGGCAGGAATTACTTTTACATTAAGTGCATTCACAGTGCCTCAAATATTTTTCACCAATGCTAATCAAAGTTATAGAAATGCATGCTTACCTTTCTTAGTCTTAACACACCTGCTGCAAAATGTGTCAACTTTTAAGAAGAATCTACTTATCTGTACACAGACTGTAGTTTTTTTTTTATTATAGTTCAATTGAAAATACACTCAAAAGTGATATTATTCCAGAAATTACTGTTGTTTTGATTCATTTGAAGGAGTTGGCATAGGATTTCGAAGGATTTTATAATTCAATACTCTTTTCCCACTTTTCCATTTTTGGTTGTGTTTTTACAGCTAATCGAATAACCTCAGAGTATTCCATAGTGGAAGGCTCCAAGAATTGCATTTTTCGTAAAAGTGGACTTCTATATTTTTGTATGCAGCTCTTCTCATTTAAACTTTATATCTGGCAATTCCTAATATACATCTGCAGATTTTGTTAAACCTGCTGTAACACCACAGAACATGAACAGCCTTGTATGAGCATCACATATAATGGAGCAAACTGATAATCAGTAAAAGTAACAGTAGCAGCCAACACAAACACAAAACAAAACCCATGCAAACAACTAAAGATATGTGCATTATAAGAAAAAAATACAAAATATATTCTAGGATGTGAGTTCTAGGCTTTAGTTTTATCATAGGTTTCACAGGGCTATTATAAAGCACTGGAGCGTTGCCCTTACAGTTCACATACTTCTTAAAAATTTATATTTTCCCCCTTTGGTATCCAGTGTTTGCATCAAGCCAGTTACATAGTAAAGGTGGCTGTGTAGCCACTCATGTAGCCATCAAGGCACCAGAAGACCAGTCAGCAGCTTTCGGCAATAGGAAGGGCATTCACTCCATAATGTCCAACTGATCTGTGATCACCGCAAAAGGATTATACAAGTCTGTGCCAGTTTTGCCACTCATCATTCCCACTGATCTGTAGAATAGCAGGCTGTAGGAGATGAATGATGCCTGTAAACTCTATCTACGTGGTTCACCAGTCTCTCCAAGACAGACCCAGAGTCTGGATGGCAGCCATCTGAGCTTCCATCAAAGTTGCAAAGGCTGGTGACATTAGTTTCCTTTTTGAGGGCACGGCTACAGTGTCCCTGGAGTTGGCCACATGTTCCATGGTAGACTGCAGAGTGCTGACACCGTGCAACAAGACATCCTACAAGCTGGAAGCGGGCTCCTCCATATTTTCAGCCATGGTAGGCCTTCCAATACCATGTATAATTGCTTGTGTGACACAAACAATTTTCTTATCAGCTTTTATTTTTTATTATATTGACAAACTGAGCATCTTTGATTCTCTCCATAGTGTCTAACTGAAACATTCACCATTCACCAAGGCTTTCCATAGGATTGGATCGAACACTGGTGAGACTTATGAAGCATTATGTCCTCTCATTCCAGAGACTTGAGCACTTAATCAATGTTGACACTCCAGTGCAGTACTGGGCGAGAGCTGTGCTGTCAGAGGTGCCGTCTTTCGCACAATACATTAAACCAAGGCCCAGTCTTGGACGAAAAAGATCTTATGGCACTATTGGAAGATCAGAGGTTTCTCGGTGTCTTGGCCAACATTTATCCCTCAACCAACACCACTAAAACAGATTATCTGGGCATTTATATCAATGCTGTTTGTGGGACCTTGCTATGTGTAAATTGCCGTGTTTCCCTGCATTAGAAAAGCGACTACACTTTAAAAGTAATTCATTGGCTGTGAAAGACGCTATATAAATGCAAGTTTGTTCATTTGTCCTGATCGACACCAAAAGGAGCAGGTCCTAAATAAGAGAGTAAATAAGCAGCTGGTGCTCAAAACTTACATGAGGCATTTGCTCGGCAGTGCTTGTGGTGCTCTAGGACATAGCCCTGCACACAGGAACATGCATGGCTTCCAACTCGGTCTTCACACAGCTGGTCACAGGCTCCCCACACATTACATTCATTAAAATCTACATCAAGAGAAAACAGAGGAGGATTGAACTTTTACAAAGGCAGTGGTTCCCAAAATCTCTGACTCTTCTGCTGCACTCCCGTCGCAAGTGTGGTGGGAGTACAGCAGGAGGACCATGAATTAGGCCAGGACCTGGGTTGCTGAGTCCTGGTCCGCTCAGCAGTTTCTGAGAGGCCTTGCCACCCCAAACAAGGACCGTGACATAACAGAGAGTGTTGCAGGGAGGGGAAACCCAGGCTGGACGTTTCCTTGGCCCTGGCCTAGGGGAAGAGCAGAGGGCTAAATGCCAAGTGAGAGCCAGCATATCACACCACCGTCTGGCTAAAATGGGGGCCATCTGAAAGTTCAGTCATGTGCTGTGGCCTGAACCTCCCAAATATGTAAAAACTTCTGCCTGCTTTTCTAGCCCTCCTTAAATGGGGCTGATGGGCGATGTAGCACTTCTTCCCCACGTTCTCCCCTTCAACAGCCCCACGCCCCACGCCCCCCCCCCCCCACTTCCAGCAACCTTTGCTGCATTTTGTGGACCTCCCCCACTGGTTGATCCTAAGAAATGCCCCATTGATGTGGGCATCCGCCCAGTTTACACTGATAAAGTGACCACCTCTTGATCCTGCAAGGTCATCATTGGAGGTTACTGGCATTTACGTCAGTTGGTTGGCCCACGGGTTTTCAAACCCTATTTATTTAAAAACTTTTATTTTTCCCTGCATCCTCGCTTATGCAGTACCATCAATGTCAGACAAAATGATTTAAAAATTGCTTTCCTGTAATACTTGCAGCACTCACCAACACAGGAACGACCATCAGTGCTCACTACAAATCCTAATGGGCAATAGCAGACCCCACCTGATGGGGAAGCATGACAGCGATATTCACAGCTTAAAGAAGCACAGTTAATTACACCTGAAAGAAAATAAATGCATAAATGGATTTAGGGAAGACTTTGAAGAATAAAGTAAAAACACTTTGGTAACAATACAAATCAGCTTGCTTCCGACAACATTTTAGGGATTGAAATAAAACTAGTTGTAACCTTGTGTTTGCAAACTGAAATTCTCTTAATGGCTGATGACTACTTTTTTGTACTGGCAGAGAATGGAACATTCCTTTGTACCAGTATCTGCTGGATTTCTAATGGACTAAGGATTAATATCTAGCAGATAATACCGCATATAAAATGTGCCAATGTGAGAGCCAACCATGAACAATAGATTTATTCAATACCTCGCCATTTTAGTATTAAAGTAATATTAAGCAGAGTATTTATGGGCAGAAAATTTTTCAGACACTAGGCAATCTGTATTAAAATAATTTTTTCTCATTTTATCTCCAATTTGCTCCCCTCCCCTCTTTTCTCCTGAAGGTACTGACTCACTTACTGGAGAATAGTTCCACAAGAAGCAGTCACCCTCTGGTACCTCACCCAGTGGCCATTCTTCATAGATAAGTGAGTATTGGCAGGCTATCCAAGTGGGGAGGGCAGCACAACAAAAACCAATGATGTCTTCACTGACATTCCAGCTGGGGTTACTCTATAGCAATTAGGAGCAGTACCCCCACTGATTTTTCCCTCCTTAACCCAGAACACTGCAGTTAATTGTAGCCCCCTACCACTGTTCCAGCTGTGATCAGCTATCTCAACACAAACTGGAGCATTCTTGGTCAATTGCTCATACAGATTTTACCTTTGAGTTGTAGGAACAGCGCCCTGTAAATTGTCTAAAGGGTGACTTCGAGATTCGTAGTGGAATTGCCCTTAAATGTGTCTAAAATGGAGTTTAGCTTAAAAGCTGTCCACACAAAATAGTTGTCAGTAGCGGAACTGAATGCTAGGAAATGGCTGTAAAGTGGAGCTAAATGAAACCATCACCCAAGGCTTTTTGCCACGGAAGTTCCCAGATAATTTCGCTATAAAAATCTTCTAAACTAACGGCCATGTAGCAATTAAAGCCATAAAAGGTCCTTAGTAATGACCCCAGAAAGGGCCATGTTTATACTGCGGGCATTCCCTACTAGTATGAGATGCCATTATCCCTAACTCAAACCGTTTAGGAAACATCTAATGGAACATAAAGATGTTACATCTCCACATTTGGTGAAAAAACTTTCAAAAAATGCCATAAAATTGCAGACACAGAGTCTGCCATGCTAGGGGTAAAGTTCCAGTGACTCAACGATAGGCACAGGACTCCACATTTATCAGGTTTGATTGACAGATGGGGGAGGGGGGTCAAGACCTTTTAGCACGTCACTCTGGTTGAATGTACGGAGACTTCCCTTTAAAATAACGATATAAAAAGAGGTTTCTGCGCACCTCACGTGGATCAGTAGTAATAATCAGAGTAGCAATCTGTAGTAGTATCTGTAGTCAGTAGAGTAGCAAGGGCAGAAGCTCTTTTTCTTTGTTAGATTATCGCCTGGACAGTAATCTGACAAAGTGAATCACCCACCCGTTGCAGGAGCCGCCTGATTTTCATTCCATTGATCTCTATGGAAAGAAAATCGGGTGAGCTCTACAACGAGCGGGCGATCTGCTTCCCAAGATTACTGCCCAGGTGGTAAGGATGAAAATTTCCCCCCACGTCTTCAGACTACTCACTGCAGTTGTTGCCTGCTGTAGTGTTTGTTTCATCTTCACCAAAGGAACAGTCCTGGACTTGATCGCATAGTTTGTTGATAGGGATACAGTGCCGGGAGCTCGGACAAGTCCATTTTCCTGGTGAACAGTCCTCCTGTTCCCTCCTTTCTGGTCAGGACATTTAAACAGAAATGTATTTTTAAAGTTTGTAGGAGCACAACGTGAAACAAACCTTTGAACAGCCTGAAAATATCATTGCGCACTATAAAGTTACATTAGGCAAAGCCTGAAAAGCCTGAAAAAATAAGTACATAAGAATCAAGAGCAGGAGTAGGCCATACAGCCCCTTGAGCCTGCTCCGCCATTCAATAAGACCATGGCTGATCTTCGACCTCAACTCCACTTTCCCGCCCGATCCCCATATCACTTGATTCGCCTGAGAGTCCAAAAATCTATTGATCTCAGTCTTGATTAAACCCAATGATTGAACATCCACAGCATTCCAGGGTAGAGAATTCCAAAGATTCACAACCCTCTGGGTGAAGAAATTACTCCTCATCTCAGTCCTAAATGACCGACACCTTATCTTGAGACTATGTTCCCTAGTTTTAGACTCTCCAGCCAAGGAAACAGCCTCTCAACATCTACCCTGTCAAGCCCCCTCAGAATCTTATATGTTTCAATGAGATCGCCTCACATTCTTCTAAACTTCAGAGAGTATAGCCCCATTCTACTCAATCTTTCCTCATAGGACAACCCTCATCCCAGGAATTAATCTAGTGAACCTACGTTGCACTGGCTCCAAGGCAAGTATATCCTTCCTTAGGTAAGGAGACCAAAACTGTGCACAGTACTCCAGGTGAGGTCTCACCAAAGCCCTGTACAATTGCAGCAAGAATTCCTTACTCTTGTACTCCAGCCCCCTTGCAATAAAGGCCAACATATCATTTGCCTTCCTAATTGTTTACTGTACCTGCATGTTAATTTTCTGTGTTTCGTGTACAAGGACACCCAAATCCATCTGAACACCAACATTTAATAGTTTCTCACCATTTAAAAAATATTCTGTTTTTCTATTTTTCCTACCAAAGTTAATAACCTCACATTTCCCCACATTATACGTCATCTGCCACCTTCTTGTCCACTCATTTAACCGGTCGATATCCCTTTGCAGATTTTTTTGTGTCCTCCTCACAGCTTACTTTCGCACCTAGCTTCGTATCGCCAGCAAACTTCGATACATTACACTCAGTCCCTTCATCTAAGTCAGTAATATAGATTGTAAATAGCTGAGGCCCAAGCACCGATCCCTGTGGCACCTCACTAGTTACAACCTGCCAACCCAAAAATTACTCATTTATTCCTACTCTCTGTTTTCTGTCCGTTAAACGATCCCATAAGCCTTAATCTTGTGTACCAACCTCGTGTGGCACCTTATCGAATGCCTTTTGAAAATCTAAATATACTACATCCACTGGTTCCCTCTTATCTACCCTGCTAGTTACACCTTCAAAAAACTCTAATAGATTTGTCAAACACAATTTCCCTTTCATAAAACCGTCTTGACAATGCCTAATCATATTATGATTTTCTAAGTGCCCTGTTACTACGTCCTTAATAATAGATTCTAGCATTTTCCTTACTACTGATGTCAGGCTAACAGGCCTACAGTTTCCTGTTTTCTCTCTCCCTCCTTTCTTGAATAGTGGGGTTACATTTGCTACCTACCAATCCACAGGGACCATTCCAGAATCTAGGGAATTCTGGAAAATTAAAACCAATGTATCCACTATCTCTGCAGCCACCTTTTTTAAAACCATAGGATGTAGGCGACCTGGTCCAGTACAAGTACTTTTTCTTTATTAAAATTAATTACTTTAAGTTCCTCACTCTCATTAGACCCTTGGTTCCCCACTATTTCTGGTATGTTTTTTGTGCCTTCTGCTGTGAAGACAGATACAAAATATTTGTTTAACATCTCTGCCATTTTCTTATTCCCCATTATAATTTCTCCTGTCTCTGCCTCTAAGGGACTCACGTTTATTTTCACTACTCTCTTCCTTTTTACATACTTGTAGAAGCTCTTACAATCTGTTTTTACATTTCTTGCTGGTTTAGTCTCATATTCAATTTTCTCTCTCTATCAATTTCTTGGTCATCCATTGCTGATTTCTAAAACCCTCCCAATCCTCAGGCTTACTATTCTTTTTGGCAACATTGTAAGCATCACCTGTTAATCTAATACTATCCTTAATTTCTCTAGTTAGCCATGGTTGGATCACTTTTCCTGTGGCGTTTTTATTCCTCAAGGGTATGTATATTCATTGATAATTATGAATTATTTCTTTAAATATTCGCCATTGCTTATCTACCATCATATCTTTTAATCTAATTTCTCAATCTACCTTAACCAACTTGCCCCTCATATCTACATAATTGGCCTTGTTTAAATTTAAGACCCGAGTCTCAGACTTAACTACATCACTCTCAAACTCAATGTGAAATTCTATCATATTATGATCACACTTCCATACAGGATCCTTTATTACAAGATTACTAATTAATCCTGTCTCATTACACTATACTAGGTCTAAAATAGCCTGGTCCCTAGTTGGTTCCTGGACATATTGACCTAGAAAACTGTCTCGGATGCATTCCATGAATTCGTCCTCCAAACTACTTTTGCCAATTTGATTTGCCCAGTCTATATGAAGATTAAAGTTCCCCATGATTTTTGCATTACCCTTGTTACATGCTCCTCTAATTTCCTGATTTATACTCTGTCCAACACTATAACTAGTGAGCCTGTAAACTACTCCCACCAGTGTTTTCTGCCTCTTGTTATTTCTTACCATACTGATTCTACATCCTGATTTTGAGGATGTAGAATTCCGATTGAGCCAAGATCCTTTCTCACTACTGTCTTTATCTCATCCTTTATTATCATGGCTATGCCCCCCCCCCACCCCTCACCCCACCTCCTTTTCCATTTTGCCTATCTTTTCTAAAAGTTAAGTGCCCTGGAATATTTAGTTCCCAACCTTGGTCACCCTGCAACCATGTCTCAGTAATGGCTACCAGATCAAACCCATTTATCTCTGTGCCATTAATTCATCTATCTTGTTACAAATGCTTCGTACATTCAGATACAGCGCCCTTTAACTTTTGACTTTTTTCCCTGATGTGACTTTAGTCACTAATGCCCCATTACCTTTGTTAAACTCTCTGATCCTTCCTGACACACTCTTTGATTTTACCCAAATCGCTACTCTGCTCTAATTTTTAACTTTTCTCTTTAGACTGATAAATTGACCCTTACCTGAATCCTCCCCACCTCATTAGTTTAAAGCCGTAGTTATTCGATTCGCAAGGACACTAGTCCCAGCCCAGTTTAAGGAACAGCTCCCTCTTTCCCTAGTACTTGAGCATTGAGGATTTGAGGATTTTCCCTAGTACTTGATTATTGAGGATTTGAGTACAGGAGCAAGGATGTCTTACTGCAGTTATACAGGGCCTTGGTGAGACCACACCTGGAGTATTGTGTGCAGTTTTGGTCTCCTTACCTATGAAAAGATATGCTTGCCATAGAGGGAGTGCAGCAAAGGTTCACCAGACTGATTCCTGGGCTGGCAGGACTGTCGTATGAGGAGAGATTGGGTCGACTGGGCCTGTATTCACTCGAGTTAAGAATAAGAGGGGATCTCATTGAAACATAAAATTCTGACAGGGCTAGACAGACTGGATGCAGGGAGGATGTTTCCCCTGGCTGGGGGGGTTCAGAACGAGGGGTCACAGTCTCAGGATACGGGGTAGGACATTTAGGACTGAGATGAGGAGAGATTTCTTCACTCAGAGGGTGGTGAACCTGTGGAATTCTCTACCACAGAAGGCTGTAGAGGCCAAGTCACTGAATATGTTTAAGAAGGAGCTAGATAGATTTCTAGACACAAAAGGCATCAAGGGGTATGGGGAGAGAGCGAGAATACGGTATTGAGATAGAGGATCAGCCATGATCATAATGGATGGCGGAACAGACTCGAAGGGCTGAATGGCCAATCCTGCTCCTATTTTCTATGTTTCTA
Source organism: Heptranchias perlo (assembly GCF_035084215.1). NCBI lineage: Eukaryota > Metazoa > Chordata > Chondrichthyes > Hexanchiformes > Hexanchidae > Heptranchias > Heptranchias perlo. The sequence continues at coordinate 37,460,277 of NC_090331.1, read as the reverse complement.
TGTTTACTGGTACCAGTGCCCCACGAATTGAAACTCCTGCTTCCCATACCACGCAGCCAAGCATTTAACCATCTAATCTGTTTGTTCCTCAGATAGTAATCCAGAGATTATTACCTTTGAGGTTCTGAACCCCAAATGCAGTGAAAATAATGATATTATCTTAGTATATCCCCATATGTGAAATATAGCGATATGTGGATACATTTTTTTGGCCAATATACATAAAAAATTCAATTCATTTGCTTTATAAGTTGTCAGTACAATTTGCTGAAATTGCAGTTTCCTTCTCTTTAAACGTTTCTGTTCTATCTATACATAATGGCCCGAAAAAGGCAGCTGTTTCTGTAGATTTCCTAAATTATGACTGTCCACGACAGCCCTCCACTCTCCTCAAAAGGCCATCGATATATGGAGGTTGGGGTTGAGGTCAAAGAATCCCAACATCAGCAGTTCCCAGGCCCCAGTCGGGACCCAGCATACAATTGGCACAGGTTTGCTTGGTCTTACCAGGTGTACTTGCCTGGTTCCGGTGGAAGTGAGGCTAGCCCAGAGTCCAGGGAAAGGTCATGGTTGGGTTTTTTTTATTCGTTCATGGGATGTGGGCATTGCTGGCGAGGCCGGCATTTATTGCCCATCCCGAATTGTCCTCGAGAAGGTGGTGGTGAGCCGCCTTCTTGAACCGCTGCAGTCCATGTGGTGAAGGTTCTCCCACAGTGCTGTTAGGAAGGGAGTTCCAGGATTTTGACCCAGCAACGATGAAGGAACGGCGATATATTTCCAAGTCGGGATGGTGTGTGGCTTGGAGGGGAACATGCAGATGGTGTTGTTCCCATATACCTGCTGCTCTTGTCCTTCTAGGTGGTAGATGTCGCGGGTTTGGGAGGTGCTGTCAAAAAAGCCTTGGCAAGTTGCTGTAGTGCATCCTGTGGATGGTACACACTGCAGCCACTGAGCACCGGTGGTGAAGGAAGTGAATGTTTAGGGTGGTGGATGGGGTGCCAATCAAGCAGGCTGCTTTGTCCTGGATGGTGTCGAGCTTCTTGAGTGTTGTTGGAGCTGCACTCATCCAGGCAAGTGGAGAGTATTCCATCACACACCTGACTTGTGCCTTGTAGATGGTGGAAAGGCTTTGGGGAGTCAGGAGGTGAGTCACTCGCTGCAGAATACCCAGCCTCTGACCTGCTCTCGTAGCCACAGTATTTATATGGCTGGTCCAGTTAAGTTTCTGGTCAGTGGTGACCCCCAGGATGTTGATGATGGGGGATTCGGCGATGGTAATGTCATTGAATGTCAAGGGGAGGTGGTTAGACTCTCTTGTTGGAGATGGTCATTGCCTGGCACGAATGTTACTTGCCACTTATGAGCCCAAGCCTGGATGTTGTCCAGGTCTTGCTGCATGCGTGCTCGGACTGCTTCATTATTTGAGTGGTTGCGAATGGAACTGAACACTGTGCAATCAGCGAACACCCCCATTTCTGACCTTATGATGGAGGGAAGGTCATTGATGAAGCAGCTGGGGGTTGGGGCTTTATGGTATCCCGAAAAGTGTTGTGTGGGTTGAAGTAGCCCCTTTGTGAGGGATCCACTCAGGCACTCAGATGCTCCCTGGATGGGGAACCCTGTGCCTCTACCCGCCTGTCCAGCTACCACCAGCATTCCAGGATCTTTGGTGGTGGAAGCATCGCACATGCATCCCTACATCGCCAAAGGTCCACTTCTGCAGGCCCTGCTGAACCTACAAACTTCAGCAGAGTCAGTGGCACAGTTCCACTGCCAGCATCGTGCTCACACAAAGTTTCCAGGCCAATCTATCTATATTTTATTAGAAATCTTATATCTGCACGCACTTCCTGTCTGCATCATTTGACTTCCTGTTGTCAGATTTTAGTCACACATTTTGTAGCAACTTTTTCCCCATTATAAATTCCTTTGTCCACATTCATAATGAGTTTTGTTGATTTAAACTTGTCGCTGTGTTATTACTCAAATTGGTCCCGGGGTGACTTTGTGCCCAGGCTATAGACATGTTTAATGTGTCCCTCTCTGGAGGTTTTATGCACCGTAGTCCATCATCTTGGAATTTCTGTTGGTCAGTTTTCATCCTAACTTTTAGGTTTTTCATTATTGTTCAGCCACTCCTCCAACCTCCCACTACATTGGTCAAGTAATCCTGGGCTTAGACCCAACCATGCCTTACCCCCTCTACTACTCCTCTCTCCTCCCCTTCCTCCCTCCTTTCCTCTGCTCCCCTTCCTCCCCCTCACTTCACCCTGCTCCCTTTGCCGCTGCTTCCCTCCCCTCCACCCTCTCTATCCTTCCACCTCCCCCTCTGCCCCTTCCACCCCTCATCTCCCTCCTAATGCCTGTTCTTCCCCCTGTTCATTGCTTCCTCCTCCCTCTTTCCTCCTACTCCCATTTCCCTCTCTCCTTCAATCATCCCTTCTAAATTCACTTGACTTAAAAACTGCACTTGGTATTGATTTTAGTCTGTGGGGCATGTTTGAATGAAAACTCATTATAAGTATCTATAGTACCCGTCACCCCTGTACATGGCGTTGTGATAAGTCTTTCCTCATTCTAATTATTTCGGTCTTTTAAAAAAACTTGAATTTTTGAAGAAAACAAAACCTATTTGAAGGAAACAGATAGGAAAGTAGCATAGGAGAGGAGAGAAGAGAAAACTGGTTGAGAGTGAGGGATGTCCCTGGTCTCATCTCCCAACCCTGGAAGAATAAGTGGGAGTGTGCAGTTCTGATGAAAGGTCATCAACCTGAAATGTTAACTGTTTCTCTCTCCACAGATATTGCCTGATCTGCTGAGGATTTCCAGCATTTTCTGTTTTATTTCTCTTTCAATCAAGACAGTTCATGTTAGAATTTTCAAAAGTACAACCCTGAAGAACTACATTATTGCAAGTAGAGATTTGTTCCCAATTCTGTGTTACTTTCTTTGGGTTCCATTAAAGCAACAATGATGCAGTCAACCAAACAATTGAAAAATAACTAATTGTGCTGGGACTACGAACATTGCTTAATTTTTAATTCAAGATGAGTGCACAATTGTTAAATTCTGTAATCTTTATTCAACAATTTACCAATCTCACCCATTTAAACTTTAATATACTCACTGACTGTCCACATTCTTACCACATCCTCTTTCATCAGCATTATCTCCACAGTCGTCATCTCCATCGCAGAGCCAATTCTGATGAATGCAATGGCCACTGGGGCAGGTAAAATAATCTCCTGTGCAGGTTGGATAAACTGTGAAACAGAAGAGGGTATTCTCACACTATTAGAAGTTATCATATCACAAATGTTAAAATAATGTCCATTCACAGTTTTAGAATGTATTTTTAGATCAAAACAGTATTTTATGAATGTTACTCTCATAACTTGTTGCTTATCTGTGTTTCAACTAAAAATAACCTAAATCCAGCAAGGTTTCTAGCCGTAAACAAGTGCCCCAATTCTAAGGTCTCTTACACAATGACCTACCAATTTACACTTACATAGACTGATTATATATTTCCATTCATTACACATACAAAATGATTCACAATGGCCGAGAGCTGAAAATATGTGGAAATACATTGCAAGTGTAATGTCCTGTGTCTTAGGCTGTATATCTCAACCTGTATTGTTGCAAGTATGGGCATGCCAAGTGGAGACAGGCACCTCCCCACAAGAAAAGAGAGACATGGAAGAGAGTGTCACCCCAGCCTGCTCCCACCTATCTCCTCATGATTAGTTATGTAGCACCAGAGGCCGGTCATGTGTTCTTTTTTGGCCCCGGATCGTGAGTGCTGCAGACTCAATTCCACAAACAGAAGCAGTCTTAACTAATTCCATTCTTACAGGGACTTCCTGTTAATTACAAAGACATTTTAAAAGGTTCAGCCTTTTCAGAAAAAAAAATCTTAAACCAGTTCCTAGTATGCATGGGCCAACACAAAACTGTCCCCAACTTGATACTAATTAGTAATCTCATGCAGAAAGCCCATACAAGAGAGAATTTTTTTTAAAAATCAGACTGGTACAGTAGTGGGTGTTATCCTGAGACACAACATTGGGGCAGAGAAAGGAAGCGTTAGTTTGCATTCTAACTTTTCTATACTTGACCTAAGAATGCTCAATGCTGATAGTTCATCTTGATAAGCTCAAAATTCACACATGAATAAAAGAAATTAAAATTGTCAAAGTTTCTGGGCTGCAAATATTATTACATTTAAAACAGGAGTATAGGCTTCAATCTCAACACTATTGGTCACCAAAGTCTCTCAAAATGTTAGTTGGTGGTTTTGAAGCTGCATTCTCAAAATGAGACAGAACTGCCCCAAAAAAGATAAGAAGTTTTTTGAGTACTATAATTGTAGGGCATCCAATTAGCCTATAGTAACTTATTAACCTTTCCTAAATTTGTTACCCAGTAAGTTTATGAAGACTTCTAATTTACTCAAATGGTATGATAGAATGAAATAACTGTTCCAGAAAATTAAAAGGAATACAATACCACATTTTTGTTCATCGCTTCCATCTCCACAGTCATCATCGTGGTCACATACAAATATCTGTGGGATGCATTCTGTACTGGCACATTGAAACTGACCACTGCTACACCTCTGAGCTGCAAAGGATAGGGAAAGAGATGAGGGGAAGGGGGAGAAGAAAGAGAGAAAATAAACACAGCATTCACATTCTTTTCTGCAAATTTCAGTTTGTAAATTATACAGTTCTACTCTCTATGGCTTGATGGGTAAGTGCACCACCCAATGTGTTCCTGAGCCATGTAGTTCAGGAAGGACGCCCTTGACTATGCTGAATTAGCTGGTCTAAGTCAGGGCAGCAACTGGAAAGATACAATTAGCTTATGTGTCCTGCACTATAAATTAGGAATAATCCGCTGGTTCCCACTTCTGATCATTGTCCAGTAGCCCCTGCTGGAAAGTGTGCATGTGAAGAGGACAGGATTCAACACTGAATAGTTACGCCAAATAGTATGCTTCCATGTTGTAATTTCTATGTAATTCTATATAAAACATTAGCAGATTGTGCAGTTTGGAAAAACAGTTCAGCAATCAACCCCAAAAATCAAATGCTTCAATCTGCATCCGGATTTGCGTCAAGAAAACAAGCTACCTTAGAAAAACTTTTAGGATTTAGGCCAATGTGACTGTTGTGTCCCTAATCTAGGAGAAGAAACCAATCCTCAAAGTGTATTTCCTTGTGAAGGTGATATTTGTTTGTTTGCAAATCCATGACACATTGGAATAATTCATGTTGAACACACTGGTATGTCATTTACATACGATTACCATTATGATAGAAATTATGTATAGCTCTTCTGCATGCCACAAAAATTGTGTACCAAACATTTATTCATGAAGATGGCGGAGTATATGTTCAACTTGCCACATGGGCATAAAACTGATCAGCCGCTCGTTATAGAATCAACCCAATTTTCATTTCCATTGCTCCTCCCCATGATAATTACTACTTTATCAGTCTCCATGAATTGATAAGATATTCTTCTGGTTAGATTTGCTGCAACACACACTTGTTCATTTTTCTGAACCACAGAGGACATATTAAATTGTTTCAGACATGGACCATGATTTTTATCTAGAGCCGGGAACTCAGTGGGTGGGTAGATTTTTGAATGAGAAACCTGGAAGTAAAGTGAGCACATCAGAATCTACGATCTCAACTCAACTGAAAGCAATTCATTTTATTTCCGGGTTTCACATCTCCAAGCTGTGCAGCAGGTATACTGTGCACCCGGATGACGCAATCTGAAGTGCACTATTTATACGGTCAATGCAAAAAATGGATTTGGGAGGAGAAAGGAGGAAGTGAAGGCATGGATTCACATAGAGCAAAGGCAGCACCTAGGTTCTCGGATGATTCACGAAGTACTGCTGGGTACTGTGAGAACCAGGAGGGAGGTCATTTACCCAAGTGGTGAGAGAAAGAAACCTAGTTCTGCCACCAAGGCAGCATGGCTGGAGGTGACAGAAGAGGTGAGCAACAGAAGCACGTTGCCCAGGTCTTGGCTGCAGTGCAGGAAGTGTTTTAATGACCTAACCAGGTCAGGAATAGTGAGTGCATTTGCTGATTCATCCATATCCTGTGTTTTACAACACCCCCTCTCACTCTGTGTTGGCACACCTATTCCATCATATCACTCCTCACACCCACTTAAGTTTCAGCAGCAACCATCCTTCACTTCCTATGTACTTACTCACCTCCCTATTTATTCACCCACCACTACCACTCATCCCAATCCTGAAAAAATGATGTATCTGTGTGACAGTGACCCTTTGATGCATCTGTCTGAAAGTCAGTTTCACCCAACGCACTGCATCTATCGGGTGAATAAGGCACCTTCAGTCACTCACAGGTCTGTTCTTTCACTCCTTGTGAGAGATGAGAGCGCAAAACGCAAGGAACAGGACGAAGACTAGAGGTGGACCTCCACAAATAGTCCAGCTAACAGATGCAGAGGAGGAGGCCGTGGAGCTAAGTGGGAAAGCTTCATCCCTATCCATCAGAGATGGAGAGACTGGGAAACCGTAAATGCCTGGTGACAGAACCTAAATATCTTTCACACACGTGATGACTATTTCATCAATGACTGAACTCTGACAGAACCGAGTATGGTGATTGGCAAGATTGTTACTTTGCCAATGACTAATTCATATTGCTTTCTGTTGTCTTCCAGGGCCTTGTGTACAAGAAGGATGTGGCGAGATGGAAGACATCGATTCCTCAGAGGACCTTGTACCAATCACAGAACATACAGCCTTGTACCAATGCAGATACTCGCACTTCAGTAGGTCCTGTTAGCCAGACAGTTGGGTTGTCACCTGGTGATTCACAACTCATAAGTGAGCACAAGCAGACACTGGTGGCAGGGGCAGCTATGGAGAGTCCACGTCAGAGGGTGCACTCCTCTCCAAGCTCTGCTCAGCTGGACACAGGTGCTGGCCATCATTGAAAATGAGATTGATTGAGGTACAGCTGCACCTTTGCGAGGTACTGAAAATCATGCTTCACACACTATCCACAATAGCGGAGAGGATGGAGGAGTCCAACTCCAACATTAGTGGATTGATGTTGCAGGTAATTGTGAGAATGATTGCCATGGAAAGAGTGGCCGCCTCCATGGAGCTTCAAGCATTCCTCTCAAATGAGTATACGCAGCCCATCACCATGGCCGTGCATATTTTGGAAGCCAGCATGTCTGCCGCCTTAAACAGGATGACAGATACCTTAACCATGGCCTCACAACGCACCACATATGTCCACCAAGCTGCTGTCCAGCAGAGTGGTGGGTGTGATGTGGCGCTGGTCCGGGAGAGGGATGATGGCGAAAGGGGACATGGAAGTGGGAACTCCACTCAAAGCGATCTCATGTCTCAGCCGAAGACTCCTGGTTCATGTGGTGGTCTTCGGATTGCCACGTGTGTGCAATCGTTTGCACCCTGCACTCGTGGGAAGCCAGCCAGGAAGGCAAAACTGCCCGCTCATTCTGGCTCATGTCTTCGTGAGGGAAGTTCACGTAATCAGACGCCCTGGGAAACAATCTATCCGTCACCTGCCTTATACGCTTATGAGCAGACGCCACTGATGGTGTCCTAGAAGGCACCAGAGACGAAGAAATTGAGGGCAGTGGTTACTTTTACTGTGACAGGCAATGCGTGGCCACCAGGGAACAGCTCTTCCTGAAGGAGGCTGCAGATGTCTGACACCACCTGCTGACACAATCTGAGCCTGCGTAAACAGTGCTCCTCAGAGGGGTCCAGGAAGCTCAGCCTCTGCCTGTATACCCTCTCATGTGAGTAGTGCCGCCTGCGACGTCGGCCCCTCTGTTGGTCACCTCTCTCTTGTGCACCTGCAGATCCCAACACAGCAGGATGTGCCTGCCCTAGATGGTCATTTTCTTCCTCCTCAGATGTCCTCTGGAATACATCCATTGCGCACCCTCCCCCCACCCCCATCCTGATCTTATTAGTTTGAGAGGCTCCAAAGTTTTCCTAAAGCTGTCTCAACAATGAACTCTCAGTCTCAAAACAATGAACTCTCAGCCAAATGTTTGCCTGAGAGAACTGAGGGACCAGCTGCAGTGCCTGAGCTTTTATTGAGATGTGTCAATCACAGGTTTAAAGGGCCAAATCAACTTCGGCTGCATCTCGCCTCCGTTTCAATGGCGAGATTCAGAAGCCACGGGAAATCCTGGCAGATGAAGTAAAATTCTTTTCAGGTTCAGAATCAACAAAAAATGACTTACCTTAAGTACGTCAAGTAGGTAAATTGCCCTGTTAACGATCCACCCGCCAGCATTAATAGGGGTCACAACTTCTGGGTTTCGACTGTGCAAGCACATCTGAATTTGCCAGGGTTAAACCTTCTGGAAGTGGGCACGTTGGATCCAGTCGTGTTTCAAAAAGCTGTTATTTTAGCCTCCCACCCACCCCCAACCCACCCGTTCTTTGGGTTTAAAATTACCCCCGTGGTCTGTGCAGACAGCTAGGATCTAAACATCAGAAAAGCAGAACATACTGCAGTTGTTTTCATCTGTTCCATCCCTGCAGTTCAGCACTCCATCACAATGCTGGCTAGAGTTGTAACAGGCTCCACTTGAACACTCCATTTGGGTGCAAATAGGGTAATCTAAAGAGAAAGAAAGGGAGAAAAATTAATTACTAATGTATTTCATATGCTCTAAAGTAACAAGTCATACATATATTATGTACGTGTGTTGTGTAGAGAATGTACTTTTTAGTGCTAGGGTGAAGACTGAAAGTGATCTGAACATCCTAAGACCTCTGCAAAATCCAAGATTTTTTTAGCCTTAAGGTTTGTCTGACATGTACTAGTTTCCTTTCCCCCTTGAATTCTTCCATCCACATAGAATCATAAAATCATATGACACAAATGGAGGACAGTCAGTGTATAGCACCTATGCTTCCACTTTGCACCTGAAAAAACTGGCGTAGTGAAGTACAATTTCTAACCCAATTGTCTCACTGCGGGCTAACCAATATTTGTATAGATCTACCTCTTCACTTTTGTACTCTGTGCCTCATTTATGCTTTCTTACAGCTTTGTCAACTTGTCCTCTTCAAGTTTTATGCATCTTATCCCCTGAATCTGCTCTTCTAAGCCTTTTAAAGATTTACACATTCACATATATTATCATTTCTGAAAGGGCATGGGCTCAAACAATAGCAGGAAATAACTGCTATAATCTGATTGTTTTATCTCATTCATCCCCAGCAATTAGTGAATTTGAGCAAACATTTTATCAACATGTATTTGACTGAGTGCAAGTCTATTTGATACCTTTTTCATCCTTATCCACATTGTTACCACCTGTTAGTCAACCTACCCACAAACCATAGGCAGTACAAGGTGGAGGTAGCCATTTCCAGTAGTACTTAAAGGGATATTCACCTGCTCGCAGGTAAAATGCTGCAGTTTTGGGAGACATTTTGTTTGTATTACACTGTATGTTTTTTGCTGCTTGGACTATGTTAAAGTGCATATAGTTAGTGGCTGTACAACGTTCTGTACTCTTAAGGGCTTCTGGCGACACACGTTTATCTTTATGGCATCTTTCTGTGTATTCTGCGGTTAATGGCTCACCTCCTGACTCCTCAAAATCTCTCCACCACCCACAAGGCACAAATCAGCAGTGTGATGGAATACTCTCCATTTGCCTGGATGAGTGCAGCTGCAACAACACTCAAGAAGCTCGACACCATCCAGGATAAAGCAGTCCGCTTGATTGGCAGCCCATCCACCACCTTAAACATCACCACCACCTTCTCAAGGCCAAAAAATGCTGGCCTTGCCAGCGACGCCCACATCCCAAGAATTATTTTTTTTTAAATAACAAATTTGTGAACTAATGCCACATAACCTTTACTTCTTGCTCGCTATTAGAGTGCATGAATCATGGCTATATTTGATTTTTTCATCAATTTGAGGTATCTCATGTCCCCACGACAGAAGAGGAAAAAAAAACAATATATTCCTTTTGAGAATCTTACAATATTTAAAATATCACAAATAAAGCACACTTAGAAAAGTTCCCATTGTGACTGCAGCAAATAAGAATGCTAAAAATGTATTCCACTTTAAAATGTCACTGCTGTCTCATGTTACCTGAAGACCACTCTCAAATCTGTGCCTAAAGATTAATTCTGAAATCTCATCTGCGATGATTATGAAAAATAAAAACTTGGGTATAAAATTGTTGTAACGAATTTAATAGATTTTCCATCATGGCGACATCGTTCAAATAAGTAGGAGAAAAAGTTACGCCTATAGATTGAGTCACCAGTTGTCTGCTGTTTGCTCAGTGTTTTTAACTCTTAGGCTGCCAAACAAGTCCTGGGAAATTCTTGTCTTCTGGCCCAAGCAGGTAGTAGCAGCTTTATATTATGATAGTAACACTAACTGATATAAAACATACAATTAAAACACAACTTAAGCTATAAATAAAAAACTACACATTTTAAATCTATCCCTGGGGAAAGATTTCCTCTGTGTGCTAAGTGTAACAAAATAGAAAATATGCTCTTTGTAAATGGATTTGCAATTTTGTTACACATAGCGCACAAAGGAAATCTCACCTGCCTGCCCACCCACTGACCCTATTCTCTATCTGTCCAATCTTTTCTTAACCCTTTGCCCCTAAAATTTAATTTTTATATCTTTTTTACTTTGATTATTTATTCTTTCTCCTGGCTTCCACCATGACATATGGTAAGTGTAGTATGCTTGGGAGGAACAGGTGACTTTGGACCTGTGGCTCCCAAAACTTTATCACTGGGGGTTTCCTCGCTGCATGTCTGGGTCTGTTGAATTGATTGAGAGTGATTGCTATGATTAGTCAACAACTCCATTATCAATGTATCATGCGACTACCAAGATGGTAGAAGGCAAACTAGATGGACTTTGGTCTTTATTTCATCTAGCAATTCTTATGTTCCTAGGTTCCTATCATCCATTTTGGCAGTGGAAACAAGTTTGGAAGAACTGAGTTTCCATTGATTACATCAAAAATTTGCTTTTCAATCAAAGGCTCATGACTCATATGGTTAACCTAGGAAGTGGGTTACTGAACTAATGTGCTGGGTGATGAATGTGTCCAAGGCACTGAGAATTAAAGCAGCATGCTTCTTACTTGAGGTTTGTCACACTTTCGTCACTGGCTTTGCTTTCTGTGATCAAGTATCCTTATTTACGCATTTTTCAGTCATGTTTCTATGGTAATACAATAATTAATTTTTATATGCTTTTGGAAACCTAAAACTGATTCTTTAAGCTTCAGTGAATTTGACTACATTGATCCTTGTCATTTTATACAACTGTATACATTCTTAAACAATTATTTTTTAATAAAATATGAGTTCTTAAGCCAGGTCTTCTAGTTTAATTAATTGGAGAATATTTTATTCCACCGTACTGTCTTGCATTTCATACTTTCGGTAAAAAATGTCTAACAGACTGTAAAATGTAATAACTTGTTAAATCTAGAAACTTCATACTCAGACTGTTTACAATGATCTGTAAACACATCAAAATGTAGAAGGAATTTTGCAACTACCGTAGTATATTAATCTGTCAGTAATATGTCTTCAACAAAGTCCTACAAGATAATGATCAAGTTAGGCACAGAGCCCTGAAATTGGCAATAATTTCTATATTTCTTTTCATTTCGCCTTCTCCATGCAATGGGTAAGATTACCTATCCCTACAAGAAAATTCAAGAGCTATCCGTTCATTTCAGAGATTTTCAGCCAGACTTTCCTCCCTTCACAAGAGTGCCTCTTCAGTTGTTTCCAGATTGTAATCTGCTCTGTCCCTTAAACATTTGTTACCAAATGTACCTTAGCACCATTTTTGGGCTGCCAATCTGAAAATGTGTGAAAATATATTAAAATAACTCATTATTTATCTTATTTCTTATTTTAGTCTCTGGCTGAGAGAGCAATTATTTGCTGCTAGGTATATGTCATGTTGCTCTGTAAGTAGTTGTTAAGAGGTGTATGAGAATGATCTGAAGGGATTACCTTTCAAATATTTTATTCTTTTTCTCTCATTGGAAAGCTCTTAGTTTTTATTCAATACTTCCTGCTGACAGGCTGGACAAGATCAGAAACTTTACTGTTGAAAGGTCATGGATGTACAGTATGCCCTGTCAGACAATGTATTGTTATATCAAATCCAGGCCCACTAGGTTCCTAAAATATTATTTCTTTAAAAACAATTAAGTTTGTGGATTCATGGTTTGTGCTGAGTATATTTTTTTAAAGCAGCATTTTTTTTTGCAGCATGTTTAAAATGGAGAAGTATGATTTTTTTTCTGTCTTTTGGTCATATCCAACCTCTTTTTCTTCGATGCAAATCCCCAAATCATGCCTCTTCCCCATACAAATGCTATTAATATCTTCAAAATGGATTAGATGATGACAATCATACGCAATGTAAGAATGAAGCATTAGTCAGACCACTCACAGAGTGTTGTATCTAGGTTGGTCACCAGACTCACAAAAAGATAGTGGATAAAATTCTAAGCAGTGCATCAAAAAGGATTCTGGGTTTTAGAATATTAAACTATTAACAGAGGGAGACAGGATGCAAGTTTTTTGTTCAAATAATTGAGTCTTGAGGAAAATCAATAAGGAGGTATTTGGTGCAAAACTAAGACAAGAAAACCAAAAGACATGGTTATAAATTAAGAGGGCATAATTGAAGCAACATCTTCTTCATGCTCATACTTATCAACTTATAGACCAGGCTGCCAGTTACAGCAGTAAATACTGACTCGAAGATTGAAAAAAAATCAGTCAATTCCTGATTCAGCAAGGAATGGAGGACTGTAGATTTCGGGTAGGAAAAACATAAAAATAATTAGACAGGATCCTAAAATTGAACCTGTAACAATGAATTTATAATAACTATATTAACCATTCCTTCTTGGGAGGATTTTTTAGTTTATTCTTCCTTCAAAATCTCTAATAGCTGAAACCCTCAAATTATTCAACCAACACTATTTAATGTTTAACAGTACAACATTGGGGGGAAAAAAATCAAAAATATCAGCCTCAGGAATTGTTTACAGATTATATTGCTTTCTGTTTATAACAATGTATTTCAGATGTAAGGAATCTTACAACACCAGGTTATAGTCCAACTGTTTTATTTGAAAATCACAAGCTTTCGGAGGCTTTCTCCTTCGTCAGGTGAAGTGTAGGATTCCTTGAATGTTACCGCATTTATAGTCAGAGAACAATACCTGATGATTACAGATAATCTTTCCAACTGGCCGTTGTCAAGGCAATCAAAGTGTTCAGACAGAGATATGTTACCTACAGGACCACCGAATATACAAACGGCCAGAACAAAAGAGAGAGAGAGAGAAATATCCGAAAAGGAAGAGAAAGACAGAGAATGACCCGTTGTAATAACCAGTTCTTTACCCAAACACACGGAACAGCCATGGGGACCAAATTCGCACCCCAATACGCCAACATTTTCATGCACAAGTTCGAGCAGGACTTCTTCACTGCACAGGACCTCCAACCAACACTATACACCAGATACATCGACGACATTTTCTTCCTATGGACCCACGGTGAAGAATCACTGAAGAGACTACACGATAACATCAACAAGTTCCATCCCACCATCAAGCTCACCATGGACTACTCCTCAGAATCGGTTTCTTTCTTGGACACACGAATCTCCATCAAAGACGGGCACCTCAGCACCTCACTCTACCGCAAGCCCACGGACAACCTCACGATGCTCCACTTTTCCAGCTTCCACCCTAACCACGTCAAAGAGGCCATCCCCTATGGACAGGCCCTGCGAATACACAGGATCTGCTCAGACGAGGAGGAACGCGATTGACACCTACAGACGCTGAAAGACGCCCTCGTAAGAACGGGAAATGATGCTCGACTCGTCGATTGACAGTTCCGACGGGCCACAGCGAAAAATCGCATAGACCTCCTCAGAAGACTAACACGGGACGCAACCAACAGAGTACCCTTCGTCGTCCAGTACTTCCCCGGAGCGGAGAAACTACGCCATGTTCTCCGCAGCCTTCAACATGTCATCGATGACGACGAACGCCTCGCTAAGGCCATCCCCACGCCTCCACTATTCGCCTTCAAACAGCCACCCAACCTCAAACGGACCATCGTTCGCAGCAAATTACCCAGCTTTCAGGAGAACAGCGTCCACGACACCACACAACCCTGCCACGGCAACCTCTGCAAGACATGCCAGATCATCGACACAGATACCACCATCACACGAGAGGACACCACCCACCAGGTACATGGTTCATACTCCTGTGACTCGGCCAACGTTGTCTACCTCATACGTTGCAGGAAAGGATGCCCCGGAGCATGGTACATTGGCGAGACCATGCAGACACTGCGACAACGGATGAACGGACACTGCGCAACAATCGCCAGACAGGAGGGTTCCCTCCCAGTCGGGGAACACTTCAGCAGTCAAGGACATTCAGCCACCGATCTTCGGGTAAGCGTTCTCCAAGGCGGCCTTCGAGACACACGACAACGCAAAATCATCGAGCAGAAATTGATAGCCAAGTTCCGCACCCATGAGGACGGCCTCAACCGGGATCTTGGGTTCATGTCACGTGACCCCACCAGCGAAAAAAAGTTATCTGTTTTTAATACAACGGGTCATTCTCTGTCTTTCTCTTCCTTTCGGATGTTTCTCTCTCTCTCTCTGTCTTTTGTTCTGGCCGTTTGTATTTTCGGTGGTCCTGTAGGTAACATCTCTCTGTCTGAACACTTTGATTGCCTTGACAACGGGCAGTTGGAAAGATTATCTGTAATCACCAGGTATTGTTCTCTGACTATAAATGCAGTAACTTTCAAGGAATCCCACACTTCATCGGACGAAGGAGAAAGCCTGTGACTTTCAAATAAAACAGTTGGACTATAACCTGGTGTTGTAAGATTCCTTACATTTGTCAACCCCAGTCCATCACCGGCATCTCCACGCAATGTATTTCAGCACCATAGCCACATTAATTTTTTTTGCAGTATGTAATCATTAACAGCTACAATACAGGAACTTGGCCAGGTGACCAGTGTAAAATCAATGCTATAAGCTCATTGTTACTAAGTCAGCACAAGAATTTAAGCTAAATGATTTCATACCCATGTAACTAACCTTTACAATGACATGACAATCAAACCTTAATTGTATTAGAGGAATGTTTGGTAAGGTACAGTACATTTTACCATTGTGCTTAATGGGAATAACTACATAAAAGGAATATGTTCCCACCCCAGGCTGCTACAGTTCATTATACATGATCACTTTTGTTTGTTTTGGCGTTGGAAACCTTAAAATTCAGGTATGCATGAAATTGAAATAGAAGCTCCAATCACAAAGGCCCATCATACTCCTTCTAATCGGCTCAGTTGACCTAATTTAGCATTTTACACTGGCATTTGACTGGGTGGAATATTCACCCAGTCAAATCACACCAAATAGTGCCATCAACAATATATATAAATTCAAAATACAGAACCGCAGCTGGTTTCCTTCCATTAGCATTCTCAAGTCAACTGACCAAATTAATGACAGCCATCAGTAGCACTAACAGGACCAAGCAAGTCACTGCAATCACTTAACTGCATTTAAATATCTGCTTTAATCCACTGAAGAATCTGCTGCAAATTTCAGATAACAAGAAGCATATTGTGGCCAATTGCTTTCATCAGTGAGCCCCTTAATCCTACAAGCTGCCTAAAATGCCACAGGAACACAGGCTGAAGGAAATGCAGTATAAGGATTCAAGGACTTACGACAGCCTCTTTCATCAATTGTGTCAGTGCAGTCATCGACATGGTCGCACCTGTACTCTTTTGGGATACATTCTCCATTGGTGCAAGTATACTGCTGACTAGAGCATGTCTGTGCAGCTGCAGAGGGAAAAAGAAAAGAATGTATGTTAAAAACAAGAAATTAACTTTACATCCTTAAAGAGCTTATACATCATTCATCATTGGCTGCTTGTTGGAATCTATTGATAAATTAAACCTGTACAATATGGAATGTAAACAACAGGCATAATTTTCCCTTACTACTGCTCATGTCAGTTTTATAGAGTATTTTATAGCAGCTTGCACCATAACACAAAACAATTAAAATAATTTCTTACCGATACATGGAAATGTATTTGAATCAGACACTCTACCTTCTAGCATGTGTGCAGTGATGCACTGGATACAGATTGTATCCTTCTTTAAAAAAAAGAGTAAAATATTTTCTGACAGAGCTTAATTTCTGCCTTATTTTAGAAAGGAGCATAAATAATTATGATTTTTATTTTGCTTTTAGGTAGAATTAGGCTTTGCACAGGAACAACTGAACTTACTGTCCTGGGGAGAGATTCTGAGACTACCCACTAGACAGAAACAGGGTGCTTGTGCCCCAAAGATGGTGGGAAATGACTTACCTCAATATTCTCATTGTCGCTGTGACCGTCACCATTTTTCAGGGGTCCACAGAATAGGCAGCCTGCGTGTCCCCCGAAGCAAGCGCACAGCTAATATAGCTATTTAAATCGTGATTCTATGATGTCAATAGGATCCTGATACCATTTTAGGACTCAACTGGGCGTTTCTATGTTAATAAGGCCCGGCCTTCAAAATGGACTGCGCCTCTCACTGGCACTATCGGGCGGCCAATCGCCCAAAAACCACATGGAGGGAAAATCAACCCGATCATCTTTTGCAGCAACAAGACAGAAAATAGGCGGAGCAACACTCAAATAAAAAGAATTTGTATTGATTCTAAGTATGGCACAGGTCAGATCCCACCTGGTGTATAAGGTGTAGTCCTGGACACCCAGTTATGGGAAGGGTATTATTGCAATTGACAGATATAGAAAGGAGCAAAAAGATGATTCCACGTATCAGGAATTTAAGTTAGGAAAAAAGGTTTAGGAGGCTGTACTTTTTTCTTTTGGAGAAGATGAAGCTTTGAGGTGACCTAATTGAAATTTTCAAGATTATGAGAAGAATTGATAAATGTGATTCAAATAATTTGTTCACTATGGTTAAGGTTTTAAATACCAGGGACACACTTAAAAATTAGGAACTCAGATGTATGATAGAAAATTAAATTGAACTTTTTCAACCAAAGCGCAATAAATTGGAATAAGTTCTCAAAGTGGATGGTAGAAAAAGATTTAAGAGGAAATTAGATTGAGTGATATGGTAAGAAGGCAGATAAGTGAGGTTGATGATCTCAATGTATTTGTTGGAATTTTCATGTTCCTATTCAAAGTGTTAAACCACAACATGGATAATTTGTCTCCTCCCCAAAGCTACAGAACTAGATTTATGATATCGAAGTAGGTCAGTGACAAGAATATTACAGTCATTACTATTGGCACAAATTGTAACGAGACAGTTAGAATCCCTTTGCACTTGTTCGAGCATCAACACTATTGTGTCTGGATCAATTTTTGTCTACTAAACTTAGCTGAATCACAAATGTCAAGACAATGAAAACTTATTTTAATTTAATACAAGCAGCTCACTATCTTTTTTACACCTTTAATAAATAATCTTTAACCGATTAAAATAAATTATGAATACATTATTCAGAAAGTGACTCTTGCTGGTGTTGATGTGATTTTTTTTTAAGAAAGTCACACTTCTAATTAAACTTTAACAAAATGTCTTATAAAGCTAGTAATAGTCTAATAATAATTTCCTTTCACCTCTGTGACCTGGATTTGATTCTAATCCAAGCTGATAGGAAGAAATTTTCTTCTCCCAGTGGACTGCAAGGGTTCTGCATGAAATAAGTTTGGCAGTTTTAACCCAGTATCTAGTGGGCATGAATTTTCAGAATAAAACTGTACATAATTCTGCACAAATTTACTCCAAGGACAGTTGGTGTAGGAAATGAAAACATTAACAATGGTGGACTAGAGAAAAGGTATTCTTCCGAAGTTAATGCAAAGGCTTGTTATTAGCTGGAGTAGAAGCAGCTTTACTTTGCTTCCAGTTCATACTTCGCCAAACTTGGGAGTGCTTCATGGTGACACTGGGTGCAAAAAAATAAAAAAAGTTTCCCATTGCCAGTGCTGACATCTTTCACCTTGGTGACCATAAAATTTACCAAAACAAAGAATATTTGTTCTCCCTATGCTTAACTGTATTTTTGTGTGTAATTAAAAAAAAGAGCAAGCTTGTTGAAACCTGAAATGGTCTGCATGAGCCAAACAAGATGTTCAGGAATAAGCCTGCAATCACTATCACTTTTGGTCCACGACTGCTTTAAAGTTTGATTGCAATAACCCATTTGTCGGCATTTGTTCTGTCCAGAGGGAATCTTATTAACTTACAAAGAAATGGCTAGCGGGTCACTGGAAAGATTGCATTCCTAGATCAATTCTATGTTACAGATAATAGGAACACTCATCTCAAAAGGGAACCCTTTAGGTAGGTTCCATTCCTGAAAATGCTACTGTCATACTGCATTACTGCTGAGGTAAGTTTCTGCTGTATTAGGATCACTATATTTGCTGCACCAATAATATTTGCAATGCTTTCCTACAATATCAATGGATTCTCTTTTGCAAGCATCAGAAATTCAAACTACAGCAATAAATGGATACTTTGAACATTTCAAAGCAGATTGTTAAAATAATCACTTTCTTGAGACATTAATTGATAACTGTAAATGCAATGAAACAGAAAAGCTACAGTTAAAATATTTTAAAATGGTCTGTCTATGTGTTCAAATTCTTGCTGTAATTGCAACCTGTTGCTTAATATTCTCTATTTCTTGCAGAAAATATTCCCAGTGTTGGACACATTTCCCGAACTTCTGCATCATGGTCTGTAATGCCAAACATTGAAGAAAGAAGGCAATGTGGAACTATTTGGAAATATTTGGCATGTGTTTAACAGACAGCAGATCAGAGTGCATTCTGGAGCTATCATGATAAACATAGATAATCCATTATGAACAATTGTTTCAATAGTCCATCAGCCCTGAAAAGTAGAAGCTGAGTTTATAAATTCAAGGATCTCACTTTAATTTTGTTCTCCAAACAAAACAAAAAACTAATTTTACCATAAGCCTAAGTTGCACCATGTTTGTAGCATGTATATTCATGCTAAAATCAGGTGTAGTGAACCATCTTACAATGACTTTAACATCGAATATAATTAGCAATAAGTAGGAAACATTCCAATTGAAATTTATTATAATTTGCTCTAAGATACTTTCAATGTAATGTGCTACCTAATTCAGAATAAAATCATGAATAACCACTATCAAAATTGTGGTGTGAGGAACTGAAATTTCCTAAAAGCTGTATAAAGTCCTTAATCTCTCATTTTCAAGTCAACTTAATTCAGAATACCAGATGCATAAAACTAGATTACAGCCTGGTATTTTATGTATTACAAATTAAACTTTTTTTTAATAATGTTTAATTTTCCTGTGGTCCAAAACTACAATGAATTTGTATAACATCATCTCCAAAATGTGAGATGGTAACTGTGCAAGTCTGCAGCTGTGTTCGGAACTGTTACATTGTGATAAAAACAAATTAAGTTTAATGGCATTAGGCAGCAAGCACCTTGTAATAGTTCTCACGCTGATGCAAATGTACAATTTACTTACATTGCATTTGCAGCAGGATATATTGATTAGTGCCTGTTAGCATGAATGTACATAATGATATAATAATGATACATGTTTAAGGCATTCGGCACAAGCATAATGGGCCAAATGCCTCCTTCTGTGCTGTATAGAAACATAGAAAATAGGAGCAGGAGTAAGCCATTCGGCCCTTTGAGCCTGCTCCGCTATTCAATATGATCATGGCTGGTCCTCTATCTCGATACCATATTCCCGCTCTCTTCCCATACCACTTGATGCCTTTTGAGTCTAGAAATCTATCTAGCTCCTTCTTAAATATATTCAGTGACTTGGCCTCCACAGTCTTCTGTGGTAGAGAATTCCACAGGTTCACCACCCTCTGAGTGAAGAAATTTCTCCTTATCTCAGTCCTAAATGTCCTACCCCGTATCCTGAAACTGTGACCCCTCGTTCTAGACCCCCCAGCCAGGGGAAACATCCTCCCTGCATCCAGTCTATTTAGCCCCGTCAGAATTTTATGTTTCAATGAGATCCCCTGTCATTCTTCTAAACTTGAGTGAATACAGGCCGAGTCGACCCAATCTCTCCTCATACAACTGTCCTGCCTTCCCAGGAATCAGTCTGGTAAACCTTCGCTGCACTCCCTCTGTGGCAGGTATATCCTTTCTTAAGTAAGGAGACCAAAACTGCACACAATACACCAGGTGTGGTCTCACCAAGGCCCTGTATAACTGCAGCAAGAAGCATCCTTGCTCCTGTATTCAAATCCTCTTGAAATGAAGGCCAACATACCATTTGCCTTCCTAACTGCTTGCTGCATCTGCATGTTTGCTTTCAGTGACTGATGTACAAGGACACCCAGGTCCCTTTGTACATCCACATTTCCCAATCTATCACCATTTAAATAATACTCTGCCTTTCTGTTTTTCCTTCCAAAGTGGATAACTTCACATTTATCCACGTTATACTGCATCTGCCACGTAATTACCCACTCACCCAACTTGTCTGAATCACCTTGAAGCCTCTTTGCATCCTCCTCACAACTCACGATCCCACCTAGTTTTGTGTCTATGATACTATGATTCTAGATCCGAGTTTTTATTGGCAGTTATAATTGTATGGATAGGGGAAGGTAGCTGAGCAAGTGCCAATCAATCTCATCTGGGGGCTTGATTTATAGGATTGCTGTTCTTGATGGGTGGGAGTATATTCCTATCTTCTTATTCTTATACTGTGGTGTTTCTGTAGGGTCCAGACTGCCTGCTACTTTTCTAGTCTATCACTCTACTACCATAAGTGTCATATCCACATGTCTGTGGTAAGGGGTGGGAGTTCTCTAAAGCAGTTAAGTCGTGCTAGTCAGTTCCTCATTGCAGGAGATCCTCTATCCTCCAAATTGCAAGGATCACAAGGCTGCTCATGGCCTTTGTGGCATCCCAGAACAGTTATAAAGTATTCAATACGCCATTCAAATCTGTACAGATCTGAAAGACAGTTTCAGTCAGACAACTTTTTTTTTTATTCGTTCATGGGATGTGGGCATCACTGGCAAGGCCGGCATTTATCGCCCATCCTTAATTGCCCTTGAGAAGGTGGTGGTGAGCTGCCTTCTTGAACCGTTGCAGTCCATGTGGTGAAGGTTCTCCCACAGTGCTGTTAGGAAGGGAGTACCAGGATTTTGACCCAGCGATGATGAAGGAACGGCGATATATTTCCAAATCGGGATGGTATGTGACTTGGAGAGGAAAGTGCCAGTGGTGTTGTTCCCATGTGCCTGCTATCCTTGTCCTTCTAGGTGGTAGAGGTCACGGGTTTGGGAGTTGCTGTCGAAGAAGCCTTGGTGAGTTGCTGCAGTGCATCCTGTGGATGGTGCACACTGAAGCCACGGTGCGCCGGTGGTGAAGGGAGTGAATGTTTAGGGTGGTGGATTGGGTACCAATCAAGCGGGCTGCTTTGTCCTGGATGGTGTCGAACTTCTTGAGTGTTGCTAGAGTTGCACTCATCCAAGCAAGTGGAGGGTATTCCATCACACTCCTGACTTGTGCCTTGGAGATGGTGGAAAGGTTTTGGGGAGTCAGGAGGTGAGTCACTCGCTGCAGAATACCCAGCCTCTGACCTGCTCTTGCAGCCACAGTATTTACGTGGCTGGTCCAGTTAAATTTCTGGTCAATGGTGACCCCCAGGATGTTGATGGTAGGGGATTCGGCGATGGTAATGCCGTTGAATGTCAAGGGGAGGTGGTTAGACTCTCTCTTGTTGGAGATGGTCATTGCCTGGCACTTGTCTGGCGCGAATGTTACTTGCCATTTATCAGCCCAAGCTTGGGTTTTTTCCAGGTTTTGCTGCATGCAGGCACGGACTGCTTCATTATCTGAGGGGTTGCGAATGGAACTGAACACTGTGTAATCATCAGCGAACATCCCCATTTCTGACCTAACGATGGAGGGAAGGTCATTGATGAAGCAGCTGAAGATGGTTGGGCCTAGGACACTGTCTTGAGGAACTCTTGCAACAATGTCCTGGGGCTGAGATGACTGGCCTCCAACAACCACTACCATTTTCCATTGTGCTAGGTGTGACTCCAGCCACTGGAGAGTTTTCCCCCTGGTTCCCATTGACTTCAATTTTACTAGGACTCCTTGGTGCCACACTCGACATCAAGGCAGCATTTGACCAAGGGCAGTCACTCTCGCCTCACCTCTGGAATTCAACTCTTTTGTCCATGGTTGGACCAAGGCTGTAAGGAGGTCTGGAGCCGAGTGGTTCTGGCAGAACCCAAACTGAGCATCGGTGAGCAGGTTATTGGTGAGTAAGTGCCGCTTGGGTCAAAGTGGGTCAAAGCAGATCCTTCTAAATATGTGAATTTCAAATTTACTCCTACATTTCCTGCACATAAAACATGTCAAAATAAAACCCAGACTTACAACATTGCTGACGCTCATCAGATCCATCATCACAGTCTTCCTCGTCATCACAGACCCAACTTTGAGAAATACATTCACCATCTCCCTCACACTGGAACTGGTCTGCTGTACAGGTAGGTGGAGCTGAAATCAAATAAATATAGAATCGGTGAAGTGAAGATAAAAGGGAATTTCTAATTTAATAATACAAAATACAGCACCAAGAGTTTAATATTTCAAAATCTCTAATGTACTGGACTAGATTCTCTGCCCAAGGACTATGAATGGGCAGGAAATCTAGCCCACGACTGAAGTTGAGGGATATCGTAGTGAACAACTGCCTCGAAGATTTATGGAGTAAGTAATTGCTAGAAAGCCCTGGCTCTCGAGGCATACATTTGGTCAGTTCTATAACCTGAAGAGTAATGACTTGTTTTATAACCTGAAAAATGTCATCAGTGTCAGTATTCTTATACTAACCATTTCCTCAACATCCAAATTAAAACAATACCAATATAAAAGCAGCAATAGAGGGGCATGTTTTGAGAACAAGGTTACAGATAGTAATCAGCTAAACATAATTTAAGGTGCAACTTCTTACACCAATTTACATTCCATACTGCCGTCCAGTACACCGAATAGCGATTTGGAACACTCAAAATGCGGCTCAGCAAGTTTATCCAGTGAATAATTGAGCCATACAGATCAGCATGCAATCTATGCTAAGTTAGCTGATCTCAGACAGATGCTATTAGGGGCACTGCAATTGGCCTCAATGTTCCTGGAGAAGAAAAAAAAAATCAGACAAGGTCCCCCTCCTGATCACAATCCAACAACCTTTGTCCATTGTACGCACATCAAATGAGGATGGGGATTGGGTGTGGCTGTGGTCCTTCCTACAATCAAGAAACTTGACAACAGGCGCCATAAAGACTTGCACGTGAATAATGTCAACTTGGGCAAGGTACCGAAGGCAGATTGTTGCTCATTCTACTTTATCCCAACAAAGGAGAACAGGAGAGACAGTTGGTAGTGAAGCTGTTTGCTGATGACACAAAACTAGGTGGAAATATGAATTGTGAGGAGGATGCAAAGAGGTTTCAAGGGGATATAGACAGGCTAAGTGAGTGGGCAAGAACATGGCAGGTGGAATATAATATGGAAATATGTGAAGTTATCCACTCTGGTAGGAAAAACAGAAATGCAGAGTATTTTTTAAATGGTGAGAGATTGGGAAATGTTGATGTTCAAAGGGACCTGGGTGTCCTTGTACACGAGTCACTGAAAGCTAACAAGCAGGTGCAGCAAGCAATTAGGAAGGCAAATGGTATATTGGCCTTTATTACAAGAGGATATGAGTACAGGATAAAAGATGTCTTACTGCAATTTTATAGGACCTTGGTAAGACTGCACCTGGAATATTGTGTACAATTTTGGTCTCCTTACCTAAGAAAGGATACACTTGCCATAGAGGGAGTGCAACGAAGGTTCACCAGACTGATTCCTGGGATGGCGGGATTGTCGTATGAGGAGAGATTGAGTAGACTAGGCCTGTATTCTCTAGAGTTTAGAAGAATGAGAGGTGATCTCATTGAAACATACAGAATTCTTACAGGGCTCGACAGGGTAGATGCAAGGAGGATGTTTCCCTTGGCTGGGGAATCTTGAACCAGGGGTCACCGTCTCAGAATAAAGGGTAGGCCATTTAGGACTGAGATGAGGAGAAATTTCTTCACTCAGAGGATGGTGAATCTTTGGAATTCTCTACCCCAGAGGGCTGTGGAGGCTCAGTCATTGAGTACATTCAAAACAGAGATCGATAGATTTCAAGATATTAAAGGCATCAAGGGATATGGGGATGGTGCAGGAAAATGGTGTTGAGGTAGAAGATCAGCCATGATCTTGTTGAATGGCAGAGCAGGCTTGAAGGGCCAGATGGCTTACTTCTGATCCTATTTCTTATGTTCTTATGAAACAATAACCATTCAAAAAGGAAAATAGGCAGATTCCTGATTAAATGACTGGAGGCCAAAAATCTCCAGCCTTCCCTGGCAATTTGCATGGACCTTGTTAGAGGCAGAACCTCCACCCACCCCAAACAAGGCTTGCAGCGTAAGTGGTCGGAACAGAGAATCAGAGAGACTGGGAGTTCCCACATCTCCAATCTGGTGGAACGTCTGCGGGCCAATGTTCCAAGAAAACACAAGTCCCTCATCTGCTTGGGCCCTGAAAACCCATGGGCCTTTGATCCCAGCATAAATGTTGTGATCTGCACCAGTAACCTCCGGTGTTGACCCCACCAAAGTTTGCGAGGTCCGGGGGAGGTCACCTCATTCACATAATTCATGCAGGTACTCAAGTACTGACTATGGCCAAGAGGTTGAGAATCCCTGACACTAATTCCAGGGGGATGTGCCAGGCCCACCTCCCCGTAGAAAGAAGACCGAAGTACCCCATAGATTCCTTTGTAAGAGAGCCAAAATATCCTACAAAAGTCTTATTTACTTTTGGAGTTCCAGGACGTGATCCAGACCTAGGCCGACATTTGCCTATCGTCAGACAATTACAACTACTTTCTTGGTGTACGAGCCCACCTACGTCCCATCAGGGTGGGAACATAGGAACTTTTGGCCTGGGAGTCCCTACCCCAACCACATCCCATCATACACTACTGACTTTGCTTCGGGAAGATGGAGACCCTTCCCTTAACAAGGTCCTGCAGAAACAGCCAGGGAAGGCAAGAACCCACATATGCTGGGTCCTAGCCAAATTTGTGGCTCTTCCACCAGAACCCTGTCAGAGCTGCAGTGGGAGTGCACTGAAAGGGCTGCAGATTTTCAGCTGCAATATCCACAACTTCCAAGCTAGGACCAAATACTTGTGACAGCTTCATTATGTATCGTTGTGTCAGAAAAAATTCTAGCAACAAACGAATTTCCAGAAATAACTGCACAATTTAAAAGTATTTCAACACCTTAAAGAAAAGAAATGGACTTGCATTTATATAGAATTATATAAAAAGCATTTCCATCATTGGCATATATTCAAAGTTATTAAAATAGATCGATGAGCACAAAATACTGAATATAAATAACATTTTCTACAGGTAATTTTGAACAGTAGTTCCCTCTTTCTTAAGCTTTAAGTTATTTAGTGAATATGAACTGGACATCATTGCCATAATGAATGTGTGATTAGTATTTTAACAATCAATAAATATTAGCAATTTTGCAGAATAGTCCCTGGATTTTGTCAGATCCCAGTTTACTTACGGCAGCCCAATTCATCAGAGTCATCACTGCAGTCGACAACACCATCACATCTCCAGTCAGCAGGAACACATTGGCCATTCTGACAATGAAACTGGTCTGTTCTACAGTCTGTAATCCAAGGACGAGAGATTAGTTAATTAGACTTGCCATTTTTTTACAACTGACTGAGGTGGAACCCACCTTTAAAATAAATACCTGCAGTATATATTGAACATGGTGTTATACTAATGGATATTATTTTTTATTGTTTAATGGAGATATGGGGGTGTTGTATCACCATACATTGGAGCGCCAGTATATTGCACCAGGGAGTAGCATAACATGAATTTATGCCTTTGATTTTGGTGTCAGTGCGTAAGATGAGAAGTCTTAACCCTGACTGGCAGGAGTTCGATAAAGTGGGTGGAGATGAGCATCTTGGGACTCAGGTGACCCTTGTTTCACTGCATCGAAGAGCTGAGATGAATCTATTGCTGGCTGGACACTTGTGCTCCTGTATGAGGGCTTGTAGGTATTGCCATCCTGCAAGACACCCGCATCTTGAGCAAATTCCTACAATGCTACTAGTACTGGGCACTGGCTCTACATGGCTACTGATCAGCAGGGAAATTTACCTAGTGAAGCTCTAAGAAATGGTTATCTTTCACTATTCAACAATCCTGTTGAAGCCAGAAGAGACAACCATCTCCACTCTGGCACCCAGAGCCTATATGGCAGCTGCCTGAGCATCCATGGCAAAAACTAAGACTGTCCTTAGGGCCTCTGTTATAGGTACCTCAGCTAATTGGTTTGGAGCTGCCACACACTGCAGTGTGGACTACAGTGCTGCGAAGCCATATATCACTGCACCGCAGATGCAGGTAGTGGACTTCTCTAATTCCCTTGCTGTCTGTTGCTACAATCTCAGAGACTTTCAACATTGCCTGCACATTTTTTTTATTTGTTCATGGGATGTGGGCGTCGCTGGCGATGCCAGCTTTTATTGCCCATCCCTAATTGCCCTTGAGAAGGTGGTGGTGAGCTGCCTTCTTGAACCACTGCAATCCGTGTGGTGAAGGTTCTCCCACAGTGCTGTTAGGAAGGGAGTTCCAGGATTTTGACCCAGCGACGATGAAGGAATGGCGATATATTTCCAAGTCGGGATGGTGTGTGACTTCGAGGGGAACGTGCAGGTGGTGTTGTTCCCATGTGCCTGCTGCTCTTGTCCTTCTAGGTGGTAGAGGTCGCGGGTTTGGGAGCTGCTGTCGAAGAAACCTTGGAGAGTTGCTGCAGTGCATCCTGTGAATGGTACACACTGCAGCCACTGTGCGCCGGTGAAGGGAGTGAATGTTTAGGGTGGTGGATGGGATGCCAATCAAGTGGGCTGTTTTGT
Organism: Heptranchias perlo; assembly: GCF_035084215.1. Lineage (NCBI taxonomy): Eukaryota > Metazoa > Chordata > Chondrichthyes > Hexanchiformes > Hexanchidae > Heptranchias > Heptranchias perlo. The sequence goes on along the minus strand of NC_090331.1, from coordinate 37,433,039 downwards.
CCTGGATGGTGTCGAGCTTCTTGAGTGTTGTTGGAGCTGCACTCATCCAGGCAAGTGGAGAGTATTCCATCACACTCCTGACTTGTGCCTTGGAGATGGTGGAAAGGCTTTGGGGAGTCAGGAGGTGAGTCACTCGCCGCAGAATACCCAGCCTCTGACCTGCTCTCGTAGCCACAGTATTTATATGGCTGGTCCAGTTAAGTTTCTGGTCAATGATAACCCCCAGGATGTTGATGGTGGGGGATTCAGCAATGGTAATGCCGTTGAATGTCAAGAGGAGGTGGTTAGACTCTCTCTTGTTGGAGATGGTCATTGCCTGGCACTTGTCTGGCACGAATGTTACTTGCCACTTCTGAGCCCAAGCCTGGATGTTGTCCAGGTCTTGCTGCATGTGGGCTCGGACTGCTTCATTATCTGAGGGGTTGCGAATGGATCTGAGCACTGTGCAATCATCAGCGAACATCCCCATTTCTGACCTAACGATGGAGGGAAGGTCATTGATGAAGCAGCTGAAGATGGTTGGGCCTAGGACACTGCCTTGAGGAACTCCTGCAGCAATATCCTGGGGCTGAGATGATTGGCCTCCAACAACCACTACCATCTTCCTTTGTGCTAGGTATGACTCCAGCCACTGGAGAGTTTTCCCCCTGATTCCCATTGACTTCAATTTTACTAGGGCTCCTTGGTGCTACACTCGGTCAAATGCTGGGTCATAAACTTGATGTTCTGCAAGCATCCTTCCTTTAAAGCAAGATCTTCAAGGTATGGGTCTTAGACTTTTCAGCTGAGGACCAACATCTCCAGGCCTTCCCGTCAGCAACGTCTTCCTCCTCATCTTCCAATCCGAGCTCTTTCTGCTCCCTTGTACTCTGTGCATCACCCTATGCATTTCTCTATGTCTCACTCTCTAATTCCTCCGAGTGTATGTCTCTGGGCTAGAGCTTCAGGGCAAAAGAATGAATAATAGTGCGTAATCTGGATGTAGATGGGTCCGTTTTTAGTTCCGCCTCTGGTCCTAACAGTTCTTGAGGCACACCAAGAGGAGGAAAAGAGGAGTTGGAATGTGTTGTGGAGAAACTAGGTTCACTTGTCACTTTCAGGAGGAGTGACTGAAAGCTTTATGATCTAGTTTACTGCCAGGTAAAGTGAATTCCAATAGGATGAGATGGAAGAGAAGTATATAATGTCCTGATGAACCTGCAGCTCTGCCCTCTGATTTCCCAACTCTAAGTTCCTTTGGAACATAGGAATATAGAAACAGGAGTAGGCCATTCAGTCCCTTGTGCCTGCTCCGTCATTTGATAAGATCATGGCTGATCTGTGATCTAACTCCATATACCTGCCTTTGGCACATATCCCTTAATACCTCTGGTTGCCAAAAAGCTATCTATCTCAGATTTAAATTTAGCAATTGAGCTAGTATCAATTGCTGTTTGCGGAAGAGTGTTCCAAACTTCTACAACCCTTTGTGTGTAGAAATGTTTTCTAATCTCGCTCCTGAAAGGTCTGGCTCTAATTTTTACACTGTGTCCCCTACTCCTAAAATCCCCAACCAGTGGAAATAGTTTCTCTCTATCAACCCTATCTGTTCCCCTTAATATCTTATAAACTTCGATCAGATCACCCCTTAACCTTCGAAACTCGAGAGAATACAACCCCAATTTGTGTAATCTCTCCTCGTAACTTAACCCTTGAAGTCCGGGTATCATTCTAGTAAACCTTCGTTGCGCTCCCTCCAAGGCCAATATGTCCTTCCGAAGGTGCGGTGCCCAGAACTGCTCACAGTACTCCAGGTGCGGTCTAACCAGGGTTTTGTATAGCTGCAGCATAACTTCTGCCCCCTTGTACTCTAGTCCTCTAGAAATAAAGGCCAACATTCCATTTGCCTTCTTGATTATTTTCTGCACTTGTTCATGACACTTCAATGAACTATGTACCTGAACCCCTAAGTCGCTTTGGTCATCCACTGTTTTTAACTTTTTACCATTTAGAAAGTACCCTGTTCTATCCTTTTTTGATCCAAAGTGGATGACCTCACATTTGTCTACATTGAATTCCATTTGCCACAGTTTTGCCCATTCACCTAATCTATCAATATCGCTTTGTAATTTTATGTTTTCATCTACACTGCTTACAATGCCACCAATCTTTGTGTCATCAGCAAACTTAGAAATGAGACTTTCTATGCCTTCATCTAAGTCGTTAATAAATATTGTGAATAATTGAGGCCCCAAGACAGAACTCTGCGGGACTCCACTAGTCACATCCTGCCAATGTGAGTACCTTCCCATTATCCCTACTCTCTGTCGCCTTTCGCTCAGCCAACTTCCTAACCAAGTCCGTACTTTTCCCTCGATTCCATGGGCTTCTATCTTAGCTAACAGTCTCTTATGTGGGACCTTATCAAATGCCTTCTTGAAGTCCATATAATTAACATCCATTGACATTCCCCTGTCCACTACTTTAGTCACCTCTTCAAAAAATTCAATCAGGTTTGTCAGGCACGACCTACCTTTCACAAATCCATGCTGGCTCTCTCTGATTAACTGAAAATTCTCGAGGTGTTCAGTCACCCTATCCTTAATTATAGACTCCAGCATTTTCCCCACAACAGATGTTAGGCTAACTGTTCTATAATTCCACGGTTTCCCTCTCTCTCCTTTCTTAAAAAGCGGAGTGATATGTGCAATTTTCCAATCTAGAGGGACAGTTCCTGAATCTAGAGAACTTTGAAAGATTATAGTTAGGGCATCCGCAATGTGCTCACCTACTTCCTTTAAAACCCTGGGATGGAAACCATCTGGTCCTGGGGATTTGTCACTCTTTAGTGTTATTATTTTCTTCATTACTGTTGCTTTACTTATGTTAATTTTATCGAGTCCCTGTCCCCGATTCAATATTAGTTTTCTTGGGATTTCCAGCATGCTATCCTCTTTTTCTACTGTAAATACTGACGCAAAGTAATTGTTCAACATGTCCGCCGTTTCCCCATTGTCAATGACAATATCCCCACTTTCAGTTTTTAAGGGGCCAAAACTGCTCCTGACCACCCTCTTTTTCCTAATATAACTACAAAAGTTCTTCGTATTGGTTTTGATATCCCTTGCGAGTTTCTTTTCATACTCTCTTTTTGTAGCCCTTACTATCTGTTTTGTTATCCTTGGTTGATCTTTGTATCTTTCCCCCAGGATCTATGCCATTTTTTGCCTTTTTGTATGCCCTTTCCTTATGTCTTTAGTTGTCCATGGCTGTTTTTTTTGGCAAGTAGAGTTCTTGCCCCTCAGGGGTATAAACCGATTCTGTATCACGTTAAATGTTTCTTGAAACATTTCCCACTGATCATCAGTCGTTTTACCCATTAACAGATTTGCCCAGTTTACTGTGGACAGTCTCTGTCTCATCCCATTGAAGTCGGCCTTGCCCAAGTCTCGAATCTTAGCAGCTGACTCACTTTTTTCCCTTTCAAACACTACATTGAACTCGATCATGTTATGATCACTATTGGATAGATGTTCACGCACAGTTAAGCTGTTAACTAAATCTGGTTCATTACTCATTACTAAATCTAGTATGGCTTGCCCCTTTGTTGCCTCTAGGACATACTGCTGCAGAAAACTATCCCGGACACACACAAGTAATTCACTACCTTTCTGACAGTTGCTAGTCTGCTTTTCCCAATCTATGTGAAGGTTAAAGTCCCCCATTAAGACCACTATGCCTTTCTTACACGCTTGTCTAATCTCTGCATTTATACAATCTAGCACTTCAGAGCTGCTGCCAGGGCTCCTATATACAATTCCCACTATAGTCTTAGATCCTTTCCTATTTCTCAATTCAACCCATAAGGTCTCTGTTGGCTGCTTACCTCTCATTATATCCCCCTTTATCATTGAATTGATTTCATCTCTAATCATTAAGGCTACTCCTCCCCCTCTTCCATTTTCCCTATCTCTCCTGTAGATCTTATAACCTGGTATAACTAGTTCCCAATCCTGACCATCCTGCAGCTAAGTCTCAGTAATAGCTTTCATGTCATACCCTCCAATTTGAATTTGAACCTGTAGTTCATTTAATTTATTCCTTCCCAAGAAGCTCCAAAGTTTCCTCCTCACGGTGCAGATTCGAAGGTCTAGCACCTGTGAAAAGGCACAGATTTGTGAGTCCACCTGTGACCAATCTCTCTTTGGTGTTTTAGACTGTCTTCTCTTAAAAATAAGGCACAAAAGTGAAAATGGCCACCGGTTGACATGTGATAAAGTCCAATCCAACTGTCAACATGCAAACTGTAACGAAGATGGTAAGATGGTGCATGAATTAAGGACATCTTATCATCCCTCAGTACGGTAAAAGTATATTAGCATGACAGTATCCTTGCAGAGAAAAGCTAGAGGTGTAAACAGCCCTGAAGTACCTCTGGGATATTGACGGTGAGCTATTAAAGCACTTCAACACAGAGAGGGAGCTGAATCTAAGAGAAGCCAGCAACACCTTCCAAGAATATCGGACATCGTGGGGTGGGGGGGGGGGGGGGTCGGCGTCGGACATCGTGGGGTGGGAGGGGGTCGGCGTCGGACATCGTGGGGTGGGAGGGGGTCGGCGTCGGACATCGTGGGGTGGGAGGGGGTCGGCGTCGGACATCGTGGGGTGGGAGGGGGTCGGCGTCGGACATCGTGGGGTGGGAGGGGGTCGGCGTCGGACATCGTGGGGTGGGAGGGGGTCGGCGTCGGACATCGTGGGGTGGGAGGGGGTCGGCGTCGGACATCGTGGGGTGGGAGGGGGTCGGCGTCGGACATCGTGGGGTGGGAGGGGGTCGGCGTCGGACATCGTGGGGTGGGGGGGGGGCGGCGTCGGACATCGTGGGGTGGGGGGGGGCGGCGTCGGACATCGTGGGGTGGGAGGGGGTCGGCGTCGGACATCGTGGGGTGGGGGGTGGTCAGCCGATTGTGTGTGTGGGATCACTGCAAGAATGCTTGTTGGGCCTGGAGGAAGCACTTCTGCTCCTCCTGGCCTACAAGCTGTGCTAAAATAGCACTTACCTGCTGAGCCGGGGCTTCTCGCCTCCTCTTAAGTGGCATGGTAGAAGGCCTGGAAATCCCACCCCCAGAAGTTAAAAATAAGAAACCTGTCAAAATGGAGGCCTGCCGCCTCCTTAAAAGATTTCATTGACCGACTTGCCTCCTAAGAGCGGGTTGATTGCCCACCCCTCGACCCGCCTCCATTAGAACCGGAAGTGGGCGGGTTAGGGTCAAGTTCTGGGGTTTTTTTTACCATTTTTACCTTCCCATCCGCCAACCCACCCGTTCATGCCGTTAAAATTGAGGTCCTTGTGTCTATAATTGTGGCTATAATACATAACATTTTGAGGGTTTGAATATAAAGTTATTTCGTTAAGTGGGAAAGAAGTACATCTCTGCAAAATTAATGTCAAACTATTTCCAATTAGTCAAAGATTTCTGTTTTAAAAAATTGTAGAAATTCTTCAAAATATAACTTTTTATTCTTATTTTTCATGCATATTAGTTATGTTGCTAAGGAAATGAAGCAGTTTTCTCCCTTTGCAGTAGATTAGGTATAATATGGAACACATGGAATGCACAGCTTACCTAATTATTAGGTGAACAATGTGCCTAGAGTTCAGCCTTAGAAGGCCACCCCTGTACTGGTATATTTTGAATTTGCAAACTTCTATTGTCTCTGACTGAGACTGATAAATTTAATGTTAACTGTGCCACGTGTGAAAGTAAATTTGAACAACAATCACGGACATTGGAAATTTGTTCAGAAATATTTCCAGACTTATTTTGAATTAGGATCCTTAGCACCAATCAAAAGATTATACTTCGGTTCCATTATCTGAGCTGGATTTGAATTCACAACTGTGTGGAGAAAAGTGGCCCAGAATTTCTGGAGACTTGTGCCATTTTACGGCGTTGGGTTCGTTTTACACCGTAAACATCCCATGGAAATTATGGCATAAGTGAGTTATGCCATTATTTACTCCACACCATAATTTCCTGCTCCAATACCCTCGTTGAAACCGTGCAAAATTGATTGTCATAGCTCCGCCTCCAGTTAAGTTAATGGCGATCACAAATTTCCGGGATTTACCAGTTTTCTCAACAGAGCCACTTAAACTGAAACATAATGGCACAGGTAAATGTATTTAAATTGATGAGTTCAAAATAATTGATTAAAGTAAAACAAAATCTCAGCTCTTTTTAGGTATTTTTAATTCTTAGCTAAAACGCTTTAGAACACTTCTTCATTGTCACTGTGCGTTAGATTTAGTGTATATTGTGTGCACGGTGTAGGGCACTGAAGTGCCTGCACATGCCATTGATGAAATTGGGAGTGGGGAAGAAATTCATTTAGATTCGTTTTCAAGCCCACAACGGTCGACACGCTTGCAGCACATACCAGAAGCTGGAGGCCAGAGGCTCATTCGAAATTGAGCCTTGGGCCTCATCTGAATAATTCCACTGAGCTGCCGGCTCCTGTCATGTCTCCTGAGACATCTCACCGGTTTCCTCAACCAATTTGGGCTGGCTGCGACACTGGCAACAGCCCTCAGATAGGTCCTTGGTGGCCTCCAGCAGTCCCTTTAAGGACCACTAGTAAGGCTGCAGAATCCTCAGTTTCTGACCAATTTCAGAGAGGGGTCCTTAAACAGAGGCTAGGCCCCTCATTAGCATATATGAGGTACCTAACGCCTGTTTAAGGCAGCCACCAGAGTTGCCCGAGCCAATATGTTACTATAATTGGTAATGCCATCTTCTGGATAAATGGTTAAAAAAAATCTATAACTTAGAATATTCCTAAATACAATGGAGTGTATCCATAACTCAAAACAATTTTCTGCAAGTGATCAAGTTCAGACTAACGAAAGGATTTGAAATTCAGAATTCTATGACTCAGGTCCTGCCAATATTGATCTGCTTAATTGATGCAGATGGGGAAAGCCATTGGCTGCACCGCTTCTGAGGTCCCTGCTTCACCATTATGCTCTCTGCGGTGTATTCAAATTACTTTTCCAGGAAATTTTAGAGTAAGTTCACAACAGGAGATCACGGCACTAAACAGCGTAATTTACGGCATAAGTCACAGATGGTGCCATTCCAGGAAATTGTGGGCCAGTGTTTACAATGCACTGCACTACTTTTCTGTGCATTGCTATGATCTACTAGAGGTGTGCCATTGAACCCCTTGTCTGAAAGCACAAAATTATAAATGTAATGAGCTATATTCCTAACAGAGCACTGCTCAATATTTGTGATGTTGCCACACTTTTGCAAATATAAAAAAGGAAAAATAAATCAGCTGCACACTGTTCAGTTTTCAATAAAGTTTTGCATGTTGTTTTAACTGATCCCATATTTATTTGTCAATAGTATTATAAGCTTTATTAAAACTAACACCTTCTTAGTTTCAACAATTATTTTTCGTTTGCAAACATATAAACATTATATATGGTATAGTCACCATCATATTTAGACAAATAAACTGGAATGACTATTTTAAGGAAACAATGGTTTTGCCTTTGCTTCTTGAATGTATTTGCCAATTCCCATTCTCATTTTACTCTTTAGTATCATAATCATGGCCACAATATTTCTACTAATAAGAGTTATTTTGGTTGTGTGTTTAAATTAAAATGGTAAAAATAACTTATTTAAATCAAGATAACATCTTCAAAATAAAATTCATACTGCTGTAAATTTCCCATTTCTTCAGACTTAACAATGACATTTTTGCAAGTCATCCAGCCTTCATATCATGTGAATGCCATTTTCATCAAAACTATTTGGTTTCATTCAATTAAAGCCTTAATCTTCTTGAACATGACTTTCAGTCTTCCTTAATTTAGACCCAAATTGTGCAAAGTGAAGTTTTACCAAACAAAGTCATGTACATGCCTGAGCTGTACAGAGAAACCTACGGCATCAAAATCATTTACAGGGACTAGGGCAACAGCTTTAATGAAGTTATTTAATACCCTTGAGAGCATATCAGGTAGGGGCAATTTCATAATCTTACAAGTTCTATTAAAGCTTCCAGTGGAGATTATAGTGAAATTCTATATCTTAAAACACATGAAACTTTGAGGTGCTTCACTTTAAGATTTAACCCACATACAAGAAAGGATTTGTGTAAGTAAAAAATTCTAAATTACTGACTCCTTTACTTAAAGATGCTGCTATAAGCTGAGGGCCTGGAGACTTCTAAACTATACAGTTATAAAACCATTAATGCACAAAAGTGACTCAAAATACAGAAACTCAGTATCACTGGGATCCATTCTTTGTAAAATAAAGTGAAGAAACTTGTTTTGTGTAGTCAAATACGAGATGGATACAGTACAAAATAGTTATTTTTCCATAAGGTAAAAAGATGTATCAAATAATAGAGTTTAATGGATAGAGAGATTAAAACTAAACTGAATCATAAAAGTAAGGAATATGATCACAAGATGACAAGACATTTATGGCTGAGGAAGGCCATTCGGCCCATCTTAGTTCATCCATCCAAAAAGACCCTAAAGTCCTCATATTGCAATATCTAATTGGATCTTAAATAACTCCAGGGTTTTCACCTCTACTGCTCCATCCAGAGATCCATTGCATGTGTCAATCACTTTGTGTGAAGAACTTCCTGATATCAGTCCTAAATTTACCTTTAATTGGTTTGAACCTGCAGCCCCTTGTCCTAATCTCATAATTTAATTTAAAATAATTTTTCAGTTACCTTTTCCATGCCATTAACTTTCCAACATACCTCTATAAAATCACTTCTTAGATGCCTCCTTTCAAAGCTGAAAAGCCTAAGCTTCTGCAATTTAGCTTCAACTCAGCCTTTTGACTAGAGATCAGCCTCATGTCTCTACTCTGTACTGTCAATGATGCTTAAAATTCTCTCTTGTGCCTCAATACCCAGAACTGGACACTGTACTCAAGGTGTAGTTTGACCAGAGTACTCTACAGTTTAATCATGACTTCTTCTGATTTGTACTCTACTGTTTTTTTTAATATATATAGTTCAACATTCTATTGGCTTTGTTGATTGCTCCTCTGCATTTGCTGGGTACTTTTAGCATCGAGTCTACTAAGATTCCTAGGTCTCTTTCAATTTCATCTTTAGCAATCTCAACACCATTCATGGAGGACGTGGGTCAACTTTGTTTCCTTCCTAAGTGTGGTATTTTAAATTTATCCGTACTAAATTTCATTGGCCATTGGTCTGCCCACTTATGTATTTTGTCCAACTAATTTTGTAATGCAATATAAAGAAATTCATGAGGAATAGTAAAAGTGTAGTGGAAGGATGAAAAAGGCGATTAAAAGCACTAATTTGGAATATGAAAAAGACTAGCGGATAACATAAAAGGAAATGGTAAGCGCTTTTATAAGCATATAAAAAGTTACGGTAGGACACAGCAAAGAGGAATCGTACAACGTTTGTACAAAGCAATGATTAGGCCACAGTTAAGTATTGTGTCAGTTTTGGACACCCTGGCCCCTATATTAGATTGGAGGCAGGATAGTAGCCGGGGGGGGGGGGGGGGGGGGGGGAGGTGGATGGGCGCATGGGTAACCCGCCCAATAAAAAATGTCCACTCCGCACGCGATCGCGATTCAATTGGTGCCACTTAACATGGCTTCCGGGTTTGCCGTCCGAAAGCTGTGCAGCGGGTGGACTGCGCACCTGCATCACAAGCTGTCAGCTGGAGGAGCTCTATTTAAAGGGGCAGACCTCCAATGGCTTTTCCTGGAGCAAACACCCACACACCACAATGGAGCAGCACAGGGGCAAGGCTGCTCCAAGATTCAATGATACCCCATCCAGTAGCACCTGGAGTGAGGCGAGGAGGAGGAGGGATCTATTTTACCCAGCAGACAGGAGGAAGCGCCCTGCCTCCGCCACCAAGAAGGCCTGGCTCAAGATGGCATAGGAGGTCACCAGCAGGAGCAACATCTCCCACACTTGGGTCCAGTGCAGGAAGCGCTTCAATGACTTAACTAGGTCAGCCAAAGTGAGTACACTTACTGATTCTCCTACATTCCGTCTTCCACATCACCGCCCCCACCCCCCAACTCATTCTACACTGCCAACACTACTCTATCACATCACTCCTCACACCCACTTAAGGCTCATCCTCAACTTACCTGCACTTCATCACCTCTCCATTAGTCAACGCACCACTACCACTCAACCCAATCCTCATCAAATGTGATGGCTCTGTCTCATACTCACCCTCTGATGCATCTCTTTCATGGTCAGCCAAACCACTGCATTCATCGGTTGGCCACTTCACCATCACTCACTCACATGTCTGTTCTTCCTGCCCTTCTAGGAGAAGAAAGCACAGAATGGGCGAGGACTGGAGTGGGGGTCGCAAAAAATAGTCGTCCTTACAGACGCGGAGCTGGAGCTCATCCGAACCCTCGAGTGCCTGTCCATTGGGGACGCCGAGAGTGGTACCCCACAAACATCTGGTGACACAACTTTAACATTCATCACACACAATAGGAATTCATTTAATATGCCTTGCCATCTTCGGCACCTCAGTATGTTCATCGCAACATGACACATCTGTGACGATGCTTAATATTGCCTTCTGTTCTCTTACAGGGCCTTCAGCAATCACTGTGATGGCAGAGGGTGATTCCTCAGGGAAATTGCCGGCCTCTGAGGGTGCACCATTACATCTTAGTATCTGCGCTGGTGGATGGCTTGCCAACACCTCGGTGGGTCCTAGTCCTCATTAGTTGGGTTGGCACATGGTGAGTTATCACACATGAGCACGGGCAGGAACAGACACTGTGGGGAGGGGCAGTTTCGGAGAGTCCGCGTCGGTGGGAGCACTCCTCTCCAGGCTCTGCTCAGCCGGACGCAGATGCGGAACCCTGGGGGCCATCCTTTAAAAGGAGAATGATCGAGGGACAGCAGCACATTTGCGAGATACTGGAACAGGTGCCACGCGCACTCTCCACAATAGCGCAGAGGATGGAGGAGTCCAACTCCTGCATCAGTGGAATGGTGGCACAGGTACGGGAGGGAATCTGACATACTGTCACAGGGACGTGAGGGAATCTCTGAGATAGTGTCACAGGGACGTGAGCAACTCTCAGATACTGTCACAGGTAAGTGCGAGAATGTCTGCTGAGAAAGCTTCAAAATCGCACCCCTGCCTCAAATGTGGAGAAAATTAAGTAGTTCAACTACTCAAACGATCTAAACAATTGTGTCAAGTATCATCCCGCCGGCCTTAATTGCCGGTGGGACTTCCGCATTCAGGAGGCGCTCGTGCACCCAGACACATCAATGGGGAATCTGGAAGTCTGCGGGTTGGAGCAGGGTTCCAAACCTGAACAGGATTCCCCGATTTTTGGAGCCACCCCCGCCCTCAACGCACCCGCAATTTCCTGGCAAAATTGAGCCCCCATTGTATAAAGGGTATTAAAACCATAGACAGCATACAGCATAGGATCACCAGGTTACTATCAGTGATGAGAAACTATAGTTATGAGGAGAGACTTGAGATACTGGGACTATTTCCAATGGGGTAGAGAAAACTAAAAGGGAATGTAATGGAAGTTTCTAAAACTATGAAAGGTGTTGATAGGTTGGGGGGTTAGTGACGAGGAGTCATCAATTTAAAACGGTCACTGAGTGAGGAAACAGGGTAGGAGAAATTTCTTTATGTAGAAGATTGTTGGAGCATGGAATGCTTTGTCACAGGGAGTGGTTGAGGCAGAGACTATTGCCTCTCCTTCAGCAGCCACTAAATTACTACAGCCAATTATAACACAATTTACTGAAGAACCTCTACTTGGGTATACAAATATCTGCTTTGTTATAATTGCCTATTATAATTTAGGATCATTAACTTTAATATAGCAAGAAAGGTGAGCAGATAACATAAACCATTAAACACTGATGTACAGGAGGCACCAATGTTCCTCTTCGTATCACTACTAGGTAGCAGGTAGACCCTTCCCTGCCTGATAAGAGATCTGCTGAAATGCATTAAAGGGATCCGGTTACCACATGGGGAGTCACTTAATTGCATTGCGCATGCCATGTTAGCACGGAGAAGATACTGCAAAACAAAGTGAATATACCTGCCAACATTCACATTTTATATGGACAGTCAGAGTTTCAGACCCAGTGCTCACTTGTCTGCATTACAGGTAAAAATTAACAGATTTAAATTTCCTGTGCTCTTCTGCATGTGGTGTTAAACTGCATGGCTCCTACACTCGGGCACAGATTTTGCTTGCACAGCTTCAGATAGCATTGCAGCTCCAACAGGCTCAGTTAGACAGTAGAGGTTTCTCTGCATCACCTGTTGTTGCCCACTGTGCAAGCTAGAAATAGCAGTGCATCTATATGTTCTTAATAATGTAAACAAATTGCATATTTTCACCAAAGTGTTGTAAAAAGATACTGTTTATATATTTATGACGTTGAATAGAAGTACTTATAATGTCACCCGTTTTAGGGTTACACACGCAATAGCCTTGAAACTTGGAACACCCTGTCAAATGGATAACAAAATTATCTCAAAAAATTCCTGGTTCTTCCTAAGATTTCAATTTGGAATTGGCTAACCTTGTTTTTTGTTTAAATCATTATTGTAATTGATCTCCATAACATTTAAAAATAAATTGAATATTAATTTGTGCAGACACGAGTCTCACTCATTTATGATTCAGTACCTTAGTATCTTCAGGGGCTAGGTACAGTGAGGTAAGGACTCAAATAACTACATGCAAACCCCTGTATCTACTTGTCCACACCTCCAGATCACCACCAGCAGGTGGACTGATTCAAACTTCCTCTGCAGCACTCCATATTGCTACATCATCAGTAGCCACAGCTCTGTTTAAGTTGTAATGTATATGTGCTGCTATGTCATACTGCTCCCATTGTGGTGTACACACTGCAGAGTACATTCAGTAGGTTTGACTCAGTTGATCACCACTGATCATCACTGTGCATGTACTTCTGATTTGAGAATTTCAGTTTCCCAATATACACTGGCAGCAGGCCATGTATCTCAAGGCCAGTATGGACTCAGAATACTTAGCCTTTAATGTTTAGATTAGGTAGTGACCTAAAACACACACATTATGGAGATAAAGAAAGTAGAAAGAACGAACTTGCGTTTATATAGCGCTTTTCACAATCTCAGGACACCCCAAAGCGCTTTACACCCAATGAAATATAGTCACTGTTGTAATGTAGGAAAATTTCTGCAGTATTGAAAGTGACAGATTTGTTTCTTTTAATTTATTTTATTGCTACAGAATGTTCTGCTCACTGTACTGTATCAGCTTTGTATTCTAAAAATCAATGTTTTTAAAAAAAATATGGCTTAAAATAAAATATTCCAAGTAGATTTAATCTTAGAAAATGATCTGTTTTTGTTACTCTATGAGGAGTGTCTGATTAACAATCTGTATTATTACTTTATTTTTATAGTTAAAGAACTGTAACCCTTATAGGATAGATTTTTACTTGAAAGGTAAAATTAGAGTAGATTCCAAAATGCTAGAAAATGCACCAAATAAGGTATACTACTGCAAAACATACTTCTATTTTAGCTCTTTTTCCTGCAATACAAGTGATGGAAAGTTAGGTATACCTGCAACTTAAATTATGAGAAGCCTGTGCCCTAGCGTGCTTTTGATGTAAGAACATGCTTTCACAGGCTATATTCAGGGGCGTTTAGAATTGTCAGCGATTTTAGTACCGTGTCAACTTTTTTTTAAGGTATTGATCAGCTTTGTTTAATTCTTTAGGTTGGCATGTATGGATTTCCTTCATATATTTGAATATAATAACTTTCAGTAATGGTACTTAGGAATTAAAGACTCATAGTTAACTGCTAAATTCAAACAGATCAATTCAACAGAAAAATGACACATCAGACTTCTCAGTAGCAGTGCATTTGATTTGGCATAATTGCCATTGAGACATCAACAGACCCCTGGACCTCCCTCCCCAATGTTCCTAGATCCAAGGATACCTCGATCCTGGGACCTGCCTCAGAACTTCTCCCTACAGTGCTCCTAGACTCTGGGGAGTGCCCTCAAAGTTCTACTCGATGGTGAAACACCATCTCAGTACTGCTAGACCCAAAGACATCCCAACAATGATAAATCAGTATCCCATGATAATACTGTTTAGCATAACACTCCTATTCTTATTAAACCTCCTACACCATAAGCAACGCCATGGGACATCAGCTAATAAGTCTATATAACTACTGTAATCACACTGTGTTACATGTCATGGGAATAGTTCCATGCTCATTCACAATAATTCTAGTCCTTTACACATTTTCAAAGCAGTCCAAGTAAAAGAAAAGCAACTTGCGGGTTTTAATCTAATATAAAGTAGCTGGAATAACTTTGTTGCCGTATCAAAGAGTTTATTTTTGTCTTAATACACTACAGGATTGCAAGTTCAAAGGAAAGACATTGTGCAAAGGCAGCCTAGCAACATTACAGATATTCATAATCCTCAGCATATAGCTGCCCAAACTACTTAATCAAAGGCAAAGAGGAGAATTTAATGTAGACATGAAAATGCGCAGTTATTCAACAACCAGCAATAGGCTAACCAATCTACAGTAAAACAAAATGTTCTAATTATTTTCTAAAAACCAACCAACATTTCCCCATTAGTTTACGGTCTGGAAAGGTATATTGTACTGTACGACCTTTAAAAGAATGCATTATTCTCTGAACAGAGAGCAACTCCAAGGCTACCACAAATAGAAAAAAGCACTGAAGAAATGGGTGGGCTGGGAGGAGTCAGAAAAGAATGATAAGATGGCTTTTGGTAAGGTGGGATATAGACCAGTGTGGAACACTTTGATACACAATGTCTAAAGATAGATTTGTATCCACAAATAGAATTCTTTTGGTGAGGCAGTTAACATAACACTACGATATGACTAAGCAGCAAAGAGCCACCTAGTACAGGATTTACCTGTACAATAAACTCTGATAAACCACATCCTCAAAAAAGTTTAAAATAGTCAAAGTCAAAGGCCCTCCGGCGCTAAATTGGGCTGTGTAGTGCCCATTGTTTCAGCGCTACACGGCCTCTCCAACATCCAAGATGGCGTCTTGGATGCGCATGTACGTTTCCAGCATGACGTGCGCTGGACGCCATCTTGATATAGGAGTTAGCGCAGGCGCAGATAACGAATGCTGGATTCATGTAAAGTAGGGAGAAAATGGCTTCAATCAGTGTGCAACGTTGATTTAAAGTGATAGACACCATTTTGAGACTTTACGCTCAATTCAACGCACAGTCTTAACCCCGACCATGTGAACGTGTCTTAGAGTGCCTGGAGGACCCCCCCACCGGCGCTATTTAAAGGGACCATGTAGGATTTACAGGTTAATGGCTGGATTATTGCTTCTGGCTGCCAGACATTTGTAACTGTTTTTGGAAGACTTCAATACTAGGACGCGGGGACATAGCCTAACATTTAGAGCCAGGATGTGCAGGAGTGAAGTTAGAAAATGCTTCTACACGCAAAGGGTGGGGGACATTTGGAACGCTCTTCTGCAGATGGCAGTCGATGCTAGCTCACTTGTGAATGTTATATCTGAGATTGATAGATTTCTGTGAACTAAGGATATTAAGGCATATGGGATAAAGGCGCGTATATGGAGTTAGGTCACAGGTCCACCATGATCTCATTGAATGGAGGAACAGGCTCGAGGGGCTAAATGCCACTGCCACTTGTTGCCTCCTGATATATGTCACCTTCTCCTGCAAGAAAGCGGGACGTGTATCTGGGTGATGTGCCTGTTATGGTTGAATAGCTGCCAATGTGTGTGGCCTATGAGTTGTGGGTGGGCGGCTTGAAACAATGGTAATGTGTAAGGGTGAGTGGAAGTTGCTGGTTGGAAGAGTTGAGTACTGATGGAAAGAGTTTGTTGGTATGTGGGTGATGAGGGGTGTAGTGCGTGGTCAATTGGTAGGAGACGCCACTTGATAGTTGACCTCACTCACCTTGACCACTCATCTCAAAGCACTGAACTTCTTCCTGCACTGCATCCATGTTCATGATGCTGTGCACCTGGCATTGACTTTGTCCCCCGCTGCCTTTAGGATATATGTCTGGAGGGCCTCTTGCACCCCCCCTTCCCCAACCCCTCTCTGCGGATATAGGATGTCCCTCCTTCTGTCCACCTCTTGCACCAAGGTCTCTAGTGCATTAGCAGAGAACCTTGGTGCATGCACTCTCGCAGGTCTGGTACCAACTCAGATCAGCAGATTGGTGAGGTCTGGCGTACAGATTGGAGGATGTGGGATTTAGTAGTGCGCAACCTTTATTCAATGTTTTAACATAACTCATCAGTGTGTAAGCAAAGGGATGGGACCTGCATCTGTGTTTTACGTGTGTGATGTCTGATCTCTGTTCAGACTCCATGAAGACATTTTCAGCAAATAACAGGTACCAGCTACCTTTAAGGGATTTCAAAGAAACATCCTCCCTTTAAGAGACTGAGCTCCTCCTGGTGATGGAAAGTGCAAATTGCATTGATTCCACATGCAAGGCCCGGAATGGAACTCTGATTGCAGGTGAGTCCTCGAGCTGGCCGAAACTTGCGTCCTGCCTGTGCAGGGGTCATTGGGCGCGGGGTAATAGCACATCACGCTACCTATGCCCTAAAACGGCCCTTATCCAATTTTCCCCCCATCTTTCCTAAAGCCCCACCAAAATAAGGTGCTTTCTCCCACCTTTCCCCTCACCAGGAATAATGGGATTGTTATTCAGAGGTTTTAGAAGTCCCCTTATTTGAGGAGTGTGCCGGTTAGTATATCTGGCTTGGCAATGGAGATCCTTCTTATTTGATAGGCAATTGCATCATGTCAACAGCTGCCCAAAAATTGCCACCCAGTCTTTTGCTCCATGCTTTCCCATTGGTGGTGTGATCTTTACTTTTTCATACTTTACCTTCTGCAGCATATTCTGTGTGGTATGTTTGAAGAGCTTTTTTTAACAAGTTCAGTGACAGAATCTTCCCCGTGTTCCTCAGGCAGAGGTGCCTAATATTGCCTAGAATCAGAAATTACAGAAGAGGAGGCGGCCATTTGGCCCAACATGCCAATGCCAGTGCCAGTGCTAACACTGTAACTGGAGCAATTTACAATAATTCCATTACCTTGCTCTTTCTTGGGTCCTCCTTTCAAATACTTTCCACTCCATTTTAAGTATTAGGGGTGATTTTAACCCTACCCACCAGGAGGAAACCAGCAGGCAATTAAAATCGGCTGGGTAGCTTACCCACCGACGTCCCGCATTGTCATCTATTTTAACCCACTCTTCTGAGCACTCGGCAAGGACGCCAGCCCATTCTTTAAATATTCAGATAAGTAACGCCATCGGGACCTGACTAATTTTAACTGATGGCCTGAGCAGGGAAGCCAGTGTAGCTTTTCCGCCAGGTGAAAACAGCGGGAAGAGGATCTGGAGGCCAGAAAATCAAGTAAGGTTTTTAAACTTTTTTTTTTAAACTTTCCTTGTGGAGCCAGGAGGAGTTGGCATGCTCTTGTGGGCCCCAAAAGGAAAGTTTAGGTATCCCCTGCCCTGGACTCCCCTCCTGAAACCTCCTCATACCTCCTCCCTGCGAGTTATCTTGTTGGGGCAACTGTTCGTTTGATTCTGGATGTGCTCGCCACGCCAGCCCCCACCCCCACCTGATTCCTTCTCCTGGTTAAAAACAGGGACTGGTGTTCCAGTCTGCCTCAATAGCCATTTGCGATTAAGCACTTCATGTTCTAATAATCCTCTGTGTGACGAAACCTCCAACTTCCCCCTTTGTTCTGCTACTGATAATCCTGAGTGTATGCCTCTTTGTTACTTTCATAATCTTGAAAAATTCTATTGAATTTCCCTTCTGTTCCATTGAAAACCAAGGCCGGGAATTTCCTCGGAGCTGCTCCCGCTCCGCTGCTATAACTTCACTAGAAGTGCGGTTGAAACCCCATTTCTGTGTTTATTGACTTTCTAAATGAAAGGTTGTGTTTTAGACAAATTTTCTCTTTAAAAGGTTAATTGTCATTCTAGAGAATGAAGAAGTAAGCCACTATGGTAACACCTTATCACAATAGTCTTAGACTTACTGGAACAAAAATAAAGATGGCCTTTTAGTTCTATCCAATAGTCCTGGCCAATATTCCTCCCTCAACCAGCAACACGTAAAAAGAGCAACCGTCATTCACCTGAGTGCTATTTGTGCATCCTAACTGTGTGCAAATTGCCAGCCGCATTTCCCTATAAACAATAGTGATTACATTTTAAAAGTAATTAATTGGCTGTAAAGTGCTTTAGGACATCCTGAGGATGAGATAAGGTGCTATATAAATGCAAGCTCTTTCTTGCATTGCAGCAAAATGGGAGTTTCTCATAATCTTTATATAGATAAGAACATAAGTAATAGGAGCAGGAGTAGGCCATCCGGCCCCTCGAGCCTGCTCCGCCATTCAACAAGATCATGGCTGATCTTCTACCTCAACGCCATTTTCCTGCACTATCCCCATTTTCCTTGATGCCTTTAATATCTAGAAACCTATCGATCTCTGTTTTGAGTGTACTCAATGACTGAGCCGCCACAGCCTTCTGGGGTGGAGAATTCCAAAGATTCACCACCCGCTGAGTGAAGAAATTTCTCCTCACCTCAGTCCTAAATGACATACCCCTTATTCTGAGACTGTGACCCCTGGTTCTAGATTCCCCAGCCAGGGGAAACATCCTTACCCTGTCGAGCCCTGTAAGAATTCTGTTTCAATGAAAACACCTCTCATTCTTCTAAACTCTAGAGAATACAGGCCTAGTCTACCCAATCTCTCGTCATACGATAATCCCGCCATCCCAGGAATCAGTCTGGTGAACCTTCGTTGCACTCTATGGCAAGTATATCCTTTCTTAAGTAAGGAGACCAAAATTGTACACAATACTCCAGGTGCGTTCTCACCAAGACCCTATATAATTGCAATAACACATCTTTACTCCTGTACTCAAATCCTCTTGTAATAAAGGCCAATATACCATTTGCCTTCCTAATTGCTTGCTGCACCTGCATGTTAGCTTTCAGTGACTGGTGTACAAGGACACCCAGGTCCCTTTGTACATCAACATTCCCCAATCTATCACCATTTAAATAATACTCTGCATTTCTGTTTATCCTACCAGAATGGATAACTTCACATTTTTCCACATTATATTCCATCTGCCACGTTCTCGCCCACTCACTTAGCCTGTCCATATCCCCTTGAAGCCTCTTTACATCCTCCTCACAACTCACATTCCCACCTAGTTTTGTGTCATCGGCAAACTTGGAAATATTACATTTGGTCCCCTCATTGATATAGATTGTGACTAGCTGGGGCCCAAGCACCGATCCCTACAGTACTCCACTAGTCACAGTCTGCCAACCTGAAAATGAGCCGTTTATTCCTACTCTCTGTTTTCTGTCTGTAAACCAATTCTCAATCCATGCCAGTATATTAATCCTAATTCCATATGCTCTAACTTTGTGGGACCTTATCGAAAATCTTCTGAAAATCCAAATACACCATATCCACTGGTTCCCCCTTATCTATTCTACTAATTACATCCTTAAAGAACTCCAATAGGTTTGTCAAACATGATTTCCCTTTCATAAATCCATGTTGACTCTGGCAAATCCTATTATTATTTTCTAAGTGTCCTGTTATCACATCCTTTATAATAGATTCTAGCATTTTACCTACTACTGATGTCAGGCTAACAGGTCTGCAGTTCCCTGTTTTCTCTCTCCTTCCTTTCTCAAATAGTGAGGTTAACATTTGAGGAGCTGAGGAGTTTGAAAAGGTGTATTCTTCAAAATAGATTAGAAACTTGTGATTATGAAGATTTTATCCTGGTGGTACTTTGCAGCGGACTGACATACTTAACATATTAATGGACTTGTTTATTTACAACCAGGAATTGCAATTAGAAGCTATCACTCCTGATGACAATCCCCAAGATTTACTGGGAAAATAACAGCACATTCAATGCGCATGCTGTTTTTATTGTATGCAAATAACCCAGCAATTTGCGGAGAGGAAGAGATACGCTGAGAGTTGCTGGACGATTTATGCCGCTCCGCCATTAGCCTCGCGGAAACGGAAGCTCACCGTCAACCTCCCCTTGAGTTTCAAGAAATTGCTGTATTTGCGCTATTAAAACAAATTAAACTCGCCACAGAAAGTTAAAGCTGGTATTTAACAACATAAGGACCCTTTTAATGAGATTTATGTTCCTGCAACGCCACTCAATCTCTCTGGCCCAGAAAGGGAACAATTCAAACTATGAAGTCTCATTTCTGCAGATATTAAACTGTTCCTAGAGGTTTTTAAAATTTAATTTTTTTTTCTTACTTGTCCTCTCTGTTGCTTTTTTCTCTCTCACTTAATCCAGTCTTTCTTTCCCTCTCTTTCTCTTTCTGTATCTAATTTGACTCTAATTCACCCTATTTCCTACTCCGTCGTTCCTCAATCCGGTCGTTCATCACGGTCCCAGATGTCCCGTTGACCTCAACTCGCACTTCCAGCAATTTGCAGCATAAACATTTTTTGAGCTAAAGCATGAGGAAAGAAATCTAATTACCGGGGTACCGCTCCAGAAAATTCTGGCCCATTGTTTTTTTATAAGCATTAAAGCAGCAGAATTGTTTTGCCATACTGTGCACCCACTGTACAATGTCTTACCACTTGGTTTTTCACACATGGAAAGTTCTCACCTGTGCCATAAAAAAAAATCTATTGTTTCTTTTGAAGAAAGGTTGAACCAGCCCAATTGCCAACATGTGCCAACTTTTGGCCAGCACAACTATCATTTGTGAAGGCCTGAAAGCAGGTCACCTACCCATCTCTTCAGCGAGGGAAAGATATGCAGCCAGCCAAGGCCTAAAGAGAGGGGGAACAAGGTAAAATAATGGCCTAGAATTTGTCAAAGTAACGGTGAAGCTAACGGCGCTCACCGTTATTTATGCGCAAATTGCACAGCAACTTCAGGTGAGAGCAGATGCCCAGCTAACGTGAAAATATGGAAGTTGCTGTCCGAAATGTGCCACTCCACTGTTAGCTTCACAAAAACGGCATCTCACTGTCTGACTCACCATTAAAATGCATTGAATGGTGTGAAATTCCTGTACTTGCATGTAGATACGAACTGAACTCTCCACAGAAAGTTAGGGCTTGTCCATTTCAGTCTAAGTATCCATTTTAACGGCGTGATAAGTCTTAATTACTGCCAAACCACCTCTCTGGCACTGAAAATTAACTATTACAAGTGTGGAGTTTCATTCCTTCAGGTATTAATTGTTGTTGGAGATTTTAAAATGTTTAAATTAAAAAATGTTTTTTTTTACTTTTTCTGTCTTTTTTTTCTCTCTTAATCCAATCTTTCCTTCCCTCTTTTGATTTCTCTTTCTGTACCTGATTTGACATTGAATTCACTATTCTAACATACTCTTCCTGGTTCAGACTCTGCGCTGTTCATTTAACAATCCTTCAATCTGATTGGTTAAGGAGATACACAGTTACTTTCCCTGTTCACTCAGATCCCAGATGCCCTGTGGAGGGCGTGCACCGTCTCCATCTCGCACTTCCAGCAACTTGAAATTAAACGGGCAAGGGCAAGGCTAACTAACAGCGGGCACCATTTGTTGACTGGCTACAGCAAATTCTGGGCCAACAGTTTAAAAAACTGTGAGAAACTAAAAATACAATCAGTTTAATTATTATAATGAAAAACAGCCAAACCCCTAATTCTATGCTATGCACAGAACAATCATCCTAATTTGAAACAGGAAACAAATTACTACATTCAATTGACAGTATGCTTGTCAGTATAATTAAGTGAATGGGCAAAACTGCAGTAAATGAATTTCAATGCAGGCAAGTGTGAGGTCTTCCACTTTGGACCTCAAGGGATAGATCAGAGTACTTTCTAAATGATGAAAAGCTCGAATCAGTGGAGATCCAAAGAGACTTCGGGGTCAATGTATATAGATCATTAAAATGTCATGGACAGGTACAGAAAATAATTAAAAAGGCTAATGGAATGCTGGCCTTTATATCTAGAGGACTAGAATACAAGGGGGTAGAAGTTATGCTGCAGCTATACAAAGCCCTGGTTAGACCATGCCTGGAGTACTGTGTTCAGTTTTGGGCACCACACATGATATATTGGCCTTGGAGGGGGTGCAGCGTAGATTTACTAGAATGATACCTGGACTCCAAGGGTAAACTTACGAGGAGAGATTACACAAACTAGGGTTGTATTCCCTGAAATTTAGAAGATCATAGGGTGATTTGATCAAAGTTTTCAAGATATTAAGGGGAATTGATAGGGTAGATAGAGAGAAACTATTTCTGCTGATTGGGGAGTCTAGGACCAGGGGACATAGCCTAAAAATTAGAGCCAGAACTTTCGGGAGTGAAGTTAAAGAAACACTTCGACATGCAAAGGGTGTTAGAAGTTTGGAACTCTCTTCCACAAACAGCAGATGATGCTAGCTCAATTGTTAATTTTAAATCTGAGATTGATAGATTTTTGTTAACCAAAGGTATTAAGGGATACAGGGCTAAGGCGGGTATATGGAGTTAGGTCACAGGTCAGCCATGATCTCATCGAGTAGCGGAACAGGCTCAAGGAGCTACATGGCTTACTCCTGTTCCTATGTCAGGCAAAACTCTTTAATAGAATCCTGGAGATGAATGATATGTCTAATATATTAAAAATCTTATGTTGGCACCCACTTCCTGTCAACTTTATTTCCATTACAAATTCCTTTGTCCACATTTATAAATGGAAACTTTACATCCTCCTGCTTTTGGCGGTGCTATAGCACTTCAATTTGCATCTCCCAGATCTTCAACTTGGAGAGCAATGAACTCTACTTCTCTGCTTTCCACACTGCCATAAGTTTTGTTATTTAATCATTATCAATAATGATATTAAATCAAAATATTAGATAGATAAAGAAAAGTACAGAAAAATCAGCCAATGCTTCCACTTCTATACAGTCTTGACCACCCGTGTGTATTGCCATGGGAGATCGACCAGTAAACTTTTTTAAAAACGGAAGGAAGCATCCAGGAAACTACAGAACTAACCAGTTTTTTAAAACTTTCACAATAAAACCTTCATAAATTTCAGCTTTAACTATGTCTTCCCACATTATATAGAAACATGATTCTCTTTTGGTTTTCTTGCCAAACTTCTCCCCACCCCTCTCCTGAAAGCATCAACTCCTTGCTGGGATATGGTTCCATACCCGTCATCTTCCAGTATCTCATTCAAGTGGCCAGATTCACATATGATGCTTGATATGACTGTCAGGAGGGTATTCAGCTGTGGAAAGCTTTCTAGAGACTAAGCAGGATTAAAAGGCAATGAGAGAACATGAGAGGAGCAGGAGAGAAAAGAAAACACAAGATTGAGTGAGAGAACACAAAACTAAAGCCTGAAGCATTCCTTGCACACTTTGATCAACATGCAGATATAATGTGTGTACACAATGAGGAAGTCTCTTGGACAGCAAAACAAATCTAATTTTTAAAATCTGCTGAACAGCTTCAGATGATAAACAAATGTACTTCTTAATATATTAAAAACCGGTCAGTGAAAAATACAAATCAGGAAGGAAACTTTAGACTGATCCAGAAAAAGAAAAGAGAATAAAAGCAAATCATCTAGGCTTTCTGATGTACACTTAGCCCATTCAAAGGGGAGAGACAGAATCATCAACTGCATCTAGGCAACCAGCTGCAGTAAATTATCATGCTGTAACATCCAGGAATGATCCTTAGAAACAAAGGTTAACGTGCTGTGCAAGCTCCAGTTAGTCAATTCTTCCTAAAAGCCGACTCAGCTAACAGCTAGTGTCGAATTCATTTCCCACTGCAAGAAGTCAGAGGTCAGCCTATGTTCATAATTACACTGGAAGAATTCTGCTGAGACATCTCCTCTTACAAACAGTGAGCACCAAAAGGGATATATACACATCAGTTGAACAGGAGGCAGATATACCTCTATTTAAAAAAAGACAAAAGCATATATTTTGACCATTTTTACTGCAAATTTGCAAGAGCGATGTTGGTGAGTTTTAGGTCTCTGCGAGTGGGAAATAATATTATTTAATCACTCAGGTAAATGCATGCACCCAGGTAAACTTGAACTACATTTATAAATCGCCATCACAAAAATTTAAATTCCAGTAAATCTTGTTCAGTTTCCCCAGAGTTTCAGCATAAGCCATTTGAGAGATAAATGTTGGCCAGGACACTGGGAGAACTCCCTGCTCCAGAACAGACAGGCAAGGCCTCTGTTTAACAGTGCATCAGAAAGACGGTACCTCCAACAAGGCAACGCTTACTTAGTACTGCACTGAAGTATCAGCTTAGATTTTGTGCTCAAGTCTTGGAGTGAAGCTTGAACTCAATATTCTGACTCAGAAGTGAGAGTGTTACCAATGTGCCAAGCTGACACATACAAAATTTTGTGGCATCCTAGCAATAACACAGCTTTACCTTTCTGCTCTTGATTTTCCAATTGCTAGGTTAAACAGCAATTTGTTTTGGATATAAGTAAGGGCAGGCTTTTTAAAAGCTAAATTCTTGGAATGTATTGGTGTAAGCTGCAGTTTTGCTTCATCTGTGGCTTGCATTACTGTAGCTAGACAAATTCTAATGAAATGATAAGTGAAGAATGTGAGGCTGATAAGCTGTAATGCTGTTTTAAATTCAAGGTGGCAACCCACGGTGGTGATTCACATTAATACACAGATATCTGCACTAATTAACTAATGTTTGGGAGCAACAGACTGTTGGAACATACTCTGAGAAAGTGATGATACCCTGAACATAAACTAACAAAAGCAGGCATTTTCATAAGAATGGTGCTTCCAAATTGGCAGTAAGGAATTCAGCATAAAAGTGCCCAAAAAGCTACAAGTGTCAGCATTTGGGATGGATGAGGCGGCAGCAACAGTCTACCAAACTTCAGCGCTTGTTCAGCAAAGAGTATTCATCTTCTAAAGATCTTCCTCTGGAATGAAAATGATTGTTCTGTTTAGGAGGCTAAGAAATCTTTTTTTTAAATCTCTGTAGCATAGGGTGAGTTCAAGCTGAGGTAGTCATTAGCTTAAAGTTCACAAGTAACTTTGCTGACAGCGTGCTGCCTTTAGACTGGCTGTGCTGTCAGCGCAAACTGCTGTTTCTCATTTCATATGTAAATAAAAGAAACAGAATCACTGTTAATTGCCAAACAAGTTGCTTTGGCCCGTGAAGAAGTTCAACAAGCATGTAATTATGTTTGCATTTTAACTGGTAGAAAATATCTCTTGTGAGCTATTGTTTAACTAATAGTAATTCATTAAAAATAACGTCTGACATTTTTGCTATGTATCAATTAGGATATACAAAACACAGAACCACTGAGGAAAAGCAGTGAATAAAATCATTAATGATGCACCAACAGATTAATAAATCCTTTGGAGCTGCCAATGAAAGTCTAACCCCTAGACTATGATCACTGTCTGGACAGATGACAACAGCTACTCATTAGAAAATTCAGGTCCAAGCTCCAAAGCAGCCAAAATAGGTTTTGGCAAACTGGGCAAGGTCAGGCTTTTGGCTAGAAAATGTCAGATTCAGGGATTCTAAAAGTTTTGTCTCATTGAGATTTTCCATGTTTTGAAGCAAAAATTCCTGTTTATAAACAAAGTGCACATTTCCAGTATCAGGCACAGCAGCAGAAACATGAGAATGCCATGGTCTTTACAAATGGATTTTTGAAATGTTTCAAAAGTCTGCTCTCCATAAATTGTACTTGGATTTATGCCAATAAGTGAGAAACTGCAAATGCTGGAAATCTGAAAGAAAGAAAATGCTGGAAGTACACAGCAGGTTAATTAGCATCTGAAAAGAGAAAAGATAGTTTAATGTTTCAGGTCCAGAATTCTGACAAAGGATCTACACTCCAAATGTCAACTTACCTTTTCTCTTTTCAGATACGGACAGGCCTGCAGCATTTTTTTCAGCATTTTCTCTTTTCATTTTATCGTCATGCATTTTACATTTAGAAATATCTACAAAATGAGCTGCCAATATTTGTTTATGTTGGAAGCATCACACTCATGTTGCTTTGAAAAATGTCTGCTTTTGGAAGGAATCAATGTTCATGTTAAAAATCCAAAAAGAAGTTATCAAGAGGAGCAAATTATTTTAGTTTAAGTTTTGTGTGAACAGAATAGATTAACAATTTTGACATTATTGATTTTTAAAAGTAAATCCCTTTGATGAGGGCCATTTATAAAGTTGGGTTAAAATCTGAACTGTTTAAAGACAATTTAAATAACAGGAGTGCTGCCATTGGCAGATGGACAGTCTCCTTTCGTTGGCTGCACTCCATTGTATAAATGGCCTTTTGTTTGGGGAACCAATGGCATCATAGGCCCACAACAATGTGGACCAATAACTGTGCCGTTGAACGAAGGGAGCCAATTTGACTTAAGTAAACACAGGGATCCCCAGATCCCACTGTATATAACAATTGTGTCTCTGCATTACACACACAAGCCCAGCACGACTGCCACAAAGCTAAAAGTTTTAAAACAGCAAGTGACACATGGACGTCACATTCCCAGATGGAACAGTGGGAAACAGTGTAAAATTGTATTAAGATAAGTGATTGTTCACAGACAGGTGGACAGCTCCATATCACAACTCCCTCTATACTGTTTTCCTTCCAATTTTCTCCCCATTTTTTCTGTCTCTTCCTGAAAGCAATGACTCATGCAAGGATACAATTTCATAGGTGTTGCAACCCTGCATTATCTCAGTCAAGTGAGCATAGACAGTGGGTGTCAGCAGATTGTTTTACCATGGGGGCCTCACAATTGAGCTAGTTACCATCTGTCCTCCACACAACACATGCACTTTTTAGCAGGGGTTACTGGATAGTGGTCAGCAGTGTGATTCCTGATTGATATTTCTCCTCACTAGCCCAGAGGCAGTGAAGCAAACTGTGCCGAAATCAGCCAAAAGTACTTTTATCTTTAGTCCAGGTCTCTGGAGAACAATGCTAAATCAATCTACGTAAACAGCTTTTCAGCATTTATACCACCATCCAATTCCACTCTCTGTGTAAGAGACTTAGTATTCTGCACATGAACAATATGACATAATAGATATAAAGAGTAGGCTTGGGAATTTGATGCTGGACTGATCTGTGCATCAGCATGCTTACTCATGACACTATCGCATTAATACACTGAACTAGCTCAATGCCTTTAGCAGGCCACCGGACAAAGCCATTGTTCCAGCAGCAGACCTCAAGATCCAAGAAAAAGTTTCAATCCTGGCCACTGCTGGCATTCATACCAATGCTTTCCATGGAGAGTGAGTTACTAAATTATCTTGTCCAGGAATTTTCCATATCACAACAGGAAAGAAAGACAAAAGGAAGGAGAGAAGGGCCTATCAACCCTGTCACTAACATTGGCAAGCAAACCAGAAGTGACATGAGCAGCACCTGTGGGGGCAAGTCAGTTGATTCACCCACTCCAAGCTAGTTCAGGAGTCACAGTAGGAGGAGGGAAAGAGAAGAAAATTTGCTAGAATTAAAAAATTCATTGCATTAAATATCCCTATATGCCAGACATAACCCTTTAAATCATCTGAACTATTTGCCAATATTAAATGTGCTAAAATAATACATTGAAAATGTCTCTCCGCAGTTTTCTTTTTTTCTGTATGAACACTCTTAAATCATTTCCAGCATTTCTGTCTTCTCTTTGCAATTTTATATTATTTTAGCTAATAGAAACTAAATGAGCAGCAGACAATGAAAGAGGGTAAATTCTTGGCAATAACAGGGGAAAATGGATTACAATGAAAGGGCAAATGAATAGCAAAGAAGTCGAAAGGGAAGATGGAAATAAAGGGGAGATGAAAGGGGGTGCAGGTCGACAAGACAAAACTGTCTGCAACTTGTCACCAAAGTGGTGTTCACACTCAAAAGACTACAAGGATAGAAATGTGGAGAGTTGCGATGTCACTCTAATACAGGCCGTACTCTTAGGCTGGGAGTTAGGTAACATTAGTAAACTAAAGAAGATTTACTTTGTATGTAACCCATGCTACATCTGACCAGGGTGGGAGGGAGGGAATGTTTCAAGCAATGGGA
Organism: Heptranchias perlo; assembly: GCF_035084215.1. Lineage (NCBI taxonomy): Eukaryota > Metazoa > Chordata > Chondrichthyes > Hexanchiformes > Hexanchidae > Heptranchias > Heptranchias perlo. The sequence goes on along the minus strand of NC_090331.1, from coordinate 37,404,790 downwards.
AAATGGCCCCCTTGCTTTCATGGAAATCCCACACTTCTGAGCTGTTTTTAAATAAACTACACTGCTGGGAAGAGAATATTAGCAGGTGTACACAGTCCCTCAATGATGTTCACAAAAGGCACTTTTATGTTGAATGAGTGTCATTGGTCTGTACTCCTACTGTTGATTGTGCTCTTTAATACAAAAGGCCTCTAAGACCCAAATTTTTGTGGGCTTCACAAGCTGCTGTCAGGCATCCACTTACAACTAAGTATGTGAAGCAGATTCCTAGGGAATCGTAGGTCTCCAACTTCCAATGGACCTTGATTGGAACATGGCAAGAAGTACGATAATTAGTTTGTGGGTCTCTGTTTGAGCACTGCTCTCCCAGGGTGCCTTATAACATTGTAAAAGCGTCTAAAAGACTAATAACTAATTGTGACATGCACAAAACAAAACAAAATCACTAGAATCATGAGAGAAATTAAAGATTTTTTTCACAAGAGTTTTCTGCTGTTTTATATAGTTTGTAAAATACTTACCAGTTTTGGGATTTTAACTTTTAAGCGTTACAGTAAATTCACTGTGGATTCAGTCCAGTGAATGAAAGGGCCACGTACAAGGATTTATTTACACTGTTTCAACACCCACAGATATTAAAGTAGGAGCTACGCAAGGCATTTTTGGATTAGTTGTAGTATGTCAGAAAGAACGCAATAATGCAAAATGAAAGCAGCACCTTTAGAAGAACACTAGAGGGGCAAGTATTTATTGTGTTCAAAAGCAAAATACTGCGGATGCTGGAAATCTGAAATAAAAACTCAAACTCTTTTAACATCTTCCAGTTCTGACAAAAGGGCTTCGACCTGAAATGTTAACTATGTTTCTTTCTCCACAGATGCTGCCTGACTTGCTGAGCGTCTCCAGCATTTTCTGTTTTTATTTTATTTACCGAGTTATTTGCACTGATTCTTAGTATTTACAGAAATAGTATTTTATCCAGGCAGCAGGCCCAAATGAGCATCACACAAGTAGTGAAGCTGGAGGCTGCAGTCTATATTAGTATCACAACACTCAGCAGAAGCTCACTAGTGTGAGTAAATTTCAATTTCAGCGGGGACACAAAAGGGGCGATGGCGGGCCGGGCGCCCATTATACACCCTGCGGATTTTTTAAAAATCAGATGGGATGTAGAACAGGTGGCCAATCCTCTACCAGCTGTTTTCCACCTCCACCGAAGTTGAATTTTACCCCTATTGGCCTACAAATTTGACTTCCACCCAGAACAGTCTCTAATTTATAAAACCTGCACAAAATTACAGCAGACAGAAAATCTGGCAATTGAAGAAGAAATTCAGACTTCAACTACATATTCAAATTCCCCCGAGAGACCAAGAGCTTCTACAGGTTGTAGGTTCATTGTTCTAAATAAAATCAGTTTGCATAGGTTTATGTTTGAGCATTTTACAACTCCTCATAAGCTTTTATAATAACGTGTAGTACTGAAAGTATGTTTTACAGAAATACTTTAAAATTGTTTGTCATCAGTTTCATGGATAATGAGACACAGTGGTGTTTACTGAGCCACACAAACCAAAAGGGCCCTAGGTTTAATCCCTAGTTTGTGCTGAGTTAGCTTGTTTCAGCCAGGGTGGCAGCAAGGGTGCTACAATTGGCCTCAGCATCTTTAGTTTTGGGAAGGGGAAAATCAGCCATGGATTCCCATTCCTGACTGTTATCATGTGACCCTACTGGAAAATGAGCATGCTTGGATATCAAGGGAGAACAAGATCGGGTTTGGCTGTGATGCCCTCCATGGTAAAATGGTGAGCTGACACCCAGTCAAAGAATGGCCATGCGGGACTTGAATTACTGCAGAGCAAGCGTCACTTTAATGTGGGAAGGATGGAACCTGAAATAACGTCTATTAGAATACATGTAGCAGGAAAACTACAGAGTATATGGACAGTATAATGGTGAAGTTTGCTAAAATCATTTAATTTGAACATCTGTTGCATGTGAATTTTTGAGCTTGTGCTATTGTCAGGTTAAGTATAGCTGTTAAACGCAGAGAAATGTTTCCTCCACTTTGTCCCAAAAATGGGTATCAACCCTAGCTTTGGAAGAGCACACCCTACTGCACCAGTGTGACATTTTTCCATTTTCCATACCAATCATCTTATGACCTCTCTGAGTGGTAGTCAATTTAATGCCTTTTACAGGGCAATTTTGTGCATCGCTATAGAAATTGATTTGAAGCTGCCAGAACTTATTTCACCTTTTGGTTAGCTGAAAGAGACCGTCACCTCATTATACTGGGCAGCTTGAAACAAAGTCTCATATGAGAAAGACCAGTTTTTAAACCCAATTCCTCCTTCAAATATGCTGATTTATTACACATGGATGCAAAACAAAAGTTTGCTTAACCATAAACTGGTCAATGTAACCATTAACTGGCTAATAGAACAACCTAGGTTATATATTTTCTCATTGACCCTATCTTAAAAATACAATCTCTGTGACTTTACCTGTTTATAATTAATTTGACAACCCAATATTATCAAGGCCTATTTCGAAAGATTTAAAAAGGCACTAAGAGCCTGAGGTCAGACTGCTGTGTAATTTATTCTACTTCAGAGCATGGTGAAAAAAAATCTTTATCAATTCCATAGGTATGAATCTATATAATTAAAATCTTGCATATAGCACATCACATTTAAATATGTCTTTGCACAAAAAATGTCATCCATTTTTGGTTGGTTCAATTAATCCTTACAGGAGACAATATTGCTTCCATAACATCCAAGTACATACCCTACAAATAATATTATAATATAATAAACACAAAAGATTTAAGAATTCTAGAAGAAAATGAGAAAACTTAACAATTACATCTTACCACACATTCACTAACTTTCATCTCCACAGGCCTCCCCTTTCTCAGCAGCTTTGGTATCGCCTTTAGTCTACCTACAACAGTGACTGCATTTCAAAAGTAATTAATTGACTGTAAATAGCTTCGAGACATCCTGAGGAAGTAATAAGCACCATATAAATATAAGTTCCTTCATCTTTCTTGCTCTGTTCCAGGAGCCCCTTTACCACTGCTCTAACTCTGCCCTGCCTGTATGATTTTTCCCTCCCTGTCTTTTGGGCCTCTCTGTCCATGCCGACCCTCACTCCCACTGATCCAAACTACCAATGTCAGGGGTATCTCACTATCTCCACTCCCTATGGAAAATACCAAAATACCATAGAAGATAGTTAGTTTTGTATTTAGGTTTGAACAAACTACACTTCAGTCATCACTAGTATAGATCACTGTTTTTTAAATATATGTGAGAGAGAGAGAGAGAGACCTTCTACAAGTACTGATGTACCTTTCGTGACCGGTGCAGGACATACAATGTTTAATTGACATGGAAAATAATATTATGATTTATATAAGCTTCTCTTATATAAAAGCAGAAAATGCTGGTAAAGCTCAGCAAGTGAGGCAGCATCTGTGGAGAAAGAAACAGAGTTAACATTTCAGGTCGAAGACGTTTTAGGTCGAAGACCTTTCGTCAGAACTGGAAGATGTTAAAGAGTTAAAGTTTTTAAGCAAGTACAGAGCCAGGGAAAGGTGGGGGGAGGATGGAGGGGAGGGGAGGAAAGAACAAAAGGGAAGGTCTGTCATGGGATAGAGGGCAAGAGTGATTAAATGACAAAAGGGATGATGGTGCAAGGTAAGGAGGGTAGTAATGGGACAAGTTAAGAGACAAACGATCGGTCTAGATTAGCTGTAAATGGCAACAGCAGAACCATTACCAGCACTGCTGTCCAAAAAATGGGAGCGGTGGTTATGATCTGAAGTTATTGAAATCAATGTTGAATCCAGAAGGTTGTAAAGTGCCTAAACAAAAGATAAGGAACAGCTTCTCTTAGTTTGAGTGGACCTCACGTTCAGATTACACGAGTGGAGTCTCCTCAGATGAAGGGGTACATATTAGCATGGATAAAGGATTGGTTAGCGAACAGGAAACAGAGAGGAGGCATAAATGGGTCATTTTCAGGTTGACAAGATGTAACGAGTGGAGTGCCACAGGGATCAGTGCTTGGGCCTCAATTATTTACAATCTATATCAATAACTTGGATGAAGGGACCGAATATATGGTTGCTAAATTTCCTGATGACACAAAGGTGGGTAAGAAAGTAAGTTGTGAAGAGGACATAAGGGGGTCGATTTTAGTATGGCCAGACGGGTGAGTTCGTGGCGGGGGGTGGGCTCCGAAAATTCAGGATTCCCGGGGCAGGTCCGGAGCCCGGCTCCAACCCACCCACTTCCGGGTTCCCCAATGATGCGCACGCAGCCCCCACATGCGGGACTCCTACCGGCAATTAAAGCCGGTGGGATCCCACTTAAATCAATTACTTTGATAGTTCAGGTCGTTTGCAGACCTGATTGGGAGGATATTTTAGGAGGGGTGGGATTTTCATGTCAACTGAGCATGTTTCCCATACTGGGAGAAACACTCCCAGTTGAATCAGACATGTTGCAGCCACCAGCCTGTGAGAGCTGCAAAGGTCCATTTGACAGGTGGGGGAGACCCTCACTCATTGCAGGAGGCCACTCTGTCACTTTGGACAAAGTTTGGCCTGCACCACCCTCCTCCTAACACTAAAATTCACCAACTTGGAACCTCAACCCTGTGTGCAGACACATTTACCTACCTTGCAGACCCCCTCAAATATATATCTTGCGGATGGGGGCTGCCATACCTGCAGTCATGACCTCCTCGGAGGACGAACAGCATCACCAGCTTCGCCAGCCACGCCGTCCATCTTTGACACGTGGAGCTCCACAACACAGTGCTGTGACACATCCACCTGCACAGCAGGAGGAAGAGCAACCACAGAGAGAGATGCGTCGCAGAAGGCACTACCCTCGCCACAGGGTATACAGACCAAGGCTCAGCTTCCTGGATCTCTCTGAACAGCAGTGCACACGGAGGCTCAGAGTCACTCGACATGTAGTCGTGGACATCTGCAGCCTCCTTCATGCCGAGCTGCTCCCGGTTGGCCCGAGCACCATCTTCTTACCTGTCGCTATCATAGTCACCACCGCCCTCAACAACTTCTCCTTCGCATCCTTCCAGGGTGCCACCGGGGACATCGCCAGCATCTCTCAGTTGTCTGCACAAAAGAGCCCTGCAAATACACCTACATCCACTCTGCAGTGACACAATGGGTGGCATCAGGCGTGGGTCTTCATGGCGATCCTCAGGAAAGGGAATTATTGCACAAACCAGACAAGATTTGCAAAGATGTGGCAGCAGTGGTGATAACAAATTTTAACGTGCTTGGCAAAACAAACAAAACTAAATGAAAAACATGACATTCTGTCATACACCCTTGTGCATCCCCTTTTTGCTCACAAAAAGGGGATGCACAAGGGTGTATGAATCACAAAAAGTTAGTATGCAGGTACAGCAAGTGATTAGGAAGGCAAATGGAATGTTTGTTATTTATTGCAAAGTGAATGGAATATAAAAGTAGAGATGTTTTGCTACAGTTGTACAAGGCATTGGTGAGACCACATCTAGAATACTGTGTGCAGTTTTGGTCTCCTTATTTTGAAGGCAGTTCAGAGAAGGTTCACTCGACTGATTCCTGGAATGAGGGGGTTATTTTATGAGGAAAAGTTGGACAAGTTGGGCCTGTATACGCAGGAGTTTAGAAGAATGAGAGGTGATCTTAATGAAACATATAAGATCCTGAGGGGACTAGAAGGGTTAGATGCTGAGAGGATGTTTCCCCTTGTGGCAGAGACTAGAACTAGGGGCCACAATTTAAAAATAAGGGGTCTCCCATTTAAGACACAGATGAGGAGAATTTTTTCCTCTCAGAGGGTCGTGAGTCTGTGGAACTCCCTTCCCCAGACAGCAGTGGAGGCAGGGTCATTGAATAGTTTTAAGGCCGAGTTAGATGGATTCCTAATTAAAGGTTATAGTAGGTAGATGAGAAAGTAGGGTTGTGGTCACAATCAGATCAGTCATGATCTTATCAAATGACAGAGCAGGCTCGAGGGGCCAAATGGCCTACTCCTGCTCTTAATTCGTACGTATGTTCCTATGTATATAGAGCTGTTTTTCCTGTTAGTGACACTGGGACAACCCTGTGTCATCCTTATTGGTCTAATCAAAAATAGGCAAATACTGACACATTCCTTGGGACCCCCTTTCCCAATTTTCAAAGACAATATCAGCTTCCCAAAAGAAGAGCAGGAGCCAACGTAGATCAACAAGAACAGTGGTGATTGGGAGAGGAACTTGGCAGAAGAGTTTTAGATGAGATGAAGGGGTCAATTTTAACGGTTCTCACTGGGTGGGAAAAGGGCAGCCGTGGATCAGAAAAGGAAAGGAAAGCGGAAAGGAAAATTAGGCGGGGTGTAAAACAGGTGGCTGACCCACTACCAACTATTTCCTGACACACGGAGATTACTTTAAAATGGTTTTAGCATTGCTGCATTTATGATTTTGGCAAAGACAAATCTTTTAGTTCCTGTATCATTGTAGAAAATGGGAAGTTACTATTCTGAAGCCTCCATTAGGAAAATTGTGATGATTTGAGATAGCAGAATTGTACTATTTTGAGGTTTGCAATGCTAGACCGAATTCCTCCCCCAAACTGAAAAAAAGACAGCTTGAAGTCATGCTAGTGCCAAGAAGTAAAAATAGTTCAAGGAGATGTCCATGGATGACTTCATACCAGGACTGTATGGTGCCAAAAAAATTTATTGATAACAAAAATAAGTATTACTCATAAACTCTGTACAGGTCATTTCATCCATTGTAGGAACGATGTGCAAAGTGCGTTACATCAAGGCTTAAAAAGAAAATGGAGTACAAGTGAGGTGGACAGGGCAGCTGCAAAGTCAATCCAATAGAAGCAAATGACAAGTACAAGCAAATCTTCACAAAGTCACAACTTGTTTCTTACTGTGTCATTGCCAGTTTACCGTAACAATCACTGACTCATATAGAACTGGTCATTTTTGTTTGACCTGGTGTATTGTACTAGGCCATAGGTTTTCAGTTCATACATTTTGACACTGAAACAAGCATTACTATTTCAGTAAGAAAGCTACTCAAATGTAGGTGTATAGCGTTCAAATGCAGACAATTACCTCAAGTATTGATTGTACAGTATCACTAACACAAATGATGAAGGTTTGATTACACAAAATCAGAAAATGTAAAAGAGAATGGAGGAAAAAAAGAGGGAGTGAACAGATTAAACTGTTTTCTTTTTCTTTTTTGTTAAAATTATTTCAGTAGGGCTGGGTGAATACTACAGAAATAAAGCTAATGCTGTCTGAAGAGGTTTATTAATAATATTGGTGTCTTTTTCAGTATCAGTTTGTGAGCTGAAACTTACAAAATTGGTTGGACCAGAGTCAGAAGTTCTTCTGAAACTATTGGCAGTCTAAGGATTAACTACTAATAACCACTCATGTCATATATTCAGTTTGGTTTTGAACCTAGGTCATGTAAGGAAAAGTACTTTTTTTTGTATAAACATTACCCCATAGAGAGTAAAAGCTTGAATCCAGCCCAAGCGGGATGAATGCCTCCTCTCTCTGCCAATAGGCATACTACAGACATAAGAGTCCTTATTGTATGCCTGTTAAGGGTTTGAGTTGATCAATCCCTTTCAAAAATCGATAGTAGCATGTCTGAGATCAGTGAACTCTAGGAATTGAACCCGAGACTTTCTGGTCTGTAAAGCTTAGTACTACACTGGGCAATGCCTTTACCCACCAGGCAGATAGTGAGGTTACTTTTGATAATAAAAGAAAAGTCACACCACCTCTATCCAGCGCACCTACCAAAAAGCAAAACAAAAATTCAAAAACAAACATTTTCTTCAAATGCATTATATAGGATCAGGAACAAAGAGCTGGCAAAGACCTTAAATTAGTGAATTAATCCTGTAGTTCCCAAACAACACTTCAACTTTTCCTTTCACTGTTTAGAATGCCATCACACTGCTTGATTGAATTATGGGGGGTCATTTTAACTTAACCCGCCCAGCAGGAAACTGATGGGATGGGATCGGCCGCCCATTTTGCGGCCCGCCTGATTTTACTTTCCATTGAAGTAAATGGAAAATAAAATCGAGCAGGGAGTAAAATGGGCAGCCGATCCATTTCCCGCCAGGAAGGTTAGGTTAAAATTAACCCCATGATCTTGTAACTCACTAATAGTCATCAATTATCCTAAACGTAATTTTGAGTCTATTTATCTGCTTTCTTCTGAGCTGAAGTCCATTTCTCTGCTTGCTCCTGGGATTTACTGTGACCTTCACTCTTGCCTCAAGCTTGTAATGCTTCTCCCGATCATATCTGCTCTTCACCTCCCTCCATCTCTCTTTATGTTTAAATGCTTTCATAGCCTCACTCCTCCTTATCTCTATAATATCAAGCCCTACAATCCCCCAAAATTTTATATTCCTGCAACCCTGGCCTCTTGTGCATTCCACCATGCCTTTGCCCCGCCATTTGCGGCCATGCCTTCAGCCACCTAGACCTGATGCTCTGGAGTTCTCTCCCTAAACTTCTCTGCCCTCCACTTCCATTTCCTCCTTTAAGACCCCCATTAAAACCCACCTTTTTGACCAACCTTTTGGACAACCCTAATAATATCTTTCTTTGGCACAGTATCCATTTTGGTCTGATCACACATCTGCAAAGCACCTTGGAACATTTTTCTATATTAAAGGCGCTATATAAATATAAGTTGTTGTTGTCATTGCTTAACAAAGGAGATTGATACATCTGGTAATATCAATACATATTATTAAAAATCTTGTATATATGTGCCCTTCCTGTTATGCTTTTTGGTCATACTTTTATGTCAGTATTTAACACTGAAACATTTATAATTCAAGTCCTGTACATAAATAATTGTCTGTAACGATGGCAGTAGGTGGCACTGTAGAGAATGTTTGAGGTTTCTCCCAATTCCACCTTGTATATAAAAAAAAAATATTCATCAAAGCGACCTTGGGCATTGCCATAGGCAATTTACTAGTAAGCAAATGTTTGGCTTGACTTACTTAGTTTAAAGCGTGCTTACATGGATTCTGTAATTGATTACATTTTCTTTAACCTTTGCTTTCATTAAGACCTGGTCAGCAAAAAAAAAACCTATTTAGAGAAGACATTTACTTTTTGATGGGAGCAAAGGGTTAAGGTGAGCAATTAGCCAATTTTCTCATATATTTCATCACGTCTCATTGCAAGTGAATCATATGGATATAAATCTGGATTAGACCAGGATTTCATTTTCACATTTGTGAGCAAGACAAGCCTGTGACAAACATTGCACTCCACTTGACTAGCAAATTTGACAAGGGTTTTAAGATCAAACATTTTTTGACAGACGGGATTTCACTACTTAAACATTTCTTGCGGTTACTGTGATAGATCTTAAGAGGTTTATTCACTATAAGAATACCAATTGTTTCAGTCACAACATTATGTTTCAAACTTAAAATCAATTACTGTTTCTTCACATACCACTGCCCATCCAAAGTGATTAACTAGCAAGATTCTTGACCCTGCTTAATGATCAACAGATTGAGAAATTATTACCACTGGTAAAAACTACACTGCTAAAGTTACCCTACAGCTTTTGCAAGTAAATACAATGTAGGAGTGTTATAGCTCTGTATAAAAAAAAGGAACAATTCTCCACCCACAATGACCTTGCCCCATTATAGCTTTCATTAAATATTATAATAAAGTTACAAATCACCCCCTTCCTATTTCCACTATGTGATGCATAGCACATTTAAAATTTAGCACACAGACACATTTAATAGTGGCAGAAAAAAGTAAGACCTGGAATATTAAATCTCTATACAAACAGAATTATAATAATACTTGCACTTATATAAAGCCTTCTTTGTCAAAAACACTTCTTTAAAAGTCTCAAATTACTTTACACATTTCATTACTTTTTTTAAAAAAATGCATTGCATGTTGTTATGTAGCCAAATTCAGCAGCCATTCTGCAATGTAAATGCCTCACAAATAGTAGTGAGATGAGTGGGGTTTTTTGGGTGCTATTGGTTGAGTGAGGAATATCAGTCAGGACACAGTAAGGACTCCCTGCCCTTTTTTGAATAATGCCACAGAATTATTAATGTCACAAAACCACTGGAACAGGCAGACAGGGGCTCATTTTAATGTCCCTTTTAAAAGACAGCACATCTGACAATGTGCCACTCTCCTAGTACTGTAATTGAGTGTCACTAGATTATGTGCTCAAACCAAATATAAAGCTTGACCCGGGGTGAGAGTACTACCAACCAAGCCAAGCTGACACCACATGAAGCAAGGAGTGTGCTTTTGCCTTAGTGGTAGTATTCCTACCAGTGAGTCCACAAAATTCTGTCCAAGGTCATCGCCAATCGGGTCAAGTCAGCCCTGGAGGTGGTGATCCACCCCGATCAGACCTGCGCCGTACCCGGCAGGAAGATCTCTGATAGCCTGGCGCTACTCAGGGATACGATTGCCTACGTACAGGACAGGGGGGTGAACACCTGCCTGATCAGCCTGGACCAGGAGAAGGCCTTTGACAGAATATCCCACACGTACATGATGGACATGCTCTCCAAAATGGGGTTTGGGGAGGGAATCCGCAATTGGATCCAACTGCTCTACACAAACATCAGTAGCGCAGTTTCAATCAACGGGTGGGAATCAGAAAGCTTTCCGATCAAATCTGGAGTCAGGAAGGGCTGTCCTCTCTCCTCCGTCTTGTTCGTGTGTTGCATCGAACCCTTTGCCGAGTCCATCAGGAGGGATGCAGGCATAAGAGGGGTGACGATCCCAGGCAGCAGAGGTACTCAGGTCAAGGCCTCCCTGTACATGGATGACGTCGCCGTCTTTTGCTCGGATCAGCTCTCGGTCCGCAGATTGATGAGCATCTGCGACCAGTTCGAACTGGCCGCGGGGGCCAGGGTAAATCGTAGCAAGAGCGAGGCCATGTTCTTTGGGAACTGGACCGACCGATCCTTTGTCCCCTTCACCGTCAGGTCGGATTACCTGAAGGTGCTGGGGATCTGGTTCGGGGGGGCCGGGGCGTGCACCAAAAACTGGGAGGAGCGTATTGCCAAGGTTAAGCAGAAACTGGGACTATGGAATCGACGATCCCTCTCGATCGTGGGCAAGAGCCTGGTCATCAGGTGCGAGGTGCTCTCGGTGTTGCTGTACGTGGCGCAGGTCTGGCCCATACCTCGCTCCTGCGCCACAACAGTCACCCGAGCCATCTTCCACTTTGTCTGGAGATCAAAAATGGACCGTGTCCGCAGGGTCACGGTGTACAAATCTCCAGAGAAAGGGGGGAAAGGCGTGCCCAACGTGGCCCGCATCCTGATGGCCACCTTTGTGTGCGGCTGCATCAAGCTGTGCATAGACCCTCGGTACGCAAACACAAAGTGTCACTACGTGCTGAGGTTCTACCTGTCCTTCGTGGAAAAGTTTGTGCAGAAAAACACCTTTGACCACAAGGCGATCAGCAAGTGGTCCGCACATAACGTCCTCGAGACCCTGCGGGAAAAGGAGATGGTGGATCCTGTCGGTTGGTTCCCCGAGCAGACTGTCAATGTCATTTGGCAGAACGCCTAATCGCCAGAGCTTTCAAACAAGCACCAAGACTTAGCTTGGCTGATGGTGAGAAGGGCCCTTCCCGTCAGGTCCTTCATGTACTCCCGGACTCTCAGCGCCACCGCGCGCTGTCCCAGAGGAGGCTGCGGTGGAGACGAGACCGTCAGCCATCTCCTTCTGGAATGTGCCTTTGCAAAGAAGGTCTGGAGAGAGATGCAGTGATATCTGTCCAGGTTCGTCCCGAGCAGTTCCGTAACACAGGATTCTGTGCTCTACGGGCTGTTCCCGGGGACGCACACTGAGACGGACATCAGCTGCTGCTGGAAGACCATCAACTCGGTGAAAGACGCCCTTTGGTCTGCCCGAAACTTGCTGGTCTTCCAGCACAAGGAGCTGTCCTCGACCGAGTGTTGCAGACTGGCACATTCCAAGGTCCAGGACTACGTGCTGAGGGACGCACTGAGGATGGGTGCGGCCGCCACAAAGGCTCTGTGGGGAAAGGCAACCGTTTAGAGCCTTCCCGCCATTGTATACCGAGGGGCTACAATCAGGGAAAAACCCCCTCGGGCAGAATGTAAAATTCTAACTGATGTAACTGTAATGAATCTGTAATTAACCTGGAAAGAATCTGGAACGTACCTGTTATCAAAAATGTGTATTGAGTGTATTGCAATGAGGCACCCTAGAGTGTCATGAACTGTAATTATGTCCAATGTGTTCATTGAACTGTACTTGATGTAACCTGCAAATGGTAAAATCTGTATTGTGTACGTTTGGAATGTGATATGACAACTGTATTGTATGTATTGCTGCAAATTTTATGAATAAAGTATATTTTTGGAAAAAAAAAAATCCTACCAGTGAGTCAGAATGTGCAGGTTTTAAACCCCACTTCAGAGAATCTCAGTAAGCATAGATTGCCATCCAGTGGGATACTTGTGGCCAATGGGTGTGTGCAGTGCACACCGCCCCCCCACTTCACTGTATGTGTTGAGGGAGCCCATAAAACCCTCCTACTGTATGGGACTAGCCACCCTATCAGCTGGAATAACGATGGTTACGGTCATGGAAGGAGTATTCATGTCATGGCCTGTCAGACTGTTAATCAGCCTGTGAATCCTTCCAGTACTTCACACTATTCTCCAAGGGATTTGTGTGAAGATACAAAAACAAACAAAACCACATTAAATATGTATACAATGTTTGAAAACCTGCATTAGGCTGTACCACACTCAGGATTTCAATAACTGTTTAAACTATTCAAGCTTCGCTCTCAGATCCTCTGAAGCACTCATATGCATTAAGGTCTTGAAACACACACATAGGCCATTTAATTTAAATTGGCCATAGATGAGGACTGTACTCAAAAACTGTTGTCCTGAGGATTACAAAAATTACCAATGTCTGAAAACAATGACTGGCAGCATTATTATCTAGAAACCAGGGGGAAAGAATTTACTAATTATAGTCCAATGTCAGCAGTCACTATTTTGTTTATTATACCCCAGGCTAAATTTCAGAAACAGGAATTTTTTTTGTCTATTTGTGATAGACTACAGCATGCACTGCAAGGTTACCAGATAGTAAATTTGGTTCTAAACCCCAATGGTTTCTTTCATTAAAAATAATTCTTTGACCAATCACATTTAGCATTTTGGACCACAAATGAAATATCCTGAAGCAGAGTATTGACATCACCCTACAACATCTATCCATGATATATTAAAAATGGTGCGTGGCCACAAGTGCCTAATGATATTGCACATGTAGGTGCCACAATAACTATAGTGTAATGTGACCAGTTGATTTCGGCCCCACTCCCCCTCCCCCGATAAGCAAGATTTCAATCCCTCTCACCCACCCCTTTGGCTGCATTTCCTGTTCTAACCCACCCACTGGCTGCCAATCCCTTCCCCCACAAACCCCTAATGGCTGCAGTTGCCTTTCACAGGCTAATTTCCCCTCACTTAATTTCCCCTTTTACAGTACCCCCCACCCCACCTCCGGGATAATCCAGGGAGCCCCGGATATTGGGCCTCAGTCCTCATTAGACTGAAGATGGCATTGAGGGAGGCCATGCGGCTAAGTTGCTCGAAATTTGGGCTGCTGCTAGCCCCGCTGCAACCCACAGGTAAGTAATAGGTGGCCAGGGTTGGATCGTGGGCCTCGGGGAAGGGACATCGGAAGCCGGGGCCAGGGCCTGAAGGTCGGAGGTCGGGGATCTCATCAGCAGCCGGGGCCGGCATTGACAGCATTCGGGATGGTGTTTGTGGTCAGTAACTTACCTTTTTTTTTAAATGTAGACGATCTTTAGGGTTGGTTTCCCTGAGTCGCTGGTTGCCTCAGAGCAAACCAATGTTGCAGCAGGGACCTGAAGCAGACATCAGGCCCCTTATTTGCATTGGCAATCGGCCTAACACCTGCTTCAGATGTGAGTAAAGGACACCTCTTGTTTGTTCTTACCCAATATGGTGGGCGGCGTGCGCTTCCTGCCTGCCATTCTGGGGCCTTAGGAGTCCTGACTGAGCCTGGAAAATGGTGCTACGCAGTCCAATTTAACTCCCTGAAAGTCTTGCATCTGGGGCACTTATTGTTGTTACACTTAGTTCCTTTGTCATACCTGTGTCAAGCCTTTGTCACACTTTGTCCCATTTTTTCATGCTTCTGTCGTGCCTATAACTAACTATAAGTAGACTAACCTATCCACACTTACCATTATATTTATCTTTCAATCATCCCAACACTAGATGACACTGCTGCATCTCTAAATTGTATCTCTCAGGTCTTTTGCTCCTGCCTCTAGATGGCACTACTCCTTGGGTAAGGAAGGCATGTTCTTTCAGGTAAATTTTTATTTTAACTTTTCATTTCCCTATGTAATTTGTAATGTTTTTAATAAGACTATCTACTACCTGGCTGCACATTCTCATCAGTGTTGCCTTCCTCCATTGTTGCTCCCTTGTCTACTGGCTGCTCCTCAGCCCCTCCCAACATTATTTTTTATTCATTCGTGGGATGTGGACAGCGCTGGCAAGGCCAGCATTTATTGTCCATCCCTAATTTCCCTTGAGGGGGTGGTGATGAGCCACCTTCTTGAACTGCTGCAGTCTGTGTGGTGAAAGTACCCCCACAGTGGAGTTAAGTAGGGAGTTCCAGGATTTTGACCCAACGACGATGAAGGAACGGCGATATATTCCCTGCAGGAGTTCCTCAAGGTAATGTCCAAGGCCCAACCATCTTCAGCTGCTTCATCAATGACCTTCCCTCCATCATAAGGTCAGAAATGGGGATGTTCGCTGATGATTGCAGTGTTCAGTTCCATTCACAACCCCTCAGATAATGAAGCAGTCCAAGCCAGCATGCAGCAAGACCTGGACAACATCCAGGCTTGAGCTCATAAGTGGCAAGTAACATTCGCGCCAGATAAGTGCCAGGCAATGATCATCTCCAACAAGAGAGAGTCTAACCACCTCTACCTTGACATTCAACGGCATTACCATCGCCGAATCCCCCATCATCAACACCCTGACCAGAAACTTAACTGGACCAGCCACATAAATACTGTGGCTACGAGAGCAGGTCAGAAGCTGGGTATTCTGTGGCAAGTGACTCACCTCCTGACTCCCCAAAGCCTTTCCACCATCTACAAGGCACAAGTCAGGAGTGTGATGGAATACTCTCCACTTGCTTGGATGAGTGCAGCTCCAACAACACTCAAGAAGCTCGACACCATCCAAGATAAAGCAGCCCGCTTGATTGGCACCAAATCCACCACCCTAAACATTCACTCCCTTCACCACCGGCGCACAGTGGCTGCAGTGTGTACCATCCACAGGATGCACTGCAGCAACTCGCCAAGGCTTCTTCGACAGCACCTCCCAAACCCGCAACCTCTACCTCGAAGGACAAGAGCAGCAGGCACATGGGAACAACACCACCTGCACGTTCCCCTCCAAGTCATACACCATCCCGACTTGGAAATATATCGCCGTTCCTTCATTGTCGCTGGGTCAAAATCCTGGAACTCCCTATCTAACAGCACTGTGGGAGAATCGTCACCACACGGACTGCAGCAGTTCAAGAAGGCGGCTCGCCACCACCTTCTCAAGGGCAATTAGGGATGGGCAATAAATGCCGGCCTCGCCAGCGACGCCGATATCCCATGAACGAATAATTTAAAAAAAGTCAGAATGGTGTGTGACTTGGAGGGGAATGTGCAGGTGGTGGTATTCCCATGCACCTGCTGCCCTTGTCCTTCTAGATGATAGAGGTTGCGGGTTTGGGAAGTGCTGTCGAAGAAGCCTTGGCGAGTTGCTGCAGTGCATCTTGTAGATGGTACACACTGCTGCCACAGTGCACCAGTGGTAGAGGGAGTGAATG
This sequence comes from Heptranchias perlo, assembly GCF_035084215.1. Lineage (NCBI taxonomy): Eukaryota > Metazoa > Chordata > Chondrichthyes > Hexanchiformes > Hexanchidae > Heptranchias > Heptranchias perlo. Next base: position 37,388,774 of record NC_090331.1, on the reverse strand, counting down.
TTTAAGGTGGTGGATGGGGTGCCAATCAAGCGGGCTGCTTTGTCCTGGATGGTTTCGAGCTTCTTGAGTTTTGTTGGAGCTGCACTCATCCAGGCAAGTGGAGAGTATTCCATCACAATCCTGACTTGTGCCTTGTAGATGGTGGAAAGGCTTTGGGGAGTTTAGGAGGTGGGTTACTCGCCACAGAATACCCAGCCTCCGACCTGCTCTTGTAGCCGCAGTATTTATGTGGTTGGTCCAGTTAAGTTTCTGGTCATTGGTGATCCTCCCAGGATGTTAATGGTGGGGGATTCAGCAATGGTAATGCCGTTGAATGTCAAGAGGAGGTGATTAGACACTCTCTTGTTGGAGATGGCCATTGCCTGGCACTTGTCTGGTGCGAATGTTACTTACCACTTAACAGCCCAAGCCTGGATGTTGTCCAGGTCTTGATGCATGCAGGCACAGGCTGCTTCATTATCTGAGGACTGCTGGCTAATCTTTATCAACACGGCTTCCCTCCTTGACCCTGGCCCCACGTCCTCCCTTGTGAGCTGCTTTCTTAGCCACTCACATGTCCTGCTTCCTTCCCTTCCCTTCCCTTCCTCATCCACACTAATGAAACCAGCCACCTTGACTCTAGCCTCCCTGCTCAAATCTTCTTGGGATTGCTGCTGCTCTTCACCAGTCCCAACCTGCCTGCAAATTTACATATCTTTAGCTGTCCAGGCCATTTTAATTTTTTTTCTTATTTTGGCCATCACAACATCCTGGGCATTTAGATCTTTGATTTTTTTTTCCTTGAGCTATTGCACCCTACCCACCCCAACCAGAGAGAGGAAGAACAGATCAAGGCAGAGGAGAAAAAGAAATCAGGAGGAGGTGAGAGTGGAGATGGGGGGGGGGGGGGGGGGGGGGGGAAAGAGATCAGAGAAGCAAGAGAGATAAGGGAAAGATTGGAAGACTGGAGGGAGAGCGAATCATCAGGAGGACAGATATTGTGGAGAGAGAAAGAATAAAAGGGAACGAGCAACCAGGGCAACAAATTGTAGGAGAGAGAGAAAGGGGAGAAAGATTAGTTAAATAGAAAGGGAGAGAGCAAGAGATAATGGAGAGATGGGCAGATAGAGAGAGGGACAGAGGAGAAAAGGAGAGATCAGGCAGAGAAAGGAAGAAAGATTGGTGGAAAGAGGGATCAAGGGGAAGAGAGATTGGGGTGAAAGAAAGAGATTAAGGAGAGAAAGAGGTCAAAGAGAAGAAGATCAGAGGATAGAGAGACCGAAATATGAGAGAGATTGGGGCAGGGAGGTAAAGATCAGGTGGGAGATCAGGAGAGAGCGAGCAGGGGTGGGGGGGGGGGGGGGGGAAGAGAGAGAGAGAGAGAGAGAGAGAGAGAGAGAGAGAGAGAGAGAGATCAGAGGAACATAAGAACATAAGAAATAGGAGCAGGCCATATGATTCCTCGAGCTTGTTCCGCCATTCAATAAGATCATGGCTGATCTTTTACCTCAACTCCACTTTCCTGTCCTATCCCCTTCTCCCTTGAGTCCCTTTGTGTCCAAAAATCTATCAATCTCAGTCTTGAATATACTCAATGACTGAGTATCCACAGCCCTCTGGGGTAGAGAATTCCAAAGATTCACAAACCTCTGAGTGAAGAAATTTTTCCGCAACTCGGTCCTAAATAGCCGGCCCTTATCTTGACCCCTAATTCTAGACTCTCCAGCCAGGGAAAACAGCCTCTAAGCATCTCTCCGGTCAAGCCCTCTAAGAATTTTATACGTTTCAATGAGATTACCTCTCATTCTTCTAAACTCCAGAGAGTATAGGCCCATTCTACTCAATCTCTCCTCAGATGACAACCCTCTCATCCCAGGAATCAATCTAGTGAACCTTTGTTGCACCCCCTCTAAGGCAAGTATATCCTTCCTTAAGGAAGGAGACCAAAACTGTACACAGTACTCCAGGTGTGGTCTCACCAGAGCCCTATATAATTGCAGCAAGGCCTCCGTACTCCTATACTCCAACCCCCTTGCAATAAAGGCTAACACACCATTTGCCTCCCTAATTGCTTGCTGTACCTGTATGTTAACTTTCTTTGATTTGTGTACAAGGACACCCAAATCCTGCTGATACCAACATTTCTTTATTTTGCACCTTTTAAAAAATATTCTGCTTTTCTGTTCTTCCTACCAAAGTGGATAATTTCACATTTCTCTACATTACACTCCATCTTCCACCTTGGACAACCTCCGTATCTATGACATCAGTAGAGGAACTTCATGCCGTTCGATACATTTGCATGGGGAGCCAGAAGGCAAGATGCCATTTTCGCGAAGCTGATGGAGGGGTAGTGCATCTCAGACAGCAACTTCCGGATTTTCACATTTAACTGCGCACGTATGCTTGCCGGCAGTTGCTTTCTGATTTGCGCGTAAATAATGGTGAGCGCTGTTCGCCTCGCCATTATTTTCACAGCAAATACTGACCCTATAAATTTGTCAAACACAACTTGCCTTTAACAGGCAGATTTCTTCTATGGAATCAACCTTAATCTAGTCCAAATTATACATGAAACACATTCTAATGCTTGGATAAACCTAACTATATTTTCAAACGGCTAAAGAGGATCAATGATCAGGGCAAATCCAGACATCAAGAACATGCAATCATTCTGGACAGCTGCACAGCATTTCCACATCTTACTTTTACAAATATCAAACTATTTTTTCTGCTTCCAAGCACAGCATTATTGATGGATCAATGTGCAATTAAACACTTGGAACAGTACCACAAGGTTAAAATTTTACATGTTGCTGATGATGGAAGTGGGAGCTCCTGGTAACAAATTGCCACACAGTTTTATCTTTTTGATGCAGTTCACCTGCTGTTGGCTGCCTTGGTGTGAAACCTACAAGAAAAATAACTATTTTGTCAGAGCTGCCTTCAGACCAGTACCTGATGAAGAATGTGCTAGAGTAGTGGAAAAAGTGGTGCCACCATTATAAGAATTTAGCCAGCTGATTGACATTAACAACACAGCAGATTGCACTGGACCTGTGACTGCCATTGATGATCTGTCAGTCAATGATTGCTGAAGTGATAGAAAATAAATGAGAATGAAAATTGTCTGCTACTACCACCAACATTTGGAAGAGTTTACAGAGCTAATTTTCTTTTTTTGCTGCACCTGGAAACCATTCAGTCCCAAGTGCAGCAAAGAGGAAAAGGGGAAAGAGATCCTTTATGTCAGGTTTCTGTTCCCACTTTGCTGCACTTACCCAAATAGACATTACTAGTCTTGTGCTTGCATTCTCATGTTAATGAGGCGCGAGGGGCTGGGGGGCATTCCTGGCCCTTCTGTCTCACTTTCCTGTACACCCATCCACGGGGCACCCAAATGCTAGGGCACACCAAAAAGTTGGTAGTGGGCTTGCATCGGGACTCTCCTCAGACTGGAGGGTCTGAGGCAGACCCAGGAGTAAGTGTCATCTGGCAGCATATAGGGTCCCCCTCTACCCTCCTCAATGTAATCTTTGGGCCTTGGGGCTTTCCAGCTGATTAACTCTCCAACAGCAACTAGAAACCTCTCAGGCCTGCAACTGCGTTCCTGTTTCTGTCCTCTGTTCCCAGTATGAGGCCCTGCCAGGGGCAGACCTGCCACTGGGGGGAGGTGCGCATGGCATGCTAATACATCCAAGGTGAGGTGCATCTGTGAAGGGCGATCCTAGCCCATCAAAGGTGCAGCATACCTCAGGTGCACTATGCCTGGCTGGTGCCTGGCATGGGATAGAGGAAAATCAGCCCTACCAGATGTCTTGAAGAAATTCACCAATTTGTGAGAACTGAAGACACTGATGATTTTTGAACATTCCATACATTGGACCATCGCATCAATCAACTGGCCAACAGAATTGATATAATATACATTTTGTGTAATAAATAAACATCCTAAGTAGAGCCCACTGTATTTTATTGTATGCTATTGCTCTGTTATATTCAACGAAGACTCCATATTTCTGCAATATAAGTCATACAGTTGTCTTTTGTAAAAATGGTAAGAAATTCAATTCTGCATCTTATCTTATATATAATATACACAGAATTCTATTTCAAAATATCAGAAAATCTTGGGGTTGATGTTAAGCCCCTTATGTGTTGCTGCCTTACAATACACATTGACTATTATTTGCTGCTGGGTTGAATGAGGAAGGAGAGAAAGCAGAAATAATGTATGACATTTGCAAGCTTTGGGAAGAAACAATACTGTATACCTGACCTACAGGGAAAAACTGTTATGATTATCGATTCCAAGTCAGAGGTCATGAGTTCAAATCCCATCATGGCAAGTTGTGGAGCTGAATTCAATAAATCTGGTAATTTGTCAGCTAGTACCAGAAAAATACCATGAAAGCTGGGATAAATAAAGTCTTGACAGTGTTGTTCACATCCCAAGAACAAATAAACAAATAAAAATCTATAAGATGATTCTTGAAATTATCAGAATATACCTTAAGAACATCTTTCAGAAGAGCAATATATCCCAGCAGTTATACGGGATCGTACCTGCTGGTGCCCTGCAGTGTTGACCCTGCTGGGGTATGGGAGGGCACCTTGTTTGCATGGGGTCGTCAGGCATTGGCGCTACTACATCTTGGGTGCCCGCCAATCTGCAATACAATTTTTGAACTCCTCCAGCCCCCTTTGTAAGAGGGATGATACTAAAAAAAGGGTTTTAAATACTTACTTTTTCTTCAGCGATCCAGGCCATTTCCCTGGCCTAGACTCTGTGAGGCCCACTTGCAGCCTTTTGGAGGCATATACACCTCATCTCACTGGACCTACCAGCCTCCAACCTAATGCTGGGTCTCATTGAGGCTGGGGAAATGGGAACTTCCAACATAGGGAGTCCACAACCCTTACAAGACCAAGCATCTGGGTCCCAGCCTATTTCCAGGCCCTTCTACCACACTGCTGTCAGAGTTGCAATGAGAGTGAGCCAGAAGGGGTGGAAAAATTTGGTCCCATTATTGTTTGGATCAGTTAGTAGAAAATACATAGAAAGATGTGGCAAAGCACTACATTATAATTGCCTCCACTTTGAGAAAGTAAATCACAGAGTTTGGCACCAAGGTTTACTTAAGCTGTTACAAAATCTTAATGGGCCTGTCAACATCTTTTGAATTCTTCAAGGTCTATGTGAATAAACAACAGTATTGTATATGTTAAAGAAAGAATTTACATTTATATAGCACCGTTCATGTTCTCAGTATGTCACAAAGGGCTTCACAGCCAGTGATTTACTTTTCAGGTGTTGTCATTGTTGTGTTAGCAAACAAGGCAACCACAAACTGCAAATGAAATAAATGGCCCAATAATTTATTTTTGGTGATGTTAGTTGAGACGTGAATGTTGGCCAAAATGACTCCCTGCTCTTCAAAGAGTGCCATGGATCTTTTATATTCATCTGATCAGGCAGATAGAGCCTCAGTTTAACATATCATCTGAATGACAATGCAGCACTGAGGTATAATCCTAGATTGTGGGGTAGAGTTTCCACTTTGGGCGCAATTGTGAAATTGTGCCCAATATGCACTTGAAATTGTGCTGGTTAGCTTGCACTTCAAGTTTCTGTTAAAGTTCATTTGCATAATCACAAATGTTAAATCTTCCATGCACCAGTGCAATTGAGCAGCATAATAGAATGTAATTGTTTCTTTTTTTTACATTAAAAATTATTCCTTAATGTATTTAAGAGTGGTAACCTGGTACAGTTCTATTGATACAGCTAAAAATTGGTTTATCACCAAAAATAAGCATTTTTAATAAGGGTGTCCAGTCCTCTACCTGTAAGTAGCCTGATTTAAAATCACTGAAAATGACTTAAAAAAAAAACTATGCTGAACCATTGAATAGTTTCATTGGTGTATGCTAGTCAGTTTCTTAGTAAATTAAATACTTTTTGATATGAAAAAACTTTTAAAACGTGCCTACTAGTGCCTGTGCGCCTAAGATAACGTGCGCAATTTGATGAGCTTTCCCAAGCCAGTGTAATCAGCAGAATCTCGCAATTTCAACCGGGGGCATGGCCAGTTTTGTGGGAGGGGGTCTGATTGAATCTTGAACCAATGTAAAAGATTGCAGAAAACACGAGTGTAAGTGGTTTTGGGCGTAATTCACTTACGTTTAAAATTCCCCGATCTTTTGGGCTGGTTTGGCTGATTCTGCCAGGATTTCACTGATAAAACTCAAGGAGACTCGACCCCTATCTGCTTTGGTCCTAAATCAGGATTTGAACCCACAATCTTGGAACTCAGAGGTGAGAGTGCTACCACTGAGCCAACATTGCAGAAAGATTTAGAATTCGCTGAGTTTGTCCGCACATCTCATCAACATTTTCTTTGAATACGTTACAATGCAACTAATGAAGTGGAAAACATTGGCAAAATTAAAAAATACAGCCTGATGGTAAGCCAAAAAGTCATTTTTATTCTGTTGTGACCATTGTAGTGTAAAATGCTACCTGATAAAAAAGGATCTAAAACAAATAATTCATTTCAAATATCTTAGAGCACAACTGCAAAGAGATAACAACAGCTGAAAGGATCTCAGGATGAGAATATCGATAACAGTCCTATCCCTCAGTCAGATATACATATACAAGATCTGGAATGGTGGCAATATAGTTTAACCATTGAGTCCACTTATTAGGGCCCTAATCTTACCTATCAAATATGACTGTGAGCCATGGACCTTGAGAAAAGATAATGAAACTCTGAAGTATTAAGCTCTTCTTACTTTGTGAAATCCTTAATATTCGTAGATAAGACATGGTCAGGAGCTGAGGCTGATAAAAGATATTGTGGAGCATGTCAGGTTTAGTCAAAAGCAATGGCTGGGGCATGTCCAGAAAATGCCATTTTTTTAATCTACCCAAGGCAGCTATTCAAAAAAACCCCATCAGAGTGAAAAGTGCCCTATTCTAGCTAGTGTTATTTCTTGCTGATCCACTGTTCATTATCACTTCATCAATTTACAGCAACAATTGTTCAATGCAAATGTTGTCATGAGTCAATAAAATGTTGGGTGTCAACTGCTATAGTCCATAACAGTTACTATTGCAAGAAAAGACATGAAATAGAACCACCTGTTCGTAGTTCATGGTATAATCATCTATATATAAAATTATAGAAATTGAAGTCCCAAAAAGAATCATAAAACACAACCTTTTGAATGTTTTATGGAGTAATTTTTGACACAAAAGCAATGTTTAATAAAGTAGTTTTGTGTTTATTTACTGTTATAATGTCTAAAAGCTCTAATTACTTTCTGAAAACTAATCACAAAATGTTTACTTCACTGCCCCTGAAGAGCTGTCCTACAAACTTCTTTCCAATTATCTCCACTACACTTTCAGTGTTGCTAAACACAATAATCCTCTTCTCAATGTGCCAGACCCTCATTCCACTCCCCAGTTATGCCAAATTCCAAGTTTCTTCTTCACAGTGCTGTCAAACCACAGGACCTCTACAGTGGTCCCATGGTTCAAGAACTCTCTCCCTAGTGCAGCTAAACCAGGGGATTCCTAACCAAGTGCCTCCAAACCCCAAGACCATCCCCTCAGTGCTAAAAAATAAACCAGGATCCAAACATGCTGCAAAACCTCAGGGTTTCCCCAATATATACCTCCAAGGCCCCCACTACAGTGCCAGCAAACACTAGGACTACTCCATTAGTAGTCAAATCTCAGGACCACCCACCATGCTGCTAAAATCCTAGGACCCTCACCCACTGCTGTAATACCTCAGGACCCCCAATGGAGGACTGACAATTCCCTGGGCCACCTGTGCAGCACTACAAAGCCCTGGACCCCTGTGCTGCCAAACTCCAGTACCAAGACTCCAGTTCTGCCAAATCTCAGAATTCACACCCCAGAGCTGTCAACCCGAAAGACCACTCCCTCAGTGCTAATAAATCCAGGGTCCCCCTTGTCCTGCCAAAAACCAGGACCTTCCTGCAATGTTTCCAAACCCTAGACCAACCTTAAGGATCCACTGCAGTGCTGCCAAACTCCACCCCCTTTCTCCCCTACCAGTGCTTCTAAACACAAGGTACCTACCTCCAACTTGGAAATACTTGCCTACCATCTTGTTGTGAATTCTCAGCTTTGAAAAAGGTAAAAGATAAAAATTGACTACATAGGTAAAGGAACATAACAACAATCTAGGCCACTGAATTTCACAGAAAAATGGACAAATCATGAAATACTAGTAAAAATTCCAGAATGCCTTGTGATAACTTATTCAGTTATTGTATATCAATGGCTCTGATAATTCCTTGTGCCTTATACAGCATAGCGCCCCTACTGTTATAAATAGCATTTCCTCTAACTCACTGAGAAAAACCACAGGAGATTGACTTGTACATATAACATTTTCAGAATGTTTATCACACTTGAGACATCACATTGCAATGTGTCAAAAGTATAATAAAAGATAACGTCATGCTGTTTTTTTCTTCTGAGCTGAAGCTGGAAATTTACAAGTGCCTTCCTGTCTGCAAACTTCTGTTACCAGTCAGCAATTAAATTCCGCCCTCAAGCTGTGTTTGCTTACAACAATTAGACTTTGTTGCCTTAAAATGGTAAGCCAACTTAAACACAGCTCCAATTTAGCAACAGAATATATCTTGTGTTACATAGTATATCATTCCTGTTATTATAAAACAGCATATCATCTGACTTACCATAAGCAATACCATAGGAGAATCAATTGATATATTCAATAAACTTTTTAAAAAATGGATACCTAGGAGGATTTTCAGGTTTTAATCTCATTGCAGGGTCCAGAAGATGGTTATAAAGCCCTTTTTATATCATCTGAATGAATTGCTGCTTTGCAATCACTCCAAAATATTTATTATTCTGTATGTGACATGCATATATTTCTACTAATCTTACATAATAAAAAGAGTGAAAAGATTGTTTTGGCCTCACTTACATTGAAGCAATAAACAAAATAGTCAACATATTTTTGTCCTCCATTCAGATCATCTTTAACTGGACATACTGTTCTGACACTAATGTAACCAATTAGATTTGTTTTGAACAGTTATACTGACACATCTGCATTATTCAGAAAGTGATTTCTGTTTCGCATCGATGTAAAAGTGGCACTATTACCCCAGGATGACCCCATATAGCATTAATGTAGGAGGAATGAAACCTTCCAATACTAAGGGATTTCAAACTTGTTTTCCAGTTCACAGGTGACAGTATAACTCTGGTATCCTGGAGTTCTGGATGTACAGCAAAACACTGGGTGAACAGCCAATAATGTGGTTCAGTAACAAGAAAATATCGAAAAAGCTGTCTATTTTTGTACATATAGCCCTGTATGTTCAGCAAAAGTTTCTTACATAAGTTTGCACTTTTACTTTTGATACTTGTTTTTGGTATGATGTGCATGTGCACACATGATTGTGAGTGTCATTAAACCGCCATCCGTCATATATGCACATCTGGGGTTCAGCTTTGAAATTGCTGAAAAATTCAAAAAATTTAAGTTGTGATATAACTCCTTTCAATGTGACCATTGTACACTCAAATACGAACCAGCCTCAGGTTGGTATGTGTAATATAATTGCAGCTTAAGTCAGTGCTCACCGGGATTTCAATAGATAAAAATACATCTGGTCCTGATCATTAGAGTGCCTGACTATTGTCCAGTTTAAATATATTTTCTGAAAATGTAGCCTAATGCATTGTGTTTAGACAAACATTTTGACTCAGTATAATTAATTATGTCACCTACAGATGCCCAAGTAAATAACAGGACCAATTCACACAGTGCAGTCGTTAGGACTCAAAGCTTATTTTTCATAGCATGTGCTTTAGACCCATTCATTTAAAATCCTTAAAACAACAAATAATCACACCAATTAAAGATTATATGCCCCGTCCCAGGAATAAAAAGCTTTAGCAGGTACTTTTCACCTACAGTAAATGTTCTTCCTTAAACTAAAGGTAAAAGTTAAAACGGTTACTGTTCTGTACAGGTTAACCTTTTAGACACAGATGCTGCATACTTTTAGGAAACCCAGCAATTCATAGAAGCGCATTCTGAAACAGGATTTCTGCTGTTGGAGCAGCTGTAGTATAATTAGTTACTTGATTTACTCTAAGGAGATTACACTGGGCACGGAAAGAGATTACAGTTAGAGCACTTGAGCACCGCACAGCAACGTACTAGCAGTCCCCAAGACACAGTGCACTTAGAATATTTCCAACACCTCCCCTGGAAAACAAAGGGACGCGAAGTCTCATTGTACCACACGGTGGTTGAAGGAAAGTAAAAGATGAATCCGACAACACTGTACAGTAAAGAAAAGGAAGGTATCTGGGAGCCAGATTAATAACACAAGACCAATTAACAGATTCTCCATGACTGCTAGTCACATGCCCACCCATGTTACCTAGCAACAAGAAAACTCAGGAAAAGTTCGCCAAGAAGAATTTCAAATCTGTAGCTGAGTGGGGCTTTGTGTAATGGAGAAAATATCGGTTTACTGAGTTATATTGTGAGGAAATACAGTAAAACCTTTCACCTGATGCATGGTTCATCTCGTCGAATGAAAATATACCTCATCTGTTCTTTTACTTACAAAACTATTTTAGATACAGGGGTAAATCGTGAACTTCTGTTGAACCGACTTGCGGTTTATTGTGAATAGCGGAATTTAGCCATAAGATTCCCATTTACACGCATCACTTTTACCTGGTACTTTCTGCTGGTTTCTTTATTCATTTTTTTCATGTCCTATTTTATAGTGTAAGTAGATGTGAATTCAAAAGATCTGTTAGAGTTAAGTGCTGATTAAATTGCGGGACATGGCTGTTTTATTGCCCATTAAAACAAGGTTTCTTATTTTAAAAAGATCACTTACTGGCTAATAACACCTTCCAGAATATTCCAAAATCAATGATAAGTAAAATTTCGTAAATACCAGAAACAACACTGCAACCATACTATAATGATGTTAAGAGTTTCCAAAAGCACTGCAAAGATATATTTCCCCTAAATAACACGTTAACCAAAATTACACACATAATTCAGTTCATTAGAATAGATATGATAGTATAGATGTAAACCGTTTTTCTACAAAAAAATAGGAAGTTGCCAAACTTATGCACCTTCTTACCTTCTGAGCTGCATTGAACTATAAGTAAAGTTACCAGGAGAAAGAGTAATAATGTATGGCCGGCCATGCTGCAGCCCTGTGCTGGAGTCTTCTCCAGCTCCTGCTGAAGCTGGCTTTGTAAGAAAAGGTTGTGGAACCTGGTTGATGTAGAGCTTGATCTGTCTTTTTTTCTCCTGATGCTAGCTGGGAAAAGGCGTGTTCGAAAGTCGGGACATTGCGTTTGCACTAAAACCACTCAGCGCTAAAGCTCTGTGCACCGAGGCCCTGGAAGCAGCATAACGCAGAGCCGTCTGCTCTAACAGGGAGCTGTCTGCAAACCCCACTAAACCGTTATTAGCACAGTACTTGTAAACAATAGGTTAGCACAAAATACTGGCACGGCCACGTATAGAAATCTCTAGCTCTCCATTCCAATTTACTGAATCAGTTTGGTTCAATTTCCTTCGAATTTTGAATTAAAATTACTAATTCTACAACATTAAGTCGGTTATGAAATAAGTTGAAAAGATTTTATACATTTTTTTTTCTGTGTGCTTTCCCCTCTCAATTTCGTGCACGTTTGCTTTGGCGCTGATTTACGTTATTTTCCCCCAAATAGATAAATCAATATTTTATCTGTACTGAATTTAAATTGTGAAAGTATGTTTTATATTTTACATTGTTTTGGTCAGTTAGATATGTCAATAATGTGCAGAGTTCATTGGTACTGTATTTTACTAATCTGTCAGATGTAATACCTATTTGCTATTTATCTCAAAACGTATGGCATTCATTTACTGTTATTTCCCGGTGTGGTGATGCAGGGGACTGTGCCTGTTATACATGTTCAGGGCGGCTCGGTGTTGGTACGGCACAGCACCGGGGTCAAGCCTTGGCGCTGCAGTACAGCACGAGGGGCAGATCAGCATATTCAATGAGCCTCCTGACACATCCCCATCACAAAGAGCAAACCTCTCCACACCCTCTATCATCAACTATGTCCCAGTGCCCACCCCCGCCCCTCCTCCAACAGAACCGATAGCCATCACTTAACTTACCAGAATGGACCTTAAAAGCTAAAAAAAAGTTCTCAAACTTCCATTAAACTTTTCTTTCTTTTGTTGCTCTTTTGTTTTATTGTTGCCAACTTGATGAAATTCTTGTCGTGGTTTCACAGCAAGTGTCAGGCTGACCAAATGTAACCAGCTGCGTTTCTTTATGAGGTTGGTGATGAAGCAGCTAATCCCAGTGCCGCCCCGGGAAGAGGGGGCTAAAGGACAGCGCCAAATTTGATTTAGAATAGTAATAAAATAAACAAGTACAATTATTTTCCATATAGGTACAACGTGTCTGTGAAATTCTGCTCAAGACTTGCATAAAAAAGATACGTTGAACTATACCGATCAACTTCCAGACAATGAGCATTTTAGATTATGTATTTCCCTACATATTTTACAGTCTGACTAACCCCGTTGATGTTGGGCTCGTGCTGCCCTATTTCCAATAACTTGTCCATGTATTTAATACATTCAAAATACAATAATGTTAGGCCCGGGCTAAGGCGCTAGTTTTGGTGATTCGAATAGGAAGATGTTTAATGTGAATCAAGATACAAAAAAAACATGTACTTCTATTTAAATAAATTGTTGTAAATACAAACATATCGGAGGTCGAACTGTACCTCATCAAACGTTTTGGCGAACTCGGGTTGGCACGACGGTTAGCAAAAGCACTTTGGATGGTCCATAAAAGCCTTTGACTCTGTTGTGTGCCTCCTAATTTGAGATAACTCTTTCTGTTTTGTAACAATGCACCTTTGAAGTAAATCATATGCTTTAAAAGAATGTAGTAAGATGGATGGTGACCTATATGTGCATCATAATGAAACACTGCTGTATTAATTGGAAGACAAGATACTCATTTTGTGTTAGAAATTCAGGCAGTACTATTTATTAATACCAGTTAAATTCAAATGGTAAATTATAGCAGTGTTATCTCTGTTAACAATTTATCTTGATTTGTAAATCAAATGACACTTTCTTCAGTTATTTTCTGGCATGCGTATCCACTTTACTACCATCCTCATGTAATTGCAGAGATTAACATGAAACCAAGACATTAAAAGGTGCGATAGAGCAAAGTTAATTTCTGATAGTCTTCTGGCAAAGTCCTTATTACTAGATTTATGCAAGCAGTGAATTATTAATTTAGGGAAAAACAAAGTTATCTCTGAAGTCAATTAGAAGACTGAACAAGCCTAGTCAGCAACGATCAATGTCATTAGAATATGCTTCAGCTTGCATTTTCGAGAGAAAATACATTTTTAGCATCAAAAGTTTGGATTTTATTTTGAGTTAAAACTCAATGATGGAAAGTAAATACAGTCAAATCACTTAATAGCAAGTCCGATCTAAGGAAATTCTAATGTTAACAGGAGTTTCTGCCACATGTAAACCTATATATGAACCATTCTTATTCGGTCCTGATCTATTTATACAATAAGTATCCGTTATATTTTCTGCTGACTCTATGAATTCTATCTCCGAATTTGGGGTTCGTAAAAAAATACCTTCACTTGTTTGGAGGTAATAATGAGGATTGGAATACACATTCAACGGACTACATTTAAAATCCTTGAAATGTGCTTAGTTCTGAAAAGAGAAGGATCTGCTTTTCTTTTCTCACCAAGTCAAACTACCAACCAAACTCGATCTATCATTTTTTTCATAGTTTTGTTTATTTGGAAAAAATGCAATACCATAAATTCTATCATGTTCATTAAAAAAAAACGAGAACGGACAACTCCGTTGTCATTCACTCGCAAGGTACACACAAATAGTTTGATCATCCTATTTATTCTTAGTACAGTTAACGCCCGAGTGTTTAAATTCGTGACTTATTCGCTGACTTGTTTCTAAAGGATGGTAGATGTAAGTGAAAATGAATCTGGTTCTTCGACATTTCATGAGATTTTATTTTGTGGATCGCTTTTTGGCTACTTTACACGCGCTAAAGCCACGCTAAGCCCACCCCACGCTCCCTTTACTCCTGTCTTCTCACGGTTTGAATTTGATAGTAAACATCGTGCTTGTTTGCCTGGCAGTTCGATTAGGATTTGATAAGTAAGATATGTCAACACATGGTGCCTTCCGTTTTTCTATTTTGGTGTGACGCGACAACACAAGAGTGGTTTTTTAAATGAATTTTGAAGGGTCAGTGCCCCTGAATAGAACAACTCATTTGAATGAATTGTTCAGTGAAAGTTTGTGTAATGTTTTCTAACCAGGCGCTGGTGTATAGAGGCTGATATTAATGCGGTCTGAATTTAGTTTAGCAATGCTTGCTCAGGGACTCGGTATTTTCGGTTCTAACTTCAGATAACCCCTCACCCTGCACGGCAAATTCAGCGCATTCAGCATTGTTCACAGCACTGCAGGACACTGAATGAGATTTTTTAAACCTGAAAGTGTCTTGACACAGCAGGTAGCAAAATGACTTAAATAACTTAATTAATAAGATAGAAAATGCAACGCTGAATGATAGCTGGCCAAATGTTTCTAAAGTAGATGACTTCTACTTCTCATGAAAAGGTTTTTTTGCACACCCTAAACAAAAATCCGACCGAGACGTCTTTCAGAATCAATTCTTTAACGAACCGCTTCTACAGGGCGCAATGGCCATCTGTTGAACCGTTTCAATTCGTTTTGGGGCTGAAAGAGTTAAATTGTTGCTTTCATTAAGACGTTGGAAAAATCGTATTTCGACGGCTTCCTGTTAAAACGATCTTGGTAAGAAATAACTTTGTTCTGTGTTCAGCGCTCGTCTTTATAGCTTTTGGTCCGAACGGAGTAATTCCGAATGTATTCCATCGTCCGCATTAAAGGCCAACTGCTGTCTACATTCGCTGAAACTAGATCTCTATCACAATTAACCTTATATTCGGACTGTGACGATTCTCCTGTGCGCATGTAAACTGACATGATACTTGAGGTCAAATCTAAAAAGACTCGCTCATTTTGTTCACGATAAAATCCAGTTATCTTATCAGGGAGGTACGAAATTAAAGGGCTTTAGTTCCCTGGGGCTGTTATCTTGCAAGAAAGGAATTCCTCCTTAGGCAAATTGAGATATATATTAAAGCAATCATTTAAGATAGCTGAAATAAATGGTCTTACATAGGAACATAGAATGTAGAGACTACTTCAATGCATCTGACCAGTTCCAAAGATAAAAAAAAATACCATTCTATCTCTCGCATCCATAATTTCTCAAATATCTATCAAAGTTCCTTCTTTCATTTGCCAACATCTTCCTCCACTGCCACCCCAGGTGGATTGTTCTATATATTCACCAGCCTCGGTATAGTTACTTCTAAACTAATTCCTTTCTCTCTTGAGTTTGAGTCTGTGTTCCTAGTTGTAGAGATTGTGATTATATCAAACATAATTTATTTACACTCCTTGGAATTTTGAGTACCTCAATAAGATCTCCCCTGAGCCTTGTTTTCTCCAGTGCAAACATTCCCAGTTTGCATAGCCTCTCCTCATAGCTCATGTTTAATTATTAGTATCACTTCAGTTGCATTCTCAAATGGGGTAATTCCGTGGATCCTGGGCTCCCAGCACAGAATTCATGCTTGAAGGGAGCGTATTTCAGAGATGGGCAAGGGGGTACAACATTGTAGCACCAATTTTCTGATCTGAACTTCCTACGAGTGTAGCTGCAAACTGAGTACAAAATTATAAGATTGCAAAATTAGTCTTTATATCCTCTACAATGCCAGGGTGTGCCACTGTAGTATGATTACCAGAACTGTGCACAGTACTTCAGATAGGGTCAGACCCGTGCTTTGTATAAGCACATGTCACTTCCTGGGATTTGTGCTTTATATCTCAGGCTATATACCCTAAGTTCTTGTTTGTTTTATGTGCTGATGGTTCCAGTAGTACCCCCACGTCCCTTTCCCAGGTTGTGTTCTATGTAATAACACTATTTAGCTCATATTTACAATCATTATTATCTTTCCTCAATCTCATCAATTTGAGTAGTGTCAGCTTGGCACAGGGTAGCACCCTCATCTATAAGTCAGAAGGATATGGGGTGAAAACCAATATAGAACTTGAGTATGTCTAGGAAGAGTGCTGCATTGTCAGAGGTGCCACTTTTCAGATGAGCCATTAAACCACCGCCCCATCTAATTGTTCAAGTGACTATAAATTATTCCTTAGCTTACTGGGCTGGGGACCCTCTAGCTTTGTGTAAGGGTCTAAACGAGAGGAAGAGGTCGTCATTACGAGCCCCTCTTCCTCCAATAGTGGTAATACCGAGCTAGCCACCACTGCCCCTGGGTGTGCCAGTAGCCTTCTCCTGGCGATCTCTGGGTCAGCAGTAGCTGAGGTGGAAGGCAGGAAAATTTGCTGGTTTCTTGGGCCTTGCTCTCTGCATTTTCATTTAAATGCAATAGGGTGGTCAAGGGACAAGTGGTCAAAGTCTCTGTTGAGGCAGGGGAGCAGGATAATTCTTCATGGTGCTGGCAAAGGTGAGGATGTGGAGTTAGACCTCTCTTCACTACTTCCCTTCATTTTCTATCACTACATGGTACAGTGGAGAAAAATCCAGCCCTTAATCTCCAGATTTCTTAGAGCCACAATTTCAGTTGCAAAATTCAAAAGATGGGAACTGCTCTTGGTAATCTCTTTTTCTGCTTGTTTTGGTGCCTAACCCATTCTCACCCAACCAGCTGTGTTCATAGACCAAGACACTCATCGACTACTCTTCATGAAGGAGGTAGTCATAGAATTATGTTGTCTCCTGGGACATTCAGACAAGATTGATGATAGAACACTTTACTAGTGGGTGTGGTGATCACAACCTTGAACTTATAAGTTGCTGAGAGGAGCCGAGCCGAGCGGAGGGAGCGTCCGATAAAAGGCGGGATTTCAGAGCGCTGAGAACAGCTGAGAGGAGCCGAGCCGAGCGGAGGGAGCGTCGGATAAAAGGCGGGATTTCAGAGCGCTGAGAACAGCTGAGAGGAGCCGAGCCGAGCGGAGGGAGCGTCCGATAAAAGGCGGGATTTCAGAGCGCTGAGAACAGCTGCGAGGAGCCGAGCCGAGCGGAGGGAGCGTCCGATAAAAGGCGGGATTTCAGAGCGCTGAGAGGAGCCGAGCGGAGGGAGCGTCCGATAAAAGGCGGGATTTCAGAGCGCTGAGAACAGCTGAGAGGAGCCGAGCCGAGCGGAGGGAGCGTCCGATAAAAGGCGGGATTTCAGAGCGCTGAGAACAGCTGAGAGGAGCCGAGCCGAGCGGAGGGAGCGTCCGATAAAAGGCGGGATTTCAGAGCGCTGAGAGGAGCCGAGCCGAGCGGAGGGAGCGTCCGATAAAAGGCGGGATTTCAGAGCGCTGAGAACAGCTGAGAGGAGCCGAGCCGAGCGGAGGGAGCGTCCGATAAAAGGCGGGATTTCAGAGTGCTGAGAACAGCTGAGAGGAGCCGAGCCGAGCGGAGCTGCGACCGAGTTCGAAGTGACGTCAGGAATCAGATCGGGACGCGACACAGGGGAGGCACCTGATTGGTGAGTAGGTTCAGGTGAGTATTTCTCCTTATCGACAGTAACTGAAGTAAAAGGAAAGGGAAGGTCTGCAGGTCTTATAGGAAGTAGCGTTTATTTTTTAGTGAATCAAGGTCCCCAGTGTAGTTAACATTCTCTAAATTGAGAACAATTTAAAGGAGTAAACTCCTTAAAGGGAGTGGTAAGTAGTTTTTCTTTCCTTTTTTTTTCTCTTGACATTGTAGTTGTTCTTAAGCTAATTTAAGGGTTAAGTCATGGCAGGAGATCCCAGCGCCGTGTCATGTTCCTCTTGTGGGATGTGGGAATTCAGGGCTCCTTCCTGTATCCCTGATTCCTTCACCTGCGGGAAGTGTGTCCAGCTGCAGCTATTGTTTGACCGCTTGACGGCTCTGGAGCTGCGGATGGACTCACTTTGGAGCATCCGCGATGCTGAGAAAGTCGTGGATAGCACGTTCAGTGAGTTGGTCACACCGCAGATAAAAATTACTGAGGGAGATAGTGAATGGGTGACCAACAGACAGAGGAAGAGTAGGAAGGCAGTGCAGGGGTCCCCTGCGGTCATCTCCCTCCAAAACAGGTATACCGTTTTGGATACTGTTGGCGGAGATGGCTCACCAGGGGAAGGTGGCAGTGGCCAGGTTCATGGCACCGTGGCTGGCTCTGCTGCACAGGAGGGCAGGAAAAAGAGTGGCAGAGCTATAGTGATAGGGGACTCGATTGTAAGGGGAATAGACAGGCGTTTCTGCGGACGCAACCGAGACTCCAGGATGGTATGTTGCCTCCCTGGTGCAAGGGTCAAGGATGTCTCGGAGCGGCTGCAGGACATTCTGGAGGGGGAGGGTGAACAGCCAGTTGTCGTGGTGCATATAGGCACCAACGATATAGGTAAAAAACAGGATGAGGTCCTACAAGCTGAATTTAGGGAGTTAGGAGTTAAACTAAAGAGTAGGACCTCAAAGGTAGTAATCTCAGGATTGCTACCAGTGCCACGGGTTAGTCAGAGTAGGAATGACAGGATAGCTAAGATGAATACGTGGCTTGAGAGATGGTGCAAGCTGGAGGGATTCAAATTCCTGGGCCATTGGAACCGGTTCTGGGGGAGGTGGGACCAGTACAAATTGGACGGTCTGCATCTGGGCAGGACTGGAACCAATGTCCTAGGGGGAGTGTTTGCCAGTGCTGTTGGGGAGGGTTTAAACTAATGTGGCAGGGGGATGGGAACCGATGCAGGAAGTCAGTGGGAAATAAAGTGGTGACAGAAACAAAAGGCAGTAAGGGAGAGTGTACAGAACATGACCGGACAGATGGTCTGAGAAAGCAGGGCAAAGACCAAGGGAAGTCTAGATTAAACTGCATTTATTTCAATGCAAGAAGTCTGATGGGCAAGGCAGATGAACTCAGGGCATGGATGGGTACATGGGACTGGGATGTTATAGCTATTACTGAAACATGGCTAAGGGAGGGGCAGGACTGGCAGCTCAATGTTCCAGGGTACAGATGCTATAGGAAAGATAGAGCAGGAGGTAAGAGAGGAGGGGGAGTTGCGTTCTTGATTAGGGAGAACATCACGGCAGTAGTGAGAGGGGATATATCCGAGGGTTCGCCCACTGAGTCCATATGGGTAGAACTGAAAAATAAGAAGGGAGAGATCACTTTGATAGGATTGTACTACAGACCCCCAAATAGTCAACGGGAAATTGAGGAGCAAATATGTAAGGAGATTACAGACAGCTGCAAGAAAAATAGGGTGGTAATAGTAGGGGACTTTAACTTTCCCAACATTGACTGGGACAGCCATAGCATTAGGGGCTTGGATGGAGAGAAATTTGTTGAGTGTATTCAGGAGGAATTTCTCATTCAGTATGTGGATGGCCCGACTAGAGAGGGGGCAAAACTTGACCTCCTCTTGGGAAATAAGGAAGGGCAGGTGACAGAAGTGTTAGTGAGGGATCACTTTGGGACCAGTGATCATAATTCCATTAGTTTTAAGATAGCTATGGAGAAGGATAGGTCTGGCCCAAAAGTTAAAATTCTAAATTGGGGAAAGGCCAATTTTGATGGTATTAGACAGGAACTTTCAGAAGTTGATTGGGAGAGTCTGTTGGCAGGCAAAGGGACGTCTGGTAAGTGGGAGGCTTTCAAAAGTGTGTTAACCAGGGTTCAGGGTAAGCACATTCCTTATAAAGTGAAGGGCAAGGCTGGTAGAAGTAGGGAACCTTGGATGACTCGGGAGATTGAGGCACTAGTCAAAAATAAGAAGGAGGCATATGACATGCATAGGCAGCTGGGATCAAGTGGATCCCTTGAAGAGTATAGAGATTGCCGGAGTAGAGTTAAGAGAGAAATCAGGAGGGCAAAAAGGGGATATGAGATTGCTTTGGCAGATCAGGCAAAGGTGAATCCAAAGAGCTTCTACAAATACATAAAGGGCAAAAGGGTAACTAGGGAGAGAGTAGGGCCTCTTAAGGATCAACAAGGTCATCTAAGTGCGGAACCACAAGAGATGGGTGAGATCCTGAATGAATATTTCACATCGGTATTTACGGTTGAGAAAGGCATGGATGTTAGGGAACTTGGGGAAATAAATAGTGATGTCTTGAGGAGTGTACATATTACAGAGAGGGAGGTGCTGGAAGTCTTAACGCGCATCAAGGTAGATAAATCTCCGGGACCTGATGAAATGTATCCCAGGACGTTATGGGAGGTTAGGGAGGAAATTGCGGGTCCCCTAGCAGAGATATTTGAATCATCCACCGCGACAGGTGAGGTGCCTGAAGATTGGAGGGTAGCAAATGTTGTGCCTTTGTTTAAGAAGGGCGGCAGGGAAAAGCCTGGGAACTACAGACCAGTGAGCCTGACATCTGTAGTGGGTAAGTTGTTAGAGGGTATTCTGAGGGACAGGATCTACAGGCATTTGGAGAGGCAGGGACTAATTAGGAACAGTCAGCATGGTTTTGTGAGAGGAAAATCATGTCTCACGAATTTGATTGAGTTTTTTGAAGGGGTAACCAAGAAGATAGATGAGGGCTGTGCAGTAGACGTGGTCTACATGGACTTCAGCAAAGCATTTGACAAGGTACCGCATGGTAGGTTGTTACATAAGGTTAAATCTCATGGGATCCAAGGTGAGGTAGCCAATTGGATACAAAATTGGCTTGACGACAGAAGACAGAGGGTGGTTGTCGAGGGTTGTTTTTCAAACTGGATGCCTGTGTCCAGCGGTGTGCCTCAGGGATCGGTGCTGGGTCCGCTGTTATTTGTTATTTATATTAATGATTTGGATGAGAATTTAGGAGGCATGGTTAGTAAGTTTGCAGACGACACCAAGATTGGTGGCATTGTGGACAGTGAAGAAGGTTATCTAGGATTGCAACGGGATCTTGATAAATTGGGCCAGTGGGCCGATGAATGGCAGATGGAGTTTAATTTAGATAAATGTGAGGTGATGCATTTTGGTAGATCGAATCGGGCCAGGACCTACTCCGTTAATGGTAGGGCGTTGGGGAGAGTTATAGAACAAAGAGATCTAGGAGTACAGATTCATAGCTCCTTGAAAGTGGAGTCACAGGTGGATAGGGTGGTGAAGAAGGCATTCAGCATGCTTGGTTTCATTGGTCAGAACATTGAATGCAGGAGTTGGGATGTCTTGTTGAAGTTGTACAGGGCATTGGTGAGGCCACACTTGGAGTACTGTGTACAGTTCTGGTCACCCTATTATAGAAAGGATATTATTAAACTAGAAAGAGTGCAGAAAAGATTTACTAGGATGCTACCGGGACTTGATGGTTTGACTTACAGGGAGAGGTTAGACAGACTGGAACTTTATTCCCTGGAGAGTAGGAGGTTAAGGGGTGATCTTATAGAAGTCTATAAAATAATGAGGGGCATAGATAAGGTCGATAGTCAAAATCTTTTCCCAAAGGTAGGGGAGTCTATAACGAGGGGGCACAGATTTAAGGTGAGAGGGGAGAGATACAAAAGGATCCAGAGGGGCAATTTTTTCACTCAAAGGGTGGTGAGTGTCTGGAACGAGCTGCCAGAGGCAGTAGTAGAGGCGGGTACAATTTTGTCTTTTAAAAAGCATTTGGACAGTTACATGGGGAAGATGGGTATCGAGGGATATGGGCCAAGTGCAGGCAATTGGGACTAGCTTAGTGGTATAAACTGGGCGACATGGACATGTTGGGCCGAAGGGCCTGTTTCCATGTTGTAACTTCTATGATTCTATGATTCTATGATTTCAAGCTACCTCAGGGTAGATATGGCAAATTAGTCAATCTGCAGTGCACCAAGACATAACAGGTGACAGATGCCTTGTTTGCTTGTGTCAACTCTTTCGAAGCAGCTAGTAGAATAAGAAAGTACTATACCTTTTCTGTGTAACAGGTTTCCTCAAAATGCAGGGCACTTAAGTAGCATGCATATGGCCATACGGATCCCAATGCCCAATTGCAAAGTCTTCATGAACAGAATCCTTCATTTTATGGCAGTCCACCATCCCATCATTATTTAAAGGGAGAGGAAATTGGATGAATGTCAGCTCGGTGAGCAAGAATACTTTCTTCAGGCAAGGTTAATGATCCCTTTCAAACACCCACATAAAGCTAGAGCGCCCTCAATCCAGAATAAAAAAATATATTTTGGTTCCACAATGGCTCAGTGGGTAAATACAACATAACAGCTAGGGCTGTACTGGTGAATTCATATCCATCAAAGTTTGAAACAGACGAGGGTGAAGTTATGAACATACTGAGGAAGGGTGTTGCGGTTCAAGAAGAAGACCTACTATCATCTTCTCAAGGGCAACCATGGATGGACAATAAATGCCAAAATTGCCAGCGATGCCCACATCCCAAGAATGAATGAATGAATGAATGAATGAATCGACAGTCTAGAAAAAAGAGTTAGGGGTACCTCATCGAGATATATCAAATGGTATAGGTAAGGTACACCTAGAATATTACTTCAGAGTAAGTCAGTCTAGTAGGATCAGAGGACATCAATTTAGTGAACAGTAAATTTAAAACAGATATTAGAAACAAATGTTTTGCTCATGAGTCTATAAATATTTGAAATAATCTGGCAGGCAAGGTAGTAGACATAAGGGTCCTGATATTCCATGCCTTTTTCAGCATTTCTGAGGCCTAAAATCAAGGCAACTCACTAATCCGTCCAGCAAATTGTGGCGGAAACTGTTTTCACCAATTTTCCACTCCAAAAACAAAGTGTCCAAATTTCCAATTACAATTTGGCCCTTACTCCCATTGTGTTCCCATACACCTAATTAATATATATCAAAATGAGGCGCAGTGGCGCTGCAGCCCTGAATTTCCTGTATTTATACTCGCAATGCACAAGAGCTAAGTTAGATGGGAAATACAAGGTGCAGCTGTTGCCAGGATCAGCTGAGACTGGAAAAAGTGAGTTTTTGAACCTGAAGACTGCTAAAAGTTTCAGTAGCAATTACTACAGCTGGGAACAACTTTTTGTTGCAATTTGAGCTCAAATAGCCTTGGGTTTGCTTATGACTGTTTGTGGGAGTGTTAGAACATCGGGATATTTTGGACCTCCACAGTGAGAGCTTCTCAGGACTGGTATTACGGGCATACCTTTGTATGCCATTATCATGGAGGAGCAGGACAGCATGGAGGAAAGGAGAATGAGGTAGCACTTAAGGGGAATGCACCAAACAATATCTTACTGCCACCTCCCCCCGCCCCCCACCCCGTCCCCACCCAACCCCCCCACCCCCCCCCCCCCAATGAACATACAGGCAACAAAGGTTCTATGAAAACCTTAGTGAGGAGATGTGTATTGGAAGAGTTCGTTACACCAAAGATGGAATAAAGGAGCTGTGCCAACTACTGCTCAAGAACCTGCCACAGTCATCTACCTGGACAGCTCTGTCCATGGCTATGAAAATCACAGCCACACTCAATTTTTATGGCATTGGGTCATTTCAGTCACAGGGAGGAGCTGTGTAATATTAGCCAGGGTGCTGTTTCAGCATGCATTCATCAGGAGACTAATGCACTTTTCTGCAGAATTGGGAATTCAGTTTGACATCACAGCAATATGATTCTAATCTCCATGAATAACAAAGCACGACATAAGTGCACATTCTAATACAACAAAATCAAAATGGAACAGAAGACAATCTACTCTTTCTTGATACTGTGCTTCCCTGGGTGTCCAAACATGCTTTTCTTTCTCCTATTCTACTGTTTCTCTTAGGTGTAACCTGAAAGGCCAATATTGTGAGAGATGGTTGATTGTGTGCTACAAAAAGCTTATGAGACTGAGGTGGCCCTCCACTCATGACAGCTTGGTCCTGGAGGAAGCCACTGCTGGCTGCATCTCTGTAGCTTATGTCCAGGAAGCCTGTGTCACCTCCTATGGGCCACTGGCGTGGTGCTCTGAGGAGAAATGCCAAATGCCTCGTATGTGCTACTGTCCTGAAAAATGGCAGCCTCGAGCAGGTTGCCTTCAGCTGTCGTCAATCGACTGGGCCCTTGATCTGTGTTGCCACTGATCAACATGATGCTGGCCTAATGGCGGAGGAGGCGCCAACATCCCTGGCTACTTCTTGGGTGGGGAGATGTTGCAGATTCCAATGAAGCTATCAAATGCTCCATTGATGCCTTAATAGAGTCATAGAGTCATAGAAGTTTACAACATGGAAACAGGCCCTACGGCCCAACATGTCCATGTCGCCCAGTTTATACCACTAAGCTAGTCCCAGTTGCCTGCATTTGGCCCATATCCCTCTATACCCATCTTACCCATGTAACTGTCCAAATGCTTTTTAAAAGACAAAATTGTACCTGCCTCTACTCCTGCCTCTGGCAGCTCGTTCCAGACACTCACCACCCTTTGAGTGAAAAAATTGCCCCTCTGGACCCTTTTGTATCTCTCCCCTCTCACCTTAAATCTATGCCCCCTCGTTATAGACTCCCCTACCTTTGGGAAAAGATTTTGACTATCTACCTTATCTATGCCCCTCATTATTTTATAGACTTCTATAAGATCACCCCGAAACCTCCTACTCTCCAGGGAAAAAAGTCTCAGTCTATCCAACCTCTCCCTATAAGTCAAACCATCAAGTCCCGGTAGCATCCTAGTAAATCTTTTCTGCACTCTTTCTAGTTTAATAATATCCTTTCTATAATAGGGTGACCAGAACTGTACACAGTATTCCAAGTGTGGCCTTACTAATGTCTTGTACAACTTCAACAAGACATCCCAACTCCTGTATTCAATGTTCTGACCAATGAAACCAAGCATGCTGAATGCCTTCTTCACCACCCTATCCACCTGTGACTCCACTTTCAAGGAGCTATGAACCTGTACTCCTAGATCTCTTTGCTCTATAACTCTCCCCAACGCCCTACCATTAACGGAGTAGGTCCTGGCCCGATTCGATCTGCCAAAATGCATCACCTCACATTTATCTAAATTAAACTCCATCTGCCATTCATCGGCCCACTGGCCCAATTTATCAAGATCCCGTTGCAATCCTAGATAACCTTCTTCACTGTCCACAATGGCACCAATCTTGGTGTCATCTGCAAACTTACTAACCATGCCTCCTAAATTCTCATCCAAATCATTAATATAAATAACAAATAACAGCGGACCCAGCACCGATCCCTGAGGCACACCGCTGGTCACGGGCCTCCAGTTTGAAAAACAACCCTCTACAACCACCCTCTGTCTTCTGCCGTCAATCCAATTTTGTATCCAATTGGCTACCTCACCTTGGATCCCGTGAGATCTAACCTTATGTAACAACCTACCATGCGGTACCTTGTCAAAGGCTTTGCTAAAGTCCATGTAGACCACGTCTACTGCACAGCCCTCATCTATCTTTTTGGTTACCCCTTCAAAAAACTCAATCAAATTTGTGAGACATGATTTTCCTCTCACAAAACCATGCTGACTGTTCCTAATCAGTCCCCGCCTCTCCAAATGCCCGTATATCCTGTCTCTCAGAATACCCTCCAGCAACTTACCCACTACAGATGTCAGGCTCACCGGTCTGTAGTTCCCAGGCTTTTCCCTGCCGCCCTTCTTAAACAAAGGCACAACATTTGCTACCCTCCAATCTTCAGGCACCTCACCTGTAGCTGTCGATGATTCAAATATCTCTGCTAGGGGACCCGCAATTTCCTCCCTAAATGAAGTAAAAGCTTCCCTGATGTTGCCGTACATGAGGGTGTAGACTCAAGAATCACACCTGTCAGCATCCATACATCCTCGGAGACTGACGCTAGAGCCTGCACTTAGTTGTGATATTCCACAAAGATCCTTCTTTTCAGGTGAGTACCCATGAGATCTGAGTCCCATAAGTCCAAAGCCTTCTTCTCAGTCTCAGATGGGGGGGGTTGATACACTCTTGCCCACTCCTCACTCTTCTGGCTCCCTCATGCTCTGTGAATCACCCAGTGCCGTATCCTCACTCGCAATATCTAATTCCATCCCCCCCTCCTTCGGTACCCCCCCACCCCCCCTCCCAGGTGAACATATCTGAGTTGATTGTGGGAGCAAAGAAGTAAATGATGCAGGGAGTGAGATTGAGGAAGTTGTGCCAAAGAAACATGGGCACAATCTAGGTCCAGAGACTCATGGGTTGGCTTGACATTCCCATCTTCTCCCTCTTCATCCTCATAATCCACAAAGATGATTTCCCTTCCTTCATCTGCCTCCTACTTTGCCTCCTCTTCATCATCATTCTCTTCCTCTTCTTCATCTTCTGGCCCTCATTACTCTGATGGATAGGCATCAAAGGGGGATAAAAGCCAAGAATGAATGAATTAAGGTGTGAAAGATTGTGGCTGAGTGCTGTTTCATAGGAATGCCATGACATTGTAGTTGTGTACCTACTAACCTGGGCCGACACTGTGATACTCACTTCACCATGTCCCATAGCTAGAGCAGAGTACCTCCCCAACAGGCCATGACCTGTTCCTCGTAGGGAGTCAGCTTCTTCTTAATATTAGGGATGCCTTCTCCGCTGCTTTGCCGCTCGTGAACATTAAGCGCAAGAATCTCCTGAAAAAAGATTGAGTGAATTAGGTGAAGGCTGGCAATTGAGTGCTGTCTCCCAGGTGGCATCAGACAGCTGATGTAAAAGATCTGGTGGTATCACCCTGTTAAAGTGGAGGAAAGGATTCTACGTTTCTGCATGCAAGTACTTGCTGTGAGGGAAGATGGAGACACATACTGGAAGTTCCCGATTTAGGGTCCTCTTAGCCATAGTGCAGTGTGAAGGATTAGTTGTGTTCTTAATTTTAGAGAGTGAACAGTGTGTTGGTACCCAGGGTGCCCAAGGTAGAAAATGGAGAGCAGCTACTGTGTTATCTTGCCTACCTTCACCAGGTCATTGAACTTCTTGCAGCGCTGGTCTGCAGTTCTGGGAGTGGGAGAGGTGGCACTCTGTCAGTGTCACCTCCCTCCACAAGGCACAACATAGGATTTTTTCATGTATTCCTCCCACGATGACCCAACAGCTTTTTGCTCAATTTCCTCAAGGACATTTTAGAGGTCATTCTCACTGAAATTGTGTGCTCTTCTTTTGTTCCTGTTTTTGATGCCCTTGTCTTTTCTTCGACTGTCTCTGCCAGATCCTCCAGTGGAGGATATTCTTGAAAAATGGGACAAAATCACACATTCATTACAACTACATAAGTCAACTCACTTTCGTACTTAAGCCAGACTCGACTTTTTAAAGACTGCGCTCTAAATTCCAAGCACTCCCAGCATATTACTCCCATTTTACACAGGATTTGCGCTGGAGAACCACCAAAGGATGAGCTGACCCAGAATATTTCGGCATATTCAGCTATGCAAAGCATTGGCGGGCACAAGTCCTAACTCATTGGCTCAAAGTTGGCACAACTCACTGGTGGATTTTCAGGGCCAAGAACATTAGAGGAGTGCAAAATGTAGTTTGATGCCAATGTAGGAGTGTTATATTAATTATTAAAGAAACAAGCTCAATAAGTTTAATGTTTTTTTGTGTGCTTGACTGCTCTTATATTTATAAACGCCATAGTTTACAATGCTGTGATCAGTGACACAACTTCATCATTTCTGTTGATAATATTGTTCAAAAGAAATTCCAGAACAAACTTAAAAAACAATCATGGTCTAGCTCTCACGGTATTAAACTTACTCGCATGGTCAACATCCTGAACTTTGAGCAAATTTTTCTTGGAATTTGTCTATCTGAAAAATCCCCAATGTAGTAGTACTGAGGACAGTGTAAGTTTTAATTAAATTCATAAAAATCTGTTGATGTACAAGCATAGGACTGCACCAAATCAACATGCATATACTCAAATATTCAGGCAAAGTTTGTTTATGGAAGTCTGGCATGCAAGAGTATCTATTTAGAAGTCCATGCGCTACTATGTTTGGCAGTTTGTCTAATTTCTCATACTCACCACCAACCCCTTCCTCCCCCCACCACGAAACAAAATAGGAAGACAGGCCATTATTTGTATTTTTTCAGGGCATTTCATTATACATTTGACACAGTGATTTTTTTTCCCAAAATACAATGTGCTTGTAACTTTAATACTTACCATGCAAAAGACCCTCTATTGCTTACAGCATTGTCTTTATATAGACTTTCCAATAGTGGCAGGGGGAGAGAAAACAAACTATGTCAGACAGTAATAAGTACGTTAATTCCAGCACAAAACGTAAGGTAAAAAGAATTTAACAAAAATAAAAAAATTTTGAACTAGACTTGAACTTTAATTGTGCATTTTAGCTTTCTTCCATTAATAATTGAAATAAAGTTTTGGTAAAATTGTGACTTACTAGTGATTCATCATATTGCCTTCACTATATTAAATCCACAAATAATGATAGGGGCTGGGTGCGCATGTATTAGGGGCTGGGTACGCATGTATTAGGGGCTGGGTACGCATGTATTAGGGGCTGGGTACACAGTGGGGGTAATTTTGACTTTGTGCGATAGTGTAACCCGATTTTTAATTCCACTGAAGTCAATGGAAATAAAAATCGGGAGAGATGTAAAATGGGCTTCCGATTTGCTAATTCCCATTTGCACTGTCTTCACGGCTAGATTTAGATGTCTTGTGGCTCATGGCCACCAGACTAGAAAAAAATAATCTTTTCTACATTTTAGATCTGATTTTGCGATCACGGAAGAACTTGGCTGTGCTCATAGAACAGCACATGTAGAAAGTAAGGCCTATAAACTGACTGGTTACCAAAATGTAAAGGGTTAACATTCAACCTTAAAGAAGAGAGTTTTTTCCCCCATAGCAAACCACCATTTGCACTCCGGAAAAATGGCTGAAAAGATGAACATGAGCATCCCTGCCCCATTCCATGATTATTCCCTGGAAGTTCTGCTATGAAACGTGAAGAAAAGGAGAGTGGCTTTTTTGGGAGCCCAGGGCCACCCTTCTGCAAATGCCATAGCACAAGCTGCCTGAAAGGAGGTAGCAGTGCAGGTCAACACAGCCTACCAAGTCTGCTGGACCTGGGAATAAATGTGGAAGTAGTTTTCAGGTATCTACAGTATTCACAGTATTTCAGGTATCCACAGCACACATGCTGCCTCTTTCTCCATGGCAGGTGTGGCAGACAGGATTTGTTGCTCCTCTGTCACCTTCAGGATACAGGATGAAGAGAATAGGGGTAATTATAACTTTAGCCAATAGTGTAAAACGGGCAATATTGGATCGGCCGCTCATTATACACCGTTCCCGATTTTCCTTTCCATTGAAGTCAATATCCTATATCGTCGGTTTTACTATCAACAATAGTTAAAATTACCCCCAACATATTTCCCTCTCCACAGCACTTTTGCATGCAATACAAGGTACAGGGTACATTTGCAGTGAGGCACATATGCTCCCAGTCCACACATGGTGGCAGCTGCTGTAATGGATCGAGCACAACTAACACAGTCACCAACAGAAAGTGCAGATGTGAGAAATAGATCACTTCACTGTTGCATTGGCACTGACATAAGTTATAAACCTTGATTTTCCTCTTCATTTGGTTTTTTAATGCAGTAATGGGGCAGGCTAAAATTGCTGGGAGCAGTGAGCAACCTGACCGATCAACACGAGTACAGAGAATATGATATTTGTGAAGCCTCCACTGTGTGGGATATCATAGGTTGATGAAAGATAATAGGTGGGAGTAGGTGTCGTTCACTGGAAATAATCCTCTATATCAGAGTTTCATGCTATTCTCCTTGCCTGAATATCATGGTCCTCCACCTGCTTCCTCCCTTCTTCATATAGCC
The DNA here is from genome assembly GCF_035084215.1 of Heptranchias perlo. Lineage (NCBI taxonomy): Eukaryota > Metazoa > Chordata > Chondrichthyes > Hexanchiformes > Hexanchidae > Heptranchias > Heptranchias perlo. Next base: position 37,358,760 of record NC_090331.1, on the reverse strand, counting down.
TGCTGCCCCATTAGCCTTCTCATCCTCCAGCTGTCTGCTCATCACTCTTTGAATTGCAAAACTGTGTAACATGCAGCAGACAGCAATGATTTTGCACGTCTTACAAAACTGTACAGCAGCACCCTGCCCAAGCAGTCTAAGCAATAGAATCGTTGCTTCCTAATTGTGTGCTCCACGGTGACTCGGGTGGTGGAACAGGCCTTGTTGTATTTGCGTTCTGCTGTTGTTTGGGGATTCCTAATTGGACTCATCAGTTATCAGTGTAAAGTAGCTCTGTCTCCCAAAAGCCTCCCGGATACTCTCTCAGAACCTTTAAACAATGCAGGTATTGTGGACTGGTGCAGAAAAAAAGCATTGTGGTTGCTCCCTAGAGAAACGGTGATGTCTCCTTTCTAACAGGAAAGTGATAAGGGTGTTTAACTTGGCAAACCTGGCTTTAATTACTTGTTTTATGTAGGAATGAACTGCAGACTTGCTTGTCTGACAAATGCCCCTTGCAGTGACATGGAAGGATCTTGTCACATTGAAGCATAATACCATAGTGACCTTAACAACAACAGTAGGAGCTGTCCCAATACTTGATATTATTTTTAAATTAGGTTGAAGACAGGTGTCCCCTGATATACCCAAGTAGGATCCTGGGGTAGTCCTGGGTGTGTACATATCGTTTGTACCTCAGATGATGGCCCTCTACAAAACTGTTCTGCTCATCCAGATTATGAGAAGTTCTTGACATAAGAAGTTCCATCTTCCCAACCTTCTTTAGTGCTACAAAATATAAAGGAAAAACTGCAAGTTATGGTGTTTCTGGGTCCTGAGGTCGACATCATGGCCTTGATGGAAACTTGGCTGACGGGTGATGACACCTTCCCCTTTAATGAAGCCTCCCTGCCTGGCTATATCATCCACCACTTGCCCCACCCAGACCACCGCGGTGGTGGTATGTCCTTATCACCAAAGGAGTAGAGGGTCTGTCCCTCTACTCCTCTGACACCTTCTCTTCCTTTGAGCGTCTCACCTTGTTCCACCCCTCCTTTAAAATCCTTGATCACTACCGCCCACCCAAGTACCACGCCAAGTTTCTCACTGAGATATCTTCACTGCTTTCCTCCCTCAGCCTCTGCACCAAGCAAATTCTCATCCTTGTGACTTCAACCTCCATCTCAACTCATCATGCTCTCTCTCCTCTGAGTTCACTGCCCTCCTATCCTCCCTTAATCTCTCCATCCACATAAACTCGCCTTCCCATATTCATGGCCACCCCCTCGACCTTGCCATCTTACATGGCCTCTACTCCCATAGTGTCAATCATGGATAAGGCCATCACTGATCACTTCCTGTATCCCTCTCCACCCACATCTCCCTTACCCTCTCAATCTTACTTCTGTCTGTGTTTGCCCCTGGAAAAAACTCTCCCCCAAGTCACTTACAACGGTATTTTCAAATTCCCAACTGTCTAGCCTTTGGCCCTCCATTCACCATGACATTTATGCAGCTACCAATCTGTTCAATCACACTCTCACCTCCACCTTTGATGCCCTTGTCCCCATTAAGACCATTACTCTCCCTCATCCTGGTCGTTCCCCCTGGTTCGGCCCTCATCTCTGCTCCCTTAAGTCCAAGGGGCACAGACTTGAAAGTTTATGGCGGACAGCTAGTTTAGCCATTTATTACCAGTTCTAGCTGGAACACATAAAGCACTATCGGGTCCTGCTCTCCTCTGCCAAAACTGCTATGATCATCCTGGAATGTAAAGATAACCCCCAGCTTTTCTCCATTACAAACCGTCTTCTTAAACCCCTCTCCCCTGCCTCCTCCATCCTCACCTCCAACAACAAGTGCGAGGAGCTCATGGACTACTTTGTCACTAAGATTGAGACCATTCGTTCAGCAACCTCTGCCGCTTCCCTCTCTTCCCCTGACCCACCAAGCCAAACTTCCCCTACGGTTCCCCCCGCCCTAGCCCTGAACTTGCATCTTTCTCTAGTTTTTCTCCTATCTCCGAGCTCATCTTGATCATGAGACCCACCTCCTGCTCCATCGACCCCATTCCCACCAAACTGCTGACCACCCAATTTCCCTTCCTGGCCCCCATGATAGCTGATATTGTTAACAATTCCACAATAAGCTCATGGATGCCGAGCGCCTTGTTCACTAGTGAACAGACATTCTGGAGGGAGATGCGGCGAGGGGCAGTGATAGCTGATCTGCTGGGAGAGGCTGATAAATTAATTGGTCAATGCTTTGGGTCTCTTTTTTCCTATTTCCTAACAGCATAGTTACATCAAGTTTATCCAAAGCAGGTTCCACGCGCCCAGTCAGCAAGGGTTCTATACATTCCTATTTAGGCAACGTGGAAATTTTCTCTCTATTCTTTCCTGGTTACCAATGCCTCTCTCGCACAACCTAAATTAGCGATATACAGAGATAAAAAGAGTTTGCACAAGCCAACGAGGAGTCAGAACGTCTGAGAATGATTCTTCTGATAAAGAATAGAGGGTCTGCATAACATCCCAGCACCATGCTTTTGCTTTGGGACAGTTCTTAGTTTCTTTGTATCAAGTATTTGCCTTGGTTCACCTGCTACACAAGAAGTCTCTGTTTACTCTGCTGCTTTGCACCATTTTTCACTAACTACATCTTTACACTGGCTCTGGTATCATGGATTTCTGTTTTGTAAGGCTAAAACTTAGATTTCAAAAAGCTCGTGTCCTGTACAGTTAATGTAATCTTCTTCCTCTTGTATATATAGCTATGAAGAATCATCAGGTTAAAATTTACATTGTTATCACTACTCAGACAATTGTAGAATTTGTGGGGGGAGGTGAATTCTGTTGCAGTTTTAGTTTTTAATATGCTCATACAGTCACAATTTTTAGCAGTCAGCAGCTCTATTACTGATACTGAAAAATGACATGCTTGTAATAGTATGAATAGGGATCTCTACTATTAAGAAACAATTTTATACAGAATAAAAGCTGTTCTCCAAATTATACCAGAATGATGGCTTAGCAAGTTACAAAGACTGCATGAGTATCTGTTCTGTGTCATATGAACTCCTTTTTTTAAACTGATAAGCTAGTGGAGACACTGACTATTAAGAACTAAGATCTGTGCAGTGTAATAAAGGTTAAAACTCCAAATCGCACCAGCACTATCTTTGCTTTAGTTAAGGATGAGAGTCTGTTTCATGTAATAAAAAACTAACAGGTCAAATCATATCAGGATCTAAGGTACCAGTACGTGAGAGGTGAGGCTATGTGTAATGTGATAGAAATGCTTAAATGTAGTTTGTGGGTCTTGTGATAGTCACCATAGCTAATGTAGTCTTGTAAGTCAGTATTTTTAACTGTCTGGACTGCTCTCCATATGTGCAATTTTTTCTTATCACCTGAGTTAGTGCATACCCATGTTCATTATGTTATTAATTTCCTTGCCAACATTTTAGGAGAACAGGGACAGCCCTGACACAGCTTCTAGTAACTGGGGACAATTTACTTGCTTTTTAAATTTGTGATCCATGTTCAGCTTGTCAAATCTCAATATATTAAATGTTTTTCCATTTTTAGTCTGATTCAAAGGTTATTTGACTTTCTTGCTCACAATCACCTTCTGTGACACTGTTTTCCACATGATCATTTTGCTATAATTAGAAATAATTTTATTGGTGCAATGATATATATTAACCTCTTTTATAGACAAAATTTTTCATTATGAAATGTTATGTAGCCATCTCACTGTAAAGCCCATTAGAAAGCAAAACTATGATTGCACAAAATATGAATGTACTCATGAAGCCATAATCTACCTATAAAATTTGCTTTTCTTATATTATCGGACAAAAAAAGGACAAATAGGTTCACACATTTCTCTTATTTCATTTACATATATTTCAAGAATTTATTCGACAATTTGTTGCCATAAAAACTGATTTTTCTTAAAATCAAGCCATGTAACTTGTACAATTATCCACTCCATTCAAACATGGGAATCACGTTCCCTGAATCCTTCCAGATTCCTCATTTGGTAAAACAGAGCGTGCAGAAACCCGACCGACGATGCCACATTCCTAAACTCGCATTTTCTAGAGCTGATCACTGGCTCTTTCACCTCTGACAGTTTGACAGTTTGAGGAGCCTATTGAATGACTTTTGGTTGACTTAACGATAGCTTAGAGGTATGAATTTTGATATTCATATTTTAACAAGGTGCTAAATCTCAGTGGCAGAGCCATTGATCTTTTTACCGTAATCACATCTCTCTGCATTTACCTCATGACAATTTTCCAATTATTCCTTAATCCTTTTGCCATAGAATTTAGCATCTGGGTTGTTATTAAGGGTAAATAATTTAATCACAGTCTTAGATTATTTATTTCTGCCCTCATATCCTTTCTTATCAGTTTCTCTCCTGCCCTCTTCTGAATTTTCTGCAGTGACAAGGCCTGTTAATAGAATGCTTAGTGCTGATAGCACTGATGCGCACTGTGAGCAGGTGACATGTGCTATCGGGCGCTAAGTCCTGCTGTGTCCATTGCTCATCGTGCAGGACAATCCTGCAGGGAAGCATATGTGGCACTGAGGACCCGCACATCAGGCATATGTTAGGCTCGTTAAGACATCAAAAAATGTTAATAAGATTGTTCCCCCATAATGTGGTCTCAGCACCTACATAGTGCCTGTGAAAAATGGATGCTGCATGGTTGGCTCATTTAGGTTTCTGTTCTTTAAAAGCAGTCTGCTTGGTAGCAGCATTAAGTAGCTACATACTGACTCAGTGATTTCTTTATATATTTCATGGTTTCACTACTGCAACTATTCGCACCTTTTTGAAGCTGCACCCCAACTGCCATCTGTGGGTGTAAGCTGAGGGAACTCTAATTGAAGTCTGCCTAAATGAGATTGTTACAATTTTGGATCTGCATTAGATATTCTCTCATGTTCAACATGACCAGTCTTTTCTGTAAGCTGTTCCCAGTGATCAGAAGTTTACCTTTAATGCCTAGTATCTAGTCATACGATAGCATGACCTGGGGGGTGGCGGATGCAACAGTGAGACCTCTCATTGTGTGCACTAGATACTGTAATCTCGCTTATGTCCCCACATATATTTCTCCTATCTTCTGAAAGATAGACTGATGAACACAATAGTGAGATAAGGCCAAATATAAACCAAGAAACTGGTTTATTTTGCACACATTACAGGACTGAATAGAATATAGTTTTCAGTGAATTTCAATTTATTTCATATTGCTCCTCATAACACAAAAAAACAACAAAGTATGCCAGCCTATCAATTCACTTTATGGACTAGCCAGCCCTGAAAGTAGCTAGCTCTGAAAGTAGCCAGCTCTCTCTTCCTCTCTGACTGTTTCCCAATTCAAATTAACATCAGACTGCCTTCTTCTGCAGCCAGACAGGAAGCTAAAGATTTGACCTGTAACCCTCCCCCAGCTTTGTGTTGGGGATTGGTTATTGAGCTGCCAATTAAACCTGCTACCTTGAATCCGAAATCTACCTCCTCTTAGCATCTACATGGTCTGTTCAGCTAAGACCTCACAGTGTGCTCAACGAGAAGCCAATTTAAAATTACACCCTGTTTTCTCTCTGCAATATGCTAACAGAGCCCATTGTCTCAAACTGATATGGTACGTGAGAAACACAATTCTGTTAGCCACTTTGTGTCGTCCCCATTACTGGATTATATGTGCATTACCACATAGTTTTGGTGTTATGTGGTTTTAAGCTCTTGTGCACTGAATTTAACTTGCTGGCAATATCTTGATATACATTAATCCAATATTCCTCCAAGGACAAATAGACAAAAGTCATGAAATGTGACAAGGACCTATGGGTATTCTGCTGGCAATCCCTCTTTATCTGTTAGTTCTGAAAAAGGAAGGTCAGGATTAGAGGAGGCATGCAGTACAGATCAAGCTAGGTATCCAAGATGATTGCAACCTGATGTGCCTTATACAACCTTGCCCTTCAAAGGGTCACAGCCATTGAACAGGTGGAGAAGAAGAGGACCCGCCTCAACCAATGGCAGAAGAGAATTCTGGCCTTTAGCCATCTTATGTGAGTCTGTGAACATGCAAACCTGGGGTTGTTCTCCTTGAAACAGAGATGGTTATGAGGAGATTTGATAGAGGTAGTCAAAATCATGAAGGGTCTAGACAGAATAGATAGAGAGAAACTGTTCCCATTGGCGGAAGGGTTAAGGACCAGAGGACATAGATTTAAGGTGATTGGCAAAAGAACCAAAAGTGACATGAGGAAAAACTTTTTTACACAGCGAGTGGTTATGATCTGGAATGCACTGCCCGAGGGGTGGTGGAGGCAGGTTCAATCATGACCTTCAAAAGGGAACTGGATAAGTTCTTAAAAGTAAAAAAAATGCAGAGCTACGGGGAAAGGGCGGGGGACTAGCTGGATTGCTCTTGCATAGACCCGGCACAGACTCGATGGGCCGAATGGCCTCCTTCTGTGCTGTAACCTTTCTACAATTCTATGATTCTGAATTGCAGCTAACTGCAACATTCATGTTTGTTCCGTACCATATTACATGGTCCACAGGGCAAACACATTGGCAATCCATAGTGCAGTTTTAAAATATAGCAGAACTATGCATGTGGAAAGTAGGTGAACAGTTGCTGAAGTACTGTGCATTCTCGCTCTGTAATGCTCCACTAAGCTTACAGTGAAGTGCTGTTAAGATACATGGTATGGTGACATTGTAATATTAGGCAAAGTATGAACACACTTACCGTAGCAATCTTTTAGAAAGTAACAAATTTCTTCCTCACCTGTTACCAGGATCTGGTTACGGTTGAGACTGGATTCAATCTTTCTGCTACTGCCATACAACTTGCTCTTGTGCTATTCTTCAGAGGGGAATGACCCTCTGCTCCAAAAAGGATCAGGCTTTACTTCAACATCTTCAGCAGCAGGGCATCCAAAGCTGTATCCTAGTCTTGCTGATCCTCAGTAGCAGTCCAGCTTTAAAGTAACCAGGAGATTCTGTAATTATGTGCCAGAATAATGTACCCATTTGCTCATACATTGTGCACCAGAAGTGATGCAATATAACGCAAAGTAATTGACCTCACAAAATAGCATAAGATCAGCTCATAGTATTACAGGTGCCCAAAGAACAGCACTTGTGGTGCTACAACACTGGGAATACAGTCAGGGATGGAGCCCTGGGATCTGGCAGCACTTGAGAATGTGGGGCTGTGGCCTTAACAGAACTGCAGAGGAAGTGTGGAATTTGTCAACACTAGGAAGGGTGCCAAGGTCTGGCAGCACTTGGATTGGGTTGGGGTCTAGTAGCACTGGGAGGGCCCTGTGGTCTATGCTCCCTCTCCCCTCCTTAAGTGCAGTGCTGGCTAAGAGGGAACTCTATTGAAATAAAAAAATAAAGTTGAACAACAGAAATTTCAGAAATGTAATAAAGTTAGAATGAACAAACTCCTGCCTTTATTTCTGAAATCGCCACTGCTGAAATAAATAAATAAATTTGAACTGGGCAAACTCTCAAATTTCTTTCTTTCAGTAGAAGACAGAGAGATGATTTTATGACATTACAACTTGTTAACCGTCACAGGCTGTAAACACACACCAGAAACAGAGGCTGTAAACTGAGATCAAGCATGCTCACAGCATGAGAAATATTGGTAGGAAAGCTCAGCTAAAGAATGCAACTTCTGGGAACCAAGTGCATCTCTAGCCCCAGGCACCATACAGAGAGATCAGCCTGTGCAAAGGAAACTAGTTCAAAAGTTGTTAAAATAAGTTAGACAAGTTTATGGTTAGGTTTATTGATTTCTTTGAGAATAGTTTAGTGTTGTATGCAATTATTTGTTTTATAAATTTAATTTTCAGTCATATAAAGGCACTGGGCACCAGTACACATGCAGCATAGTGGAACCGATGGTTGCCCAACTGATGTCTGCCAATCCATCCCAACTTGTAGCTATGTGGTCATTAGCTTGGTCAGGGTGATTGCATTACACCTGTAAGGATGCATCAGTACACCCGTCCCAACTAAGACTGGAATGTCAGAGTGGCTCCATGCCCAGTAAGCACCTCTCTGGAACAGAGCAACCCCAATGTGGCAGCTCCCAAGGAGCTATCGGACCACTCCTGCAAAGTAATCCAAGATTGATTGCCTACTCCCTCCAGTATTCTGGACCCTTTCTAGGCCCATAACATAATCTATGTCTGCTCTCAAATTTTCCTGCAAATTTTCAGCCTCAATGTGATTTGAGTGAAACAGTGAATAGATTCCAAAACTATTGAGGTGAATTATTTATTTATTGATTAATTTTTGCAGTAACAGCAAGAAGTTTTTTTCCATGGAAAACAATGACTGTCACTAAAAATTAGTGAGACATGATCCAGTATCTGGATAATAATTAGCCACTATTTTTACTTAAAGGTACCCGTTATTTATGAAGCTGCTTATGACTAGTACAAACCAGTTGCTATTTGTGTCAACAGTCAGCAGTTTTTGAACGTGCAATGCAAAGGTACAACAGTATTTTGCTTGTAAGTACCAAATCTCTACCAATACGTGACAATTGCACTTTGTAACTCTTGTAGTGAATGGTTCACTGCAGATGAGCACTCAAGAATTTTCTAAACTGGACGAACCTTCAAGGGGTAGAAACTGGTCATCGTTGCACCCATTTTCCAATAGGAAAGTGGGGGCAGAAATAACCAATTTCGCAGGGCATTTGGCCTTGATTTTTAGGCATCTGCCTAACTGTGCTAATGAGGGGCTTAATGCCTGTTTTAGGACCCCTCAGAGAAATTGGGTTGCCGTGAGTGGAGCAGGTGCCGGGTCTGCTCCACACAGGTTTTGCTGGCGTGGATGCAGTCACCACCAAAATGTTAGGTAAAAAAATTTTAATTTTTAATGTGGAGCCAGGAGAAGCGTGAATACTCATCCCGGTTCCACAAGACACCTGATGCCCACGATTGCCTTCCCTGTCATCCCCCACCCTGCTCTTCTGGGACTTACCTGAGGCTGCTGCCGATGAGACACACTGCCCAAAATTCAATCCACCTGAACAGCGAGCTGCCTGTGGAGGCGGTACAGGCATGAGCAGCTTGCCCGGAATATTTGGATGAGGCCTGAGGCCTAATTTCAGGCCGGCCTCAGGCCTCTCGGTTCGGGCATGCAGAACCTGTTGATGAAGAACTGAGTTTGGGCCCAAAAACAGACCAAAACAAATTTGTACCCCCCAAATGATTGGGTGAAGGTGAATAAAAATAAAGTTTTTTTTACACCATTTAGTTCATTTAATTTTGAAATGGCTTCTCCTGCCCTTTTCAGGAAAATGTTGTTTGGTCAGGGGTGCATGCGTGTGTGTGTGTGTGTGTATGTGTGTGAGAGAGAGAGACAGACAACCTTCCTGTCAGTATCCCCTGCCCTATAAATGCCAAAGCTTAAAGATTTCCATATTTGTCCTAGCTCCTCTCATGCTGGTTATAGAAGGATTTCCATATCGCATTCAAGCCAATTCGATTGCAAATGTGGCACAAAATTTCTTGTGTGGAGTTACAGATCCCTTACCATTCCTAATTGTGTGCCTTACATCAAGAACCATCCACAGTGATGGTCTGGTTGTGGAGAGTCACTGAGTTGGCTCCAGCTTAACTTGAGGAACAGGCAAAAATAATCCTGAATTCATTGGGATAAATCTTTGTCTTCACCACTCTGGTGGAGCGGATCGCCTGTCCATTGAACGTGCAACAGTGCAGTTTATTCTTGCCTACAGATAAAAAGAAAAAAGCATTAACATTCCGGAAATATATACCATGCCCATGAGCATCTGAAAAGAGAAAAGATGAGTTAATGTTTTGGGTAGACAAGCTTTGTACTTGTACGAGTCAAACTGCTTAGGTCAACTGATAATGCACTATCAGGTACAAACTATATATCAACTAGGTCGCACACACTATGTACTTCCATTCTCCTCCAAAATCAACAAGCCTGTAGAGGCATGTCTATGAAATTTTGAATAGCACAGTGACAGATGGTGCAGTCTGCATCTGCCTGGGCTTGCCTGGTTGTGCTCTGAATTTCAAAAGAGCTGGAGTTCCAAGTGTGTATGGTCAGTATAACCTAAGTGGTATAATAGAAGAATGTTGATGACAGGAGATGGGACTCTTGCCAGTAACCAGCTATAACAATAGAAAGAAAGGAAACTCTTAAAAAAAGGAAATAACACATTCATTAAAGGTGTAACATCAGACTGGGGGGCCTTGACAGTTGAGTGGAGTTCCACAAGGGTCAGTGCGTAAGCCCCGAACATATATAAATTACCTGGATATGAAAAACAGTTGTAAACTGATCTAAATTGAAGACCCAAAATAGGGAGACCAGTAGAGACAATTTTTTATAGAAAGGAAGGGGAGTATTACGGACTGCTGATTTGATATTGCTTGTTTCTGCCATATGTGCAGACACAGAAATTGACGTGTTAGCAACACATCCTCATAATAATTTGCTGTCATGTAGCCTTTGTCAAAGAGTTGGCATGGAGCTACTGGTCTATTTTGTGTTTGTGATTTTGTAACAGTATAGGAAGAAAATATAATTGTTTTACAAACCCTGAGCTGGGCCCATGCCTCCTGCTTGTCCATCTCCTGCTTCTTTATCTAAATACCATCACTGGATTTGGCAAACCTGCTCCTCAAAGGTGATCAAAGGATGCAAGGTGAACTCCGCCACAGTGCAGCCTCTTACTGCAAAGGCCATTATGCTTAGACTGATCCCACTCAGGCCTACGGGTGCAATGCCAGCAGTATGGTAGACATACCTACGCCAGTATTCATCCTCTCCTTCTTGTTATGTGCTGCATTCGCCTATTAAAGCAGAAAAATGTACTGATCAGTTGACATTGGTGGCATGAAATCTCCCTACACCACATAGTAAAGTGATCTCCATAGGTACTATGAAGACAGAAATGTGTAGCATGCTTGTGCTGGTCATGGAAGGAGTTAGCAACGGGTTGTCCCGTGCAGCCTTCTACTGAAGGCATTGATGCTGGGCAGGGGATGTGCTAAAAAGTGCGCAGTGCAGCATAATAGGCACCCATGGGAAGGTGGAGACAAAGTGAAGGGATGCATAGGTAGGAAGGAAGAGTTCATTATAGTAATATGTGTTACCGTGCATAAATCATGAGCTGAATTTTTGTGACACTGAAGCCACATCCTCAACACGGTGCTCAACAGTCCAGCTGCAGCCTAACCAAAGGTCTATGGAGTGGCCTTTAATCTACACTCCATTCATAGGTCAGCGAGGATAGAATTATGGCAGTCGGTTGTTAGTTCAGGACTTGATATAGGGTGGCTAAGCTTTGGACTATAGTTTAGATTATAGTTTGGAGGAGTTGGAATTCAAAGGATGGAGGATAAGAGGCCATCAAGAGGACACTGGAGTAATCAACTTTGGGGGGTTTCATAAACATAGATAAGAGTTTTGCAGTGGATGGCTCAGTTAAGATTAGAAGCAGAAAGTCTACTTGAGGATGTCTTTGCAGGAAGGAAAAATTACATTTTTTTACAAAAGAAATTTAAGAAAGGTTTATAGTTTTCCTCTATAAAAAGGTCAGTCCTTTTAAGAAAAAATACTTTGCCTAGACATCCCGTTTAAGCTTTACAGTCTAAAAAGGTTAAAGGGTGGACCTCACCAATAAATTACAAATTATGCAGAATCATATAAATATAGAAAATAGGAGCAAGAGTAGGCCATTCGGCCCTTTGGGCGTGCTCCGCCATTCAAAATGATCATGGCTGACTGTCTAACTCAGTACCCTGTTCCCGCTTTTCCCCATATCCCTTGATCCCTTTAGCATTAAGAAATATATCTGTCTCCTTCTTGAATACATCTAATGACATGGCCTCTACTGCCTTCTGTGGTAGAGAATTCCACAGGTTCACCACCCTCTGAGTGTAGAAATTTCTCCTCATCTCAGTTTTAAACGGCATACCCCATATCCTGAGACTGTGACCCCTGATTCTGGACTCCCCAGCCATCCTCCCTGCATCTAGTCTGTCTAGTCCTGTCAGAATTTTATATGTTTCGATGAGATTACCTCTTGTTCTTCTAAACTCTAGTGAATAAAGGCCTAGTCGACTCAATCTCTCCTCATATGTCAGTCCTGCTATCCCAGGAATCAGTGTGGTAAACCTTTGTTGCACTCCCTCCATGGTAAGGACATCATTCCTCAGATAAGGAGACCAAAACTGCACACAATACTCCAGATGTGGTCTCACCAAGGCCCTGTATAACTGCAGTAAGACATCCCTTCTCAAGTACTCAAATCCTCTTGCAATGAAGGCCAACATACCATTCGCCTTCCTAACTGCTTGCTGCACGTGAATGCTTGCTTTCAGCGACTGGTGTACAAGGACACCCAGTTCTTGTTGCACCTCGCCTTTTCCCAATCTCTTACCATTCAGATAATAATCTGCCTTTCTGTTTTTACAACCAAAGTGGATAACCTCATATTTATCCACGTTATACTGCATCTGCCATGTTCTTGCCCACTCACCCAACTTGTCTAAATCACATTGGAGCCTCTTTGCATCCTCCTCACAGCTCACATTCCACCCCAGCTTTGTGTCGTCTGTAAACTTGGAAATGTTACATTTAGTTCCCTCATCCAAATCATTGATATATATTGTGAATAGCTGGGGCCCAAGCACTGATCCCTGCGGTACCCCACGAGTCACTGCCTGCCACCTAGAAAAAGACCCGTTTATTCCTACTCTCTGTTTCCTGTCTGTCAACCAATTCTCAATCCATGCCAGTATACTCCCCCCAGTCCCATGTGCTTTAATTTTGCACACTAACCTCTTGTGTGGGACCTTATCAAAAGCCTTCTGAAAATCCAAATACATCACATTCACTGGTTCTCCCCTATCTATTCTACTAGTTACATCCTCAAAAAAACTCCAGTAGATTTGTTAAGCATGATTTCCCTTTCATAAACCTATGCTGACTTTGTACAATCCCGTTAATGCCTTCCAAGTGTTCTGTTATCACATCTTTTATAATAGACTCTAGCTTTTTCCCCACTACTGATGTTAGGCTAACTGGTCTGTAATTCCCTGTTTTTTCTCTCCCTCCTTTTTAAGCAAAGCCCGAAACAAAGTATGTCAAAAAATAAGACCAAAGGATATAAATTAAAAATAAATTTAGAATATCCATAAAAACTTCAGTCAAAGAAGGATCTGTGTCTAAAAAATCTACCATGCAAGAAGAATAACAACTTGCATTTATATAGCTCCTTTAATGTAGTAAAACTTCCCAAGGCGCTTCACAGGAGCGTTATCAAACAAAATTTGACAATAAGTCACATAAGGAGATATTAGGACAGGTGACCAAAAACTTGGTCAAAGAGGTAGGTTTTAAGGAGCGTCTTAAAGGAGAGAGAGATAGAGAGGTTTAGGGAGGGAATTCCAGAGCTTAAGGCCTAGAAAGCTGAAGGCTTAGCTGCCAATGGTGGAGCGATTAAAATCGGGGATGCACAACAGGCCAGAATTGGAAGAGCGCAGAGTTCTCAGAGGGATGTAGGGAGGGGCGAGGCTGGGGAGGGATTTGAAATCAAGGATGAGAATTTTAAAATCGAGGCATTCCCAGACCGGGAACCAATGTAGGTCAGTGAGTACATGGGTGATGGGTGAGTGGGACTTGGTGTGAGTTAGGATACGGGCAGCAGAATTTTGGATGAGCTCAAGTTTATGAAGGGTGGAAGATGGGAGGACAGCCAGGAGAGCACTGGAATAGTCCAGTCTAGAAGTAACAAAGGCGTGGGTGAAGGTTTCAGCAGCAGATGAGCTGAGGCAGGGGCGGGGATCGGCGATGTTACAGAGGTGGAAGTAGGAGGTCTTGGCGATGGAGCGGATATATGGTCGGAAGCTCATCTTAGGGTCAAATAGGTCGTCAAGGTTGTGAATGGTCTGGTTCATCCTCAGACATTGGCCAGGAAGAAAGATGGAGTTGGTAGCTTGGGAATGGAGTTTGCGGCAGCGACCGAAGACAATGGCTTCGATCTTCCCCATATTTAGTTGGAGGAAATTTCTGCTATGTTGGACAAAGCAGGGTGACAAATCAAAGGCAGCGGTGGGATTGAGAGAGGTGGTGGTGAGGTACAGCTGGGTGTCATCAGCCTATATGATAATAGAAGCAAAAAAAACCTTGGTTTTTTAAAAAATGGCCTGTTGGGAGAGTTAATGCACTTGAGAATGAGTGCGATGGGGCAGATGGCTTCTCTCATCGATTCTGACCTTTCCTATATTCACTCCTTCCAATTTACAAGGAGTACTAGTGACATACACTGGCACAGGAGCGGTATTACCATGATGAGACACCATGGCAAGGCACTAGATAGAGTGCCACCGTCCACCAACGATGTATTTTAAATTAAAACATCTACCGGAAAGAACCATGAAGGTAATACAACATTCCGCAGCAAATGGATCAAACTCAGTGCTGTGAAAATACTAAATTTTAAAGCATTCTAGAGGGTCCCACCTGGGCCACAACAACTGCCATCTCTGAGTCACTGTTACCGCCACAAACTGGAAACTTACAATAACCTGGCTTTGATTTTAGGGTAAATGTTCTGCAGGGGGCGGGTTTACAGAAGCTCTCAGTTGGACAAAAATCTGTGGCGTCGGTCACTTTCTAGGTGTGGCTGTTGCAGGATGATTGCCGCATCGCGTTTTGAACTGGATATTTTGATCAGTCGCTGCCGCCGTAAGGAGGGGGTTTGGTTGCTATGGACAACAGTAGAGGCGGCGAGGAGACGCGGCCATGGAGCAGCGAACGGGGACAGAGCGCAGTCCCCGAGATTATCATCAGATGGTAGGCGACAGCAAACAGGTAGGGACCGAGAGAACCAAACCCCATCAGTGTGTTCACACCGGTATCTAAACCCGGGTCATAAACCCCAGTCAGTGTGTTCACACCAGTAACTAAACCCGGGTCATAAACCCCAGTCAGTGTGTTCACACCAGTATCTAAACCCGGGTCATAAACCCCAGTCAGTGTGTTCACATCAGTATCTAAACCCGGATCATAAACCCCAGTCAGTGTGTTCACACCGGTATCTAAACCCGGATCATAAACCCCAGTCAGTGTGTTCACACCGGTATCTAAACCCGGATCATAAACCCCAGTCAGTGTGTTCACACCGGTATCTAAACCGGGATCATAAACCCCAGTCAGTGTGTTCACACCGGTATCTAAACCCGGATCATAAACCCCAGTCAGTGTGTTCACACCGGTATCTAAACCCGGGTCATAAACCCCAGTCAGTGTGTTCACATCAGTATCTAAACCCGGATCATAAACCCCAGTCAGTGTGTTCACACCGGTATCTAAACCCGGGTCATAAACCCCAGTCAGTGTGTTCACATCAGTAACTAAACCCGGATCATAAACCCCAGTCAGTGTGTTCACACCAGTATCTAAACCCGGATCATAAACCCCAGTCAGTGTGTTCACATCAGTAACTAAACCCGGGTCACAAACCCCAGTCAGTGTGTTCACACCAGTATCTAAACCCGGATCATAAACCCCAGTCAGTGTGTTCAAACCAGTATCTAAACCCGGGTCACAAACCCCAGTCAGTGTGTTCACACCGGTATCTAAACCCGGATCATAAACCCCAGTCAGTGTGTTCACACCAGTAACTAAACCCGGATCATAAACCCCAGTCAGTGTGTTCAAACCAGTATCTAAACCCGGATCATAAACCCCAGTCAGTGTGTTCACATCAGTAACTAAACCCGGGTCACAAACCCCAGTCAGTGTGTTCACACCAGTATCTAAACCCGGATCATAAACCCCAGTCAGTGTGTTCAAACCAGTATCTAAACCCGGGTCACAAACCCCAGTCAGTGTGTTCACACCGGTATCTAAACCCGGATCATAAACCCCAGTCAGTGTGTTCACACCAGTAACTAAACCCGGATCATAAACCCCAGTCAGTGTGTTCAAACCAGTAACTAAACCCGGGTCACAAACCCCAGTCAGTGTGTTCACACCGGTATCTAAACCCGGATCATAAACCCCAGTCAGTGTGTTCACACCAGTAACTAAACCCGGGTCATAAACCCCAGTCAGTGTGTTCACACCAGTAACTAAACCCGGGTCATAAACCCCAGTCAGTGTGTTCAAACCGGTAACTAAACCCGGATCATAAACCCCAGTCAGTGTGTTCACACCGGTATCTAAACCCGGATCATAAACCCCAGTCAGTGTGTTCAAACCAGTAACTAAACCCGGGTCACAAACCCCAGTCAGTGTGTTCACACCGGTATCTAAACCCGGATCATAAACCCCAGTCAGTGTGTTCACACCAGTAACTAAACCCGGGTCATAAACCCCAGTCAGTGTGTTCACACCAGTAACTAAACCCGGGTCATAAACCCCAGTCAGTGTGTTCAAACCAGTAACTAAACCCGGGTCACAAACCCCAGTCAGTGTGTTCACACCGGTATCTAAACCCGGATCATAAACCCCAGTCAGTGTGTTCACACCAGTAACTAAACCCGGGTCATAAACCCCAGTCAGTGTGTTCACACCAGTAACTAAACCCGGGTCATAAACCCCAGTCAGTGTGTTCACACCAGTAACTAAACCCGGGTCATAAACCCCAGTCAGTGTGTTCAAACCAGTAACTAAACCCGGGTCACAAACCCCAGTCAGTGTGTTCACACCGGTATCTAAACCCGGATCATAAACCCCAGTCAGTGTGTTCACACCAGTAACTAAACCCGGGTCATAAACCCCAGTCAGTGTGTTCAAACCGGTAACTAAACCCGGATCATAAACCCCAGTCAGTGTGTTCACACCGGTATCTAAACCCGGATCATAAACCCCAGTCAGTGTGTTCACACCGGTATCTAAACCCGGATCATAAACTTCAGTCAGTGTGTTCAAACCGGTAACTAAACCCGGGTCATAAACCCCAGTCAGTGTGTTCACACCAGTAACTAAACCCGGATCATAAACCCCAGTCAGTGCGTTCACACCGGTATCTAAACCCGGATCACAAACCCCAGTGAGTGCGTTCACACCGGTATCTAAACCCGGATCATAAACCCCAGTCAGTGTGTTCACACCAGTAACTAAACCCGGGTCATAAACCCCAGTCAGTGTGTTCACACCAGTAACTAAACCCGTATCATAAACCCCAGTCAGTGTGTTCAAACCGGTAACTAAACCCGGATCATAAACCCCAGTCAGTGTGTTCACACCAGTAACTAAACCCGGATCATAAACCCCAGTCAGTGTGTTCACACCAGTAACTAAACCCGGATCATAAACCCCAGTCAGTGTGTTCACACCAGTAACTAAACCCGGATCATAAACCCCAGTCAGTGTGTTCAAACCGGTATCTAAACCGGGATCATAAACCCCAGTCAGTGTGTTCAAACACCGTGGTATCTAAACCCGGATCATAAACCCCAGTCAGTGTGTTCACACCGGTATCTAAACCCGGATCATAAACCCCAGTCAGTGTGTTCACACCGGTATCTAAACCCGGATCATAAACCCCAGTCAGTGTGTTCACACCAGTAACTAAACCCGGGTCATAAACCCCAGTCAGTGTGTTCACACCAGTAACTAAACCCGGGTCATAAACCCCAGTCAGTGTGTTCAAACCAGTAACTAAACCCGGGTCACAAACCCCAGTCAGTGTGTTCACACCGGTATCTAAACCCGGATCATAAACCCCAGTCAGTGTGTTCACACCAGTAACTAAACCCGGGTCATAAACCTCAGTCAGTGTGTTCACACCAGTAACTAAACCCGGGTCATAAACCCCAGTCAGTGTGTTCACACCAGTAACTAAACCCGGGTCATAAACCCCAGTCAGTGTGTTCAAACCAGTAACTAAACCCGGGTCACAAACCCCAGACAGTGTGTTCACACCGGTATCTAAACCCGGATCATAAACCCCAGTCAGTGTGTTCACACCAGTAACTAAACCCGGGTCATAAACCCCAGTCAGTGTGTTCAAACCGGTAACTAAACCCGGATCATAAACCCCAGTCAGTGTGTTCACACCGGTATCTAAACCCGGATCATAAACCCCAGTCAGTGTGTTCACACCGGTATCTAAACCCGGATCATAAACTTCAGTCAGTGTGTTCAAACCGGTAACTAAACCCGGGTCATAAACCCCAGTCAGTGTGTTCACACCAGTAACTAAACCCGGATCATAAACCCCAGTCAGTGCGTTCACACCGGTATCTAAACCCGGATCACAAACCCCAGTGAGTGCGTTCACACCGGTATCTAAACCCGGATCATAAACCCCAGTCAGTGTGTTCACACCAGTAACTAAACCCGGGTCATAAACCCCAGTCAGTGTGTTCACACCAGTAACTAAACCCGTATCATAAACCCCAGTCAGTGTGTTCAAACCGGTAACTAAACCCGGATCATAAACCCCAGTCAGTGTGTTCACACCAGTAACTAAACCCGGATCATAAACCCCAGTCAGTGTGTTCACACCAGTAACTAAACCCGGATCATAAACCCCAGTCAGTGTGTTCACACCAGTAACTAAACCCGGATCATAAACCCCAGTCAGTGTGTTCAAACCGGTATCTAAACCGGGATCATAAACCCCAGTCAGTGTGTTCAAACACCGTGGTATCTAAACCCGGATCATAAACCCCAGTCAGTGTGTTCACACCGGTATCTAAACCCGGATCATAAACCCCAGTCAGTGTGTTCACACCGGTATCTAAACCCGGATCATAAACCCCAGTCAGTGTGTTCAAACCGGTATCTAAACCCGGATCATAAACCCCAGTCAGTGTGTTCACACCGGTATCTAAACCCGGATCATAAACCCCAGTCAGTGTGTTCACACCAGTAACTAAACCCGGATCATAAACCCCAGTCAGTGTGTTCACACCAGTAACTAAACCCGGATCATAAACCCCAGTCAGTGTGTTCACACCAGTAACTAAACCCGGGTCACAAACCCCAGTCAGCCTGTTCACACCGGGATCTAAACCGGGATCACAAACCCCAGTCAGTGTGTTCACACCGGTAACTAAATCCGGATCACAAACCCCAGTCAGTGTGTTCAAACCGGTATCTAAACCCGGATCACAAACCCCAGTCAGTGTGTTCAAACCGGTATCTAAACCCGGATCATAAACCCCAGTCAGTGTGTTCACACCGGTATCTAAACCGGGATCACAAACCCCAGTCAGTGTGTTCACACCGGTAACTAAATCCGGATCACAAACCCCAGTCAGTGTGTTCAAACCGGTATCTAAACCCAGATCATAAACCCCAGTCAGTGTGTTCAAACCGGTATCTAAACCCGGATCATAAACCCCAGTCAGTGTGTTCACACCGGTATCTAAACCGGGATCACAAACCCCAGTCAGTGTGTTCACACCGGTAACTAAATCTGGATCACAAGCCCGTGTCAGTGTGTTCACACCGGTAACTAAATCCGGATCACAAACCCCAGTCAGTGTGTTCACACTGGTATCTAAATCCGGATCACAAACCCCAGTCAGTTTGTTCACACCGGTAACTAAATCCGGATCACAAACCCCAGTCAGTGTGTTCACACCGGTAACTAAATCCGGATCACAAACCCCAGTCAGTGTGTTCACACTGGTATCTAAATCCAGATCACAAACCCCAGTCAGTTTGTTCACACTAGTAACTAAACCTGGATCACAAACCCGAGTCTGTGTGTTCACATTACTAACTAAACCCGAATCACAAACCCCACTCAGTATGTTCACACGGTATCTAAACCCGGATCACAAACCTCAGTCAATGTGTTCCCACTAGTAACCAAACCCGAATGATAAACCCGAGTCAGTGTTTTCACACCCTTAGCTAAACCCAGATCACAAACCCAAATCTGTTTGTTCACACCGGTAACTAGTTCCAGATCACGAACCCCAGACACTGTGTTCACACCGATAACTAAACCCGGATCATAAACCCCAGTCAGTGTGTTCACACCAGTAACTAAACCCGGATCATAAACCCCAGTCAGTGTGTTCACACCAGTAACTAAACCCGGGTCACAAACCCCAGTCAGTGTGTTCACACCGGTATCTAAACCCGGATCATAAACCCCAGTCAGCCTGTTCACACCGGGATCTAAACCCGGATCATAAACCCCTGTCAGTGTGTTCACACCGGTAACTAAACCCGGATCACAAATCCCAGTCAGTGCGTTCACACCGGTATCTAAACCCGGATCACAAACCCCAGTGAGTGCGTTCACACCGGTATCTAAACCGGGATCACAAACCCCAGTCAGTGTGTTCACACTGGTATCTAAACCGGGATCACAAACCCCAGTCAGTGTGTTCACACCGGTATCTAAACCCGGATCACAAACCCCAGTCAGTGTGTTCAAACCGGTATCTAAACCCGGATCATAAACCCCAGTCAGTGTGTTCAAACCGGTATCTAAACCCGGATCATAAACCCCAGTCAGTGTGTTCACACCGGTATCTAAACCGGGATCACAAACCCCAGTCAGTGTGTTCACACCGGTAACTAAATCTGGATCACAAACCCCAGTCAGTGTGTTCAAACCGGTATCTAAACCCGGATCATAAACCCCAGTCAGTGTGTTCACACCGGTATCTAAACCCGGATCATAAACCCCAGTCAGTGTGTTCACACCAGTAACTAAACCCGGGTCACAAACCCCAGTCAGTGTGTTCACACCAGTAACTAAACCCGGATCATAAACCCCAGTCAGTGTGTTCACACCAGTAACTAAACCCGGGTCATAAACCCCTGTCAGTGTGTTCACACCGGTATCTAAACCGGGATCACAAACCCCAGTCAGTGTGTTCACACTGGTATCTAAACCGGGATCACAAACCCCAGTCAGTGTGTTCACACCGGTATCTAAACCCGGATCACAAACCCCAGTCAGTGTGTTCAAACCGGTATCTAAACCCGGATCATAAACCCCAGTCAGTGTGTTCAAACCGGTATCTAAACCCGGATCATAAACCCCAGTCAGTGTGTTCACACCGGTATCTAAACCGGGATCACAAACCCCAGTCAGTGTGTTCACACCGGTAACTAAATCCGGATCACAAACCCCAGTCAGTGTGTTCAAACCGGTATCTAAACCCGGATCATAAACCCCAGTCAGTGTGTTCAAACCGGTATCTACACCCGGATCATAAACCCCAGTCAGTGTGTTCACACCGGTATCTAAACCGGGATCACAAACCCCAGTCAGTGTGTTCACACCGGTACTAAATCTGGATCACAAGCCCGTGTCAGTGTGTTCACACCGGTAACTAAATCCGGATCACAAACCCCAGTCAGTGTGTTCACACTGGTATCTAAATCCGGATCACAAACCCCAGTCAGTTTGTTCACACCGGTAACTAAATCCGGATCACAAACCCCAGTCAGTGTGTTCACACCGGTAACTAAATCCGGATCACAAACCCCAGTCAGTGTGTTCACACCGGTAACTAAATCCAGATCACAAACCCCAGTCAGTTTGTTCACACCGGTAACTATACCCAGATCACAAACCCGAGTCAGTTTGTTCACACTAGTAACTAAACCTGGATCACAAACCCGAGTCTGTGTGTTCACATTACTAACTAAACCCGAATCACAAACCCCACTCAGTATGTTCACACTGGTATCTAAACCCGGATCACAAACCTCAGTCAATGTGTTCCCACTAGTAACCAAACCCGAATGATAAACCCGAGTCAGTGTTTTCACACCCTTAGCTAAACCCAGATCACAAACCCCACTCAGTGTGCTCACACCGGTAACTAAACCCAGATCACAAACCCAAATCTGTTTGTTCACACCGGTAACTAGTTCCAGATCACGAACCCCAGACACTGTGTTCACACCGATAACTAAACCCAGATCACAAACCCAAGTCAATTTGTTCACACCAGTAACTAAACCCAGATCACAAGCCCAAGTCAGTTTGTTTACACTAGTAACTAAATCTGGATCACAAACCCGAGTCAGTTTCTTCACACTAGTAACTAAATCCGGATCACAAACCCAAGTAAGTTTGTTCACACTAGTAACTAAACCCGGATCACAAACCCAAGTCAGTTTGTTTACACTAGTAACTAAATCTGGATCACAAACCTGAGTCAGTGTGTTCACACTAGTAACTTTTTTTATTTCAAAATATACTTTATTTCATAAAATTTAAAGATACACACCATTCAATGTAATTTTTTTTTATTCGTTCATGGGATGTGGGCATCGCTGCCAAGGCCAGCATTTATTACCCATCCCTAATTGCCCTTGAGGCGGTGGTGAGCCGCCTTCTTGAACCACTGCAGTCCGTGTAGTGAAGCTTCTCCCACAGTGCTGTTAGGTAGGGAGTTCCAGGATTTTGACCCAGCGACGATATATCTCAATTACAATTCAAAACAATATAATACAGATCGTACATACCACAATTCAAAACCCAGTACATATCTTCTAAGACATGCTGTACAATATAAGGTGGGATGACCTTCCAAGGTAGCCTTTCCCCATGGAGCCTTTGTGTAGGCCGCATCTCGCTTCAGTGCATCCTGCAGCCGCTACTCCTGGTCCTTGGAGTGTGCCAGTCGTTAACAATCGGTCATGGTCAGCTCCTTCAGCTGGAAGACAGGCAGGTTTTGGGTGGACCTAAGGGTCTTCTTCACCGAGTTGATGGTCTTCCAGCAGCAGTTGATATCTGTTTCAGCGTGCGTCCCGGGGAACAGCCCATAGAGCACAGCGTCCTGTGTTACCGGGCTGTTGGGATGAACCAGGACTGACACCAACACATCTCTCTCTGCACCTTCTGCACGAAGGGACAGTCCATCAGGAGGTGGACGACGATCTTGTCCCTACTGCAGTCTAGAGGGCATCAGCGGTGGTGCTGAAATTCCGTGCGTGCACGGAGGGCTCTTCTCACCACCATCCAAGCTTCATCCTGGTATCTGTTGGTCAGTTCTGGCGATGAGACGTTCTGCCAAATGGCTTCAACCATCTGATTGGGGAAGTGCCCAATCGGATACACCCTCTCCCTTCTCTGCAGGACCCCCAGAACGTTCCGTGCCGACCACTGTCTGACGGCCACATGGTCGAAGGGGTTCCTCCTCAGGAGCGACAGGTGGTGGGGTACGGTCCAGCTGGATGCGACGTCCTGCGTCTTCTTGGTCAGACTCAGTCTTCTCAGTGTGTTGGACAGGTAGAAACTCAGCACGTAGTGACAGTTGGTGTTTGCATGCTGGGGCTCTACTCATATCCTGAGGCAGCTACACACAAAGGTGGCCATCAGGGTCTGGGTGACATTCGGGACACCCCTTCCCCCTTTGTCTGGGGGTTTGTACATGATGTTCCTGCGGACGCGGTCTATCTTGGACCCCCAGACAAAGCGGAAGATGGCTCGGGTGACTGTGACGGCGGAGAATGGACCAGACCTCACACCTTATCACCAGGTTCCTGCCGGCCATAGAGAGGGAGCATTTTCCCCCACCCCCATATCAAGCTTCTGTTTGGCCTTGGCGACCCGTTCCTTCCAGTTCTTCGTGCAGGCCTGGGACCTCCGAACCAGATCCCCAATACCTTCAGGTAGTTGGACCTGATGGTGAAAGGGACAAAGGATCGGGTCTTGCACCTGCCAAAGAACATTCTTACTGCGGTTCACTCTGGCCCCCGAGACCAGCTCGAACTGGTCGTAGATGCCCATTTGTCTGTGGACTGATCGGAGCAAAAAATGGTGATGTCGTCCACGTACAGGGAAGCCTTAACCTGAGAGCCTCCTCTGCCTGGGATCGTCACCTAGAGCAATATCGTGAGTACCTCACACCTTATCACCAGGTTCCTGTCGGCCATAGAGAGGGAGCGTTTTCCCCCACCCCCATACCAAGCTTCTGTTTGGCCTTGGCGACTCGTTCCTTCCAGTTCTTCGTGCAGGCCTGAGACCCTCCGAACCAGATCCCCAATACCTTCAGGTAGTTGGACCTGATGGTGAAGGGGACAAAGGATCGGGTCTTCCACCTGCCACAGAACATTCTTACTGCGGTTCACCTTGGCCCCCGAAGTCTGCTCGAACTGGTCGCAGATGCCCATTTGTCTGTGGACTGATCGGAGCAAAAAATAGTGATGTCATCCACGTACAGGGAAGTCTTAACCTGAGAGCCTCTTCTGCCTGGGATCGTCACCTGCGTCCTTCCTGATGGACGTGGCAAACAGCTCGATACAACACACGAGCAAGACCGCAGAGAGAGGACAGTCTCGCCTGACTCCAGATCTGATCACAAACCTGAGTCAGTGGCCTCGATACTAAACCCCTATGATGGGCGGGGCGGGGCGGGTGGTGGTTAAACCCTATAAAACAGGCAATGCGTTTTTACGGCGGAAGGTAGCATGCCGTGCAAGGATCCTGTCAAGGAGAGGTGTAACACTTCATTATGATATTTAAATCAGGCTCCCACAGTGCAATTGGGAGCCTGTTGTAAATTTAACAGCTGCCGGTCAGGTTTCCAAAGGCTCAGGAAACCCGGCAGCGAAATTGAGGTGGGAGCAGCCGGCTCCAGAAGGTAAATGCTTTTTATAGCTCTCTTTGTGGGCCAGGAGGAGCAAGAGTGCTCTCCCCGGCCTCTCAAGCAAACCTTTGGCATCCCTTATGCCAATCGCAGCTTTTCTCTAGTCCCTGCCGCAATCGGCGACCTCCCCCTCCTCCAGCCCCGATCTGAAGCCTACCCCGCAATTGCTGACCCCCCCCCCCCCCCCAACTGCCCAGTGATCTGCCGATCCCCCAACTGCAGCCTGCCCAGTGATCTGCCGACCTTCCCCAACTGATGCTCGACCTGCGATCGCGATTGCCGAGGACCGTCCGCAAGGGTCCTATCGCTGGTTTTCCCGCCCAGCAGCCAGCCAGCCTGTCAATTTGGCTGGCTTCTAGGCAGGAAATGGAAGAAAAAAAATTATAATGAGGTCTTGCCGTTAAATTTGGCAGGACCTCCATGTCTCCGGCCTTGCTGGGTTTCCCCTACGCTCCCCGTAAATATCGGGGCCAGTGTGTTTACACTAGTAACTAAACCTGGATCACAAACCCAAGTCAGCATGTTCACACTGATATCTAAACCCAGATTACAAACACCAGGCATTGAGGGAGTGCTGCACTGCAGGAGATGCCGTCCTTCAGATGAGACATTAAACCGTCTGCCCTCTCAGGTGGATGTAAAAGATTCCACGACACTATTGAAGGAGAGCAGGAGAGTTCTCCCGATGTCTTGGCTAATATTTATCCCTCAACTAACACCAAAAACAGATGATTTGGTCAGTTTCCTACATTACAACAATGATTCCATTTCCTTATTTCTTTCCTTCTTCCCTCCCTCCCCTCCAGTTACTCCATTGCAAACAGAGGGGACATGATTTCAAGCCAGCCTGCAGATCACTCTGAAGTCAACCAAGTTTGGGAAACCACTCTGCAGATTTGGACTGCAGATTTCCCAGCCTGTGGGGTCTTTCCCTAAGGGTGGCTGTGGAGCAGCTAACAAACAAATTTAAGTCACACATCTCACTGGAATGAAACTGCTCCAGAACACAAAGGCACACTCTCTATAATTAGCATCACCTATCATGGAAGCAGATACTACTCAAGGGTCTCTGTGCCAGAAGCAAAACAGATATTTTAAAAATCGTTTCATGTAAGATTATATATTTTTTCATAATAAAAAGAACTAATCCTTTAACTGAGAGGTTCTCCCCCTAGGCGTTCCTTCCTCTTTAATTCTAATTGTGTCTTTTGACACCAGTGAGAAGAGCTGATCATCTGTGTGCTGAACTTGAACTCAGACCTCTAAAATTACACCTCATAGCTACACAGTTAAGAAGTGTATGACCAGAGGGGCTATTGTGGCAGCATACAAAATTAACAAGCCATCCCTCCTTTATTCAAAATGCTATGGTTAAGCTCATATGAAATATTCAGGCCATTTTGTATTGTTTAGGAAATTGATGATGTGAAAATTACATTAGAGAGGCTACGTGGACTCTCCCAAGATGACAAAACAGAAAATGCCTTGTTACGATCTAGAATAGATGAACAGTCTCAGCTCATCTGCATACTCAAACTGCGGGCAGATGAGTTCTTACAGCGTTGCCAAACTTTGGAGATAATTAACACTGAGTTGGAGAAGCAGTGCGAGGACTTCAAGCAACAACTAAAAGGAGAACTAAAGCAGTCAGCTCGACTAGAGGAGCGATTCATGGATCTGGCATCCAACCATCAGGAAATTATCAAATTCAAGGACGAATATAAGAGACAGAATGCAGAGCTCAGACAGCAAAATGAGAAACTCCAGAGAGAGAATGAAAATCTATTCTGTAAATCCCTGCAACAGAAGAATGACCAAATATTCAAGCTCTCAGATGAGTTGGGAAAATGTTTAAAAAAATACAAGGCGCTAGAACAGGAATGCAAGTAAGCAAGTGTGCTAATAATTTAACCAAATATTTAATTTGTTGCTATAACATTAATTTTATAGTGAAATTGTATCACAGTGAATTATGATTTTATTTTAGTAATGCCCGAAAACGGTTTGCAGAGGGCGGGCCGCACACTGCACTTGCCTGTTAGTGTTATCTCAGGCAGCACGTATTATTCGTGATGCAGAGTCATTATCATGACTCAGGCATGCTGCCAGCACCACCTGCACGATTCATTGGCTTGCAAGCCTGTTTGGCCTCTATCGGGCATCTCTGATTCCACTTAAAGGCAGCCAGCTCCTCTTAAAGGGGATGTGCACTCTGGCTGCAGAAGGCAGGAAGCACTTGTGAATAGAGTAATGGCTGCAGCAAGGACTGAGAGGGCACCATAGTTCAATGATGCTGCCTTGGAGGCCCTGGTGCAGGCAGTGGACAGGAGGGAAATGTTCTTTTTTCCAGCGGTCAGAAAACCCTTCAGGCAACAAGTCTGCCACCATAGTTGTCAAGGTAAGAATACTGCTCTCATTCTGCTCACAACCCCATCACCTCCAGCCTCACTACTCACAATACTCCCCTCCCCGACTTCCTTTTACTCTCTTACAATCACTGCACCATCTTCACTACACCTCCTTATCCTACTCACATACTCACCACTATTGCAACCCTCACTTTCCCACATCATTCACACTGCATACCAGCTATTTCACCATAATAGGCACATTCTCACAAGACTGTCACTAACATACACCCTTCTTTCTTTCAGGAGAAGGTAGCGCACAACTCCAGACAGGAAGCTGCCACTGGAGGAGGCCGAGCCCACGGGCACACCCTCTGCCCCTCATAGAAAACTTGATGGCCTTCATGGGCAAGGAGAGAATCATGGCTGTGGTGACTGGCGATGCTGGAGGCGACGGTGCGCAGGGTTTCTTCAAACTGTATCCTTTTTTTGCCTTCTGACTTCTGTCTGACCCTACACACTCTGCATGACAAACTACAGATGACTTCACCAGCCACTTCTCTCTCTCTCTCTCTCTCTCTGCTGTCCTCTCACAATAAAAGCTAACCTTTGTCCTTCTCTTTTATTTCAGGTGCTGAAAATGTGAATGCCCCTCTGCTGGTAGAGGAGAGGAGGCCAACCCTCCTGAAGATGCAGCGTTACTCGATCTCACCCTCACCAGCACCAGCCCAGATACTGGTACCACACATATTTTAAAAGCTAGGCAAGAGAAGGGGTCTTCATGTGGCGAATCACCGGACACAAGTGTGCAGAGCTCTAACTTGTGTCAAGGCTTTGTGCAGAGCATGGAGACCATTTCATCCAACGTGGACCGAGCAGTCAGCTCCATCAACAGGGCAGTGGCACCCACTGTCATGGAACCTCCCCTGACAGCTCTCACAGCTGCCATGGAAGCTCACCCAACTGGTGTCTTGGCACTGGGGGCTATTGTTGATACGGAAGTTAACCAGCAGCCTGAAGTGACAAACCAGCAACTATCCTGTAAATACTGTATGATGTCTTTAAAGAGCACTGGTGAAGGCTCCTTCCTGTCTCTTAGCACCATGAGTTGCTGGGCGAGTTCAGCATGTGGCAAGCCAGGAACTAGGGCATACCAATTGGAAAAGGGTCCTGCAAGACCCTAATTTAAATTAATTATTCAGTGTTTTCTATTAATGTGCCAGACGCTCTGGACTCCTACAGAGAAGCCAGATCCATATGGCAGGCAGAGCACTTCTGGCTGAAATGAGTGTACACTTCCTGCCTGCCATATTGGAGGCTTAGTCACCCATTTAGTGCTCGAGAGTTGGGCGTGGCGCCATCGAATTTCCAGGCCACTGTTCTAGAAAACTGTCTTGAATACATTCTAGAAATTCATCACCTCTATTATTTGAGCTGTTCTGCTTCTCTCAGTCTCTGTGAAAATGAAAATATCCTTGTATAATCGCATTGTTTTTGCTACATGCTTTCCCTAATCTCCGTATTTATACATTCCCCCCCACTACATCACTACTATCAAGTCAGTAGACAACTCCTATCAGAGTCTTGCATCCTTTCCTGTTCCTTAACTCTAACCATAGTCTTTCCACTATCTGATTTCCTTTAGTGAAATCCCTAATTTCTACTGCGGTATGTGTATTTTATAAATATTGCTACTCCCCCTCCTTTTCTAATTTCCCTGTCCTTTCTAAAGATCCTTTAGCCTGGAGTATTTAGCTCCCAATCATGCCATGCTTGTAGCCAGGTCTCTGTAATGGTTACTGCATCATACCCTTTAAGCTGAATTTGTGTTTCCAACCTCACTTGTTTTATTTTTTATGCCACGTGCATTTACGGAACCCTTATCTGGGCAACTGCCTCCACTGTGCCTATGCTGGCCTTATCTCACACTTTTTGACTTAACAATGTGGATTTTCCCCTCCCACATGGTTGATCCCAGAACTTAAGGAAATGATGTCTGAGGAAAGATTGACTACCCTGGGCCTTTTCTCTCTTGAAAAGAGAAGACATCAAGGGGATGTGATAGACGTGTATAAAATTATAAAAGGTTTGAATAAATTGGATCCAAGTAAGCTTTTCTACTAAATATAGAATCTAAGCACAAGGGGTCATGTGTGACACCACCGTGCTAAATGGGATAGATTCAGAACAGATCTAGCAGTTCAAAACTGGGCATCCATGAGGTGCTGTGAGCAGCAGATTTGTATTCCAGCACAATCTGTAATCTCATGGCCTGGCATATTCCTCACTCTACCATTACATTAAGCCAGGGATCAACCCTGGTTCAATGAGGAGTGTAGAAGAGCTTGCCAGCAGCAGCACTAGGCGTACCTAAAATTGAGGTGCCAACCTGGTGAAGCTACAACACAGGACTACATGCATGCTAAACAGCGGAAGCAACATGCTATAGACAGAGCTAAGCGATTCCACAACCAATGGATCAGATCAAAGCTCTGCAGTCCTGCCACATCCAGTCGTGAATGGTGGTGGACAGTTAAACAACTAACGGGAGGAGGAGGCTCTGTAAACATACCCATCCTCAATGATGACAGAGTCCAGCACGTGAGTGCAAAAGACAAGACTGAAGCGTTTGCAACCATCTTCAGCCAGAAATGCCAAGTAGATGATCCATCTCAGCCTCCTCCCGATATCCCCACCATCACAGAAGCCAGTCTTCAGCCAATTCGATTCACTCCACATGATATCAAGAAATGGCTGAGTGCACTTTATACAACAAAGGCTATGGGCCCCGACAACATCCCGACTGTAGTGCTGAAGACTTGTGCTCCAGAACTGGCCGTGCCTCTAGCCAAACTGTTCCAGTACAGCTACAACACTGGCATCTACCCGACAATGTGGAAAATTGTCCAGGTATGTCCTGTCCACAAAAAGCAGGACAAATCCAATTCGGCCAGTTACCACCCAATCAGTCTACACTCAATCATCAGCAAAGTGATGGAAGGGGTCGTCGACAGTGCTATCAAGCGGCACTTACTCACCAATAACCTGCTCACGGATGCTCAGTTTGGGTTCTGCCAGGAGCACTCAGCTCCAGACCTCATTACAGCCTTGGTCCAAACATGAACAAAAGAACTGAATTCCAGAGGTGAGGTGAGAGTAACTGCCCTTGACATCAAGGCAGCATTTGACCAAGTGTGGCACCAAGGAGCCCTAGTAAAATTGAAGTCAATGGGAATCAGGGGGAAAACTCTCCAGTGGCTGGAGTCATACCTAGCACAAAGGAAGATGGTAGTGGTTGTTGGAGGCCAATCATCTCAGCCCCAGGACATTGCTGCAGGAGTTCCTCAGGGCAGTGTCCTAGGCCCAACCATCTTCAGCTGCTTCATCAATGACCTTCCCTCCATTATAAGGTCAGAAGTGGGGATGTTCACTGATGATTGCACAGTGTTCAGTTCCATTTGCAAACCCTCAAATAATGAAGCAGTCCGTGCCCGCATGCAGCAAGACCTGGACAACATCCAGGCTTGGGCTCTTAAGTGACAAGTAACATTTGCACCAGACAAGTGCCAGGCAATGACCATCTCCAACAAGAGAGAATCTAACCACCTCCCCTTGACATTCAACGGCATTACCATCGCCAAATCCCCCATCAACAACATCCTAGGGGTCACCATTGACCAGAAACTTAACTGGACCAGCCACATAAATACAGTGGCTACAAGAGTAGGTCAGAGGCTGGGTATTCTGCGGTGAGTGACTCACCTCCTGACTCCCCAAAGCCTTTCCACCATCTACAAGGCACAAGTCAGGAGTGTGATGGAATACTCTCCACTTGCCTGGATGAGTGCAGCTCCATCAACACACAAGAAGCTCGACACCATCCGGCACAAAGCAGACCGCTTGATTGGCACCCCATCCACCACCCTAAACATTCACTCCCTCCACCATTAGCGCACAGTGGCTGCAGTGTGTACCATCCACAGGATGCACTGCAGCAATTTGCCAAGGCTTCTTCGACAGCACCTCCCAAACCCGCGACCTCTACCACCTAGAAGGACAAGGGCAGCAGGCACATGGGAACAACACCACCTGCACATTCCCCTCCAAGTCACACACCATCCCGACTTGGAAATGTATCGGCGTTCCTTCATCGTTGCTGGGTCAAAATCCTGGAAATCCCTTCCTAACAGCACTGTGGCAGAACCTTCACCACACAGACTGCAGCAGTTCAAGAAGGCGGCTCACCACCACCTTCTCATTAGGGATGGGCAATAAATGTGGACCTTGCCAGCGACGGCCACATCCCATGAACGAATAAAAAAAAAATTACAAATTAAAGATAACAAAAGAAAATAGGAAATGCAGGAGGAACTTTTTTTTTACTAAAAGGGTGCTAAGTATGTGGAACATGGGTGGTGGAACCCTTAATGGGTTTCAAGATGAAATTAGACAGGTTCTTGTCGACAAATGGATTCAAGGTTAATCAAAATGCACCAAGGGAATACTGTGGATAGATGAGCTAAATGAACCGAAGGTCTTCTCCTGCCTGAAAATGTTACTATGTTACTGTACTATTAATTCTTGTCATGTTTTTGGCCTTAGCGGACATATAGCTAGTTTTCTGAAAGCCAATGACTTAATTATAATAGATATTTATTGTTCCTATATTTCAGACATATAACACAAAATTTACAGACAAAAGAAAGTGAGTTTTTAGAGAAGCAAACAAGCACAGAAAAGTTTTATCTGAATGAAATGCAATCTCTAAAGGTAAAGCTGAAAGAATCAGAAGAGAGATGTAATGGTATGTATTCAAATAAATATGCGGTACTAACATTACAACTAATTCCAATTCATCAAGGTAAGTTTGAGCAAATGGAATGGAGTACATTAACAGTGCTATTTATGAAGAGCATTTAAGAAATTAATTAAACTTTAGTAAACCTTTCATGCACTCTTTACTATGTATTTGCCAGTTATGAGTTCCTTCATTTTGAAGAGTTTTAACAGCTCATGTAAGTGACAATGTGTAGTGCACAATGTGGATAACCACCAAAATAATTTTATCAATATAGTCTTAGATTAAATTGAGCAAATAATTTTAATATTGCTGATAGTATCAAAGTGTGCTGTTTTTCTTATACTTTGAAAAATCTATTCTTTTTCACTGGGACTAATGAGTTAGAAACTCATACACTTAGTATACAGTACACTTGTAGTGTTAACTACATATTAAGTTGAAAATGTGACTAGACACATTGACTTTCATACCTTTCTAAATCTGACATCTGGACACTTTATTTTTAAGTGGCTGAACTGAAGCAGAAAGAAGCTGCAGAAATGACAAAAACTAGAAATCATAAAGAAACGGAACTCCAGCACAAACTGCATGTGGTGACTCAGGAGAAGGAAGAACTTCTGAAACTTTCCATGCAGAGAGGGAAAATTATACAGGTTAAGTTGGACAATATAAATGAATATCAATTTGAATAGAGAAAAAAAATGACTTCCAAAAATCTGAGTCAATTCCTTGTACATGAGAAATAAACAGCTTAAACTATAAAAATAAAATAAGTCATTATTTATGTTCTATCCTGTAGCATTGCTCTTGGTCACTCAGAGGATGCACTGTTTAATAAGATGGCTACATTAAGCTCTGCAACTATTCTTCCTGTGCCCAAAGTTAGAAATCTTCAAATCTGCAACAGGATTATTTTTTCCTCTTTTCCCTCTACTCCTCCAGTTAACAGGACTTTTCTTTGTCTCCATCCTTCTCGTGAAGATGTCGGTGATGGACTGGGGTGGACAAATGTAAGGAATCTTACAACACCAGGTTATAGTCCAACAATTTTATTTTAAAATAAAATTGTTGGACTATAACCTGGTGTTGTAAGATTCCTTACATTTGTCCATCCTTCTCATCAAAGTATCACTATTTCTCTTCTCTCCCTCCACAACCAGAATCTCTCATCTTATCCCCCTCTCCTGAGTAGGGTCTCTTTCTCATTCATAGCCATCGCAACAGGGTATCTCATTTTCTGTCACTCTCCCGAACCCCATCATCCGAGTCCCCAAGAAGATCTCTTTCCCTCTTCCTTTCACCCTCAATGGATTATTTTTTCCCTTTTCCTTCTCCATACCTGAAAGGTCTTTTTTCCTTTCCTTTCTGTCTGTCTTTTTCTTTTCTTCCCATTCCCTGGGCTGCAGTGCTCTTGAAGTCAAGTCAGAAATTCACTCATCAGAGATGGATTCCTGTTTGTGTACATATTAGGGCCACCTTTGGTCACATCAGTGGTTCTCCAACTTTTTCGAACTGAGCCCCACCATTTCAAACTTTCTTGGCTTGGGATATAAAATTGTGTGTCTTTTAGAAGGGATTCTTGCTGATCTGGAGATATACGTAGAAGTTTAATCTTTGCATCACTGTGACTTTTTGAAATATAGGACAAACAAAAAGAGATTCAGCTACTTGAGGAGAAATTAAGATTAACAGAAAAAGCAAAGAAAGATGCAGAAGAAAGGTAAGAAAACAGAAAAAAACTATTCAAGATGGATTAATATCTTTAAGCTTTTTCAGAATTTTGCACTGGTTTACATACTGATACTGTTGTACATTTGCTTATATGGCATTTGCAGAAGCATAAGTCAGTTGGTATTATGTATATATTAATATACAGATAATACAAGCTTAATAGTACTTGGGATAATGATATTAACAAGCATTCTTCCCAGTTAGCTTTGGCTAAAATTAATACAAACAAGAAACCAAAAGTAATTAACGTCTGTACATGCAACTATTAACATTTAAAACTTAGTTGTTTTGAAAGTACACCATTTTAAAATTGTTTGTGTTCACTGAAACCCATCACCAGGCTGCTCTTGTACTATATGACTTGGTAACTAAGGAATTAGGAGAAAATAGAAGAGTCTTACAGTCAACGTAAAATTAAAGTTGTTAAGAAAGCATAGAAAGAAAACTGCATGCAATTACTCACTTTAGTCGCAGTGGCTCATCCATCATACAACTGCTTGTATATAAAGCTATTGTTGAGCCTTATCATGGGGCATTCCTTTGAATGATTGCTATCAGATTATTTGCGTAGAAAAAGTTGTCTTTGTATGTTACACATTTCATTCAACATGTGCTTTATATTTCAGATTTCAATATGAAGCTGCAGTGGTAAATGCAACTGTCAAAGTCAAAGAGTTACAGCAGCGGTATTACAAATCTCAACAGGATTATACTGACTTGGAAAGGGTAAACTCTTTGGCTATAAATCTGAACAACCCTCCCTCATATTTTTGTTATTTGGGCTATCACATTATCACGCACTATTCTTGAGTTAGGCTACCTGCGGACAGACATATATGAATACCTCTCTGAAACTAACCACTAAGAGATACACAAGAGTAACCCACCTATTTTAAAACAGAAATGTGGCTGTCTCCTATAGCCACAAAAATATATTTCCTTTTTAAATAACAAAAACACTTCAAGATATGTTAATGAGAGAATAAAATTACTTCTACATTACTTCAAGCACACCAACACTTCCATTAGTGACAAATTGTGCTGAGTTCCTAGTGTACTATCCAGCTGTAAGCTGTACAATGTGGTTTATGTTTTGAACATTAATCGAAAATGCTTTCATAAAAGTATTTATATAATAAAACATTCTCCCCCTCCCCCCCCCCCCCCCCCCCCCGCCTTCAGCTTTCCCTTCTCATTCCCTGGCGGGCAGGTAGGAAATCCTTTGGCAGATTTGCAAGACGATCTTGACTCCTCATTTTGATATTTTGCTAGCCTCAGCTCTGCATCTCTGGCTTAAAGCAGCACTGAGTAGTAGCAGACTGTATACAAACCCAAAAAAACTACTATATGCAGCTAAGAAAATCAGTAAGTCTCTACTATCGAAATGCCATGGGAGAAGTTAAACAGGCAAATACAAATTAAAGCAATTTATACTAACTGTGGTCTCATAAAATCATTGAAGGATCACAATTTCGACTAAATGGGTCAGAATCCTGCATTTCTCTTCCCTCTTTTGACACAAAACTTAGTGTGTAGGTGTGAATGTGTAGAAACCTGGAATAGATTCACTGGCCACTAAAATTAAAATATTTCTCAGGATGGTCTGCTCTATAAATGTTACATTACATACTGCAAACCATCCATGACTTCCATTACTATAGTCTGAATGTAAGTAGCCCATTATAAAATTTCTCTATCAACAATTAATTTCTATTTGCTAACCTCTTCTTCCATTAATAGGAATTTGAAGCTTTCAAAAAGCACAATAATGACCTGCTAACAAAAGAGAAGGAACTGAATGCCAAACTACGCCATCTGATTGAATGATCCCAGATTTCAACATTAATGTATTTTACTTTGCATTTTAAGGACAATAAATTGACCCTTTCTACCCAGATGCAAATAAAAGGACCATGTTAATTTCTTACTTTTTAAATAGCTTATCCTCTCCATGAAAATTAATAGGCCGTTATCCAAAACAGGAGAAATCATAGGTCACTGTTTTGGGGTTTTCTGCTTGCAGTAGGTTTTGTTTTCCCTGCACTTGTGCTGCACCAGACCTTATTCTGGTTTCCTTCTGTTCTTTGATGCAGAAAACCATTCATAGACCAATGAAAAACTTAACATGAAAAACACAGAATACATTCCAAGGTCAGAAAACCAACACCAAAAACTGAAACAAATCTGTAAAGAAAGTTAACATTTTAGAAAAATAAAGATTGTATTATGCTCTAAACTAATACCATCATAAGAGCTGTGTACAGTGACTGAAAAATTTTCAGGCAGGAAGAGATGATTATAATGAGAAAGCAACACTTTCTCATTTGGATCATTGCTTATCCACTGGTATGTAGAGGATGAAAAATGTCTTTTTTATTGTAGATTCTGTTGATTGGAATGCATACATTACAATTGCTGTTTTTTTGATCATTAAGGGCAAGAACAATTTTGTGCAATGTAGTCTACAAAACCATTTGTCTGGGGTCACAATCTGCATGTGTTTTATCTACATACCATAAAATATTGTATCCTATTTACTGGAAATGGGTCTCTCACATATCTATCTAAAAAAACACTTTTGCATTGTTAGATTTGCTATACAGAACACTGCATTTCAGCCTTACTAATCTACAGTTGTCTTTCCATGATTCACCTGCAGGCTGTGCAGCAAACTTAGTTGAGACCGAGGCTTTTACGCAAGAAATATTACCACCAATTCTTCTCCCCCTATGTCAGGTTCCCACGTTTCTGCACCCGATTTTGTGGCCAGGGCTAATAGCTTCAGAGCCTTCTGACTGCTGTTGGGGGAAGTGAAAGTCTGATTTACCTGCAATGTGCCTCCTCAAACTCTCCAATCCTGTGCTTGGGCACCTCATGAACATAAGAGGGAAGTGAGGCAGAAGGCTGGGAACAACCCCTCCCATCTTATTTTCCTAACAACTGGGTCGACATGTATTGGAGGCCCAGGCCCACCCATTTGGAAAAGCCCTGGAAATCCAGGAGCAATGTACTGGAAGTGGAGTCTTGACAGCAGATCTCTTTTCCCCTCTGTAGCACCTGGGAACTGAGCCTTCCCCAGGTGCTGTGAAGAGGAAAAGTGGCATTTAGTAACCTTTAAAGCAGGTATCTAAACTCCACTATTGCCTCAGTAAGTAGACACTGTCCAGTGCAGAACCAAGAATGTTTCAGTTTTGGGCTAGGTTTTTGCTGAGTTCCCTTAGTCAGCTAAGGTGGCAGTAGTGGGGAAATCGCATTCTTTTTGATCACTACAACACCAGCTGGAAAATGCACTTCTGAGGAGAATTGGGTTCTACTGTAATGCTTCCCATAATCAATAGCTGTCCAGTAATCACAATCTAAGATCATATGTGAATAACCAATTAGCCAGTGGAGGCATAAATCTTACCCCAGCATGAGTTAGTTCCTCCAAAGAAGGGTTTTTTAAAAAAAAACAATCTCAGGACAAGTTAGCTGCTTGGAGTCTAGAATACCGGTTCTGGTAATAAAATTTCAAAAAAAGATTTTTTCTCTCAGAATAAGACAGGACATACTCAGTGGATAATTTATCTATTTTTCTACCTCCAAATGGAGGTAAACTACTGTCTACAGATATGGAAATTTCAGGGAGGTGCCTTCAAGCATATCTGACCCTGACCCCAGCCCCTATCCAAGGGATGAGGATATGTAAGTGTGTCAGCCAGACACCCAGCACCATTTATGATTTCACTGAGGTGTCTGCCACAGGTGGGGGAGGGCTAATTGTTGCAGCATCTTGCCACAGCATAAGTGAGTCTAGTTTCAGAACATCAAAAAATTGTTAACAGAGTTGTGATTTGCTAGTTTCCATAATGTAATTAATTGAGTCCCTTAGCAGTGCTGGACATATGAACATCCCTATGCAGTGTTAATAGGGAGCAATGGACAAGATAGGCTTTTGCCTGTGATTATATGCCCACCCATATTTGGGCAGGTGTATTATGTGCTCAACATCCAGTGTAAGAATGGCTTCCATTTGATTTTCTACTCTTCCCACCCAAGTTATACCAGTTTCCCAGTGCAACTTCACAGGAATTTCAGGGCTAATGTCTCAAAAAAATGCAGTCAGGTAGTCTACTGCTGTTGAGACAAATTCTGGGCCATAATCTAGTTTGACTAGACCAGGCAGCACTGAATGCCCACGTAACAAGAAACTATCATGGTCTTAACTGCATCAGGTTGTAAAAAGAAATGAGTAGTAAGGCAGAGAGAACACTTTATTTGAGGAGATATGAAGTTCTTTCAAAAGGAGAAAGGCTATACTTATTGTGGGCAATATTCATCCTTCAACTACCATAATAATGGAGGTATACCAGTGTAGCACAGAAACCATTAATGGGACTCAAGGATATATATCTTTATCAGGGGTACAACTAGTTACCCAACTGCAAATTATGGGGTTTTCTACTTTTACAAGGCTGTGCATACTATTAAATACATGTATCCAATTTAATATTGAACATCCTACACAGAGCTAAATCCTCATAGCTCATTTGGTTTGTATAAAAGTGACTCAGGAAGGGGGATTTTTTTTCCCTTGAGATCAGCAGGAAAGGGAATGATCTAGGGAAATTTCACTGGCACAAAAGAAACTGGAGAACCCACAAAAAAAAGTCAAAACCCCAAATACACCATCCCACACATTTTTCCTCCTAGTATGGAAATCAAACCAGACACCCAACTCATTCTCTCCAGGCCCTCAGAACTGCATGACTCAGTCCTCCCTTCCTCCAAAAATGTATACAAGTTATCACCTAACCAGCAGTACTTGGTGTCTCATCTTTTCAACCTGTGTCCTGCACTACAATCCTTGGCCAAGTTTCTCAATCTCAAGTAACTGAGTCCTTACTGATACCTAGCTCAGAGCTGGGAATTTGTGACTAATACAAAAATGGAGAGAAAACTATTGATACTGAGGTTGGGGGGGGGGAATAAACTAAGACCATAGCATAAAGCAAGGCCTTATGTGCATGGTATGGATTTCCAAAGGTTAGTTTTTTTCCCCCCAAAAAGATAGTAGCAATATCCTATGCTAGATGCATGGGAAGACTAAAGTAGGGAAGAATATATTCTATCCTAAGGCTTCCCATTTCTATGCACATCTAGACTTCACTGCCTTAATTCCACATTAGTGCAATTGAGGC
Organism: Heptranchias perlo; assembly: GCF_035084215.1. Lineage (NCBI taxonomy): Eukaryota > Metazoa > Chordata > Chondrichthyes > Hexanchiformes > Hexanchidae > Heptranchias > Heptranchias perlo. The sequence continues at coordinate 37,320,086 of NC_090331.1, read as the reverse complement.
TAGTAGAAACACAAGATGATTCCACATTGTAGTAGCTTTCTCAAAAAACTTTCATTTCAAGAAATATCAATTGCATTCCATAATGCTTGATCCACAGTACAATGGCATATTTTAGTAGCCTTGTTCCATCTCTGGGACACAGGAACATTTAACTATTCATGCAGCATTGTCTCATTACTTGGAATAGATTTTTCTTCAAAAATATTTGGATTAAGGTATTAATTGACTATGTAAATCATATTAATCAATGCACTGATCATTTAGATCTCTGAAAATAAAGTTATGTCCTTACTCAAAGTTTAAGCCATTGAAACAAGAAATTGGCCACCCAACACTGAATTTACTTAGATACTAAAATTTGTTAAAACTGATCTACCCTTGCAACATAAAAATGAAGCTTCTTGCATTTAACATCCATAACTTCATGTATTCTAGATTCAGACAGAACTGTTCAGATGTTTTATTTTTCATCTTCTGAAGTAGAAACATTAAATAACATCTTGATCTTTGTCATGAAGACAATACATCTGAAGACATTTCATACAAGTTACAATACAACCAGCCACTTGTTACAATGTTAAGAGTGCTCTTCAGCCAACTTCTGAGCCTTGGCAACTGCTTCTTCAATAGGACCAACCATGTAGAAGGATTGCTCAGGCAAGTGGTCATATTCACCTGTAAAAAGACAGTGAAGTAAATGAGAAAAAGCCCAATACCTACAATGTATTTAGTCATCTTTAGCCACTTGACAATTTGAAAATTAATTTTAAATAAGAAATCCATATGCAAGAGCAAAAAAAGTTATATGAACCCACCACGAAGGATCATCTGAAATCCCTTGATGGTCTCTTTGAGAGGCACCAGCTTTCCAAGATGACCAGTGAACACCTCAGCAACCTGGAAAGGCTGAGATAGGAAACGCTGGATTTTACGAGCACGTGCCACAGTCAGCCTGTCTTCTTCTGACAGTTCATCCATACCCAGGATGGCAATGATATCCTGCAAAGACTTGTAATCCTAAAGAAAACAAAGAAAAATAGCTCCATCATTGATATCATATTTGGTCATAGAAACAAACGGGATAGGGAGCATAGAAACATAGAAAATAGGAGTAGGCCATTCAGCCCTTCGAGCCTGCTCCACCATTCAATATGATCATGGTGGATCCTCTGTCTCAATACCATATTCCCGCTCTCCCCCCATACCCCTTGATGCCTTGTGCCTAGAAATCTATCTAGCTCCTTCTTAAATATATTCAGTGACTTGGTCTCCACAGCCTTCTGTGGAAGAGAATTCCACAGGTTCACCACCCTCAGTGAAGAAATTTCTTCTCATTTCAGTCCTAAATGTCCTACCCTGTATCCTGAGACCCTCATTCTGAACCCCCCCCACCCCCCCGTCAGGGGAAACATCCTCCCTGCATCCAGTCTATCTAGCCCTGTCAGAATTTTGTATGTTTCAATGAGGGCATACATCATAACTAAATAAAGCTAATGGGTTTAAGTGCCAAAAGAATCCAGATGAACAGTCGAAAGACTTGCCAGTCTACAAATCCATTTCCTGATCTTTATTGCAGGAAAAGTCAACTGCAAACTTAAGTTAGCACATTAGATTCAAGATTGTGAAAAAGTTAGTGCAGGCTAGAAGATATTTTTAAATTTAAAAAAAAGTACAAAATTTTGAACACCAACTAATGGCAGCGTTGAACCAATCAGTGCCAAATAATTCAGTCCTAAAGTCAAATTGCTAAACTTCCCAGCTGGCTATTTTTTGTATCATGAAAAAAGCAGTCAAGATAAAATTCAAATTTTTAAAGCTAGAGTTTGAGAAAATTTACTGGAGACATTTGGAAGCAAAGGAAGATTCTAAGTCAGATATTAGCTATACAGCTAAAGTGATAGTCAGTCACAAATGGAAATTTATAGGGCTAAGCAGAACATTAACCTTATTATGAAAGTAAACACAATTAGCTACACTCCACAACCTTCTTTCAAGAACTCAGCTATTTGCCACCCTTTAGCACCATATAGCCAAATTAGTCAAAAGGCTTGCCTTTAGGATTAACATTTGTACTGTTCTTTGCTGTTTACATCTTGTATCTTACAAATGCCTGGTTTAGATAGAGTACCTATAACCTTATTTGGTATAGAAAGGTGGATATCCTGTGAATATCCACTTCCCTGCAAACAAGCCATCCTCACCCACAATCTCATCCCACATGAGGCCACTGCCATCCTGGACCCAACAAAGCTAGTTCACTCCTTTCCACTCATTGAAATCACCATCTCTGCAGTAGCATGATTCTCAAGTTCCATCTTGATTTGTTTCCTTACCACCAACTTCTCTACTTACAAGTACCTCTAGCCCTTGTACCTCCCCCCCATTAAGGTTCTATCTACTACCCTCAAATCATCATGTGAATTCACACTAATGGCCTGACTTGATTCTCCACTGAAATCTGGTATGACTACTTGGGGAAAAAATGCCTCTCCAAATCTTGAAAGTAGGTGGAAATCCCAAATTCCTTTTCTCAGCTACAATATCATCTCCAAGATCTCATCTCCGCCCTACCCACATAACCACAATTCAATTACGAGGATTCAAGAATTTGTCTCCAGTTCAGGCAATCTGCACAGATGCAACATTAGACTTAACCGTGAGATGAGGTTTCATACATAAGCCAATACCCAGCTTTACCTCTCCACCACACTGAATTTTTCAATTGTCACAGCATTGTCCCAACTGCCTGATGTCATCAATGAACCAAAACTTCTTGCAGTTTAACAATGGCGAGGCCAATGCAGTCCTGTCCTACCCTGTCAAACACACTCTAGCCCACAATCCAATCTCCCCTCCTGGATATCCACTCAAGCAGCATGCAACCTTAGTGCCCTACTCAGCCCTATGAGGGCCTTCAAAGCCCACATTCAATCACAAGTCTGCCTTCTTACACCTCAAAAACACCTCTGTCCCTACTTCAGACTCAAAAATCCATACCACTTTCACCTTTAGACTTTACAAATGCCTTTCCGTCTGGCCTCCTGAGCTCCATCTAAACTCAAACATCAAAATTCTGCCACTGGCTCTTCCATCTTTGAGTGCATGGATTTCAAAATTATTTAAAGAGCTGTTAATTAATACTTATACCATTAACACAATGTATCTGAAGTTCAGATTTTGTTTCTTCAGAGCAAAAAAATTACAAACCTGTAGGATCTTCTGTACACCACGAGCCACATCATAGTGTTCCTGTCCTACAATGTTGGGGTCCATAATACGTGAAGTAGAATCCAGCGGGTCGACAGCTGGGTATATACCCAATTCAGCAATTGCACGTGACAGTACAGTTGTGGCATCCAAGTGGGCAAAGGTAGTAGCAGGTGCAGGGTCAGTCAAGTCATCAGCTGGCACATAGATAGCCTGAATAAGAAATCTGAGTTAAATTCTCTATATTTTAAAAAAAGTGCTTTTATAAAGAAGTATTTACAAAACCATCTCAGATTAGCTACTTTGTGCTTCATAGCATTCAGGAGAACGAAAGTCAATTTTGCATCATCGGTGGGAAATCAAGTTGAAAAATTAAGTGAACATTAGCTTTACAGGTAGGTACCTGCACAGATGTAATTGATCCTTTCTTTGTGGTGGTGATTCGCTCTTGCATGGTACCCATGTCAGTGGCCAGGGTTGGCTGATAACCTACTGCAGAGGGAATACGCCCAAGCAGAGCAGATACCTGAAGGAAAGATCATAAGAAAATATTGCACTATTTGTTCAAAATACCATATACAAGTTTTATGAAGCTGTTGCACCAAATTTACATGCAATTAGAAACAAGCTCACCTCTGAACCAGCCTGTGTGAATCTAAAAATGTTGTCAATGAACAGCAGCACATCTTGGCCTTCCTGATCACGGAAGTACTCAGCCACAGTTAATCCAGTCAGTGCCACTCTAGCACGAGCACCAGGTGGCTCATTCATCTGACCATATACCAGTGCTACCTAAGAGGAGAGATTGAAATGAAGTCAGAGGGTATAGTTGTCTGTATGTACACCACTTATCAAAACATCCAGAACTACAAATTTACAACAGTTAAAATTATTTCAGTACTTAATTATATAGAATTTTACAGCACAGAAAGAGGCCATTCGACTCATTAGGTCTATGCCGGTGTTCATGTTCTGGATGAGCCTCCTCCCGCCTCACCAACATATCAGTCTAGTTCTTTCTCCATGTACTTATCTAGCTTCACTTTAATTGCATCTATGCTACTCGCTTCAACCACTCCATGTGGTGGTGAGTTCCACATTTGCACCACTGAGTAAATAAGTTTTTCCCGAATTCCTTATTGGATTTATTAGTGACTATCTTACATTTGTGGCCCCTAGTTTTGGACTTCCACCATGACATGGTAGAAGTTTCACTGCTTGCATCACCATTTTGAATATCTATATAAAAATCTTCAATGCATAGGTTGGTTATCACAACCCTATTTCTAGCACCTCTCATTATTACTATGTACATTCTCACTGTTCTAGTTAACAAAAAACCTGAACTATACAACATTTAACACTTTTACCTTGGAGGTTGCATCTTTCAGATTGATGACACCAGACTCAATCATTTCATGGTATAAATCATTGCCCTCACGGGTGCGCTCTCCTACTCCAGCAAACACAGAGTAGCCACCATGGGCCTTGGCAACATTGTTAATAAGTTCCATGATCAGTACAGTCTTACCGACACCAGCACCACCAAAGAGACCTAAGCAGACACAAGTAGTAAGCTTTAGCCTACATTTACCACTGATTTGTATCAAAATGCAAGCCAGAGTAATTTGCCTTAGTTGGAATTATCTATTAAATATTAAAATCTATTTTGAATCTAATGTCAAACAAGATCAATTGTTCTAATCTAGTTAAGCTGGAGCCCTAACAAATCAGTTCTTTGGCTTAATTCTCTTTTGCTGCACTTAACATTGCATACAGTAGTGAAGCTGCACAACTTCAAATAGGCTACAGGCCTCAATTACAAAAGGTTTGTGCAAGTAGCTTTATAGTCAATAATCTCAATAATCTTCCATTTGATGTACTTGCCTCAGTGATGTAAACATATGCATTTCAATCCCCCTCCCCCTTGCATGCAATTGTATTTAAAAGTAGGGTTTATATTTTGAAAAGACTGGTTTCATAAAATAAGTACTACTTAGAATACAACACCTTGATCAATGAACATTAAATTGAAGCTAAATTAAATTTAGTTTTCAGGCCATACTTACCAATTTTGCCACCCTTAGCATAGGGAGCCAACAGATCTACAACTTTGATGCCAGTCACCAAGATCTCCTGCTCAACACTCATCTCCACAAATTCAGGAGCTTCAGCATGAATTTCAGCAAATCTAGGTGTGAATAAGATTCATGAAACCCCATGGACTGCATCAAAAACAGCTTATAAACAGTAGAAACCAGGTGATTGGATGCCAACTTAATACAAGGATTCATCCAAAGCTGTCAGAATTAACTTGACCAATGAAAAAAATTCAAATGAAAAATGCTTTCCCTTTCTACTCCCTTTTTATACTGCTTTATTTCTCATTGAAAGAGTCTCTTGGGAAATTGTTTTTTGCATCTGTACTCCTGATTTCAGATTTCAACTTAAAGGGGAAGTTAGCCCAATGACTGGTGGGCAAAGCTGGGTAACCAAGACAAGAATTATACTGCAGGCTGTGGCTTGCATTCTGCCAGCTAGGATTATTTTGTACACATGTGCAGAGCTCCACTTCCCTCCCACATCGATTTAAGGTTAGGAGAGCACAAGTGGTAGCATTTGTTTTCTCAATATCATAAAGTACCCAGGAGATCCAATGGACTGTCAGCAATTTTTAAACCTGACTTCACATGAAGTGAGTGAAGCCCAAGAAACATGGAACAGCACCATGGAGATGGTCCAACACCACTTGATGTTAAATGTACTTGAGGTGAATACTTGTTCTGACTCCCCAAGTTACATAATCACTTGGTATTGATGCAAAGTGATTGTATAACTGCAGCCACTAGAAAAAAACCTATTAAAAGTCAGTGACCCACATAGGATCACTAATCATAAGGAACAAAATAAGCCACTCAGTTAAGCACATATAATCCTCAAGACACATGCACAGATCAGCAATGACATACATGCGCTGTCACAACACATCACAGACTTGTGTTGAAGTTAAAGGATTGGCAATTGTGACTATAAACCAGAAGCATCTAGTTTTGACTGCAGGAATTGACTGTTTAATTTGACCTGCTTCAGCAACTTGGATTTAAGATCACAGGGACTTCATGTTCTTTTCTAGAGACTGGGTGATCAAGTATTGCAGGAACTTTTGATATGGGGGGGGGGGGGGAAATCATAGCTCTGTTCGATTTTTAAAAAAAATTCTGTGGGTAATAGCCAAGGACATAAAGCATCTTTTATAACCAAGCTGGTCATGGAGGAGCAAATAATCTGCACATTGTATTATATTTCTCATACCAGTTACTTGTATTGATTTATGAATCTCCTGCAGCATTCAAAAATATCTAATGGCTTATTTTAGAAGAATTACTAGTCCAACTTATGCAAATGAAAAAAGTTTTCAGCAAGTCCAAAAAGATGCAGACTTGAGAATTGTACAAGACTCAAGGTAAAGGTGGTTCTAATTACTCTAACTCATAAGTAATTCCAGACCTCGTCAGATACAGGGTTTGTTCAATTACATAAAAACTAATTCAAATTATTTTCCACATTTGCTGCATTTATCCAGTGATTACAGCCAAAATTCTATCACAATGCAAGATCAGTTTCTTTAACTGTTGTCCCAATGAACTATGAACCCAATCAATAAAAGGAGCACATGGAGAAAACCACACAGACTAGAATTCCCAATGTTCAATTTTAATTATGTGCTGTGATCCAATTTCAGATGGGGTGGGGGTGCGGAAGAATAAAAAGCTTTCGTTCCCATTCCCAATCAATATCCAGTGACCCAAGTGGAAAATACATGGTATGAGTCAAGGTCAGGATTGGGATTAGCTCGGGTGGTTCTTGCCTGGATTTAGTATTCAGAACACTATATTCATTTTCTAATAAAGCTATTCATCTGGTTATGTAAAAGCTTTTCAATGGGAAGACAAATACCCAATACTTGTTCCTTACAGATCTAGATGTACTTTGAAAGTGCAATACTAGAGGGTTATATAAAGCAAACTTTAGTCTAGATAGTATCACACTTACTGTTTGGTGGTGATTGGTCCCCTCTCATCAATGGGCTCACCAATGACATTCATGATTCTACCAAGAGTTTCTGGCCCCACAGGAATCCTGATAGGAGCACCAGTGTCCAGAACTTTCTGCCCACGTACCAACCCTTCAGTACCATCCATAGCAATTGTACGTACAGTGCTCTCACCTATACAGAATAAGTTTTACAGTTAAGTCTCAACCACAGAAAAGAAAAAAAGTATAAATTTAATTCTTTAAATTTCTCAGATATTAGTTGGTCAACAGACATTTCAGAAGAACGAAAGTCTTTTTGATGTCTCATCACTGAATTCTCATTTGAAAATAAGGCTAAATCAAACTCTGCTCACCAAGATGTTGGGCAACCTCCAGCACAAGCTTGCTATCACGACCTGCCACCTCCAGAGCATTCAAGATTGGAGGAAGCCCTTCATCAAACTGGACATCCACAACAGCACCAATGACTGCAACAATACGACCTCTCGCCACATTTTCCTTAGCAGAAGGATTTGCTTGAGCTACATAGTTTCGCCCTGCAATGAGAAATTTAACAGGTTAAAATCTATTCCAGGAGTAATGAATATTAATGTTTTCAGATTTCAGAAGCAATCCATTTTCTGGTTATGCAAAAGTTGGACTTTTGAATTCTTATCTACACAAACTTGAGCACAGGTTGGGTTTTCCACATAAACATGGTATGCACATTCAATGTGAAATCCCATCAGACTGAACAACTGCATAAAGGACTCAGAACTGAATGACTAGATGCATGTTTCATATCAAAATTTGGTCATGTCATTAACTTCAAACCTAACTGCAATACCCGTTCAAAGAAAAATTAACTATTAGTTTTCGATCCCAGGTCAAGCTTACAGCATTGTGGCTGAAGATGTACTATATACAAAGCAGAAGAATAATTCTGCAACTTTTCAAATGGAAGTTATATTAGAAAATTAATTGATTAGAAAGACTTTTGCAGTCTTATTTACATAGATTTTAACAGTTAAAGTTTATTGGTAAGGTTTGTTGTTGCAGTGTAGATGTAAGCAATGGAAAACACTTCCTATTTCCAGCACTCTCCATCAACATGAAACACTATCAGGTAAAGATTTCCCTCCACTTTACCCTATTAACATGCCTTCACCTCAACCTCAGAAGTTCCCCTATGATCAAGTGTACATTTAACTCCAGAGCAGTAGCTTCTGTAGCACTACCGTAAATATCATTCTGGTCTCTGGACAAGACTGGCAAATCTTTGTGCTGCAGGCTTCTGCCACTAGAAATTAGGTGGAGACTATGCAAACTTATCACCAACAGCAAGGCTTCAGCTCCAGTCTGGGACTTGATTTGAATCCAGATCTCAAAACTAAGGGTAGCATACTAATACTGCACCGATAGTTTCAATTGGCATTGAGCATCAGAATTCACACAGGCTTAGTCAAAAGGTCTGCATAGAAACAATGCAGTCTCAAGGAAATAAATCCATGATTACACTAGTTCAAATACGAATCATTCGCTCAATTGTCTAAGCAGTGTGTTTAGCACAGTGTTATCCATCAGAAATCACTTACTAACCACAGGTGTGGCCACAGCCACACAATTTTAATAAACACTGTACACACAATACAGGTAAATGTACTTAACATGTATATTTACTTAAACAGTTACCACCATTCAATGAAAAATTTTGCCTTCTTTCTCCAAATTGTAATTCTAGCAATTCATCAGATAGAGCACATCTTGGTGCAGCTTCTAGGTTTTTGTCCAGCTGTACTTTGACTTCCGAGCAATTGATGAGAACATTAACTCGCACGAGATGCGCCAGAATCATCCCTGCTCTCCATCCAGAATGCAGTTGAATGCTGCTTGCCCCTTGCCATGACATGCCCTGTTGGTGCTGCTGGTTATTGGTTGGGCTCGATTTCTTCTACTGCCATGGTGTGTGTTAGTCAAGCTAACAGTTCCTCTCTCCATACAACGTTGCTAGTATTTCCATAGTGCTGAAGTCCAGCATTTTCATGTGTTACAAAACAATTTAGCAGATAACCGAAGTAAAGCGCGCACAACACTCAAAACACTTGCACTCTACATTTCATCTGACCAACAAACACACAAAGGTTGAAGTACACATACATATGCCGTGCGAATAAGTGTTGAGATCAAATGCCCAACAGCGGTATCTAGTATTCATTTTTTATTTACTAATCAAACAGGCAATTATATGCGGCTGGTAGCCAACTATTGGACAACACGGCGGCTACCGCGAGCAGCAACTAGAATTCGCACTGGTGCAATGAAACTAGGCCTAAGCTTGTGCAGAGTTGCGATCAACTTTCAAGGTGAAAGGCCCAAACCAGAGAGGTGAAGTTGAAGGACATCAGGGAAGCCGAGACTTCGTTAGTAAAAGATGCAAACGGGTGAGTCCCAACAAACAGAAAATAAATCCAGCGGCAGAATCGGTATTAAATGTCTCCGGCAAGTCTCAGGTGTGCATGGGGAGGAAGCGGCAGCTCCCGCCCGCCCGCTAGGCCCCAAGCCTGCGCTCGGAGGGCGGAAAAAGGTCAAAGGGAGCGCGGCTCCCAACTATCGTGCCCGCTGCTGCTGCCTGCCCCAAGCTCGGCTCATGGATTTAGTAACGCGGCTGTAGAGCGAGTGGAGGGAGGGCTTAGGCCCGTGGGAGTCGGGGGAAGCGGATAAGGAAATCCGAGGCCTACGCCGAGCTTTGCAACTCGGCGCCAGCGGGAAACTCGGCGCCAACGCACAAACATCGAACCAAAAACACCCAACCCGGGATACCCACGTGAATAGAGTGCAGCGGGAGCACCCGCCACCGGCTGTGCGGGGCTGACGACAGGCCGGAGCGCCTGCAGCACCCCCCTGCTGCACCGTCCAAATGCTCCCAACATGGCGAACGGCGATACGGACAAGGGCGAGAGGGAAGCAGCAGCTTTATATATAGACACTGGTAGCGCGAGTGCGCATGTCCCGCGCGCGCGCTGCAGTGTGGGACACAGAGTCCGTTTAACGGAAATTTGCCGAGAAACAGCCGCGAGGTAGACTACAACTCCCAGAAGATCGCGCGGCTACGGGGTATGTGGTGGGCACCTGCCCTTGAGACGTGCTTAAAGAACGCGTTTCATGGTGTGCAAGTTGTGCAGGGTACCAAGTTTCAGATCGGGCTGTGCTTAAAAAAACAATGTAACCATTCTGTAGCTTAAGAAATCAAACAATCCCGGTTGTCAGCCTTGGCTCAGTGGTTGTGGGCTCAAGTCCCACTCCAGCACATACATAATCTAGGCTGACATTTCTGTGCAGTACTGCTGTCGTTCGGATGAGACGTTAAGCTAAGGCCCTGTCTGAACTCTCAGGTGGAGGTTAAAGATCCCCTGGCACTATTCAAAGAAGAGCAGTGGAGTTGTCCTGGCCAACATCTATCCTCAGCCAACAACTAATTTATTTCAATGCTGTTTGTGGGACCTTGCTGTGTAAACATTACTGCTGTGTTTCATACATTACAGTAACTACACTTAAAAAGTAGTTCATTGATCTGTAGGGCACTTTGGAATCCTGAGGTCATGAAAGGCGCTATATAAATGCATTTATATACCGCACTTTACAGCCTTCAAGCCTCAACATTGAGTTCAACAATTTCAGATCATGAGCACTGTTCCCATTTTCTCGGACAGCAGGTGTTGATAATGGATCTGCTGTTGCCATTTACACCTCCTCTGGACCCATCTTTTGTTTCTTTATTGTTCTATTACCACCCACTTTGGCTTTGAATCATCATTTTGTCATTTAATCACTCCTGCCCTTTACCCTATCACAGACCTTCCCTTTTGTCTCCCGCCCCCACCTTTTTCTGACTCTGTACTCGCTTATAAACTGTTAAATCTCTAACTTCTTCCAGTACTGATGAAAGGTCATCAACCTGAAAAATTAACTCTTCCTCTCTCCACAGATACTCCCTGAACTGCTGAGTGTTTTCAGCATTTTCATAGAATCATAGAAAATTTACGGTCCGTAGCCCTGCAGGTCATGGCTGTTCAGGTGCACATCCAGGTATTTTTTAAATTAGTTGAGGATTTCTGTCTCTACCACCCTCTCAGGCAGTGAGTTCCAGACCCCCACCACCCTCTGGGTGAAAAAAAATTTCCTCATTTCCGCTCTAATCCTTCTACCAATCACTTTAAATCTATGCCCCCTGGTTATTATCCCCTCCAGTAAGGGAAATAGGTCATAGAATCATCAAAAATAGGAGCGAGAGTAGGCCATTCGGCCCTTCGGGCCTGCTCCGCCATTCAAAATAATCATGACTGATCGTCTAACTCAGTACCCTGTTCCCGCTTTTTCCCCATATCCTATCCACGCTATCTAGGCCCCTCATAATTTCGTACACCTCAATCAAATCGCCCCTCAGCCTCCTCTGTTCCAAGGAAAACAACCCCAGCCTATCCAATCTGTCATCATAGCTAAAATTCTCAAGTTCTGGCAACATCCTCGTAAATCTCCTTTGCACCCTCTCTAGTGCAATTACATCCTTCCTGTAATGTGGTGACCAGAACTGTGCTCAGTACCAAAGCTGTGGCCTAACTAGGGTTTTATGTATTAATTTTCTGTTTTAATTTCTGATCTTCAGCATCTGCAGTAATTTGCTTTTGCAAGTTCTTTCTCTTACAAAGCTTTTGATAAACTAGTGTGAATCTCCTGTGGCGTTGCTCATGGTTTGTGCTTTGACCCTGATTTTTGTATCGCTGTCTCATTATTCTTCATCATGTTTGTCTTGTGTTTCCTGCACTTTTCCCTGTCGCCCCGATCTCTCTTCTTTCTTTGTCCCTTATTTCCATGCAATCATTATACTACTAATCAACTGCAGCTGGCAGGGAACATCGGTGATGCACGGATGACTGGATTGCTTGGCAGATGCCTGAACCAGTAATTGTTAAATTTAAAATGGGCTCTAATGAGCAGGGCCACAGGTTTATTGAGACTGAATGGGCCCGATTTTACCAGGGGTGTGGGTTCCCGGCGGATGGGCAAGCGGGCGCGGTGAAATTAGTGGGTTTTCCGCACGATCGTAGCAGGCAACCCACTAATTGGATTCACTTACCTGCTCCTCCGGGTTCCCCACTGCTGATCTGCGCGTCGGGCGGGCTGCGCATGCGCTGTAAGATCTGTCAGCTGGAGGCGCTCTATTTAAAGGGGCAGTCCTCCACTGACAGATGCTGCAACCAATAGCAAAGATGACTGCATGGAGCAGCCCAGGGGGAAGGCTGCTCCCAGTTTAATGATGCCTCACCCCAGGCATCAATACATGGGATGAGGAGGAGGGGGAGGACAGAGATCTTCCACCCGGCAGGCGGGAGGAAGCGGCCCGCCTCCGCCACCAGGAAGGCCTGGCTCGAGGTGGCAGAGGGGGTCACCTGCGCCACTAACATATCGCCCTCCTGCACACAGTGCAGGAGGCGGTCCAATGACCTCAGTAGGTCAGCCAAAGTCAGTACACGTAGTCTTTCCCCTACGCTCCGTCTGCCACATCACTGCCCCCACCCCACATCTCCTTCGGCACTGCCAACACTACTCTGTCACATCACCCCTCATAACCACTCAAACCCCATCCTCATCTTACCTGCACCTACTCACCTCGCCAGTACTCACCCCGCCACTACCACGCAACCCAATCCTCATACAATCTCATGGCTCTATCCCATACTCACCCTCTCGTGCATCTCTCTCACGGCCAGCCTCACTCAACCTGCCACCACCTGTGCTGCAGCCACAGGGCATGCATCACATATGTGCAGTAGGCAGCGTGAGGCAAACGTGTCGTGAGCATGAAGGGGATGCACAAGGGTGTTTGAGGGTTTGTCATGGTTGTTACTTATATTGAATTTCAGAACAACTCACATCACACATTATATTGGCACCACTACTGCCATGTCTTCGCCAATCCTGTCCGGTTTGTGCAATTATGCCCGCTCCTGGGTATCACTATGAGGACCCACCACTGATGCCACCCATTGTGTCACTGCAGAGTGGGTGTAGGTGTATTTGCAGGGCTCTTCTGCGCAGACGACTGAGAGACATCAGCGATGTCCCCGGTTGCACCCTGGAAGGCTGTGGAGGAGAAGTTCGGGAGGGCAGTGGTGACTTTGACAGCGACAGGTAGGAAGATGGTGCACGGGCCAGCCAGGAGCAGTTCGGCATGAAAGAGGCTGCAGATATCCACGGCTACATGTCGAGTGACTCTGAGCCTCCGTGTGCACTGCTGCTCAGAGAGGTCCAGGAGGCTGAGCCTCGGTCTGTGGACCCTATGGCGAGGGTAGTGCCCTCTGCGACGCATCTCTCTCTGCGGTAGCCCTCCCTTCTGCTGTACAGGCGGATGTGTCACAGCACCCATGTTGATCCAAAATCACACACAGTCCCTTAATCAGGTCAGTCAATGACCTGAAATAGCTAAGTAAATACTCTCAAGTGGCATCCCGCTGGCTTTAATTGCCTGCGGGATTCCCACCAGCGGGGGCTGCGCGCGCACGCCGGCGTGTCAGCGGGGAACCCGGAAGTGGGCGGGATCGAGGCGGGATCCGGTCGGGATCCTGGATTTCGCAATTTTCGAGGCCCCCCCACCGAGAACGCACCCGATAGCGGGTGCTAAAATCGGGCCCAATAAGTCTGAAATTTTTGCTAGTATTTTAGAGATTAAGTTCTGTAATTCCATCCATTTTTTCTGTGAAAACTAAATCAGTGAATGTGTTAATGAATATGTTCATTAACAAGATCAGTGAGTTACAGGAAAAGTAAGCTTGAAATGTGTAGTGGGGAAGCATAGCTGGTAGCTGTGAGAGACAGATTAGTCATTGTACAAATGGTATTTACCACTAAATGAACATTGCAAAATGTTTATTTTTCATTTTTTCTCCTTTTTCTGTCAATTTTCTCAAAGGTTCCCTTCTACAGTACAGCTCCACTAGCACTGATCGCTCTCCCATACCCTCTTTAAATGGCCATCCTTGATGTGTGAGCCTCAATACTGCGTATCAGCAAGATATTTAATCATGGATCATCATGTGAGCTCAACCCTCTCCTCACCTGATGTGCAAACATTCACACATCCAGTCCAGGTCACTGGTAGCAACCTGGGCAATTTTTCTCTCTTTAATCCAGAATCCTGAGGTTAAATGCAGCAGATCTACCTTTTTGACAGCTCCTGAAGCAGTATAAAAGGGATCTCTCAGCTGCAGCCCACTGAATCTGAGGCTGTTTTGCTGTTTTGTTGTTTGGACGTTTCCAGCTTCCAGATTGTTACTTCTACACTTTTGTTGCCTTACAACCCTTTAGTAAGCTTTCTCTACTTGCTATGGGTGCCATTCTTACTTCTTTGTTCTGGATAGAGCAAGGCTTGGAGGAGGAGGAGGAGGAGGAGCAGCAGCAGCCTCAACAGCCACCAGCACCTGGACCTCCCAGAAGACTACAGGTGAGGGGGGTTGCGCACAGGAGGCCATACTCAGCACACGCGATCTACAAGCCAAGAGTCACCTTCTTGAATCTATCTAAGAAGCAGTGTAGGAGGAGGAGCAGCTGCAGTCCTCATCAGATGAGGAAGACCTGGGGAAATGAAAGGAAGGAGCACTACATCAGCACCTTGCAGCCAGAGATGTAAGGGATCAACTCATAGCTCAGTGATTCTGCTGAGCTTCTCACATCCCTACCCTCAGAACTCAGCTAGAACTCGTCTGCATAACAGTCTTTGTTACATTCTTCACCACTCCCTTCATCCTGCGTTGAAGAACACTCAAACCATTCAGACAACTTCTGTATCAATGACTTACTAACATTGCAGACTCAGAAGATGCTATTAAACCACACTGCAGACCAAAGTGCCAAATGTGATAAAGGTGATTAATTTAATGCCAATCATAATAAATGCCTTCCATTCTTGTGTGATCCTTATCTCCGTACAGCTGTTGCTCAGACCAGCTCCCTCATCTGCACTGATACCATGGATTTACCATTCATCTTCCAATGGCTCTCAGACTTCACTAGTGTTCATCTTAGATTTCATTCCCACCGATCTTTGCTGCTGGATGTACCGGATCTGCTGATGCACACTGCATTAGCTACACTACTTCTGGCCTCTTGTGAATTCCCCTCCCTTCATCCCATCATTAGTGACTGTGCCTTCAGCAGCCTACGCCCTATGCTCTGGAATTCTCTCCCTAAACCACTCTGCCTCTCCACACCCCTTTCCTCCTTTAATGTCCTCCTTAAAACCCATCTCTTTGGCCAAGCTTTTGGTCACTTCTCCCAATATCATCTTCTTTGGCTTGGTGTCTATTTTATGATTACACCTTTGTGATGCACTTTGGAACATATTTCTAAATTAAAGGCACTATATAAATGCAAGTTGTTGTTGCCTCCATATCCAATTACTCCACCAATCTGCTTGCTTTACACCCTCCATAAATTCCAACTTGTCGAAAATTCTGCTGCACTTATCCTATCCTAATAGCAACTGGAATTTACGTAGCGCCTTTAACACTAAAAAAAATTCCCAAGGGGATTCAAGAAAATGAGCAGATGAGGGAGGACTGTAAGAAGTAACAAGGTTTGGCTGAAGAGATTTTGAGAAGGTTTATACATACGGAAAGATGGCAGAGGCAAAGGGATTTAGGGAGAGCGTTACAGAAACTGGAGGTGAAAGCTCTGCCACCAAGGTGAATGGAAAGGGGGAATGCAAAAGAGGCAAGGGCCAGAGGAACATGGGGTACGGGAGGGGCTATAAGGCAGGAGAAGGTTACAGAGGTAGGTAGGGTAAGGCCATGGAATAATTTGCAGATGAGGATAAGGATTTTAAATTCAATCCACAAGGGAACAGGAAGCAGTGTAGGTCAAGAACCACAGCAGTGATGGCTGACGGGGGCTTAGTGCGGAACTGAACGTGGGTGGTGGAGTTTTAGATGATTTGAAGTTTAATAGAGATGGAATGAAAACAAACTATCTGTCCATGCAAAGTCAACTTTTTCTCCATACCATGCAGTAGGAAAACAAACAATTAAAAAGGAGCTGGACTTTCCTTCCCAAAATCTTTTCTCTTGCTACTTATTTTAATACAGCTTCTGATAAATGATTCCTATTGCGGTTTAATTGGACAAGAGGCTGACAAGAATGGTATTGGAGAAGTCAAATCTAGAGATGATGAAGGCATAGATAAGGGTTTCAGCAGCAGTTGGGGTAAGTTAGGGGCTGAGACGGGCAAATTGCAGAGGTGGAAGTAAGCGATCTTGGTGATGGATAGGATTTTGGATTTGAAGCTCAGCTCTGGATCAGGCAAAACTTCAGGGTTACATAGCCTGGTTCAGCCTAAGCAAGCATCAAAGAAAGGTGATGAGAATTTTTGGCAGGGGCCAAAAATGGTGGCTGTGGTCTTCTTAAAGTTGAATTGGAGGAAATTCTGGTTCATCCACAGCAATGTGAGACAGACCCCAGGGAGGTGGTTTTGTGGAGGCTGAAGGGACGGTTGGAGAGATAGAGCTCAGAGTCATCAGCATACGTATGGAAACTGACATACATATGGCAGGAAAGTACTTTCAATGTAAAATGCCACTCTTCCTTTTAGTTATAATACAAAAACTGTTTTAAAACTGTCATCTGATTAGAAAACTCTTAACTCTCCAAGCACTAACTTTGAGTTAGCTTGTTTTGGCCAAATGCCCTCTTGGGCCTTTAATCAGTTATCTCATTCTGTAGAGCTGCTTGCATTTCTGGCAGCCATAAATCGTATCAGAGTTTGACCTCTCACATGGTCAGGTCAAACTTGAATAAAAACCTTTGTTTGACAAACTGAAAAAAGGCATGCTTCAAAAATTATAGCACCCAATCTGAAGCATGAATTTATGTAACACAGCTCTGGTTCTCCAGACGCTAATTGAGAAAAATTGTGCACAGGACCGTTACTGTGGAGGAGTTGTTCAAGTCAGTATTTTATCTTACTGATTATAACAGTGAAGATGAGCTCTGTAGAGCATCTGGCAGTAGTGTGGTGAACCACTGCTTCAGACAACAGCTTCTGTCAACTGTGATCATGAGAGCAATATTATATAATTAGAAGGGAGCATTCAATGGAATGCAGAACATTCCTGCCCTCCGTGCAATTTTGTTATTCATTACCTTTTCTCCTCTCTGTAATTGATTATACTATGTTGTGTCACAGGATAGAAATAGATACACATTGTCCTCAGAAGAGATGGGATGCCTTTGGCACGTGTGTGCTTCCCCCCCCCACCCATGCCCCCACGCCTGAAGTGGAATGTTTCCTCTCTCCCAACACACAACTTATCAAGTCATGCCCCAGACTGGGGATCAGTTTGCTGGCATTCCTAGTAGGGCTATAGTAAGAAGAGATTTTCCCCATTATTTATGCAGGCTCTTAAATACATAAAATAACTTATTTTTATAAGGCATTAAATAGATGTAAATAAAAACTGTCTTTAATATAGTAAATAACCCAGGGCACTTAACAAACAAGAAAAAAAATGGATGTTAAGCATTAGTGTAGAGTTAGGAGAGATGAGCAGAGACATTGTCGAGGAGTAGGTTTTGAAAAGGTTTTTGTAAGTGGGGAGAGAGGTAACAAAGTGAAGGACTCCATAGTATAGGGCAAAGACAGCTGAAATATATAAAAACAGTGCAGTTCTTAATTTTCATCAGAAATCTGTAGGATTAGTCAGGAATACCAGCCAACAGGCAAGAAACTTAAATTTTTAATTGATGCACTCTTGGATGAATTGTAGTGAACCTTTCATCAGGAAAGATTAGATACTGGGCTAATTTTCCAAGTATGCCTTGGTGACAGGGAACCTCACTTGCTGCCAGTGAATTTCCGATCTGTGCTGAGGTCGGGTGAGGTTCCCTGCTGTCAGTGTGTACTCGGAAAATTAACCCCATATTGTACATTAGCTGTATATCATATGTTGCCCTAGACATTGTTTTCCCCTACTGTGTAATTTGTAATTGCATAACGTTCCTCCAGACATTAAGCCGGGGATACTAAGAAATAATAATTACTTCTTTGATACTAAAGTCTGTATCAGGTTAAACTGAACATATATAATTAACAAGATCAGCACAGAGATCTTATAAGCACCAGGTGTTGGAATAATCACGAACACTTTCAAATATGGAAGATTTTAGTGCCTTTATTTTTAAACAATGAGATACTTAACTTGAGCAGGTTATTCTAAGAAATCTAGGCCCTCCAATAGCTCAGCAAGTGTATCTACTGAGTAGCTGAGCCCAACAGTTGAGGAAGATCCCAGATCTGTGCTGAATTAGCTGATTTCAGCCAGGTGACAATGGGAATGCTGCAATTGACCTCAGTGCCCCAGTTAGGGAAGGGAAAATCAGCCCTGATCTTTGCCCAATAAGCTCTGCTGGAAGCGTGCATGTGTGAATGTTGGGTGAGGACAAGGATGTGGTCGGCTGTAATACTTCACCATCCCCTCCCCCCATCCCCCAATCAAATAGCTTGCCAACAATCACTAATGAACAAGGCTACTTGGATGGAGCACTTGAGGACATCAATGAATCACCATCTTAAGGATAGAGGCTGCAGGAGACAACTTGCAGGGTTTCTTCACACCTTATCCTCTTTTTCTCTTTTTACTTCTAGCTCATCCTACACACTCCGCATGACAAACTGCAGCAGCCACATATCTGCCTCTGCTCTCACTTCATCATGTCCCTTTCTTTCATTTCAGGTGCTGAAAATGTCGAGGCCCCTGTGCTACTTCACAAAGAGGAGGCCAGCCTTCTTGAAGATGCAGCATCAGTCGATCTGACCCCACCAAGCATCAGATCAGAGCATAGGCTAGAGGAGGGGTCTTCACATGATGAATCGACGGCCAAGTCACAAGCAGCATCTAGGGCAGGGGAATAAGACGCCATAGGTGCCAGCTGGCCGGAGGACGATATCACTTACTAGCTCTGCTGCAGACGACTCAGATGCAGACTTTGAGGGCCCAGGCTACCTAAAAAGGCTGATGGGCATACACCAGGAAATGTTAGATGCTCTGGGTAGCCTGCCAGTGAGCTTGCGCACAATGGCTCAGAGCATTTTAGGAGCCCAGCACCAACATGGGTTGGGGCTTTGGGAAGAGCATAGAGACCATTCTGTCCAACACGCAGCAAGTGGTCAGCTCCATTAACGCATCAGTGACACTTGACATGATGGTGCCTCTGCTGACAGCTTCCATGGAAGCTCAGACTACTGCCATGGAAGCTCAGGCTGCTGCCATCTTGACTTTGGGGGACAGCGTTGACGGGCTTCCAGAGTATCACATCATTGCTGCACTTTGTTCTTGCACAGAGCCGTAGGAGTGCTCAGGTCCTCTCTCAGGATGACTGCACCCCTGGTCCCCAGCCACCCATTCCACCAACGCCCTTGTTAGTGCCACACAGCCAGCTGGGCCAAACTGACCCACACCGAGATGCTGCAGTCTGCAGTCAGGCCCTCAAAGCCCAGGAGCCAGATGTGGTAGGGATAACTGAAACATTGCTACATAAGGAACAGGACTGGCAGTTAAATATTGCAGGATATACTGTATTAAGAAAGGATAGGGAAGGAAGGTGTAGCTGTACTAATTAGAGACAACATAATAGCAATACAAAAAAGGGACATAAGTAACATTAAGGTAGAAACAGAATCCATATGGATTGAGACAAAGGATAAGAAGGGATCGATCACGTTAATAGATACATTCTACAGAACACTTAATAGTGGAAGGGAAATGGAGGATGAAATATGTAAACAAATCTATGAAATGAGTAAAAAGCATCGAATAATAATCATGGGAGATTTTAACTACCCCCAAATAAACTGGCAAGATGAGGTAGGGAAAGGGGAAAAGGGAATGGAGCTTTTACAGTGTGTACAGGACTCCTTTCTTACCCAGTATGTGAGAAGTCCAATAAGAGGACTCACTGCTGGATCTAGTAATGGGAAACAAACCAGAGCAGATAAAAGAAGTAAGCGCAGGGGAACTTCTAGGTAATAGCGATCATAACATAATAAGGTTTAAAATAACGATTGAGAAAGACATCAGTAAGACAAAGACCAAAGTAATAGATTGGAAAAAAAACTTAATTTTGAGGGGATGAGAATGGAACTAAGGAAGGTAAACTGGAAAACAATCTTGACAGCAAAAAGATAGAACAGCAGTGGGAAATATTTAAATTGGTGATCAATAGCGTTCAGGAGAAATATATTCCTCTAAAAAGCAAGAACAAACCAGCCAATAATGAAACACCATGAATGAATAAAGAGATAAGGGTAAAATTGAAACTAAAGAAAAAGGTACACTTTTGTATATAGTACATAGACAATAAAGGAGAGGATGACAAAAGGGAATACGAAGAGGTTAGGAAAGAAATCAAAAAAACAATTAGGAAAGCAAAGAGGAAGTACGAGATTAAATTATCAAGGAATATAAAAAGAAATAGTAAAGTATTCTACCAACACATAAATAATAAAAGAAAAATCAGCATAGTGATTGAGCCACCAAGGGATGCACACAATAAACTCACAGGTAATGACAGCAAAATGGCAGAAATATTGAAGTTACTTTGCCTCCGTATTTATCAGGGAGACTAACAAGGTGGGCATGATATTAGAAGACTAGGTCTAAAAAGATATAAAACATTTAAGGTAGAAAGGGGGAAGATAATTAATAAACTAATCAAACTTAGAGAGGATAAAACCCCTGGCCTAGATGGATTGCATCCGTGAATATTAAAAGAAGTTAGGGAGGAGATAGCAGAGGCACTATTTCATATATGTAAAAATTCATTAGAAAAGGGGATAGTGCCAGAGGACTGGCAGACAGCTAATATTATTCCTATATTTAAAAAGGGAGATAGAACAAGTTCAGGGAACTATAGACCAGGTAACTTAACATTGCTGGCAGGAAAAATAATGGAATCTTTACTCAAAGATGTAAGAGAAAAATACCTAGAGAAAGAAAATATAATAAAGAATAGTAGAATAGTCAGCAAGGATTTCAGAAGGGAAAGTCATGCTTGTCTAATCTTATTGAATTCTTTGAAGAAGTAACTGATAGAGTAGACAAGGATATTGTAGTAGATGTAATATATTTGTATTTTCAAAAGGCCTTCGATAAGGTACCACATTTTAGGTTCATGACAAAGGTCAGAGCATTTGGAATTAGGGGACAGGTAGCAGAATGGATAGCAAGTTGGCTACAAAACAGAAAACAGAGAGTAGGGGTTAAGGGTAGCTGCTCAGATTGGCAAAATGTGGGAAGTGGTGTTCCACAGGGATCGATGCATGGGACCACTGTTCAAAATTTACATTAATGATTTGGATTCGGGAATCAGAAGTACAATTTCAAAATTTGCGGACGACACCAAATTGGGAGGTGTAGTTAATACAAAGGAAGAATGCATCAAAATGCAAGAGGGCATTAATGAACTGGCAGAATGGGTGTGTAATTGGCAAATGAATTTCAATATAGATAAGTGTGAGGTGGTGCATTCTAGAATCATAGAATCATAGAAGTTTACAACATGGAAACAGGCCCTTCGGCCCAACATGTCCATGTCGCCCAGTTTATACCACTAAGCTAGTCCCAATTGCCTGCACTTGGCCCATATCCCTCTATACCCATCTTACCCATGTAACTGTCCAAATACTTTTTAAAAGACAAAATTGTACCCGCCTCTACTACTGCCTCTGGCAGCTCGTTCCAGACACTCACCACCCTTTGAGTGAAAAAACTGCCCCTCTGGACCCTTTTGTATCTCTCCCCTCTCACCTTAAATCTATGCCCCCCCGTTATAGACTCCCCTACCTTTGGGAAAAAATTTTGACTATCGACCTTATCTATGCCCCTCATTATTTTATAGACTTCTATAAGATCACCCCTAAACCTCCTACTCTCCAGGGAAAAAAGTCTCAGTCTATCCAACCTCTCCCTATAAGTCAAACCATCAAGTCCCGGTAGCATCCTAGTAAATCTTTTCTGCACTCTTTCTAGTTTAATAATATCCTTTCTATAATAGGGTGACCAGAACTGTACACAGTATTCCAAGTGTGGCCTTACTAATGTCATGTACAACTTCAACAAGACATCCCAACTCCTGTATTCAATGTTCTGACCAATGAAACCAAGCATGCTGAATGCCTTCTTCACCACCCTATCCACCTGTGACTCCACTTTCAAGGAGCTATGAACCTGTACTCCTAGATCTCTTTGTTCTATAACTCTCCCCAACGCCCTACCATTAACGGAGTAGGTCCTGGCCCGATTCGATCTACCAAAATGCATCACCTCACATTTATCTAAATTAAACTCCATCTGCCATTCATCGGCCCACTGGCCCAATTTATCAAGATCCCGTTGCAATCCCAGATAACCTTCTTCACTGTCCACAATGCCACCAATCTTGGTGTCATCTGCAAACTTACTAACCATGCCTCCTAAATTCTCATCCAAATCATTAATATAAATAACAAATAACAGCGGACCCAGCACCGATCCCTGAGGCACACCGCTGGTCACAGGCCTCCAGTTTGAAAAACAACCCTCTACAACCACCCTCTGTCTTCTGTCGTCAATCCAATTTTGTATCCAATTGGCTACCTCACCTTGGATCCCGTGAGATTTAACCTTATGTAACAACCTACCATGCGGTACCTTGTCAAAGGCTTTGCTAAAGTCCATGTGGACCACGTCTACTGCACAGCCCTCATCTATCTTCTTGGTTACCCCTTCAAAAAACTCAATCAAATTCGTGAGACATGATTTTCCTCTCACAAAACCATGCTGACTGTTCCTAATCAGTCCCTGCCTCTCAGAATACCCTCTAACAACTTACCCACTACAGATGTTAGGCTCACCGGTCTGTAGTTCCCAGGCTTTTCCCTGCCTCCCTTCTTAAACAAAGGCACAACATTTGCTACCCTCCAATCTTCAGGCACCTCACCTGTAGCTGTCGATGATTCAAATATCTCTGCTAGGGGACCCGCAATTTCCTCCCTAACCTCCCATAACGTCCTGGGATACATTTCATCAGGTCCCAGAGATTTATCTACCTTGATGCGCGTTAAGACTTCCAGCGCCTCCCTCTCTGTAATATGTACACTCCTCAAGACATCACTATTTATTTCCCCAAGTTCCCTAACATCCATGCCTTTCTCAACCGTAAATACCGATGTGAAATATTCATTTAGGATCTCACCCATCTCTTGTGGTTCCGCACATAGATGACCTTGTTGATCCTTAAGAGGCCCTACTCTCTCCCTAGTTACTCTTTTGCCCTTTATGTATTTGTGGAAGCTCTTTGGATTCTCCTTTGCCTTATCTGCCAAAGCAATCTCATGTCCCCTTTTTGCCCTCCTGATTTCTCTCTTAACTCTACTCCGGCAATCTCTATACTCTTCAAGGGATCCACTTGATCCCAGCTGTCTATGCGTATCATATGCCTCCTTCTTCTTTTTGACTAGGGTCTCAATCTCCCGAGTCATCCAAGGTTCCCTACTTCTACCAGCCTTGCCCTTCACTTTATAAGGAATGTGCTTACCCTGAACCCTGGTTAACACACTTTTGAAAGCCTCCCACTTACCAGACGTCCCTTTGCCTGCCAACAGCCTCTCCCAATCAACTTCTGAAAGTTCCTGTCTAATACCATCAAAATTGGCCTTTCCCCAATTTAGAATTTTAACTTTTGGGCCAGACCTATCATTCTCCATAGCTATCTTAAAACTAATGGAATTATGATCACTGGTCCCAAAGTGATCCCTCACTAACACTTCTGTCACCTGCCCTTCCTTATTTCCCAAGAGGAGGTCAAGTTTTGCCCCCTCTCTAGTCGGGCCATCCATATACTGAATGAGAAATTCCTCCTGAATACACTCAACAAATTTCTCTCCATCCAAGCCCCTAATGCTATGGCTGTCCCAGTCAATGTTGGGAAAGTTAAAGTCCCCTACTATTACCATCCTATTTTTCTTGCAGCTGTCTGTAATCTCCTTACATATTTGCTCCTCAATTTCCCGTTGACTATTTGGGGGTCTGTAGTGCAATCCTATCAAAGTGATCTCTCCCTTCTTATTTTTCAGTTCTACCCATATAGACTCAGTGGGCGAACCCTCGGATATATCCCCTCTCATTACTGCCGTGATGTTCTCCCTAATCAAGAACGCAACTCCCCCTCCTCTCTTACCTCCTGCTCTATCTTTCCTATAGCATCTGTACCCTGGAACATTGAGCTGCCAGTCCTGCCCCTCCCTTAGCCATGTTTCAGTAATAGCTATAACATCCCAGTCCCATGTACCCATCCATGCCCTGAGTTCATCTGCCTTGCCCATCAGACTTCTTGCATTGAAATAAATGCAGTTTAATCTAGACTCCTCTTGGTCTTTGCCCTGCTTTCTCAGACCATCTGTCCGGTCATGTTTTGTACACTCTCCATTACTGCCTTTTGTTTCTGTCACCACTTTATTTCCCACTGACTTCCTGCATCGGTTCCCATCCCCCTGCCACATTAGTGGTAGGAAGAATAAAGGAGGCCACATACTGCTTGGATAATGAGAGTCTAAATGGGAAAAAGGAGCAAAGGGATCTAGGGGTACAGATACACAAATCACTAGAAGTAGCGACATAGGTTAATAAGGCCATAAAAAATGCAAATCAAGCACTAGGGTTCATTTCTAGAGGGATAGAATTGAAAAGCAGAGAAGTTATGTTAAACTTGTGTGGAACCTTGGTTAAACCACACGCAGAGTATTGTGCACAGTTCTGGTCTCCATATTATAGTAAGGATATAGAGGCATTGGCGAGGCTCCAAAAAAGATTCACAAGGATGATACCAGAACTGAGAGGATATACTTATCAGGAAAGGCTGAACAGGCTGGAGCACTTTTCCCCAGAAAAAAGGCTGAGGGGTGACCTAATAGAGGTCTTTAAGATAATGAAAGGGTTTGATAGGGTAGACGTAGAGAAAATGTTTCCATTTGTGGGGGAGTCCAAAACTAGAAGTCATAAATATAAAATAGTCGCTAATAAATCCAATAGGGAATTCAGGAGAAACTTCCTTACTCAAAGAGTGGTAAGAATGTGGAACGTGCTACCACAAGGAGTAGTTGAGGCAAATAGCATAGATATATTTAAGGGGAAGCTAGATAAGTGTATGAGGGAGAAAGGAATAGAAGAGTATGCTGATACGGTTAGATGAAGTAGGGACGGAGGAGGTTTGTGTGGAGCATAAATGCCGGCATAGACCAGTTGGGCCAAATGACCTGTTTCTGTGCTGTAGTTTCGATTTGATTTGATGTAGCCGCTCAAGGTTTCCCACCACGACCATCTGAACCTCATTGGAAGCGCAACAGCCTTCCACAAGCTGTAGTCACTGGAGCTACATTTCGAAGGAATACTAGGATAGGTAAACAAGCACTGAATACAGGCACTAAGGGGTTGCACAACATTGATTCCTAATTGTTTTTGTTACCTATTATCCACATATGGAATAGAGTTGTTGAGTTAAAAAAAAAATTCTGGATTTGCTGTTGGTGTTAAATGAGGGTAAGACCCATAAGACAGGGCCAAAGGAAAGCAATCAGATGGTGGTAGCGAGGACGGTGGTGTTAAGGATTGCAGGAGTGTTGGTATATTGAGCATGGGAGAGGTAGTTCACGTGAAGCACTCTTAGATAAGTTGCTCTCTCAGAGCTCTGGCAGCTATGAGTGAGCACTGGTGGTCGATACTGCTCCTGTTCTTCCTTCTCTTCGTGTTGATTTTCCTCCTTCTTCTGCTCCTCCTCCACCTCTTCTTGCTGCCCAGGTGGTGGTAACAGTTGATACCTCAGTACAGCGAAGTTATACATCACATGACACAAATCTAGAAACAATTAGGAATGTACTGCAGAGCTCCTCCTGAACGGTCCAGGCAACGGAAGCATTGCTTGAGCTCACCGACGGTCTGCTTGATGATATTTCTGGTGACGGCTTGCTTCTCTTTGTAGGCCAGCTTTGTGTCTGTGCTGAAGTTCCTGACAGGAGTCATAAGCCATGTCTTGAGGCGATTCCCTTTGTCGCCCAGTAGCCAGCCTGTGACCTGACGGCTTGGTTGGAATAAAGGCGGCACAGGCAATTGCCACAGAATTAATTAATCTTGATTGCTGCCAGAAAACCAGACACAGACCTGCATGATGCACAGCCTGTGGTCGCAAATAAGTTGGACATTCAGGGAGGGCAATCCTTTTCTATTGAGAAAGATGCTGGGCTGGCGATGGGGAGCACGCAAGGCAATGTGAGAGCAGTCTATGGTACCTTGGACCCTGGGAAGCCTGCAATGTGGGTGAAGCCTAGTGCTCTCTCGTCCTGCTTTGCTCTGTCTATTGGGAATGTGATGCAGGTGTTCCTCCTGGCATAGAGTGCCTCAGTGACCTCCCTCATACAGCGGTGCACAGCAAACTGTGATATGTCGCTGATATCCTGCAGCCTGGAAGGAGCCCATGGCATAAAAGTTAAGGGCCACGATGACATTGAAAGCCACAGGCAGTGCTATCCAGGCCATGGTTTGGGATTCCAGTTGTGACTGCAGCAGTTAACATAACTCAGTGACAGCCTCCTTTGTGAAGCATAGGCCCCTGACACATTGTTCCTCGGTGAAATTGAGATATGAGAAATGTTCCCTGTAGACTCACGGTCGGTATGGCCTCCCATGCAGTGCCCTCCTCCTCCCTCTTCTCCCAGCTGCTCCTGCTCTGACCTGCCTTCTTCGCTGCTCCCCCTCATCCTCCAACCCCAAAATGCAGACCTACCAGACCACCCAAGACTGCAATATTACTGTTGCAAAGCAGACAAAAGCAGTCCAACAGCAGCAAACTGTTGCTGAAGTCGGAAGTCAGAACAGAAGTCAGAATTTAGTTGTGGAATGCAGAAAATCGGCAAAAAAAAGGCCTAGAAGTTAACCAGCACCCTAAGAGGATAAACCAGCAACTAACCTGTATGGAGTGGATGAGCCCTTTAAATAGCGCTCCTGCAGCACCATGAATTTTGGTGTGAGTTTATCATGTAGCGAGTCAGGTGCTGAGGGAGACCAATTTCACTAAAGGAGCCTACAACAAGCATTGGACCCTTATTTAAATATATTAATGAGGCTTTTAAATGCTTCTGGCATGTGTCCTGGACACCCAAGGAGCATTCCAATCCAATATGGCAGGTGGTGCATTTCTGGTGCGGAATGAGCATGTGCGTACTCACCACCCACCATATTGGACCCTTAGCCCAATCGAATTTCTAGCCAACAGATTGAAACATACAGCTTTTATGGGAATTATAAGATATTAAGGGGAACAGATAGGGTGGATAGAGAGAAACTATTTCCGCTGGTTGGGGATTTTAGGAGTAGGGGGCACAGTCTAAAAAATAGAGCCAGACCTTTCAGGAGCGAGATTAGAAAACATTTCTACACACAAAGGGTGGTAGAAGTTTGGAACTCTCTTCTGCAAATGGCAATTGATGCTAGCTCAATTGCTAAATTTAAATCTGAGATAGATAGCTTTTTGGCAACCAAAGGTATTAAGGGATATGGGCCAAAGGCAGGTATATGGAGTTAGATCACAGATCAGCCATGATCTTATCAAATGGCAGAGCAGGCACGAGGGGCTGAATGGCCGACTCCTGTTCCTATGTTCCTAGCTTGGACTTGGTCTCCATCTAGTGACAGGAGTTAAGGACTGCAGGCATATATGTCTGAGCTTTTTCTCCCCATAAGAAAAATTGATTATAACTGCAGTTTTGTACTGCCATGGGTGAGGCCAGATGAGCAAGTGACAACCTGAAAGGAAATAGAGGCGGAGCACTCAGCACTGCACTGGATACTAATGGGTGAAAATGCTCTTTTAATGAAAATAGAAGAACACCTCATCTATAATGAACAACCCACTAATAAAATCATGGAAACTTGTGATTTCTGAGAACGTGATTTCATTAGCTTGTTAGTTATGGAGAAAAATAGGTGTTCTCCTAATTTTGCTAAATAAGTAATTGTAATATTGGGCTCAATATTAGGCACCAACATGCTGAAGAACACGCATGACCCAGAGTCATCTGGGTGCAGACGCCATTCCCGAACCAGGAAATCCCGACAGCTTTATATTTAAACCACTAAATCAACTAGTTAAAGTCATTAAAAAATGAATAAATGTAATTTAGATTGAAGGCAAGCGACTTCAACACTGCCTCAACGAGTTTCCCGTGCTGTGTGAAACACGCCATGGTGAAGGAGTCGTGTTTCAGCTGGCAGCTATTTGGACATTTAAATCCCTGTTTGACAGATGGGGATAAAAGGTGAGTTATTGCAGCAGGGCACTCAGTTCTCTCAGACAAACTTTTCGCTGGGAGATCTTTGTGTTTAGACTGAAAATTCTTGGTTCACACTCAGAATTGTTCTGTTTACACATATTTACCAACTTTCCGGACCCCCTCAAACTGACACCATCAGGATGGGGGGGCACGATGGCTGCATTCACCTATGCATCTGAGGACGAGCAACATCACCATCTTCGCCAGGCACGGCATGCACTTCTGCCTTTTGGAGCTCCACAACACAATGCTGCGCCACAGACACCTGCACGAGCACAGAGGGGAACAACAGAGGGAGTGATGTCACAGGAGGCACTACCCTCATCAGAGGGACAGAGGCTCAGCTTCCTGGACCTCTTTGAGGAGCAGTGCATATGGAGGCTCAGAGTGAGTCGCCACGTGGTCGCAGACATCTGCAACCTCCTTCATGCCGAGCTTCTCCCTGCTGGGCCTGGCGACATCTCAATACCCATCACTGTTAAAGTGACCACTGCCCTCAACTTCTTCGCCTCCGGATCATTCCAGGGTGCCACCGGTGACATCGCCGGAGTCTCTCAGTCGTCTGCACACAAGTGCATAAGGCATGTCACCGACGGCTTGTTTCGCAGGGCCTCACAATACGTCAACTTCCCCATGGACGACCTCAGACAGACAGAGAGGGCAGTGGGATTCCACTCTGTGACTGACTTCCCACGTGTACAGAGTGCAATCGATTGTTTGCAATCCGAGCACCTCCACACAAGCCAGGACTGTTCATCAACAGAAAGGGATATCACTCCATCAATACTCAGCTCATTTGTGACCACCACAAAAGATTTCTTCACGTGTGCGCCAGACTTCCTGGCAGCTGCCACGATTCGTTCATTCTGACGGAAACCAACATTCCAGGCCTCTTCCACGCACCGAAAATCCTTAAGGGCTGGCTCCTCAGGGACAAGGGATACCCCCTACACACGTGGCTCATGAGACCTCTGAGGAACTCCATCAGTGAGCAACAGCGTCGATACAATGACAGCCACATCGCCACCAGGTCTATAATTGAACATGCAATAGGGCTGCTCAAGATGCGATTTTGGTGCCTCGATCATTCTGGGGGAACGCTTCAAAACACACCAGTGAGAGTGGGTCACATTATAGTAGTGTGTTGTGTCCTGCACAACATGGCACAACAGAGGGGTACCAGTTGAGGAGACCCCATGCCCTCATCCACTATCCACATCTACCATCCACATTGAGAAGGAGGAGGTGGACGACGAACCCATGGGCAGAGCAGCGGCTCACCCGGCTGCTCGTGAGGCCAGGGAGTCACTCATATGTGAACGGTTCTCGTAAGATCAGCAAGTGAGAAGAGTCTAGTCCTCACACCACCTGGAAAGAGCAGTGCCAACGCCAACACCAGCCCCCCCACCAACTGCAACCCCGCCCCCCCCACCCCCACCCCGCACAAACAGTCCTGCAACTACACATACAACCACTGTAAAGTGACCCACTGGGCGGTATCAAGTGTCGTCATTCATGATGAAGCACATGAAAGGGCGTTATCACAAAGGCCAGTCAAGAGTGAGCAAAATGTAGCAGTAGTGGTGAGAATGATAATGTTTAATGTAACTTTAACAAAAATCAAATATAAATGAAAAATATGACAGTCTGTCAGACACCCTGGTGCATGCCCTTTGTGATCACAAATCCTTTGTCTTTCTCTTCCTACCGATTCTTTGTGGTGCATCCCCTGTGGCTGCAGCAGAGATAGTAGCAGGTTGCTCATGTCCATGGCCGGACTGCTTAGATGCTTGCGGCCTACGCCCTCTGGGTTTTGGAGCCCGTGAGGGCCCCTTCAAAGATTGCTCCACCTGCATCTGTGTAGGGGCACACTCGGCCACCTGGAGAGGAGGCAGCATTGCCGGTACTGGTTGAGAGGGGGCAACGGGTGAGACGTGGGAGCACTTTGAGTGGCGTCCCCACTTCCATGTCCCTTTTTGCCATCATCCCTCTCCTGGACCAGGCCCACATCACTCCTACCACCCTGCTGGAGAACAGTTTGGAGGACATGTACGATGCTTTGGAAGCCTAGTTGTAAAGTTTCTGTCTGCCTATTAAGACGGCAGAATGTAGTTCACCGTGAGTCCGAACGGCCATTGTCAGGGCCTAAATGGACTCATTTTGAGCCGTGCTTGAAGCTCAACAGTCGCTAGCCTTCTCTCCAACGCAGATATTCCCACACTTACCTGCGACACTATCTCAAACAGTTGCTCTCGTCCCTGCAACACTCTCAGACATTTCAGCAGTTATGTGCGACACTATCTCAGACAGTTGCTCACGTCCCTGTGACACTATCTCAGAGATTCCTTCACGTCTCTGTGACACTATCTTAGAGATTCCCTCTGGTACCTGTGCCACCATTCCACTAATGCAGGAGTTGGACTCCTCCATCCTCCAGACTATTGTGTTGAGTGTGTGTGGCACCTGTTCCAGTACCTCGGAAATGTGCTGCTGTCCCTCGATCATTCTCCTTTTAAAGGATGGCCCCCGGGGTTCAACATCTGCATCCAGTTAAGCAGAGCCTGGAAAGGAGTGCGCCCACCGACTTGGACTCTCCACAGCTGCCCCTGCCACCAGTGTCTGCTCGTGCTCACTTGTGTGTGGTGATTCACTAGGTGCCAACCCAACTGACTGACTACTAGGACTCACCGAGGTTGGAGTATCTGCGCTGGTGGATGGCTCGCTAAGATGTGACGGTGCACCCTCAGTTGCCGAGAGCTCTTCTGAGGAATCGCCCTCTGCCGTCACTGCGGTCGTTGAAGAGCCTACAATAGAACAGAAGGCGATATTAAGCATCATCATAGATGTGTCATGTTGCGATGAGCATACTGAGCTGTTCAACCTGCCACGCATTGTTAACATCAATTCATGTTGTGTGTGATGAATGTTAAAGTTGTGTCATCAGACGTTTGTGGAATGCCAGTCTCGGTATCCCCGACGGACAGACACTCGAGGGTGCGGCTGATCTCCAGGGCCTCCTGCTCTGCCTCTGTGAGGACCACTATTTTTTGTGGCCCCACTCCAGTCCTCGCCCTCTCGCGTGCATTTTGCGCTTTCTTCTCCTGGAAGGGGAGAAAGTACAGTGAGTGAGCGAGAGTGAAGTGGTCAGCCGATGAATGCATTGCTTTGGGTGAGGCTGACTGTGAAAGAGGTGCATTAGAGAGTATGAGACAGAGACATCACATTGGATCAGGATTGGGGTGAATGGTAGCGGTGATTTCACAAATGGGGAGGTGAGGAAGTGCTCAGGAAGTGAAGGTAAGTTGAGGATGAGCCTTAAGTGGATGTGAGGAGTGATGTGATGGAGTAGTCTTGGCAGTGCAGAATGAGTTGGGTGGGGGGGGGTGATGATGTGCACCATGGAATGCAGGAGAATCAGAAAGTGTACTCACTTTTGCTGACCTAGTTCGGTCATTGAAACGCTTCCTGCACTGGACCCAAGTGCGGGAGATGTTGCTGCTGCTGGTGACCTCCTCTGCCACCTCGAGCCAGGGCACTTCCTCCTATCGGCCGAGTAAAATAGTTCCCTCCTCCTTCTCCTCATCCCGGCCAGTATCAAATGAAGTGAGGCATCGCTGAATCTTGGAGCAGCCTTGCCCCTGTGCTGCTCCATTGTGTCTACTTGCTCCTTGCTGCAGCAAAATCCAAATGCTGCAGCTGACAGCCTGTCATGTGGGCAGCTTTTGGACGACAAACCCGGATACAAGATTAATGGGCACCAATTAAGAACGGTAAGTTCTCATTAGTCAGGTTTGCCGCGTGTTCATTGACCTCCTCCCCCATCCCCCCCCCCCGCGCTGGCATCCCGCCGCTCTTTTAAAATTGAGCCTATTAAGTTGCTTCGTCTTTAGCCCCCTGTGGAAATGATGAATAAGAACATTAAGAATTCTTAGGGGCAGGAAAAGGCAGTTGGTAAAAATTGTAAACAGTTAATTTGTACTTGAGATGACTAGGGAGCGATCAATAGCTGGAATCCTGTTCCTCACGTGCTGTGAATAGCCATTCAACATGGAACTTTAACATCCTTTAACACCAGGCCAGCGTGATGCTGGATGGAAAATGGCTTGAGATTTATTAAAATTATGCAAGTACTAGTTGATCTCTTGTGATATCATACATGGGAAGTCAAGACAAAGTGCAATATTTAGGTCATGCAGGATTAGAGGGCAGGGGACAACTGGCCAAGTTGATGGGGAAGAGAAGGAAACAGATGAGAGAGGGGCAGAAGAAGGGGATGAGGGAGGAGTGAGGGGAAAGGGTGGAGTGGAGAATGATGGGGGAAGGTGGACTAGGGAAAGGAGAGTGTGGAGGGGGAATAGAAGGGGTAATAGGAACAGAACATAGGGAGCAAGAGGGCTGGAGGAGAGTGAGGAACAGGGAAGAGATGGGAATAGGTGTAGGAAAGGCATGGGTGGTAAGCTCTCTTAGTGGGGGTAGGCGAGGGGAGAGAATGGTTAAGTACCATCCCTTAGCAAGGCCTGGATTTTTTTTGTCAGTGGAAGAAGAGGATGGTGACCTTCTCTCCCCATTGTCCTGTAGGGAAGGGAGCACCTTCATTGGCCGACAGTTTGATTATGTACTCGCTTTAAAGAAGAGCAGAGCTATTCTAGCCTCATGTCATACCATGACTTCTTCCCCCTTGGAGGGGGAAGAGGCTGGGTTAAGGTTGCTTCCAGGATCCAACTTTCTGATAGTTGGGGAGGGGCGGTGGGAGGCAGGGTGGGGGTGTTGGTGGCGTCGAACTTTATGTTCAGTGGAAAGGGGATGGGGCATTGAGCGAGTTCACTGCACACCATGGGCTAACTTTCTCCTCAGTGGTGGGGGAGAGAAAAGTGGGTTCACTATACTGGATTCTGCTCATTAGAGGGGGAGAGGGATGGATTAGCACAGAACTGCTAATGCCATTCTGCCCAGACCCAACTTTGTCCTTATCAGGCTCCAACTATCCTCTGTTGTTGGGAGTACAGAAAGCTTTGGCAAATTAGGATACCAACAGGCAATTAGCAAATTTCCCACACTGCATGCTCCAGTAATCCTGCATCACAAGTGATGGTTAACTCTACATTTGAAGTTTTGCATTCAATGCACAGGATTCCAGGCCATGACATTATTTGGGAGAGTGCTACAGGCACGAAAAGCAGTTTGTGGAGTTTCACGGCGGGTATTCTGTGTCAGCTTTTTGGATTGACACAAAGTCCTTTGTGAAACACTTTGGGACATTCACTACGTTAAAATTGATATGTAAATGGAAGTTGTTGATGTTAAGGGGCAGCAGTACTAGTGATGTTCCTCCAGCTTAATCTTTTAGAGAACTGGCAGTTCAGCCACTTCCCTCCAGTGTTGTAAGGGGTGGAGTTTGGCACCGGAAAGACCATCCTCATCAAGTTTTCTGGCCTGCGTGACTGGACTGAGCGCATAAGCAAGGAATGGGTTTTCCGTGCAATCTGCCAAACAATGCTACAATACATTACAAACGATTTCCTCTTTCCACTGAATTTGTAGTGAAATTGATTGTAGTTCCTTTCTATCCCACTCAGTGGTGCCATAGCTTAACCTTTTCTTGTTTGTGCCTAACTATATGATGTAGAGATGCCGGTGATGGACTGGGGTTGACAAATGTAAGGAATCTTACAACACCAGGTTATAGTCCAACAGTTTTATTTGAAAATCACAAGCTTTCGGAGGCTTTCTCCTTCGTCAGGTGAAGTGACTATATAACAAGTATGTATGGATCAGCAATAAACTGTTCCACTGAATGATAGAGTGCAGGTTTGAGCCCACAGTTTCCTACATGGGAACATTCTGATCTCAGCCATACATCAGGGAAAGATGTAGAGGCCAAGTGCTTCACCAGAGAGACAGCAGGAAGTTGGTACAGCAAGTCACACAGTTTCCCTCGTTTATCCTCTCTAAAGGCTGGTCACAGAGGTGCAATGGCAGAGGCCTCGGAGCAAGTTGCCTCAGTGTCAGCTTCACCTAGCCCATGATGCATGGCCACAAAAGACATAGATAGGGTTGCCAACTCTGATTGAACATATTCCTACAAGTTTCATCATAGGACCTCCCAGTTCCAACTTCCCCACCCAGCCAAATGATCTTTTTTCCTATCTCCAATATTTTTTATAACTAATAAACAAAAGTGTTCAACGAAAATGAAAAAAAAACTAATTTTTTTTATGCCCTGTGATTTTTCTCCTGAGTTGCTCACAGCAGTATCCAGGAGATTAATCTTTAATTCCTGGAGACTCCAGGACAATCCTGGATGGTTGGCAACCCTAGACCTAGAAGGGGAGTAAACAGAAAGAAAAATTACACAGATTCAATGACTGAGAGAATGAAAGTAACTTTCAGTTTTCCCAAAGCTGTTCAGGCGGATATCAAGATGATCTGATATTTAGATATATTAAATAGGGCTCAGAAGGTCAAGAGAAAGAAGATTTGATCATGACAAGGAGCATTGTGGCAAATTGCTGCACATTCAAGAACATTTGTATTATTATAAAAGTCTTGTAAAAGTGCATTGCCACAGTTTTAGTTTAGAAAATTTAGATTTAATGCGTGGTAAAATGCATTGTTTATCATTACATAGTTCAAAAATACTCTATGTTCTTTGCATACACATTAGGGTTTTTTTTCCCTTCAGAATCAATGGGCCCGATTTTACCAGGGGTGCGGGTTCTCGGCGGGTGGGCCAGCGGGCGCGTTAAAAACGCGCCCGGTGAAATTAGTGGGTTTCCCGCGCGATCGTAGCAGGCAACACACTAATTGGAGCCACTTAACTGCACCTCCGGGTTCCACGCTGCTGATCTGCGCGTCGGGCGGGCTGCGCATGCGCAGTACGATCTATCAGCTGGAGGCGCTCTATTTAAAGGGGCAGTCCTCCACTGACAGATGCTGCAACAAATTTGAAAACTTACAGCATGGAGCAGCCAGGGGGAAGGCTGCTCCCAGTTTAATGATGCCTCACCCCAGGTATCAATACATGGGGTGAGGAGGAGGGGGAGGACAGAGATCTTCCACCCGGCGGGCGGGAGGAAGCGGCCTGCCTCTGCCACCAAGAAGGCCTGGCTCGAGGTGGCAGAGGAGGTCACCAGCGCCACCAACGTATCGCCCACCTGCATACAGTGCAGGAGGCGCTCCAATGACATCAGTAGGTCAGCCACAGTGAGAACACGTAGTCTTTCCCCTACACACCGTCTGCCACAACACTGCCCCCACCCCACATCTCCTTCGGCACTGCCAACACTACTCTGTCACATCACCCCTCATACCCACTCAAACCCCATCCCCATCTTACCTGCACCTACTCACCTCGCGAGTACTCACCCCGCCACTACCACGCAACCCAACCCTCATACAATCTCATGGCTCTATCCCATACTCACCCTCTCGTGCATCTCACTCAACCTGCCACCATCTGTGCTGCAGCCACAGGGCATGCATCACATATGTGCAGTAGGTAGCGTAAGGCAAACGTGCCGTGAGCATGAAGGGGATGCACAAGGGTGTTTGAGGGTTTGTCATGGGTGTTACCTATATTGAATATCAGAACAACTCACAGCACACATTGTATTGGCGCCACTACTGCCATGTCTTCGCGAATCCTGTCTGTTTTGCGCAATAATGCCCGCTCCTGTGTATCACTATGCGGACCCACCACTGATGCCACCCATTGTCACCGCAGAGTGGGTGTGGGTGTTTTTGCAGTGCTCTTCTGCGCAGACGACTGAGAGACATCGGCGATGTCCCCGGTTGCACCCTGGAAGGCTGCGGAGAAGTTCGTGAGGGCAGTGGTGACGTTGACAGCGACAGGTGGGAGGATGGTGCATGGGCCAGCCGGGAGCAGCTCGGCATGAAAGAGGCTGCAGATGTCCACGGCTACATGGCGAGTGACTCTGAGCCTCCGTGTGCACTGCTGCTCAGAGAGGTCCAGGAGGCTGAGCCTCGGTCTGTGGAACGTGTGGCGAGGGTAGTGCCCTCTGCGACGCATCTCTCTCTGCGGTAGCCCTCCCTCCTGCTGTACAGGTGGATGTGTCACAGCACTCTGTTGTGGAGCTCCACGTGTCAAAGGTGGACGGGGTGGATGGCGAGGCTGGTGAGGCTGGTGATGCTGTTCGCCCTCCGAGGAGGTCATGACTGCAGCTACGGCAGCCCCCATCCGCAAGATGTACATCTGAGGGGGTCCGCAAGGTAGGTATGTCTCCGGACCCCGGGGTAAGTGTGCAGGTTGGTGACTTTGACCATCAGGAGGGGGGTGGTGGAGGCGAAACTTTGTCCCAAGTGACAGAGCGGCCTCCTGCAATGGCTGAGGGTCTCTCCCCCAACCCACCTGTCAAATGGACCTTTGCAGCTGCCACAGGCTGACAGCTCAACATGTCCATTCGACCTGGGAGTGTTTCCCCCAGTGTGTGAAACAGTCCCATGTTTATCCAAAATCACACACAGTCCCTTAATCAGGTCAGTTAATGACCTGAACAAGCAAAGTAAATACTCTCAAGTGGCATCCCGCTGGCTTTAATTGCCTGCGGGATTCCCACCAGTGGGGGCTGCGCGCGCACGCCGGCGCGTCAGCGTGGAACCCGGAAGTGGGCGGGATCGAGGCGCGATCCGGTCCCGCTGCTCCATTTCGGGATTTTCGAGGCCCCCCCCGCCGAGAACGCACCCGAGAGCGGGTGCTAAAATCGGCCCCAATGTTATTAACAGAAAACTAACATCTTCCAAAGAAACATTTGACGAATAAAGAATTAACTTTAGACAATGGAAGATAATGCAAAATAAGTAAATTTTCCACTGAAAAATTCAGCACCAAGGGGAGTTTTCCTGATCCTGCATTCAGTGACTGACACATTCAGTCTTGTTGTTTATTATAACTGCAACATGGGAACTTAGCTGGGATTTAAAAGCAACTTTACATGACAATGGTCTGCTGTTGTGAGCAGAAAACAAATTGCCAATAGTTTTTGGTACTGAATAGGCACAGTAGTATAATGTGGGGGCTGGGTGAATGGTGTTGGTTTGAAATGCAGTACAAGAATCCTTGTTTCACACATCAGATTAATTATTGAAGCTAAAGTGATTTTACAGCAGTCATACAAAGAGTTAGTTTAGTGAAAGCGAACAATAACAGTGTATTGTAACACACCCAGTGAAATGGATAAATAACAAACAATACTTTGCACCGAAACACTGCTTTAATGATATCACACTGTAATTTTATGTCTAGTCAGTGCATTTCCTGGCTCGTTTAGAATTCTAACTGAAGACTGTCACATAGGACTCCTAAAAGTAACCACAAAACCTTTTTTGTAAATTATAACTTTTAGGATTGTTTTTCCTCTGGGAAGTAAATTTACAGCCAAAGTTTGCGAGGTCATTTTACTGACAAGAACTAAAATATTGGTAGTAATTAATTACCATTGAATGTGTAGCACAGGGAAATCAGGGAAGGTTAGCGGAATTACTGGTTTACCTCCTGACTTTAAACGCAGTGGAGCTAACACAGCATCATTGAGTGTTTTGAAGTCTGCTTCTCTATGACATAAGCTTTCGGAGGCTTCCTCCTTCGTCAGGTGAATGGCATGGCTGAAGTCCTATCCTCAGCAAAGCACAATTGCAGCAGTACAAATGAAAAAGAACAAAAAACTGCAAATGTTGGAAATCAGAAACAAAAACCAAGTTCTGAGAAAGGATATACATTCTAAATGTTAACCCATCTTTTCTCTTTACAGATGCTGACTAACCTGTTAAATCAGATTTTCCAGTCCCCAGTGTGATCCGTGACAATAGAATGGCTGGTCGGGTTTTCTGCCCATCCACTGATCTAGTGCTGACCCCAGTGAACTTCCTGGAGGAGGCCTTATTTAAATTTTTTGGGCAGTATTCTCGCATGCGCTTGGGAGCTTACCACTGGGAAATGGTCACTGCTGCAGGGGACAGACTTCTGCAGCAGTTTAAAAGGGCAGGCAACATCAAAGATTAAAAAGATTTTTAAAAATTTACCAGTTCTGATGAAGCTGCAAAATCTACTGACATAGAACTACCAATCCATTGTGCCTAAATTGATTTCTGATCCTGCCTTGGGCCTTTAAATTCTTTATGTCATTGTGCCTCTCTCCTGGTCGTGCTAGGCGCCTGTTAAATGCTGACATTCCGACCGTCCAGCGTTGCTGAAGTGGCAATGACAGAAAATGTGACTATGATGTCACTCCCTCATTATCACCTCATTTGAACATGGTCGCCATAGTTGGGGGGTGGGGCATGTCTGGTATCTGGTAAATGTGATGCTGGGGAGCAGAAACTGATGCAAAAGTGGGTGAAGATCCAAAGTAAGGAACACTTGCCTGCTTTTACGCCCCTGTCTGCCACAGTGCCAGTGTCAAACCAGTGAAAAGCAGGTGGAAAATCCTGCTTGCTGTGTATTTCTAGCATTTCTAGCATTCATGATTGCAGCCATGAATGTTATTTTCCTTCCTCCTCTTGTGAAGAAGCTTCAAGAATCTTGCTGCATTCAACACGGTCAGCTAATGAAAAGGAAATAAGAACAGAAAAAGCTGTAAACACAGCAGATCGATCAGGATCGGTGGAAAGAACAAATAACTTAACAGGCAGCTCATTATCAGAACTGAAAAATGAAAGATGAACAAGTATGTTAATAGAATCAGAACAGGGGGAGGCATGTAAAGAGGAAATATCATTGGAATGAGCTGTAACCTGCTTAAAAGAAAGATAGGAGATGGATCGATGACTGAAATTATCTTTACAACATTGGAAACAGTATTAAAGAAATTAAAGACACGAGAGAAAAAAACATCTGAATAGCTAAAGCAGAGGGAGTCAATTCAAGGAAGAGATGCAAAGCTAGATTGAAAGCTTGGAGATTAGTTTTGAAAATAAAACATGAAAAGCTGGCAAAATGGACTGGTGTCCACTGGCCCTGAAAAGAGAATGGGCAAAATCAAAGCCATCCTTTTGAGCTTCCACAAACACCTATGTACTTCCAACTTCAGCTCTATCTCCCTCCCCAGCAGCCACCAGAGACCCAGCCCAGAACCTCGGTGTATTGCTCAATGCTGAGCTCAGCTTCCTCCCCCACATCCAATCTGTCACCAAAATTAATTTATTTCACCTCCGCAGTATCGCCTACCTGTTCCCCTAACGCTCCCTATATCTGTGATCTCTTCCAGCCCTATGTCCCTGCACACATCTTCTACTATTTCAACACAAGGCTACTTCTCATTCACCATTCTATATTTGCCAGACTTTCCTTCAGTCATCTTCCCTCTACTTTTTGGAATGCCTTCCCTCAGTATCTCTGCGTTGCTACCTCCCTCCCTACCGTTAAAAACCTCCTTTGATCATTTTTTTGGCCCCATCCACCCGGCTCACTGTCAATTCCCTAACCACCACCCTAACCTACATTGGCTCCTGGTCTGGCAATGCCTTGATTTTAAAATTCTCATCCTTGTTTTCAAATCCCTCCATGGCCTTGCTCCTCCTAATGCTAGGTAGCATTCAGGAGTAAAATGCAAAATGAAAATACTGTGGCTGCTAACAGGGTGCCACACATTTACTTATGTGATTTGGTTCTTGTGGTCTGAAACCACCTGCCACCTGGTAAAAGTGCTGTGTCCTTTCGTACTGCTGCCTCTTTTTCAGTGGAAAAGTGGTGAAAGTGTTTCCTCTGATAGAAAAGGTTTCTGTTACTTGTTTGATGCATTGGTGCATAGAAGTCTGATTGATCTGACAGATGTCGCCAGTGATGGTTTGGAAGAATGGGGCAGTGTCGTAATTTAATACTGCAGCCACCTTCACAGACATGGGCAGAGCTGTCTCTGTGATGAAACTTGTCTGTAGGTTGTGCCTGAAGAGAAGGCAGCCTTCTTCATGAAGTGTAGGTCTAAACATGTGGCTCCTGGGATGAAGTGAGTTGGCATTGCACCTGCCTTTCTTCCCTACACAGAAACCTCTCTTACGCCTCCAAATCTGGGACTGTTATAGGAATGCCCAAAGGAATTCCAATGCTGAACAATTTGCTTGTTGCAAACAAAATGACAGCCATCAGCAAGGTTGCCGTGGCGGCAGAATTGTGGAAAAGAGCCTTGCAATGTAAAAGAGCAGCACCAACTGCCAGCAGAAAGCGATACAATAAGGACAATGCAGAATACAGATATCCAAAATACCAAAAAACAGAACTTTAGATGCAAAAATAAACACTCAAACTTTCAAGAAGGAAACTCCAAAATGTCAGAGCAGCAAATCAAGGCAGTGCCATTTTATTTGGGTGAACAGAGTTAATGGAGAAAGCAGGTGAAATAACATCAGGGACCTCAGCATGGGACCAGTTTGCATCCTATTGATTGAAATTAGGTGGTGTAATGAGACTCCTGCACACTTTAGTTGTGAGGCCTTCACAAAGTTTGAACATTTTTCTCTCACTGAATTTGAAGCCTAGCAACCAGGTACTTGGGCCTTCTGGCCCAATTCATTGTGCTGTACTCTTGGAATAAATGAATAAGCTCACAATTGCTGAATCGGTCCTATAGTTTCATAAGTGTTAGTAACCGTCCAGTAGTTAAGTGCAGTCACAGGTTTGCAATCTGGAGTGGGAGCCCTGGTTGATTTTTCTCTCTACTTTTCTTAGCTAGAGCCCAAAAACTGATTGTTATGCCCCTCTCACTTGATCAATCATGTGATTTTTTTTTGACACTCACCAAATTTCTTGTGCCAATTTTCTATGCTCCCTTCATCTCCTGAAGTTATTGAATCATTGCTAGAGTGTGGTTAATGGATGCTTTTAGTCTTCCTGTACCTTGCCTTAGTGACCATTACTCATGTGTGCCTTGACAGTGAGTGTGAATAGGCTATTCAATCTCAAGGAGCATTGTAGCCAAACCTGAAACTGTCCTCAATGGATATCCACATGCACATGTTCAGAAAAGATCACTTGATGGTAACAAGGAGGGGGACCTCTGGTGCTGAAGCCAATTGAATTGCCCCAGCTGAGGTCACCTAACTCAGTACACACCTGGGGCTGAATCTGAGATCTTTCTGGTCTGTTCTCGCTAGAGCCATGGGGCAAGCTGAACATCCATGTGAATTAAAGGAATGGGGTATGGGGGAGGCCATAGCAATTATTTAAATTGAAAACCAATCCCATTTACCAATAGAATAAACTTCCAGGGCACTCTAATAACAACAGTCTTTTTTCTAGTCAACATTACCTAACATTAAGGCCTAAATTTCAACAATGAGGCAGGACCTCAGCAGGGGGGGCAATAAGTGGGTTGTAAACCTGAAAAAAAATTTTGTGCTTGTTCCCGAGCAATCATGACTCAATTGAAGCCACTTAACTGAACTTCTGGGTTTCGTGTCCTCAAGCTGAGCTGGGGAGGGGGGGAACACTTTGCACCCGCACGATGCATTTAAATCTCACTATTTAAGTTTGAAGAAGAAAGGAGGAAAAAGGAGTAATGAACGTCCTAGAGCAAAGCCTGCACCCAGGTTCTCAGACGGCACCCTGGAGACACTACTGGGCGCTGTCAGAAACAGGAGAGAGGCGCTATACCCAACGGACAGGAGGAAGAAACCTGGTTCTGCCACCAAGAAGGCGTGGCTGGAGGTGGCAGACCAGATAAGCAGCAGGAGCATGGTGCCCCGGTTGTGGCTGCAAAGCCTTCACTTTCTGTGCACATCTTCATCCCCCATTGGTGCACCCACCTCTCCCACTCACCCCAATCCTGATGCAGTGTGATCAATCTGTCTGTTAGTCACCCTCTGATGCAAAACATTCATTGTCATCCTGACCCAAAGCAATGGATTCATCGGTTGACCACGTCACCCTCACTCACTCACATGTCTGCACTTTCTCCCCTCGTAGGAGAAGAGGACACAAACTGCAAGGGAGAGGAGTCAGACTGGAGGGGGGCCTCTACAAACCATGGCTCTTACAGAGGCAGAGGAGGAGGCTTGGAGATAAGCCATACA
Source organism: Heptranchias perlo (assembly GCF_035084215.1). NCBI lineage: Eukaryota > Metazoa > Chordata > Chondrichthyes > Hexanchiformes > Hexanchidae > Heptranchias > Heptranchias perlo. Next base: position 37,277,416 of record NC_090331.1, on the reverse strand, counting down.
TTGGAGTGCCTGGCCATCAGGAATGCCGAGACTGGCACCCCACAAACATCTGGTGTCAGAACTTTAACATACAACATGGATAATGTTATCAATGATTGACCTGTTGCACACCCCAGTACGCTCATCGCGACATTACTTCTGTGATGATTCTTAATATTGCTGTATGTTCTCTTCCAGGGGCGTCACGGACTGAAGACGTGGACGAGGGCAATTCCTCAGAGGAGTTCCCTGCCTCTGATGGCGTACCGTCACATCTTAGTGAGCCATGCACCAGCGCAGATACTCACACCTTGGTGGGTCCTATTAGAGAGGTAGTTGGGTTGTCATCTGGTAAGTCACCACACACAAGTGAGCACAAGCAGACATCAGTGGCAGGGGCAGCAGTAGAGAATCCGTGTTGGTGGGCGCACTCCTCTCCAAGCTCTGCTCAGCTTGGCACAGATGCTAAACCCAGGGGGCCATCCTTGAAAAGGAGAATGATAGAGGTACAGACGCACCTTTGCGACATACTGGAAGACTTGCCACACTCAGTCTTTACTTTGATGCAGAGGCTGGAGGAATCCACCTCCAGCATATTGGACTGGTGGCGCAGGTAAGTGTGGGAATGTCTGCGATGGAGAGAATGGCAGCTTCCATTGATCTTCAAGCACGGCTCATAAATGAGTCCATTCAGGCCCTGACAATGACCACGCGGACACTGGATGCCAACTTGTCTGCCGTCTTAAACAGGCAGACAGATACTTTAGTCGTGGCCTTTGTCACGTCAGAGATTTGCTCCAAGCTGTTGTTCAGTAGTGTGGTAGGAGTGATGAGGCCGTGGCCCGGGAGAGGGATGATGGCAAAAGGGCACATGGAAGTAGGGATGCCACTCAAAGCGCTCCCATGTTTCACCCGTTCCCACCACCCCCCCCACCACCCGCAATGCTGCCCCCTCTCTCGATGGCCGAGTCTGCCCCTGCACAGGTTCAGGTGGAACAGTCTTTGGAGGGGCCCTCACGGGCTCCAAAATCCAGAGGTTGTAGGCCTAAAGCATCTAAGCAGTCCGGGCATGAATCTTAGCAACCTACCACTATCTCTGCTGCAGCCAAAGGGGATGCACCACGTAGAAGCTGCAGAAGAGGAAGTTGAAGGTTATGTAATCACCAAGGGCATGTACAAGGGTGTCTGATAGAGTGCTATGTTTTTCATTTATATTTGGTTTTTGTTAAATTCATATTAAATGTTCTGATTCTCACCACCTCTGCCACATCTTGCCCATTTTTGAGTCCCTTTTGTGATAGTGCCCTTTCATGTGCTTCATCATGAATGGCGCGACTTGACGCCACCCATTGGATGTGTTTACAATGGGTGTATGTGTTTTGTGCAACCTGGGGGAGGGTGGTTACAGGTGGTCTGAGTACCTGATTATAGTCACTTTGCAGATCTCCCTATGAGAATCTGCCAAATATGAGTGACTCCCTGGCATCACGAGCAACCAGGTGAGATGCTGTGCTGCCAATGGTTCACACATCGTCGTCCTCCTCCTCCTCATCATTATCTTCTTCAATGTTGATGGCAGGTGCGGCTGCTTCTTGAGCGCATGGGACCTCATCCACCAGTAACCCTCTCTGTTGAGCAATGTTGTGCAGGATGCAACACATGACCATTATTCTACACACCCTCGCTGGTGAGTACCGAAGGGCTCCCCCAGATCGATCCAGGCATCTGGAGCGCACCTTCAGCATTCCTATGGCTTGTTCAATGACAGACCTGGTGGTGATGTGACTGTTGTCGTACTGCTGCTGTGCCTCATGGGTGGGGTTTCTCACAGGTGTCATGAGCCACGTCTGCAGGAGGTATCCCTTGTCTCCAAGGAGCCAGCCCTTAAGTCTGTCTTGTGCGTGGAAGAGGGTCGGGATGTTGGATTCGCACATAATGAAGGAATCATGGCAGCTGCCAGGGAATTTGGCACACACCTGCAGAAACCTCTTCCTGTGGTCGCAAACCAGTTGCGCATTGATGGAATGAAAACCTTTTCGGTTGATGAACAATCCTGGCTCATGTGCAAGTCCTCAGATTGCTACGTGTGTGCAATCAATTGTGTCCTGTACCCGTGGGAGGCCAGCCAGAGAGTGGAAACCCATTGCCCTCTCAGTCTGGCTGATGTCGTCGATGGGGAAGTTGATGTAGTGGAATGCCCTGGCAAACAAACCATCTGTGACCTGTTGTATACACTTATGTGCAGACGACTGAGAGATCCCGGTGATGTCACTGGTGGCGCCCTGGATGGATCTGGAGGCGAAGAAATTGAGGGCAGTGGTGACTTTAACTGTAATATGTGCTCACCAGGCCCAGTCGGGAGCAACTCTGCATGAAGCAGCGTGCAGATGTCTGCGACCACCTGGCAACTCAATCTGAGCCTTCGTAGGCACTGCTCCTCAAAGAGGTCCAGGAAGCTCAGCCTCTGTCTGGAGATCCTCTCACGGGGGTAGTGCCTCCTGCGATATCGGCCTCTCTGTTCTTCCCCTCTCTGCTCTTCTGCATGTCCTTGTGGCGCACCACTGTCTTGTGGAGCTGCAACTCCCAGAACTGCATGCTGTGCCTGCCGCGGATGGTGATGTGCCTCTTCCTCAGATGTACTGCTGAATACATCCATTGCACGCACCCCCCCCCCCCCAACCATCCTGATGGTGTCAGTTTGAGGGGGGTCCAAAATGTAGGTTAATATGTGTGAACACAAGAATTCTGGGTGTGAACAAAGGAATCTCAGTCTAAACGCAAAGAACTACCAGCCAAAGGTTTGTCTGAGAGAACTGACTGCCCTGCTGCAAATACTCACCTTTTCTTCACATGTGTCAATCACTGGTTTAAAGGTCCTAATGGCTGCCGGCTGCAATTCCCCTCCATTTCCATGGCGTATTTCAGAGGCCACGGGAGACATGTTCAGGTAGAATAAAAATCGTCTGTCCACCTCAATACACAAAAATTTAATTCAGTTAATTACTTCAACTATCTTAATTGCCCCTTTAAATAACGCAAGCAGGACTTCCAGGTTTCTGAAGCACGTGCGCACCCAAATACATCAGAGTGAAACGCATAATTCGGCGGGTTTTAGCTGGGATCTATTCGCCCTCTAAACTTTTAAAAGTTTTACTGCCCTTCCCGTCCCCAACCCACCCGTTCTTCCTGGTTAAAATTTAGGCCTAAATGTTATATCGGTAAGGTCTACCCAGAATACTACTTCAAAGTAAGTCAGGCTACTAAGATTGGAGGACATAAGTTTAAATTAGTGAAAAGTAAATTTAAAACATTTATCGAAGGGTAATAAATGTTTGGAATCATTTCCCAGGCAGGATAGTCATGACAAAACATAATGGCCATTCAAAGTACAGTTGGATGCTAGGCTGGAAACATTAGGGTATTGGGAACTGGAGAGAGAACTTCTGATGGATGATATGGGATTTTCCTGTCTGTGATTTGACTATTCTTATGCAAATTCAACAAAAAGTTCTGCAATATCATTCTATCTGTCTGGTGCTGTGGCAACTGTCCTATTTATATTGTGAGATTAATTTGACGACACCAGGAAACAGAAGAACAACTGCACATGAACATGTTTGTGATTATACAGTTATTTTAAAGCTCTGATTCATGGCTTTCTGGTCACCATCACATTCCAGTGACTGTAATAGCAAAGCCATAATGGAAGTCAAAATATGACTTATATCGTTGAACTTTCACTTCCCTATACGCAGAACAGATATACAGCTGCAGCCCTGCCTACTGAGGTCACAATTCCAGCTGTGTGGGAGAGGAGACGAGTATTAGAATGTATCCATCTATATAATTAAAAGATTTATGTCTGGTGCATGTTCTGACATGTGTATAAGGCATGTGAAAGTGTCTGGCATGTCCTTAGGACATGAAACATGCTGACTGACTCAAATTTCATGTTCACCAAAAAACAACCAGTTAAAAAAAAAACATTTAAGCATTCACAAAGACACACGGTGCATTTTATTAAGTCTCAAAAAAATTCTATTTACAGAAAGATAGATCCAATCACATCTTGTAAATAAAATTTTAGAAAGGCTTCGGACACTATAATGGTTTTCCTTCTCCCCATCTTTTAATTGTCCCCCCTATTTTAGGGACCCCGAAATACAAATTTCGATTCCTTGACTTGTCTTATTTCCAATTGTTCCCTGGTGTCATAGTTATCCAAGAGCTTTTATTGGGCCTCCTACCCACATTGCAGGCTTCTCTTCGCACCTTTGCACTTTGCTCAGTTCCTAGTCATGTAGTTGACTTCATCACTCTTTTGTAGAATTTGGGCCATTACACACGCACAATCTTTCAGTGCTTTTTCAGTGTTGATTTTTGAGCCAGTGCGCATGCACCCTTTTTGGCCCTCGGTGACCTACTAGCCATTTTCAATTGGACAGTCTCCATGCATGTGTGATCACACACCCATCGAAATTTTGAGTCTCAGCCAATAACTAGGTAATATGTACTTATAAATACAGCTCATTCCCCAATTTGGGCCTGCCCTCAATAGGAAATAAATTTAAAAGAAATGGAATTCAGTTCAAATTTGTATCAACTGCACTACATTTTGCTGTTAAGTTTATTTTTTATGTCAAAACAATTGTCATTCATTCATAGTTTCTATTTCAACCATTCAAAGTTTAACGAATTTACATTTAATGTTTAAGATTTTGCCAATATCTTTAACCATTCATGATCTGGTTGTACACAGAACCTTACTCCCACTCCTTCCTCCCTCTCAACAAGACGGGACAGTGCAGCCTTTCTGTTCCTGGCTCATAAAGATTCTACAGGCTCACTGTTCTTGCCCCAGCTGTGCAGCCATCCCTTTCCTTGTATGAGGGAAATAAATATTGTCCCTATGTAGATGTATAGCTGATTTTATATTAGGTTTAGTGAGGTGCTTGGGCTATCAAATCCCAATATATGGGTTTCACGCAGCCGCAGTAGCCCCACAGTAAATTTACTAGATTCGTTGAGGTCTAGTGTTGTAAAGTCCCTCGACCAATCAGATTATAGAAACAAGATCAGTGCTGCATCACCTGATCGATATGCTTAGCACTAACAACCAGCTCATATTCCCAAGATAAATGTTGGGTGTCACTGAGAATTCCCATTTATACTTTATGTACCCATGTTGCAAAGCAGCATATCCGGTGACTCGCTGTGTACAATGTCATGGGAGATTTACTAGATTTACTCCAGTGGTGTTGCAAATGGGGAGTCAAGACGAAGTGCAATCAGGCCAAGCAGGATTAGAAGACAGGGGGGTAATTGAAGCAAGGTCATAGAGTCATAGAGTCATACAGCACGGATAGAGGCCCTTCGGCCCATCGTGTCCGCGCCGGCCATCAGCCCTGTCTACTCTAATCCCATATTCCAGCATTTGGTCCGTAGCCTTGTATGCTATGGCATTTCAAGTGCTCATCCAAATGCTTCTTGAATGTTGTGAGGGTTCCTGCCTCCACAACCCTTTCAGGCAGTGAGTTCCAGACTCCAACCACCCTCTGGGTGAAAAAGTTCTTTCTCAAATCCCCTCTAAACCTCCCGCCTTTTACCTTGAATCTATGTCCCCTTGTTATAGAACCCTCAACGAAGGGAAAAAGCTCCTTAGTATCCATCCTATCTGTGCCCCTCATAATTTTGTACACCTCAATCATGTCCCCCCTCAGCCTCCTCTGCTCCAAGGAAAACAAACCCAATCTTCCCAGTCTCTCTTCATAGCTGAAGTGCTCCAGCCCTGGTAACATCCTGGCGAATCTCCTCTGCACCCTCTCCAAAGCGATCACATCCTTCCTGTAGTGTGGCGACCAGAACTGCACACAGTACTCCAGCTGTGGCCTAACCAGTGTTTTATACAGCTCCATCATAACCTCCTTGCTCTTATATTCTATGCCTCGGCTAATAAAGGCAAGTATCCCATATGCCTTCTTTACCACCTTATCTACCTGTTCCGCCGCCTTCAGGGATCTGTGAACTTGCACACCAAGATCCCTCTGACCCTCTGTCTTGCCTAGGGTCCTCCCATTCATTGTGTATTCCCTTGCCTTGTTAGTCCCTCCAAAGTGCATCACCTCGCACTTTTCCGGGTTAAATTCCATTTGCCACTGTTCCGCCCATCTGACCAACCCATCTATATCGTCCTGCAGACTGAGGCTATCCTCCTCACTATTTACCACCCTACCAATCTTTGTATCATCAGCGAACTTACTGATCATACCTTTTACATTCATATCCAAGTCATTAATGTAGACCACAAACAGCAAGGGACCCAGCACCGATCCCTGTGGTACCCCACTGGCCACAGGCTTCCAGTCACAAAAACAACCTTCGACCATTACCCTCTGCCTTCTGCCACTAAGCCAGTTTTGTATCCAAAGTGCCAAGGCACCCTGGATTCCATGGGCCAGTCTTGACCAGTCTGCTGTGGGGGACTTTATCGAAGGCCTTACTGAAATCCATGTATACCACATCCACTGCGTTACCCTCATCCACACGCCTAGTCACCCCCTCAAAAAATTCAATCAAATTAGTCAGACATGATCTTCCCTTGACAAAGCCATGTTGACTATCCCTGATTAATCCTTGCTTCTCCAAGTGGAGACTAATTTTGTCCTTCAGAATTTTTTCCAATAATTTTCCTGATGTTAGGCTCACTGGCCTGTAGTTCCCCAGTTTTTCCCTACTCCCCTTCTTGAATAATGGTATTACATTAGCGGTTCTCCAGTCCTCTGGCACATCCCCTGTGGCCAGAGAGGTTCTGAATATATGTGTCAGAGCCCCCCGCAATCTCCTCCTTTGCCTCACACAGTAGCCTGGGATACTTTTCGTCCGGGCCTGGGGATTTATCCATTTTTAGGCCTGCTAAAACCGCCAATACCTCCTCCCGCTCGATGTTAATATGTTCGAGTATATCACAGTCCCCCTGCCGTATTTCTATGTCTACATCGTCCTTCTCCATAGTGAAAACAGATGCAAAAAATTCATTTAGAAACCCTCCTACATCTGCCGGCTCCACACACAGATTGCCATTTTTGTCCCTAATGGGCCCTATTTTTTCCCTAGTCATCCTCTTACCCTTAATATACTTATAAAACATCTTAGGATTTTCCTTTATTTTGCTCGCCAGTGTTATTTCATGGCCCCTCCTTGATCTCCTAATTTCTTTTTTAAGTATCCCCCTGCACTTTTTGTACTCCTCTAGGGCTTCCTCCGTCTTTAGCCTTTTGTATCTGCCAAAAGCCCTCCTTTTTTTCCTAATCCATTCTCGTATATCCCCTGACATCCAAGGTTCCCTGGAGTTCTTGGAACCACCCTTGACCTTTACGGGAACATGTTGCCATTGTATGGTCTCAATCTCCCTTCTGAAAGACTCCCATTGCTCCGATGCGGATTTTCCTACAAGCAGCTGATCCCAGTCCATTTTGGCCAGATCCTGCCTTATCCTATTAAAATCGGCCTTCCCCCAATTTAGAACCTTTATTTCCGGCCCCTCCCTGTCCTTTTCCATGACCACCTTAAATCTCACCGAATTATGGTCACTGTCACCAAAGTGCTCACCTACTAGCACTTCTTCCACTTGGCCGGCCACATTCCCTAGAATTAGGTCCAGTACCGCCCCCTCTTATATTCTATGGGAGGGGGGGAAAGGGGAGGTGGGAGGAAGAGTAGTGGGGAGAAAGGGAGAGAGGAGGAGAGTGTGAGGGTGGATGGGAGAAGAGGGAGAAGAGGAGGAGAGGAGTTGGGTGTTTCCTGTTCATCAAAAAACTACTCAGTGGAGGGAGAGGGAAATGAACAAAACGCAATAAAATTGGTTGCGGGCTCATGCACAAAATGCGGCTCATTGGGGGTCTGATGATGTAAAAAGTGCTGCTCAATGGGGGGAACCATAAAGATGCTCAGTTGAGAGGGGGATTCCTAACCACAAAATGCTGCTCAGAGGAGGGGAGGAAATGATGATGAACAAAATTCAGGGATGGGGGAGCAAGCAGCTGTTTAACGGGTTGGGGGCCTCATCAACACAAAGTTACTGATGGGGTTGGGGGATATACAAAATGCTGCTCAGTGAGTGGGTACAATTTAATACAATGCTACTTAATGAGTATAACGGTGAGGGGAGGTTAGAGCTCGATACAAAATGTGGCAGGGCCATCAGGTCGAAATTTGATACAGGAAAAAAGCTGGGGGAGGGTTTCTAAAAGTAAAGTTGGTGGGACGGAATGTGCGATTGTGACCTAATTGAATGATTACAATTTTACTTCTGGGTTTCCCATGCCACAGCCAGACAGATTGACAGACTGGCTGTCTGTCGGGCGGGAAAGCAGCTGGGGATCAGATGCCTCGTAAATGGTTACTTTCAATTAATAAAACGCTACTTAACGTCTCTTAAGGACATTAAGTGCCCCGCTAAATACACGTCTGCCGGAACTAATTGGGGTTGTGACCTCCGCGATTTGGCTGCGTGCGTGCATCCAAACACGTCCCGTTAAACCCGAAAGTGGGCACGTTGGAGCGGTCGCAATCACAAAAACTAGTATTTTCACCTGCCACCCAACTCCAACCCACCCATTCTTGGAGGCTAAAATTCCCCCCATTGAGCCACTAGTGTGTTGGCAACATCAACCTGAAATTTGCTGTGGCAATTGGGTAGTGGTGCCACAGGACCCTCTGGCCAATTTGTATGGGGGCTCCTAAGATCCCATTTTCATCTAAGGTTTCAGAGGGAAAAGGCTACTTACTTTCACCAATTGACAGGTGAGGTTAGTAGTTGGGCTGAAATTGAAATTTAGTTGAACAATTCAAAGGAAACCCGTAACAGGAATTTCATGTGAGATTACCTATATGATCAGATATCCACCAGGTAGTCAATGTGTGGGACACTGCTATTCTATTTAACTTTACTGTGACATATTTAAAATGGAAAACAGCCATTGACAGCAGGACCTACAGGTGTGACTGGTACTGCAGATACTCTTTATTAATGGCTTTTTCCATTGACAGCCTGATATAGGAATTTTCCATACATTATTAGATTGAATGTTGTCATCAACTCAACATTTTTAATATATAATAGATATAATATTAAACAGCCCTTATTACAATATAGCTAAAGTTAAAAATCAGGATCATTGGTAATTCTACCCTGTTATCCTGTTCTGATCACACCAGCTGTAAGCAATTGGTAACCAGGGGTGTGGGTGTCATTGAGAAACTAGTTTTACCTCGTGCCTAATATTATCATCAGATATACTGGGCCAATACTTGCTATAAGACAATCTAGCTCAATATTTTTTTTTTAAATCTAGACTATAGGAGAAATTTAGCAATGCCATACTTCTAGTGGGGAGTTGTGTTCAAAGGGAGTGCAGGTCATGTTCCCTTCAAGCACAGTTCCCCACTGGGATTGTGGGATCACTGAATTTGCTAGTGTAAGTTTAAACAATTTTTTCTATCTTTTTCACAACAACTGTATCATTGCATCTGGTTATAGTTGAATATAGTTATAGAATGAGTAATGAGTGGTCAACAATGGCTTTATCTCATAGTGGGTCTGGAAACATAAAACATGAAATCTAAGATCACAACAAAAGCGCTAAAAACCATGAATTGTGCAATGCAAAAAGAAAAGCCACAACAAAATCATAGTTTGCCTAACCATTTTTCTCTCCACTCCTCTTAAAGCCCATCTTTACATTGAAGCTTTTGGTCACCCCTCCTAATCCCTCTTTCTGTGGCTCAGTGTCTGTTACCCTATCTGTTTCTATTTGTAAAGTGCCCTGGAATTATTTTCACTTTAAAGACATTCATATAAATGCATGTTGTTGTTATGTTGATGTTGTTGCAACAAAATCATTAAGTTTCCATGAAATGCTAGTGGCTCCTAATGGAATACACAGAAGAACAGAATTAATTGTTGTGTCTATTCATAATCACATTGTCAGTTTACAATTCGGTTAACCAAATTGTCATGAATTCCACAGACCTAATGAGCTTGAGTGGAACTTTATCAGGTCCCATCTGAAAATCCAACCAAATTATATCCTATAGATAACTCTTGTCTGTTAATTTTAGTAAATTTGCAAGGCATAACCCATTGTTTCTAAAACTATGTTATCTCTAAGGCCTCTGTGCCCTCTGGATGAACATTGACTGCATCCTAGAAGATGCTTCTGTTAGACTAACTCATTCCTAATTCCCTGATTCATGTCTCATTCTTTTCTTTCTGAATACCAGGATTGCAAAGGCTGCCTTCCAGTCCACTGTGACAGCTCTTGATTTTGTTTTGGAGCTCCTAAAAAATATTAGCCACAGCCTTGCATATTTTCTCACTCATTTCCTTCAGGATTAAGGGTACATGCCATCTGGCCAATAGACATTTAATGGTCTGTTTCCTGCTGTGCATGAACAGATTTTTATCATTAGCAGGAGAAGTCAGGATCTGCACCTAAACTGTTCCCTACACGAAAGTGAAAGTGAATTATTTGAATATGTAAATTTACAGTGGCAATCAGACATTTTATATTGAAATCATGTTTCCCATTTCTTGTAAGATAAGCACAAGATGGTGGTAACACAGGGTTGGATATGTTTTACAATGCAGATTTAGGGTCCTGCTGTGCTGAGGACAAGACACAAGCTCATTCTGCGACAATTTTAAAAAAATGCTTGCAGTAGTGTTACAAGGTGATTGTAATTGGCTTCAATGTCACTCTAAAACTAAATGAGAACTTAGGAGCAGGAGCAGAAACTAGTTTATGAAGAGGTACTGCTTACCATTTGGCACTAATGCTATCCTGAAAATAGTCCTAAATTTGTCTTGAAGTTTCTTTCTAACAGATGTGTTACTGATCTCTATGTACGTTACAGATTCTCAATTTCATTGATTGATTTCATTGATCCACAGTTTTCATTGAGAAAACACATGTGAAGAATTAATTTAAGACCTCTTTACTGACTGTCCATAATATTTCTACCCAACTAAAGGATTTATCTGGTCTTTTACACTTCACCTACTTATATATAGCTAAAATAATTAGATTCTTTTGCTCCTATTTACAGTCTGCTTTTCTTTTGTTCCCTTACCTCTTCTAATTGGAGCATTGGAGAGTTTGGTAACTTACTTGAAATGAATTAATGGCAGCAGTTAGTGCTACTTTTAGCTTAATTAGAAACCTAAGTATGTTTATTATCTACATCAATAATATAGGTTCTAGAGGTTTTGTTACACTACAGATATTGGAAACAAGATCATTTTAGTGAGCAGTCGGTCAGAGCAGAGCTAGTGTTGGTGCTGAGAAAGCCATTTTTGTCTCACACATATAGATAAAACATAGACGTTATTATGATGGTTCTTGTACACCCGCATGTTTATACATGCACACACACAGCATTCTAATAGCAGGATTTTAAAAAGTATAATGTGTGAATTGCAGGCAGAAAGCTACTGAAAGAAAAACAATAGAGGAGAGTGTATCTAATTGACTCGGTAGCAGTACGGCATTTTCAGTCTACAGACGTGCTGGTTTATATCTGAACTCAACTTGGTTGAAGTTATAATCCAGCTGGTGTGCAAAAGGACGGATGTGAAACTACCTCCTGGTCTCACGTTCCTTGCAATACCATGCTCAGGGATCAGATTGGCAATCTGACACCTATATTATACTTCCACTTTTGTGATATTGCATATTGGAAACTACTTTACATTGGCGTAAGAGCAGTGATATAATAGCAATAAGATGCTGTGTAGGGGCAAAACATATATGAATATGTATCATCAGTATGATCATTATTAGCTAAGAAGCATAATGTGAGACATCATCCTCACAAACTGGGGTTTGAAAGAAGAGCCAGAAAAGCCACGCGTCATTTTTTATCACCATTATATAGCATGCAAATAAACAATGATGTGTTTCAAACGACTTATGCAATTTGTTCATGTGTTTCCAAAACAAATAACCAAAAGTTTTTCATATGGATATTAGCTTTTTAATGAAAATTGCAAATGCTCTTATCCTAAATTGATCTTTAGATAAAAAGAAAGTTGCAGTGATATAAATATGTACTGTTAGTACTTTAGAATGCCTTTTAAACTATATAGATTAATGGTGGCTCGAGGAATTGAATGGCATCATTCTGTTTGAAATTCTATTAGGAAACCTTTTCTTTTTGCCCTTGTTAAAGGGTTGAGCTGGGAGTTTAAAGCAGATCTTTAGAAGAAGGTTGAGAGGTATTGTACTGTGGTGTCTGGTGGTGGTCTACAGCTCCAATCAATCCACACGTGTAGAAAAGGGGAATCTCTGCGATTTGAACAGAAACCCTAGATGTTCAGCAGCTGCATGCTTGCAGGCAAGATTTGTGAGTTTTTTTCACCTGACAAAATGACGAGTGTGATATGCTATAAAGGCTGATGGTGAAGTTCCTGTCACAGTCACTCTGTATAGACAGCAGTGATGCTCCTCACATGTCTACAGATCCACCTTCAGATGAACTTTGATGGATAAGCTTCTTAGTAGCTGCCAGGTGCTTTTTACAGACATGAATGCACACTTTATAAATCATTATGCCACTACTAACTGTTTAGGGCTGACATCTGTCTGTATGAGATACCAGTCTTGAATCACTGCGAGATTCTTAAAACACATGCTTTTAAAAAAAAAGTCCAACATCTTCAGATGTCTAACAACCGCACAGTGTTACATGAGCAGTACAATTTAAATTTCTCAACTGTCTCATGTACTACTGTAGTAATTACTCACAATTTTACTATTACTGGTAGACTCTCAAAATGAAAAAAAACTCGAATCAATGTTATAATAAAGTCTAGCTTAAGGATATACTCTAAATAAACAACTATATATGTAAACAACTATACAGTGTCAATGCAATTGGCTATCACACTGAATGCTCAAATCTAATCTATCTGGTCATACAATCTGAATCAAACATCCACCCATCGGATTAAACATTTTACATCTAAAAGGAAGGCATTTCACTGCCAGATTAACCTGCTAAAATGTTTAGATGAAAGAATTACTCAGGTTAATCAATGCACCTCAAATTTCCCCCAGGGTAGAAATTTGAGCATACAATCAGGAACCAGCGACAGAGGAGCAGGCAAGGTGTAACACGTTATTTTACACCACACACGTCTGAAAAAATGCACATCAATGGTGCATCATACTAATATAAAGATTTGCAGTTTACCAGCAGCAGCTTGTGAGTTTGGGTGATGCTTGATGCACTGCTAACACTTATGCTCACAATAGATGCTGGATCATCATTGCATTATTGGACTTTATCAAGACAGAAAAATGCATAAACTGGCAAATATAAAATCATCATCATGGATTAGGGTGGATGATACTAAAGAAATGTGTTTAAATAAAAGGTAATGAAGTGCAAATTTTCATTGAGTCCTTCACTGTTAAGTGAACAGTATTTAAATGTTATATATCTTTATGAGAATCAGGAAAGAATGTTTCTTAGGTATGAATTGATGCTGATTTTTCATTTTTCTGCTTTTACTAATTACTTTGAGATGTTTATTTGTGTTCACTAGCTGCAGCTAGTCTTTTGGATGGGTTCTAATTTAAGAATTCTCATTAGAGCCAGAGCGATAATAGGTTTATAATCCTTCTCTCTGTGTCTCTGTGATCACTCTGTAATCCCCTTCTTCCAATCTCTGCCTCTATTTTCTCTGATCTTTTACTCTCTCTGATCTATCTTTCTAATCTCCCTGTTTCTCAGATCTCCGACTCTCTGATCTCTCTCTCATCTCTGTCCTCTGTCTCGCATAATCACATTTCCCCAGAAATATCTCTTATTTCTTTAAATTCTCCACCCTATCCACCATTTTTATTTACTGTCTCTGCGCCTTCTTAGTAAAAGCAACAGATCAGTACCCGTCTACAGGAAGCTTCTACGCTGTTCTAAAATGTGTTTGAGTTTTTTTATAAGTGTTAACTACAAGCCACCCAAAAATTTTCACTCAATGAGATTGAAAGGACCTCATGACATAATTCTTATTAAAAAATACCACCCATTTCTGCAAAGTTAAATGTACCTTTTATTTTTAAGATGCATATGTTTAAAATTATATACACCAATTAACAATTACAATATAATAGGGCAGACTGCATGATGGTGATGATTTGCCTCATAAACCCAAAAATATTGTGTTTTTTAGTTTGTAGGAAGTGTCTATGATATTTCTATGTCTTTTTGGGGCTTAATTTCATACCCTGTAAGCGAATGGAATCCAAATTGATTCCTAGATTCTCTGAAGGTTAATTTGCCTCGTATGACATTAGACCTAGTTACTAACTTGCCCTTCAGGCTATGAGTTAAATGACCCATGTCACTCAGTGATTTACTTCTCAGCAAAATACTGCCCCTCCCCCAAACACCATCATTTGAAGAAAAACAATAATTCATATAACAGGTATTTTTCTTGTAATGGTAAGGGGTTGAAATTATCCTCAATATATTTTGTTTAGTGCAGTGTTGTGGCCACGTTAATGCATTGTTTTATTTTAGTTCTACATTCATGTGCTATACATTTCTAAGCTTCTTCCTGGTAACCTCCCCCCTATATACACACACACACACACACATACTACGGATCCTTGGGTTTACCTGAAACCCAAAAATATTGTGTTTTTTAGTTTGTAGTGTCTACGATATTTCTATGTCATTTTGGGGCTTAATTTCATACCCAGTAAGCGAATGGAATCCAAATTGATTCCTAGATTCTATGAAGGTTAATTTCCCTAATGGCAATCTATCTCTGTACATGTCTAATACCTCATGTGGTTTCCTTTTCAGTCTACATAATTAAATGTTGAATTTAATTGCAACATATAAACATGTGAAATTTCCTTTTAAATGCACTAGAGCCTGTGAAATCCATTGCCACGTATACTTGGGTAGACGAGGGAAGGTAATAATTACCATAGAATGTTGGTGTTTTTTTCAGGAGAGTGCTTTTAATGTATTTTGCATACACAGTATGTACATGTTTCCAAATCATGAAATATAATTGAATTCCTCAGACAGCTATAGTTTGTTTTGTTTGCGATCCACTAATTAATTATTTTGCTCCTACAACAGTTTTAGGGTGAGCTGTATACTGCAGAGGTATGTTTTGGAAAGATTTAGGCCGTTTGACTTCTTTTTAAAAGGAATTATATACTATGGATGCAGATTGATGTGCACTTAGCATTTCACAGCAGCAAGACCCTTTTTAAAAATAGATTTCTACTTTTAAAATGAATGCATGATGGGATAACCTAACTACATGGAGTTAAGAGCATAATTTATTTTTTAAAATTTTAAGTCTTTAACAAAAACACGTTATATAGGCAGGATCTGGGCATGAAATTACTAAAGTTTCAATGTTGTTAATGATGGTGCCTATAAAGGAAAACTCCTTTATTAATTCCTTCCAAATTGTTGTTTCTTGATGTGATGATACTTTGCCCTTGTTGAACAAGTTAAGAATTGAGTGAAATGGTGGGGCCGATTCCCATCAGGTGTGGTGGGGAATTCATTGGGCAATTGGAAGGGGGGGAAGAGATTTGGATGAACAGGCCTTAGGCCTGTTTGGAAGGATATGAAAATGAATTGGGGGAAGGTATGTTTACAGCCAAGATGGACTTCCTGCATCCATTTTTACCCATCCATCCGTGCGTACAGACCAAGGTGCAGCTACCTGGACATGTCTGTTGAGATCTGCTTTTGCCACTTCTGAAACGTGACACTGACATTGGAGATTCATGCTGTGAAGGCAATAGAGGAAATGTAGAAGATGGAGATCAAAGGCCTCCCCCAAGTTCTTGGCTAGTAATAGCCTTTGTTTTTAATTCTTTATCTCCTGACTCACTCACTCACTCATTCACTCCTCACATACGGGCATACACTGTGTATGCCTGTATGTGAGGAGTGAATGAAGACCAGAATGAAGACTATGCTAAGCAAGCTCTGTTTCAAGGAGTATCTTACTGGCGGCATTCTAAAACTGTTCTTATGCTCCTCTATATGTCCAACAGAAAGAAGCGACAGAGCCCAATGTTCAGCCTTAACTGAGGACCTCACAGCATCCTACATTAACCGCTCATACAGTGGAAAGCACCAGCACGGATTCATTGATTCCAGGAGGTTCAATTAATGAGATACAGGAGAGAGCACTTGGTGAAGCACAGAGCATGAGTGAGGAGAACCAAGTGCAAGTGGAACTGGAGAAGTTGAAACCTTGTGGCTGGTGGGCCAGCTCAAGGACTTCTGGTTGGGGTTCTTTTCAACCACTGGTTGAGGCTGACTCTCTTCGTCTTCATAATCCAATGCCAATGTCTTTTGCAGGCCAAAGTTGTGTACAGTGCAGTAGATGACAATAATGCTGGATACCTTAACCAGGAAGACTGGTTCCAAAAGACTCCCCTTGATGGTCAAGGCATCTGAACCTTTGTTTCAGAATTCTGATGATCTGCTGCACCAAGACCCTAGTAACTGTATGCATCTCATTATATCTCTCTTCAGGTCTAGTTCCTGAGTGCCTCCATAGGGGTTACGTGGGAGGGCTTCAGTGGATAACCTTTGTTCCCTAGTAGGTATTCATCAGGAAGTGAATGAAATCCCTGGCTTGGGCAAAGAATACATGTATCATCTGCATGATGCAGCTGCTTACTGCAGGATGGGTGATTTGACTGACATCTGCTGTTGCTTGGAATAACCCAGTGACATAACAATTCCAGACAGCAGTCATCTTGACAGCTAGCTACAGAGTTGTCCCTGTCCTAAAAATGGTTTCAAGATCTGGTTGCAGGCCACTGCGCAGTTCTGTCAAGCTTTGTCTGGTAAATCATAGTCTTTGCATCCAGTTCTTCTTGAACATATCCATGTAGGAATGCTTTAGCCTGTATACACAGGTGGGTGGCTCCTTTCTGAACGCCTAAGGTGCATGTCTCCTCTGCTCATCCTCTTCTTCCTCTAGAACCTGCAGATAGAGAGGGATGCCTTGTGGAATACCCACAGATAATATGTAGGCACAGTACAACTGCAGTTCACTTGGCAAACATCTGTTAATTGGAGATAGAGTGCAGCATTAAGAAGTTATGCTCAGATTCAGAGGTCAAAACAACAAAAATATAGCAAAGAAACATGTTTTTCCAGGGTTACATCTCATTAAGTTCAAATTATATTTCCAAAAGAAGCATTCATCATTTTAAAATTTCCATGCATTTTATTAAAGATTTTTTTAAAAATTGACCTGTCAAAAAAAGGTTGTTAAACCGATTAACCATCAACAGTTAAAAAGCATTTCAGTTAGCTTCAGCTTAATCTCTAGCCAGCCAAAGGATTTAGTCCAAGGATTGGCAACAAGAAGCATCCACTTGCATTCAGCACTTGAGTCAAAAGGTGCAATAGGATGCTTGTTAGAAATGGTGCATTGTGGGTATCATATTGAATACACACAGTCAGCATATGGCAAATGGTTTTACAGATTAGCTTGGCATGCCTACCCACTTTTTTTTCAGTGGCCAAAGTGCTGAATAAAATGCATGAATAACATGTCAAGTCAGGAGAATGCTGTGCAGTAAGCCATTTAACAGCTGCTGTCAATCATGCCAACAGCTAGTGAATTCCAACACTGGAAATTGTGATCTTTCCCTGGGAAATTCAGTCTGCTGTGCAGAAAATAAAAAATCAATTTGGGATAATTGAATATTAAACCATGAATTAGCAGGGACTGCTGCTGTAATAATCACAAGGAACAGCATATAGCTACACATTATGTTTTTGTTTAATGTATGTTTTTGGATGGCAGAATTTGTTGTGTGTGTCCTGAAAGTAATGAATGAATGAATGTATTCTGTACAGGATGCTGCTTTGGGAGAGTTAGGGAGAAATATATACAGTTATATTCAAACTCACAGCTTTAAAAAATATTCTTCTGCCGATTTTCTCTCCTGAAGGTGCTGACTTGTGCTGGGGTGCAGTTCCATGGACACCAGCTGCCCTTCAGTACCTTGCCCAAGTAGCCATTCTTTATGAGTGAAACTAGAAAATGAGTATTGGCAAGCTATGCTACTCTGAGGGCCAAATCTTGCCTTCAGCTGATATCCATATATGAAAAATTCCAGCAGGAGTCACTAGATAGCAAAATAAATACAGAGAATGTTGGGAATCTATAGTAGGTTCTGTCAGCATCGGTAAAAAGGATTAAGGGTGTAGGCCAGTTTAGATCCATTCACATTCACACAAATCCTAAGAGCTCAAAGCCAGCAATAGTGGGCCTTTTGACAATGCAAGACTCAGGTGTATAAAGGACAGCTGATCCCCTACTGCCCATTTTGCACACCTGCCAAAGTTGCATTTCACCCCCATTATGTACTGAAAAAGCATTAAAATGTTGCAACCTTTAACTTCCTGTATTTCCTCAAGTTCAAACTGAGGTTTGCATCTACCTATTTAAATTGGGCAAAAAAGGCCAGCACTGTTATTACTTGTCAGGAATGATGCTCTTAAGGATAAAGAACCCCAGTGGAAGTGCCCCAACAAACACCAAAATTCGGACAGGACCTGGAAACACTGGGTGTCCACCCAGAAAACCGCTGCCTCACAATTTGCACTGTGGCCTGGGGCGCACCCCAACCGTGGCCCCTGATGTCAGACGGATAGGGCTGAGGGGAGGTATTTTCCACATTGAGAATTTCTTTGGCTGCTAGCAACCTGGATTCCAGGATGAACTCTATGTACAGGACTGCCAAGGACAGAAATGGGGCCCACCCGAGCTCTGCTTAGTGGCTATCCATATCTGTACAACTGAGATCAGGAACTCAGCAGAGTCGAGTAATAGAACCTGCCTGCTCCGTATGGTACCATGTCAAAGTCCTCTAGTGCACTGGATCAATTCCCTATCCCCACATATATAATAGTTAATGCATTAATAAAACTTCAATGAATATTTAATATTAATACCCCAAAGGTGGACATTATAGACAAAATTGACACTGCACTCTCTGGTACAGTATATTAGGTGAAAGCTGTTCAGGGTTACATGAGGTTTGCTATGCTGATAAAAGTGTTCTGCTTGTGGATCTGCAGTGAACCAATGCAGGCTACATAGCAAAAGACAACACATCTGTTAAAAGTTAGCACTGCAGCAGCTGCAATTAAAAAATGTTCCACATCCTCTGGATTTTTCATAAGCTTCTTTGTTACTGTATCTTACAAGAAGAACCAGCCATATTGGAAAATTCTATTTCTGGAATCTGTCAGAATAATTCTGTCTATTACTAATGTGTCCTTTGCTTCTAAACTTTATCGCCCCTCCCCCTTCCAGCTAGTATAACAGAGTGCTTGTATTGCAATGGACTAAGATTCAATACACGATGGAAACATTTTTGTACCACGTCCAAGGATATTGTAGAGAACAAAGCACATTCAGAGTCATTACACATGTAAACTGTTGTTGCAACAGACCTCAGTACTTTTCAAAATGATGTTGGTAAAAACTCATTCAATACAATTAAAGTGGCAGGATATTTCATAGATGGATATTTTACCAATATTGTAAATTATACTGTAACTTATTACCCCAAGTCTGTCGCCTGAATTGCAATAGGACATTAACTCTTTGGTGCTAGAATTTCAAGTAAGCGACTGAAAGAAAAATGTAAATTACATGCAAATGTAAATTAAGATGGCAAATCTAATTATTGTTTCAGCATGGACACTACAGTGGGTTGAAACATCAGGTGAGCCTGATGGTCCAGACAGCTGGTTTATCAACAGGCTGGAGGGTAAGGTGGGGATTTTACACGGAATTCTACAAATTAATACTCAATTTTAGTTGTGATTTGAGGAGAGGTGCCAGCAGAGACAGTGCTCATCTCCGAGGAATAAGTGAAAAATCAACAAAGTGAAGGATGAGGAACAGGTCATCTGTTCATTCTCTTTGTTAGGGTTATGTCAAAAATGAAGTCATCTCTTGTCTAGTTTTGACTTGCTGGCTGTCCCTTTAAATCCAGTCATAATACATAAGCACCTGGAATCTCCACAGGGATTCTCTGGTGGGGGATTGCCAGAACCCCTGAGAGACAAAATAAATGGCTAAAAATGGTGTTTTACATTGCTTCTCCAGGGTTTCCACCAAAGTTACAGCAAGAGATCAGGAAAACCGTGTGGAAATTCAGGCCAAGGAGTTTAAAAGCCAACTGCAGCCAGAATCTTACAGCAATCTTAACTCAATACAAAAGTTTCAAGTTTCAGTCACTTGTTTGCAAAGCTTGAGGGAGGAGGCAAGCTATTTTTGAACTTAACACAGACTGTATAACGGCAGTTATTTCCAAATGTGGCTGATAGTTATTCAAATCCATGAAGTCCTGGGGCATGATTTTCACTCAGAGCCGAGAACCCAACGCATGGGTAGATGTTCGCGTGGGGAACCCAGAAGTCAAGCGAGTGTGTCGCAATTTGCAATTACAACTCAATTGGAGATAATTATTTATATTTCCGGGCTCCTCATGTGCCACACAGCCATATTGACAGGCTGGCTGCCTGTCGGGAGGGAATGGAATCACAAATCAGAGAGGGAGGGAGGGAGAGATCGTGGGCCATGGATGACATCTGGTGGGGGGGGGTGAATGGAGAAGATTGGGGGGGGACCTTGGAGAAGATCGCACTGGGGGAGGTGATCGTGTCAGGAGAACAGTCGGAGGCGGCTGGAGACATCGCGAGGCTAGTCTGAGACATCGGAGGCGGCTGGAGACATTGTGAGGCTAGTCGAGACGTCGGGGGGGGGGGGATCGGCTATGGGGGAGGGTTCTAGGCCAACAGGGGGAGGTCTACCATCGCGGGGGGGAGGGGGGTTCCCAATCATGCCAGGTGAGCCTGTTGGGCCTGGACGAAGCACTCCTGCTCCTCCTGGCCCATAAGCATGCAAAAAAGGCACTCACTTAATGGATCTGGTCCTTTTCATCTCCTCTCACCTGACGAGAATCAGAAGCGATGGGAAACCCATGCAGGTAAGGTTAAATATGTTTTACCTTTATAGTTTATAGTCCACAAAAAATTAAGTGCCTTAATTATCGCAATGAGGTACATTGCCCCTTTAACAATCCGCCCGTCGCCATTAAGTAGGGACGGGACCTCCGGCATCCAAACGCGCCTGGGTTAAACCCAGAAGTTAAACCCGGGTTGCTGTCCCACTTCAAAAATCTGTTATTTTTAATCTCCCACCTGCCCCCAACCCACCCGTTCTGTGGGGTTAAAAATACTCCCTGCTAACTTTTTTGGGATATTTAAGGAGTTGTAGTTTTTGGAATCTTTGAATCAGTTTGGAATTTGCAAAGCTGGTTTCAGCTCCTGTAATGGTAAGAGGTACAACAAACACTGCATATATAAAAGTATTCTACAGAAGAATAGCTTAGCATTAGATTGCTTTCTTTTTAAGGAGTTAGCAGGATTTCAGCTGTATACACATATATGTGTATTATATCACTGTTATTCATTTGTTTGCCTTTTGTAAAATTAATTTGCTTAATAATTTAAACCTGAAACAAGGTGTGAAGTTGTGATAATTTATCACTTGTTGAAGACAGGAGATAGATCATGTGGAAGTATTGGATAATTCCAGTAATTCCAGTAACTAAAAGCAATTAGCAGAAAGGTTGTTCTGTTCATTACCCTGGACACATTATCAAATGTTTTACCTAAAAATCAAGACTAGTAAAGACTATTACAGCTTCCAAAAACCTGAAGTGGACCATCATTCCTACAGCATAAGGAGGATGGATCAGGATAGCCAGCAGCCAGAGAAACTTATAGCCCAGTGCTTTCAATGACTAAAAGATTGACTCACCAAATAAAAGCACTGCAAACCTGCCTGTTCCCCTTCACAAAATCCTTCACTGTCAAAGACTTCTCCAGTCAGAAGTCCAAAAATTCCCTGTCATCATTCTACTCCCAAAAGTTGCAAGCATACATAGAAATGAACTCAGAACTCTAAGTGCTCAAGTCATATTTACTTTCTATAAAAACATTTACCCAAAGGTGCCAAAAGAATCAATTCACCGTAACTACAATTACTTCTTAACACCGAGTCTACCCTTTATGCTAAGAAACTCACTTGCTTGAGCTCCTAGTCTACTACTTCTACCTGGTGTTTCCTGAGTGAGATGAGGTTGAGCGGTGAATGGCATAGGTGGTGATAGCTTTATGCTTGGTGCTTCACCGAGTGAAAACCCTTCTGACTCATTAACTATTTCCTCCCAGGTGGGTGTTCCTAGGCTGGGGCTGGAGTAAGTGAGATGTCAAGACAGAGCTGCCGATGAAGTGACAGCGGATGAGGATCTCCATGTGCCAGCAAATTCAAATCTGGAAGTGTCTGGCCCTTTCCTGGAAGGCAGCCCCTATGATATGAAACGCAGGAGAGCTTGCTTAGTAGTACGCACGCTGACTTTGCCCCTAACACTTGGAAGGCATTAATTGGGTCGGACAAAGTCAGCATGGGTTTATGAAAGAGAAACCTTGCTTAACAAATCTACTGGAGTTTTTTGAGGATGTAACTAGTAGAATAGATAAGGGAGAACCAGTGGATGTGGTGTACTTGGATTCTCAGAAGGCTTTTGTAAAGGTCCCACACAAGAGGTTAGTGTGCAAAATTAAAGCACATGGGATTGGGGGAAATATACTAGCATGGATTGAGAATTGGTTGACAGACAGGAAAGAGAGAGTAGGAATAAACAGGAGGCAGGCAGTGACTAGTGGGGAACCGCAGGGATCAGTGCTTGGGCCCCAGCTATTCACAACATATATCAATGATTTGGATGAGGGAACTAAATGTAACATTTCCAAGTTTGCAGATGACACAAAGCTGGGTTGGAATGTGAGCTGTGAGGAGGATGCAAAGAGGCTCCAATGTGATTTAGACAAGTTGGGTGAGTGGGCAAGAACATGGCAGATGCAGTAAATTGTGGATAAATGTGAGGTTATCCACTTTGGTTGTAAAAACAGAAAGACATATTATTATCTGACTGGTGATAGATTGGGAAAAGGGGAGGTGGAACGAGACCTTGTACACCAGTCGCTGAAAGCGAGCATTCAGGTGTAGCGAGCAGTTAGGAAGGCGAATGGTATATTGGCCTTCATTGCAAGAGGATTTGAGTACTTGAGCAGGGATGTTTTACTGCAGTTATACAGGGCCTTGGTGAGACCACATCTGGAGTATTGTGTGCAGTTTTGGTCTCCTTATCTGAGGAACGATGTCCTTGCCATGGAGGGAGTGCAACAAAGGTTTACCAGACTGATTCCATGGATGGCAGGACTGACGTATGAGGAGAGATTGAATTGACTAAGCCTATATTCACTAGAGTTTAGAAGAATGATAGAATTTTATATGTTTCGATGAGATCACCTAACAGGACTAGACAGACTAGATGCAGGGAGGATGTTCCCGATGGCTGGGGAGTCCAGAACCAGGGGTCACAGTCTTAGGATGCCATTTTGAACCAAGATGAGGAGAAATTTCTTCACTCAGAGGGTGATGAGCCTGTGGAATTCTCTACCACAGAAGGCAGCAGAGGCCAAGTCATTAGATGTATTCAAGAAGGAGATAGATATATTTCTTGATGCTAAAGGGATCAAGGGATGTGGGGGAAAAAGCAGGAACAGGGTACTGAGTTAGACGATCAGCCATGATCATTTTGAATGGTGGAGCAGGCCCGAATGGCCTACTCCTGCTCCTATTTTTCTATGTTGAAGAAATAACAGCTAGGTGTTAAGGTGGTCAAAATTTTGAGAAAGCATATAAAGCTGCCATCACCTATGATGAGCATTTACCAGCCTTCCAAAGCCACCGCACCCCAACCTTACCATTTCCCACTGTCTGTCCCGTCTATCTGCCTATGATTTTCAATGTCTCCTCCTCATGTAAACTGAAGGGTTTCAGTGATAGTGTTTTTTCCTTTACCCACAGATTTTTTGGTAATACCCGGAGTTGAGAAATGAGAACTGGACACACTCTTAGTGCCGTTTTAATACAATATTTACTGATATTTTTCAGAAGTCCCAGGAATTTACAAAATAAAGGATTTCAAGTAGGGTCTGAATAGTTAACAGAAACAAAATATCCACTTATTAGTAATTATTAATGTAAACTTAATGAACCATATTCATAAAATGAATCTTACTTTCAAATTGTGCATCTAATATATAAAGGGGCTGATTTTAGTTCTGTTGCAGTGGCTGTATGTGCTATATGGACACTGTGTACACCTTCACCACTGAAAGCTGACCTCCCGCTATAAGGTGAGGTGAACTCATTTGCATAATATTGCAGCATTCCTGGTGCACATTGGATATTTAAAGCCAGCAGCTTTTATAGCTGTTATAGAACCGCTGGTCATTTCATAAAGAAAATGCTGGAATCCATTATTAAGGAAGTGGTAACAGGGCACTTAGAACATCATAATATGATTAGGCAGAGTCAACATGGTTTTATGAAAGGGAAATCGTGTTTGACAAATTTATTAGAATTTTTTGAGGATGTAACTAGCAGAGTAGATAAAGGGGAACCAGTGGATGTAATATATTTGGATTTTCAAAAGGCATTCAATAAGGTGCCACATAAAAGGTTATTACGCAAGATAAGGGCGTATGGGATTGGGGGTAACATATTAGCATGGGTAGAGGATTGGTTAATGGACAGAAAAGAGAGTAGGGATAAACAGGTCATTTTCAGGTTGGCAGGCTGTAACTAGTGGGGTACCTCAAGGATCAGTGCTTGGGCCTCAGCTACTTACAATCTATATTAATAACTTGGATGAAGGGACTGAGTTAAATGTATCCAAGTTTGCTGATGATACAAAACTAGGTAGGAAAGTAAGCAGTGAGGAGGACACAAAGAGTCTGCAAAGGGATATAGATAGGTTAAGTGACTGGGCAAGGTGGCAGATGGAGTATAATGTGGGGAAATGTGAGGTTATTCACTCTGGTAGGAAGAATAGAAAAACAGAATATTTATTAAATGGTGAGAAACTATTAAACATTGGTGTCCAGGGCGAACAGCCAGCTGTCGTGGTGCACATAGGCACCAACGATATAGGTAAAAAAGGGGATGAGGTCCTAAAAGCAGAATATAGGGAGTTAGGAGGTAAATTAAAAAATAGGACCTCAAAGGTAGTAATCTCAGGATTGCTGCCAGTGCCACGTGCTAGTCAGAGTAGAAATAGGAGGATATTTCAAATGAATACGTGGCTAGAGGAATGGTGCAAGGGGGAGGGATTCAAATTCCTGGGACACTGGAAACGGTTCTGGGGGAGGTGGGACCAGTACAAACCGGACGGTCTGCACCTGGGCAGGGCCGGGACCGCTGTCCTAGGAGGAGTGTTTGCTAGTGCTGTTGGGGAGGGTTTAAACTAAAGTGGCAGGGGGTTGGGAACCTGAGCAGGGAGAGAGAGGAAAGCGTAACAGGAAGGGACAGAAGGTATGGAGTAATAGGTAAAGTGTTAAAAAAGGAAAAAGCAGGAACTAAGCGTCACAAAACAGATTTGAAAGTTCTTTATCTGAATGCACGTAGCATTCGTAATAAAATGGACGAGTTAACGGCACAAATAACTACGTATGGGTATGATCTTGTGGCCATTACAGAAACATGGCTGCAGGGTGACAACGACTGGGAATTAAATATGCCAGGGTATTTAACAATCAGGAAGGACAGGCAGGAAGGAAGGGGAGGTGGGGTGGCTATGTTAATAAAGGAAGAAATCACTGTAATACAGAGAAATGATATTGGGACAAAGCATCAAGATAATGAAACAGTTTGGGTGGAGATAAGGAATAATAAGGGAAAAAAAACATTAGTGGGCGTAGTATATAGGCCTCCTAATAGTTGCAACTCTGCTGGAAGAAGTATTAATCAGGAGATAGTCGGGGCATGTAATAAGGGAACAGCCATAATTATGGGGGATTTTAATTATCATATTAACTGGACAAATCAAATTGGGCAGAGCAGCCTTGAGGACGAGTTCATTGAGTGCATCAGGGATGGATTTCTTGAGCAGTATGTAACTGATCCTACAAGGGGGCAGGCAACCTTGGACCTGGTCCTGTGTAATGAGTCAGGATTAATTAATAATGTCCTAGTTAAGGATCCCCTTGGAACGAGCGACCACAACATGGTTGAATTCCATATCCAATTAGAGGGTGAGAAGGTTGATTCTCAAACAAGCGTACTGAGTTTGAATAAAGGAGACTATGATGGTATGAGAGCGGAATTGATTAAAGTGGACTGGGAAAATAGATTAAAGGGTAAGACGGTACATGAGCAGTGGTGTTCATTTAGGGAGTTATTTTACAACTTTCAAAATAAATATATTCCACTGAGGAAAAAAGGGTGTAAAAGAAATGACAGCCACCCGTGGCTAAGTAAAGAAATCAAGGATAGTATCCGACTAAAAACAAGGACATATAAGGTAGCCAAACTTAGTGGGAGGATAGAAGATTGGGAATTCTTCAAAAGACAGCAAAAAGTAACTAAAGGATTGATTAAGAAAGGGAAGTTAGATTATGAAAAGAAATTAGCAAAAAATATAAAAACAGATAGCAAGAGTTTCTATAGTTATATAAAAAGAAAAAGGGTGGCTAAGGCAAACATAGGTCCCTTAGAGGATGAGACCGGGAAATTAATGGTGGGAAACATGGAGATGGCAAAAATGCTGAACAAATATTTTGTTTCAGTCTTTACAGTAGAGGACACTAAGAATATCCCAACACTGGACAAACAGGGGACTCTCGGGGGGGAGGAGCTAAATACGATTAAAATCACTCAAGAGATGGTACTCAGTAAAATAATGGGACTCAAGGCGGATAAATCCCCTGGACCTGATGGCTTCCATCCTAGGGTCTTGAGGGAAGTGGCAGTAGGGATTGTGGATGCTTTGGTGATAGTTTTCCAAAATTCCCTGGACTCAGGAGAGGTCCCGGCAGATTGGAAAACTGCTAATGTAACACCGTTATTTAAAAAGGGTAGTAGGCAGAAGGCTGGAAATTATAGGCCAGTTAGCTTAACATCTGTGGTGGGTAAAATTTTGGAGTCTATTATTAAGGAGACAGTAACGGAACATTTAGATAAGCATAATTTAATAGGACAAAGTCAGCATGGCTTTATGAAGGGGAAGTCATGTCTGACAAATTTGCTTGAGTTCTTCTAGGATATAACGTATAGGGTGGATAAAGGGGAACCAGTGGACGTAGTGTATTTAGACTTCCAGAAGGCATTCGACAAGGTGCCACATAAAAGATTATTACTTAAGATTAAAAATCACGGGATTGGGGGTAATATTCTGGCATGGGTGGAGGATTGGTTATCAAACAGGAAGCAGAGAGTTGGGATAAATGGTTCATTTTCGGACTGGCAACCAGTAACCAGTGGTGTTCCACAGGGGTCGGTGCTGGGTCCCCAACTCTTTACAATCTATATTAACGATTTGGAGGAGGGGACCGAGTGCAACATATCAAAATTTGCAGATGATACAAAGATGGGAGGGAAAGTAGAGAGTGAGGAGGACATAAAAAACCTGCAAGGGGATATAGACAGGCTGGGTGAGTGGGCGGAGATTTGGCAGATGCAATATAATATTGGAAAATGTGAGGTTATGCACTTTGGCAGGAAAAATCAGAGAGCAAGTTATTTTCTTAATGGCGAGAGACTGGAAAGTACTGCAGTACAAAGGGATCTGGGGGTCCTAGTGCAAGAAAATCAAAAAGTTGGTATGCAGGTGCAGCAGGTGATCAAGAAAGCCAACGGAATGTTGGCTTTTATTGCTAGGGGGATAGAATATAAAAACAAGGAGGTATTGCTGCAGTTATATAAGGTATTGGTGAGACCGCACCTGGAATACTGCATACAGTTTTGGTCTCCATACTTAAGAAAAGACATACTTGCTCTCGAGGCAGTACAAAGAAGGTTCACTCGGTTAATCCCGGGGATGAGGGGGCGGACATATGAGGAGAGGTTGAGTAGATTGGGACTCTACTCATTGGAGTTCAGAAGAATGAGAGGCGATCTTATTGAAACATATAAGATTGTGAAGGGTCTTGATCGGGTGGATGCAGTAAGGATGTTCCCAAAGATGGGTGAAACTAGAACTAGGGGGCATAATCTTAGAATAAGGGGCTGCTCTTTCAAAACTGAGATGAGGAGAAACTTCTTCACTCAGAGGGTGGTAGGACTGTGGAATTTGCTGCCCCAGGAAGCTGTGGAAGCTACATCATTAGATAAATTTAAAACAGAAATAGACAGTTTCCTAGAAGTAAAGGGAATTAGGGGTTATGGGGAGCAGGCAGGAAATTGGACATGAAGCTGAGTTCGGATCGGTCAATGCCCTGTGGGTGGCGGAGAGGGCCCAGGGGCTATGAGGCCGGGTCCTGCTCCGACTTCTTGTGTTCTTTAGATTTGTGGTTGGGATCAGATCAGCCATGACCTTATTGAATGGCGGAGCAGGCTCGAGGGGCCGATTGGCCTACTCCTGCTCCAATTTCTTATGTTCTTATGTTCTTATGTAAACACAAAAAGTTAGCATGCAGATACAGCAAGCAATTAGGAAGGCAAATGGCATGTTGGCCTTTATTGCAAGGAGGTTGGAGCATAAGAGTAAGGAAGTCTTACTACAATTATACAGGGCTTTGGTGAGAGCTCACCTGGAGTACTGCATACAGTTTTGGTCTCCTTGTCTAAGGAAGGATATACTTACCTTAGAGGCAGTGCAACGAAGGTTCACTAGATTAATTCCTGGGATCAGAGGGTTGTCCTATGAGGAGAGGTTGAGTAGAATGGGCCTATACTCTCTGGAGTTTAGAAGAATGAGAGGAGATCTCATTGAAACATATAAGATTCTGAGGGGGCTTGACAGGGTAGAGGCTGAGAGGTTGTTTCCCCTGGCTGGAGAGTCTAGAACTAGAGGGCATAGTTGCAGGATAAGGGGTCGGCCATTTAAGACTGAGATGAGGAGGCATTTCTTCACTCAGAGGGTTGTGAATCTTTGGAATTCCCCACCCCAGAGGGCTGTGGATACTGAGTCACTGAGTATATTCAAGGCTGAGATAAATTTTTGGACTCTAGGGGAATCAAGGGATATGGGGATCCGGCAGGAAAGTGGAGTTGAGGTTGAAGATCAGCCATGATCTGATTGAATGGCGAAGCAGGCTCGAGGGGCCGTATGGCCTAATCCTGCTCCTATTTCTTTTATGTTCAGACCTCATATGGCCTGCCAGCAAAATGCAGCTTGATAGCTCAGCATCAGCATTTCAGAGTCATTTCAGAATGTAGCAATAGCCTTTCAAATGTGAGGGTGTCTATGGAGGAATCCATAAGTGGCATCTGTACAGTGTTGCATGACTATCGGACTGTGCTGCAGACCACTGAGGAGGATGTGGTCACTCTAGGACCCACTCCACCATAGTCCTCCTTGGCCAAAGTCCTGAGCTGAGGCACAGTTTCCAAAACCAGTGCTCTGACAGAGACTCTAAAAACCATGGCTCCGGTTTACAACAGTCTGTCCTGTTTCTCATTCACCATCAAGAACTATTCTTCCCAGAGGCCACAGGTTTTATTCTTAAAGGTTCCCTTTTCTAAAAGCACAGTAGAAAGGTGAAATAACCCTGTGCCACACTGTAGTGGGATTATCACAAGGCCATTTGTGGAAGCCCATTTGTCACTGGCGGTACAGAAGGAAAGTTTATTATTTCCCAAAACCTTTTTGTTCAAGAAAGTTAAATGAGAATATTGAAATGGCCAAGAAGCACATTTTATGTACTGCAGTGACTATTTTTCTTGTTCACTATTAATGTGAGTGGCTGCCTAAGATACGTATCTTTCTTTGGTCTTCAAGTTGTGGTCAGCATGTGTTTTTTTTCTGAATTATGATGCCTTGCATAATGTCAAGATTCCAAGGCAAGGTAGCACAGGCACTGCTACTGCTATCTATCTGTTGTGGTAACGATGGTTTCACTGTCCTTGTCTCTACCAATAAAGTATAAAAAATCAAGCAGCATGTCAGTATTAACAACAGCCTACTGCTGGGACTCATCAATCAAACAGTGTATTACTGCTACTGCGACTGCTAGGCAAGTTATCAATGCTCCTGTCTATTGTATCATTCCAGTGAGAAACTCCCAGCTTTTCACTTCCACTTTCAATGTTTCAGGTTTGAGACATCAATTCAAAGGTAAACCCTCTGAGTGCTGATGAGGTTGCTAATAGTGTGGTAATCAAAATACAACTCAATTCCTGAAAAGCAGCAACCAATACATTTTTCTTCCTCAAAATGATTATCAGAATGGCCAAAGAGTGTTCAGTAATGTGGTGAAAATAGTATGTTGGCACACAAGAATGTTGGGACCTTTGTTAACCATTTAACTGTTTCTATATGTTCAGTCCTTACCATTTCCTTTAAAGTATATGACATTGAAGGGTTAGAAAGTGAGCTGCTCATCACGGAGTACCCAGCTTCTACCCTGCCCTTGTAGCCACAGTGTTGATATGGCGGATCCAGTTAAGCTTCTGGTCAATGGTGACCCACAGGATATTGATAGGTGTCAGCCTTGTCTCAATGATAACACTCTCAATTTTTAGTCAGAAGATTGAGAGTTCAAGCCCTACTCCAGAAAGTAGGCTAGCACTTCAGTGTAGCACTGAGGAAGTACTACACTGTTGGAGGTGCTACCTTTCGGATGGATTGAAATCATCATTAATCATCACCATCGGGCACACTTTGGTCACGTCGCCTATTGCAGAGATAAAGTTCCCGTAAACTGGGCACTGAAGTTCGGAATCGAGGTCAGGAAAGGTCAGCGACCTGTTCTGGATTGGAGACGGCTATGGGGTCATCCTCGGTTAACCTAGCTATATCATATCAGTAACCGTCCAATGGAACTCTTGACGCCTGGAATGAAATCATACATGGATGATCGATGCTACCAACCTTTGCTGTCTAAGCATAACTGCTTGCAAACCTGTGCAATTTCCTACATTATTAGATACGTGTCATAGCTGCACTGGAATAGCATGGCTAGGGGATGGCTAGTTCAGGTGTGGAGGTCTTCAGCACCACAACAAGGATGTTATTGGGGCTGATCGTCTTCAGTGTCCAGTGCACTTAGTCGCTTCTCAGTGTCATGTGGAGTGAACTAAATTGGCTGGACACTGGCATCTATAATGGTGGGTACCCAGGAGGGGACGAAACAGAAGTATCCACTTGACACTTTTGACTGAAGATGTTGTAAATACTTCAGCCTTGTCTCTTGCATTCACATGCTGGATTTCGCTATAGCTGAGGATGGGGATGGTCATGAAGCCTCATTCTCCTTCCGTTAGTTGCCTGATCGTCCATCACCATTCTTGACTGGACATGGTAGCGCTACAGAGCTTTGCTCTCATCTGTTGTTTGTGGCACTGTTTAGCTCTATCTACACCTGCTGCTTTTGGCATTTAGTACACAGATAACCCTGTGGTGTAGCTTCGCTAGGTTTGTACTTCATTCTAAGATATGCCTGGTGATGCTCCTGGCATACTCTTTTACATCCCCCGTTGATCCTGGGTTGGTCTCCCAGCTTGATGGTAATGGAGGAATGAGGGATGTGTAGTGCCATGAAGTTATAGATTGTGGTGGTATACAATTTTGATGACCTAATAGCTCATAGATGCCCAGTTTTGGGCTGCTGAATTTATCCTTAGTTTGTCCCATTTAGCACAGCTGTCATGCCACACTACACGATGGAGGGTATCCTCACGTTGAAGACAAGACTTTGACTGTGGTGGTCACTCTTGTCAATACTATCATGGGAGACATCACTACAACATGTAGCTTGTTGAGTACTGATTTGTCAGTTCAGGGGGAGGTAGTAATCAGGTTTCTTTGGTCTTGTTTGACCTGAAGCCATGAGATATCATGGGGTCCGCAGTCAATGCTGAGGACTCCCAGGGCCAAGTCCACCTGACTGTGTATCACTGTGCCACTACTTCTGATGGGTCTATTGTTCCAGTGGGAGAGGGCATACTCAGAGCTGGTGAAGAAGTAATCTGGGATGTTCTGAAAGTAAATCCTTTTAAATCATACCCCTATCAATTAGATGTGAAATTGGCCGTGTTTTTATGAATTTCATAAGGAGGAATTTGTAATACATTACAAATTTGTGTAGAGATTATACAGTCCACTTGTTGATATCTCTGTTAATGTCACTTCCTTTGGCTTTCTTCTTCTAAATTTATATTTTTGGTGAGTTTTTGTGCTGTGGAACCTTTCCACATTTGGCTGCCCAATATGGGGATCAAATATTCCCGGGTCTGTTGCAGGGGGTGAAGCTCCTCCTATTATGCTGCAACCTGTAGGTTAAGTCCAAAATCAGTAGATCAACTTTTATTGCACAAGTGCAAATGATTCTGCATTTCACATCAGCCAACTGTGGCCTCTTTGATACAGGTTGCCAATTTAGTGCTAATTTCTAGATACTTTCATACTATGAACACACACTAGAAAATCTTCTCACACTTAAACTCATTTCATATGTGTTTCTTACAGGCAGTAAAGAGAGGAGATTTTGTCTCAGGCTTGATTTGCACTGCCTGAAAGGGTAATGGAAGCAGATTCAATAGTAACTTTCAAAAAGGAATTGGATAAATACTTGAAGGGAAAAAAAATTGCAGGGCTATGGGGAAAGCAGGGGAATGGGGTTAATCAGATAGCTCTTTCGGAGCCGGCACAGGTATGATGGGCCAAATGATCTCCCTCTGTGCTGTATGATTCTATAGTCTTTAAAAAGATTTCAGACACAGGAGTTTTAATATATGCCAAGGCAAAAAAGGATAATTGGAAAAAATGTATTAAATGATATGTCTGTGTTAAGTGTTACTAGAATTTTACAGTGAAGCAACTGTGGTAATGAAAGGCACAATTTGACAGAAGGAAAAAGATGGAGAAGGATTTAGAATCATAATTTTGCAGCACAGGAAGAGGCTATTTGGTCCATCATACTTGTGGCTGGTCTCTGAAAGAGCTATCCACTTAGTTGTATGCCCCTTACTGTTTCTCCATACCCTTTTAAATTTTAAAAATATTTATCCACTTCCCTTCTAAAAGTGGTTATGGATTCTTCTTCCACCACTATTTCTAATAAGAGTATTCCACGCCCTAACAACCCTCTGTGTATAAAAAAAATTCTCAACCTCTCCCTTCGTTCTTTTGGTGCCGATTCTAAATTGAGAACTTCCACTGAAAATAATTTTTCCCTAATTATCTTATCAAAGCTTTCATAATTTTGAACACTATCACATTTCTTAACCTTTTCTGTTCTAATGCAAACAACTTGAGTAACATCTTATCCCTGGTATTGTCTCAGCATATCTCTTTTATACTCTCTTGATGGAGTTGACATAAAGTACAGTCCCCAAAAGTTGACACAATATTCTAAATGGAACTTAACCAATGATTTGTGTAGGTTTAGCATTACCTCTTCGCTTTTGTATTCTATAAAGTAGATTTTACAAGTCTTTGCCACTGCCTAAACATTTCAGATAATATATATCAGGCAGTATGTGCTGGTGGAGAGTGAGGTACCTCACCATGGGCAATGACAGAAAAATTACCCTCATGCCCCAGAAAAATTAGCCTCATGCCCCTATTTATAAAAGCTAGGATCCATATGATTTTTTTTTAAACAGGTTTACCAACTTGCCCTCCAACTTTTTCTTGCTTACAAAGTGCTAACTGTAGGCTTCCAAATAGATTATACATTTATTTAGGTTACTGACCCTCAGGGGGAAGGAGCTTTAAATTTGACTTCATGTTTTAAATTGAAATGGCTTATTTTCAGGTTGTGTGCCATTAATTCCCAGCAGTTGCGTAGTAAATCACTGGCAGTCAGAGAGGATGTGGTACTTCAGAATCAACGGGAACCAAATATCCTGCCAAATAACATTGAAAACTGACGATATTTAACAATGACCACATGTTCTCACGGGATAAAGGTTAGCTTCAGGCATCAATTCCTTTTTCAGGCATCTTTTGTTAGGCCTGGCAAAAGAGAATTGGTGCTTCTCTTTTCCAACTTTAACATACCTTAAAAATAAACCTATTGATTCACGCCATGTCAGCGGTCAAGCTACTGTATTACCTGTATCGCAACAACATGAGTTGTTCCAACCAATAAATAGCATCAGGTTATAGAAGCTACATTTCTATAAGGAGTGATTGTAGAATTGTAGTATCATAAAGAGATTTGGACCTCCACATTGTATTAGCTACGTCCAGTACCTAGATGATTAACTGCAATATTTTTTGAAAGTGCAATTCTCTGTGCTAAAATCACTTTACAAATACAAAATGCTCCATAACTGGATTATAAAAATGGTTCAAAAAGTCCAAGGTAGTTCACGTCACCATTATGTAACCTCTTCCAGGGCAGTTTAATAGCACAGTGCTACCCATGCTGTTCCTCATGTGTAAAAGAACCAAACAACGTAACGCTGACATTAATACTAGAATGCTGACACAATCAGCAACCTTTCACAAAACTCACAGAAAATGTTATAATTAGGGCTGCAATGAATAAAATCTACAAACTTTTTAGCTAGTATAAAATTACATAGTATTGGTATTTTGCATCAACAGCCTAGTATAGCCAATTAGGGTAAAACAGCCATGGCACAGTGGGATAGATTTTGACTGTGGGTGGGTTTAGAGCTGTTGGGTGCCCGGTAGTCCTAAGGGGATGCCTGGTCCATTTTGAGGGCAAACGCCACTGGGCAGTCCACTAGTTCCGAGCAATACTGGGCAGCCCAGCTGGCCTCCAACCCAGAAGGTAAGTAGGACCCGGAAGTAGGAGTGGGGGGGGGGGAGCAGAAGTGAGAATCCGGTGCGGCAGCGACCTAGGTCGTTTTTGCAGAGCATGGAGGAGCTGATACTGGGTGGAGTATACATGGCGTACACTCCACCCAGTACTGTCGTAAAATGGCAAATAGGATACAGCATAGGACCCCAATTTGCATAACAAAAGGGTCTCCCCACCTGACCCAGGCAGGTGGTCCGTCTATCCGAATTAGTCATCAGCCGGATTGGAAGTGGTAACGAGGCGGTAAACTTTCCCCCACTATTTTAACGGTGCTACTGTCCTGTTTCCTGCCAGTGGCGCCAGTGAAAATCTACCCCAGTATGTCTACAATCAAATTTATGCTACCTATATGGTTCAAGCAACATTTTGGATTATATTTCTGTTGAAGTAGGTATAGGTATACTAAAAATGCCTATTTCTGGCCAATTCTGGGGTATCATACCATTAATT
Organism: Heptranchias perlo; assembly: GCF_035084215.1. NCBI lineage: Eukaryota > Metazoa > Chordata > Chondrichthyes > Hexanchiformes > Hexanchidae > Heptranchias > Heptranchias perlo. The sequence goes on along the minus strand of NC_090331.1, from coordinate 37,242,055 downwards.
ACTTGATAGTTTTGTTACGCTAAAAAACATTTATCATGGGATTAACGTAACCAACTTTGTCATAAAAAATGGCTGTAATAATCCCAAACTTTATAATTTTTCATATCATGCCAAAACGCGTGTTTTTTGTAAAAGTTATCTGCCCTGAAAAAGGTTGCAATTTGAATCTCCATCATCCCATAACTAAGCAATAAACCGAATGAAATGGTTTCTTCTCCAAGAACAATAGTCAATAGTCCAAAGCACACACTTCTAAGATGTTTTCTCTAAATCAGGCAGATGCGTACTACCAAGTCTTGCATCTGTGCAGAATGCAATAATTTCAGTCTTGCTACCAGATTTTAGTCTGCCTGAGGAAAAGAGGCAGAGTTTCCAGTTACTAGATTCAGTAATGCAATCCCAGTCAGGTCCTGGTCGATGGCACAGTTACCATTGCAGTTCTGCTCCCATTTCAGTCAACTATACCATTGTAAGATTTGTTATGCATTGTTGAAAGAATTTCCACAGTATGAGTGGTTATGGGTTGTCTGTACAGTGGGTTGGTTGCCTGAAAGGAAAAGCAAAGTGAGGTTTAGCACTGAGAGCTTAGTAAGGTTGAATTCTGTACAGTTTCTCACCAAAACCAACGCACAACTAAATAAGACAGCACTCCCTGGAGTATGATTACACTGACTGTAGGTGACTTTCAACTGCCGGCCGTCCGATTATCACCCGAGCGGTCATCCCAAGGGAAATTTTTAATTTTATGGGCCCAGGAGGAATGCTCCCGATCCTCCTAGGTTCACAAAAACACTCCGGTCTGTTGCTGGCCCATTTGAGCACCATCCCCCACCCCCCCCCCCCAACCCAATTTGGCGCCTCCAGCTCGCTGGTGGCATTTAAATGAAGTCTGAACTGAAAATGGCAGGGCATCCCAATGCCAGCTTTGGGCGGATGGCACGACCGCTCTGCTGACTTCGTGCCTGTTTTGGGCGGAAGTCGACAATCGGCCCCACGGTCTCTCATAAAATCGGCAATTGCACAAATCAGTGCCAGATGAAATGCAATGCAGATCGTATGTCACAAGTACACTACGTACAAGGTAGAAATAACTAAAGGTGATACAGAAAATAATCTGGGCAATATTAGATTTGGCATTTAACTTATCAAATCACTAGAACAGCAATAAACAAAGTGAATAGAACGCTTAATTATATTGCGAAGTCAATTGAGTAAAAATCAGATGTCATGCCAAAACTCTACAATACCTTGGTTAGACTGCACATTGGGCATTGTGTTCAGTTTTAGTCACCAAAGTAATAAAAGAAACATTAAAGCCATGGAGGTGCTACAGAGAAGAACTACAAGGCTAGTTGCAGCATCAAAATATTGAAATTTGAGAAAAGAGCAGAGAAACTATCCAGCAATGAATGGAGGCAGCCGAGAGGGGACGTTATAGAAGCACACAAGTTATTAAATGTCATAAAGTTAATCCAGAGCACAATTTCCAAGTACACCAGGATACTAGAACAAATAAGTATGATTAAAGGACAAATGCCAAGTAGAACCTTTTCATGCAAAGAGTGATTAACACTTGAAATAGTCTTCTGGATAGAGTATTGGAGATTAAAATTTTAGACTCACTTAGGAGTCAGTTAGATGTTGAGTGGAATGTAAGTGCTTCGTCTGGATATATGAGTTAAGATGAGGCAAGTGGTCTTCTTCATCAGTATCTATCTTGTCACCACCACCTTACTAGCACCTGTCTAAATCTGCAAGTATCTTATATTTTAATGTGACTTTATAAATTTGGGGAAAATGTCCATTTATCTACTTTCTCAGCTGAGGTACCTGAGAAAGAACCTGGGGAGATGGAACAAGAACATGATGACATTGAATTCTAAGGTGAGGGATCATTGATCCATTATTTTGCACTTTCGTGTGATGCATGAATGGGGCCATGATCACAGAATTATATAATAAGCTGACTGGTACTCACAACAGAGGAATTTTATACCTTAACTTTAGCTAATAACTAATCATGGAAACAATGTCCAGATACACACAACGTATCATAACCACCTGCCTGGGGAAAACTCCACCCTGCATGTCAGTTAATAGGGTGCCCATTGTTTGGGAATATTTGTTCCAACAAATTATTAGACAGATACGGCTATGTCACAGTCTAGAATGTCTAAAATTAGAAAACAATATTCAGCATTTTGCCCTAAAGGCCTTTTGCTGTTCACAGTTCTAAACAAAGAAGTCCAGCTTCTGACTTGTAACACTAATTGCAGCAGAATATCAGACAGCTGTGCATTATTCTGCACAAAACCTATTCAATATTGGCTTTCTAGTTCTACCAGAATTTCTTACAATGTCATCACCATGGGATTCAATCACAATTGATTTTTAAACTCTGGGTTCAGTCTTAGAATGCCACCTTTACCATAAACCTTACTGTATTTAGAAGAATTAACGTATTAACTATACATTAAGGTCCCAAAAATACTCAGGACACGATCCTGGCAGTTATGTAGGATCGCTCCCACCAGTGCCCTCAAGCGTTGACCCCACTGGAATTTGCGTGGTCACTAGGAGGGCATCTAAATCACATGGAACAGGCAGGAGCACTCACACTCGCACTATGGGCACATTTATGGTGCCTGCACGTCCCATTCAATTGAAAAATCTGCCGTCTGCCTGCCATTGATGGGTGCGGATTGGTCCAAGCCCTCCCTAAGATCCCAGCCTTGTCCTCTTCAGCCCCTGCGGAAACGGGCCAATCCAGAAAATTTAAACCTAAAGGTATTTCCACTTTTTGGAGTTCTGCTTCCCTGGCCTGGACACCACTTTCATCCATTTGAGGCTGGTACGCTTCATCTTTGCTTAGCATACCAGCCTCCAGTATTACACTGGGTCACAACTGAGTTAGGCAAGTGGAAACCTCTGTTTCAGGGAGTCCCTTTCCCTGGTTCCGGCCCCAGACACCAATTGCCGTGTAAGGGGTAGTCGGAAGTACCACTCCTTACCAAGCATGCCTGAAAAATCTCAGACAGTGGAGACCTGGCGCAACTTGAGCCCTGTTGATTTCTGGTAGGTTCCACTGGTCTCCCAGAGTTATGGCAGGGGACTGGCAGAAACTGTTTTCTTGGGGTCTGAAGGTTCACACATATGGTGCAGCCATGTGCCAGTGTATTACGGGACATGATGCAACAGGTTCCCAATTTTGACCATAACACTGGCAGAAACAAGAAGTGGTGGCTTGGTGTTTCTTCACAAGAAGGAAAATTCTGTGATCAAGTCACTTTGGGTGTTCTCACATATCTTTTAGAGGCCAGTTCAAGTTTATCACAAACTTTAAATCAGGGCTTCAAAGACAGTCCGAGAACATTTGTACAATTCCAGGCATGAATAATTCAACATTTCTTAATATTATTGAGACTATAAAGGGGCTGATACTGTGGCCCTTGCACCACACCGATGTCTCTATGCATAAATATGCTGAATTCACCAGGTTTTTTTTTATTCGTTCATGGGATGTGGGCGTCGCTGGCGAGGCTGGCATTTATTGCCCATCCCTAATTGCCCTGGAGAAGGTGGTGGTGAACCGCCTTCTTGAACCGCTGCAGTCCGTGTGGTGACGGTTCTCCCACAGTGCTGTTAGGAAGGGAGTTCCAGGATTTTCAGCCAGCGATGATGAAGAAACGGCGATATATTTCCAAGTCGGGATGGTGTGTGACTTGGAGGGGAACGTGCAGGTGGTGTTGTTCCCATGTACCTGCTGCTCTTGTCCTTCTAGGTGGTAGAGGTCGCAGATTTGGGAGGTGCTGTCGAAGAAGCCTTGGCGAGTTGCTGCAGTGCATCCTGTGGATGGTACACACTGCAGCCACTGTGCGCCAGTGGTGAAGGGAGTGAATGGTAAAGCACCAGTGGTGAACGTAAAGCAAAGTCAGCCTATTTGCTTAATTTTCTGGTCCTCTGGGCACATCTCATGATGTGCCAGGAGCAGCAGTTCCACAATGTCAGGTGCTGGCTGCCCATTGTGTGCCGCGCATATACTTGGTGAAGGGGAGGGCTACCAGGCACAGGGCAGAGGGAAAAGGGTTGGAGGGGGGCACTGGGCAAAGGAGGCACTGGTGCTATGAAACCTGCGGTGTCAAGGGCAGCACTAGGCAGCAGTGGCTGGCATTATATATTAAAAGCACAATGTAGCCTGACCTTCAGTACCTGTTCTAAACAAACATCGTGGAGCTGGACTGTTGCTGAAGCTCTCCATAATGCAGTACATGCCTCATTTTCTGTGAGGTTGGGAGCCCAATGAGCCTAGTGCAAAACTTGTCTGCAGGCTCGTAGCGCTCTTTGCGCCAATCGCTTACAAGTGTCTCAGGTGCATTGTAGGGCTCAGGCCGTTGTGCTCGAAAGCGTATTCAATGCCTGCCATTGTATTATTGGCTCAATAATTTCAGTACCAATTACCCATCTCACAGAAAACAAAGGTTAACAAAAATCTTACCATCTCGAATCGGGCTCTGGACCGTTCACTTTGAAATTTGGCAAATTCTCGCCGATCATGAACAGTGACAATCAGTTTCCAAATGGCAAGCAAGGCAATGCCAACTGCTAAAATACTACCAACCACTGCCAACAGTACAGTAACTGGATCAGTTTCACTCGCACAATCTGTAAAATGAGAACAACTCAGTAAATAAAAAGGTTAGATGAATAGGTCCTGCTCATTCTGCAAATGCAGAATTCAAATTCTAGTACCATGCAATTGGCACTCAATTTTATTTTCAGAACACCTCCCTGCAAAGCATTATTGCCACTAACAAATATTTAAAAGACCATAACTTGCCCTTATTTAACATCTTTAACATAGTTAAATCTCCCAAGGTGCTTCACGGAGTAGGAGAAGGGCAGATGCCGATCCTTCATGAGGGAGTTTAGAGGTGAACAATGGATTGCTTGAAGAAATGGGCTTTAAAAGTTTTTTTTTATTCGTTCATGGGATGTGGGCATCACTGGCGAGGCCAGCATTTATTGCCCATCCCTAATTGCCCTTGAGAAGGTGGTGGTGAGCCGCCTTCTTGAACTGCTGCAGTCCGTGTGGTGAAGGTTCTCCCACAGTGCTGTTAGGAAGGGAGTTCCAGGATTTTGACCCAGCGACGATGAAGGAACGGCAATATATTTCCAAGTCGGGATGGTGTGTGACTTCGAGGGGAATGTGCAAGTGGTGTTGTTCCCATGTGCCTGCTGCTCTTGTCCTTGTAGGTGGTAGAGGTCGCGGGTTTGGGAGGTGCTGTCGAAGAAGCCTTGGCGAGTTGCTGCAGTGCATCCTGTGGATGGTACACACTGCAGATACTGTGCGCCGGTGGTGAAGGGAGTGAATGTTTAGGGTGGTGGATGGGGTGCCAATCAGCAGGCTGCTTTGTCCTGGATGGTGTCGAGCTTCTTGAGTGTTGTTGGAGCTGCACTCATTCAGGCAAGTGGAGAGTATTCCATCACACTCCTGACTTGTGCTTTGTAGATGGTGGAAAAGCTTTGGGGAGTCAGGAGGTGAGTCACTCGTCGCAGAATACCCAGCCTCTGACCTGCTCTTGTTGCCAGAGTATTTATATGGCTGGTCCAGTTAAGTTTCTGGTCAATGGTGACCCCCAGGATGTTGATGGTGGGGGATTCGGCAATGGTAATGCCGTTGAATGTCAAGGGGAGGTGGTTAGACTCTCTCTTGTTGGAGATGGTCATTGCCTGGCGCGAATGTTACTTGCCACTCATCAGCCCAAGCCTGGATGTTGTCCAGGTATTGCTGCATGCAGGCACGGACTGCTTTATTATCTGAGGGGTTGCGAATGGAACTGAACACTGTGCAATCATCAACGAACATCCCCATTTCTAACCTTACGATGGAGGGAAGGTCATTGATGAAGCAGCTGAAGTTGGTTGGGCCTAGGACATTGCCCTGAGGAACTCCTGCAGCAATGTCCTGGGGCTGAGATGATTAGCCTCCAACAACCACTACCATCTTCCTTTGTGCTAGGTATGACTCCAGCCACTGGAGAGTTTTCCCCCTGATTTCCATTGACTTCAATTTTACTAGGGCTCCTTGGTGCCACACTCAGTCAAATGCTGCCTTGTTTTCAAGGGCAGTCACTCTCACTTCACCTCTGGAATTCAGCTGTTTTGTCCATGTTTGGACCAAGGCTGTAATGAGGTCTGGAGCCAAGTGGTCCTGGCGGAACCCAAACTGAGCATCGGTGAGCAGGTTATTGGTGAGTAAGTGCTGCTTGATAGCACTATCGACGACACCTTCCATCACTTTGCTGATGATTGAGAGTAGACTGATGGGGCGGTAATTGGCCGGATTGGATTTGTCCTGCTTTTTGTGGACAGGACATACCTGGGCAATTTTCCACATTGTCGGGTAGATGCCAGTGTTGTAGCTGTACTGGAACAGCTTGGCTAGAGGCGCAGCTAGTGGAATTAGTGGATTTGATGATGGACAGGTATGGGGTCTGAAGCTCAGCACTGGGTCAACAAGACTGTGTACAGCCTCAGCAGGTAGCCAGGAGAAGGATGGAGTCAGTGGCAAGGCAATGGAGGTTTGGGCATGGACCAAAAACAATGGCTTTAGCCTTTCCATTATTTAATTAGATAAAATTCTGGCTCATCCACAACTTAATGTCAGACAGGTAGTCTGACAGCACGGAGTTTGTTGTGGGGTCTAGGGAAGTAGTGAGAGTGGTTGAGCTAGGTATTTCCAGCATTAATATGGTGACCCTATGCCCACAGATGATGTCAATGAGGAGCAGCACGTTGGTGATGAAGGGACGGAGGCAAAAGAGGTTAGATCTCTGGAGGTGATTTTGTAGGGGTGGGAGAAAAAGCCATTGCTGAACATATGTCAGCTGCATTGGGAAAAATGAGTGAGAATCTCACTCATATCTTTGATATATATTAATAACTTGGACTTGGTTGTACAATTTCAAAATTTGCAGATGACACAAAACTTGGAAGTGTAGTAAACAGGGAGGAGGATAGTGATAGACTTCAAGAGGACAGAGACAGGCTGATGGAATGGGTGGACACATGGCAGATGAAATTTAACACAGAGAAGTGCGAAGTGATACATTTTGGCAGGAAGAATGAAGAGAGGCAATATATACTAAATGATACAATTGCAAAGGGGGTGCAGGAACAGAGTGACCTGGGGGTATATGTGCACAAATCTTTGAAGGTGGCACGACAGGTTGAGAAAGCAGTTAAAAAAGCAGATGGGATCCTGAGCTTTATAAATAGAGGCATGGAGTGCAAAAGCAAGGAAGTTATGTTGAACCTTTATAAAACACTGGTTCGGCCAGTACTGGAGTACTGCGTCCAATTCTGGGCACTGCAATTTAGGAAGGATGTGAAGGCATTAGAGAGGGTGCAGAAAATATTTGCTAGAATGGTTCCAGGGATGAGGGACTTCAGTTACGTGGATAGACTGGAGAAGCTGGGGTTGTTCTCCATAGAGCAGAGAAGGTTAAGAGGAGATTTGATGGAAGTTTTCAAAATCATGAAGGGTTTCGATAAAGTAAATAAAGAGAAACTGTTCCCATTGGCAGAAGGGTCAAGAACCAGAGGACATGGATTTAAGGTGATTGGCAAAAGAACCAAAGATGACATGAGGAAAAACTTTTTTACACAGCAAGTAGTTATGACCTGGAATGCGCTGCTTGAAAGGGTGGTGGAAGCAGATTCAATCGTGGCTTTCAAAAAGCAATTGGATAAATATTTCAAGGGAAAAAATTTGCAGAGTTACGGGGAAAGAATGGGACTAACTGGATTGCTCTTACAAAGAGCCGGCATGGGCTCGATGGGCTGAATGGCCTCCTTCTGTGCTATAACCATTCTATGCTTCTATGGGCAATCCAATAGAGGAGAGGTAGTGGAGGAGGATGAGTTGATATCGAAGAAGTCAAGGAAAAATAAGGCAGTCACAGAGGATGTCAGTAGTGACTTTGACTAGGCCGATCCCCATGCAATGGAAATTGGACTGGAGGAATTCAAACAGAATTGGATGGGTGACGGGCATAGAGCTTGGTATTTATGAGAAAAAGATTAGTGAAGACAAATGTAGGTCCCTTACAGTCAGAAATGGGGGAAATTATATTGGGGAACAAAGAAGTGGCAGAACAATTAAACACATACTTTGGTTCTGTCTTCACAATGGAGGACAAAAATAACCTCCCAGAAATGTGAGGGAACCAAGGGTCTAGTGAGAGGGAGGAACTGAAGGAAACCAGTATTAGTAAAAAAAATAGTGCGAGGGAAATTAATGGAACTGAAGGCTGACAAATTCCCAGGGCCTGATAATCTACATCCCAGAGTACTAAAGGAAGTGGCCCTGGAAATAGTGGATGCATTGGTGATCATCTTCCAAAATTCTATAGACTCTGGAACAGTTCCTACAGATTGGAAGGTGGCAAATGTAACCCCACTATTTAAGAAAGGAGGGAGAAAAAACAGGGAATTACAGTCCCATTAGCCTAATATCAGTAGTGGGGAAAATGCTAGAGTCTATTATAAAATATGTGATAACAGAACACTTGGAGGACATTAACGGGATTGGACAAAGTCAGCATGGGTTTATGAAAGGGAAATCATGCTTAACAAATCTACTGGAGTTTTTTGAGGATGTAACTAGTAGAATAGATAGGGGAGAGCCAGTGGATGTGATGTATTTGGATTTTCAGAAGGCTTTTGATAAGGTCCCACACAAGAGGTTAGTGTGCAAAATTAGAGCACATGGGATTGGGGGGAATATACTGGCATGGATTGAGAATTGGTTGACAGACAGGAAAGAGAGAGTAGGAATAAACGAGTCTTTTTCCGGGTGGCAGGCAGTGACACCGCAGGGATCAGTGCTTGGGCCCCAGCTAGTCACAATGTATATCAATGATTTGGATGAGGGAACTAAATGTAACATTTCCAAGTTTGCAGATGACACAAAGCTGGGGTGGAATGTGAGCTGTGAGGAGGATGCAAAGAGGATCCAATGTGATTTAGACAAGTTGGGTGAGTGGGCAAGAACATGGCAGATGCAGTATAACGTGGATAAATGTGAGGTTATCCACTTTGGTTGTAAAAACAGAAAGGCAGATTATTATCTGAATGGTGATAGATTGGGAAAAAGGGAGGTGCAACAAGACCTGGGTGTCCTTGTACACCAGTTGCTGAAAGCGAGCATTCAGGTGCAGCAAGCAGTTAGGAAGGCAAATGGTATGTTCGTCTTCATTGCAAGAGGATTCTCTACCACAGAAGGCAGTGGAGGCCAAGTCATTAGATGTATTCAAGAAGGAGATAGATATATTTCTTAATGCTAAAGGGATCAAGGGATATGGGGAAAAAGCGGGAACAGGGCACTGAGTTAGACGATCAGCCATGATCATTTTGAATGGCGGAGCAGGCCCGAAGGGCCGAATGGTCTACTCTTGCTCCTATTTTCTATGTTTTCTATGTTTCTATGACAAGCACAGGAAAGGCAAGTTAGAGATGGGATAGCAATTGAAAAGGATGTACAATGATGGAGGGAGGAGGGGTGCGATAGATGCAATTGTTAAAAGATAAAGGGATAGTGCCAGAGCAAAGGGAAAAATGTTGGCAAGCATAGGAACTAGGAAGAGTAAGTAAGGGGTCAGGCGTTAGGTGAGAAGGGAACTGAGTGGTCAGGAATAGGGTGAGAGGGGGATTGAAGAAGTAATGAAGGAGTGGACAAGGCTGGGGTGGTTGAGAGGCTATAGAGAGGTGAGTTATGAAGGGGGGGAGAAGAAGGTAGTGGCTAAATGGCTGGGTGGATGGCCTCAGTCTTGGAGATGAAGAGCTATTTGCACTTGGTGTTTTAGGTGAGGATAGAAAGTGCAGGGAAAGGGTTTTTGTGGAGGTGATTTATTGTGGAAAAAATGAGTCATGGACTGTCCTTAACCTTGATCCTGGAGTAGTAGGAGGATTTGTACCATGGAGATGGAGGTGCAGTAATGCTTGGCTTGGTTGAGCCAGATCTGGTGGATGATGATGAGGTCAGGCATGCACCGTGTGCTCAAATCTGCAGCTCTCTGAATTTAGGGAGTGAAGGCACATGTTGTACCTGGGGGACCAGCAGCGAATGAAGACAGTGGGCACGATATTACCAGGGCGGCGGAGGGGGGCAATTCGCGCCCGGTGAAATCAGTCTGCCTTGAACGCAATCGCAGGCTGATTGGATCCACTTACCTCTTGTTCCGGGTTCCCCACTGCTGATCTGCGCGTCGGGCGGACTGCGCAGTAAGCTCTGTCAGCTGGAGGAGCTCTATTTAAATGGGCAGTCCTCCACTGACTGATGCTGCAAGAAATAGGAAAAATTACAGCATGGAGCAGCCCAGGGGGAAGGATGCTCCCAGGTTTCATGATGCCTCACTCCAGCTCTTACTGGATGGGGTGAGGAGGAGGGGGAGGTCAGTGATCTTCCCCCCGGCGGGCGGGAGGAAGCGGCCTGCCTTTGCCACCAAGAAGGCCTGGCTCGAGGTGTCGGAGGAGGTCACCTGCACCACCAACATATCGTGCACCTGTATACAGTGCAGGAGGCGTTGCAATGACCTAAGTAGGTCTGCCAAAGTGAGTACACTTACTCATTCCCCTACACTCCGTCTGCCATATCACCGCCCCCACCCCACATCTCCTTCTGCACTGCCAACACTACTCTGTCACATCACCCCTCACACCCACTCAAACCTCATCCTCATCTTACCTGCACTTACTCACCTCGCCAGTACTCATCCCGCCACTACCACTCAACCCAATCCTCATACAATCTCATGGCTCAATCTCATACTCACCCTCTCATGCATCTCTTTCACAGTCAGCCTCACTCAACCTGCCACTACCTGTGCTGCAGCCACAGGGCATGCATCACATATGTGCAGTAGGAAGCATAAGGCAAACGTGTCGTGAGCATGAAGGGGATGCACAAGGGTGTTTGAGGGTTTGTTATGGTTTTTACTTATATTTAATTTCTGATCAACTCACATCACATATTATATTGGCACCACTACTGCCAAGTCTTTGCGAATCTTGTCTGGTTTGTGCAATCCTGAGGATTACAATGAAGACCCACACCTGATGCCACCCATTGTGTCACTGCAGAGTGGGTGTAGGTGTATTTGCAGGGTTCTTTTGTGCAGACGACTGAGAGACGTCAGCGATGTCCCCGGTGGCACCCTGGAAGGATGCGGAGGAGAAGTTGTTGAGGGCAGTGGTGACTTGGATAGCGACAGGTAAGAAGATGGTGCTCGGGCCAGCCGGGAGCAGCTCGGCATGAAGGAGGCTGCAGATGTCCACGACTACATGTCGAGTGACTCTGAGCCTCCGTGTGCACTGCTACTCAGAGAAGTCCAGGAAGCTGAGCCTTGGTCTGTGGACCCTGTGGCGAGGGTAGTGCCCTCTGCGATGCATCTCTCTCTGCGGTAGCCCTCCCTCCTGCTGTGCAGGTGGATGTGTCACAGCACTGTGTTGTGGAGCTCCACGTGTCAGAGGTGGATGGCGAGGCTGGTGATGCTGTTCGCCCTCCGAGGAGGTCATGACTGTAGTTACGGCGGCCCCCATCTGGAAGATGTAAATCTGAGAGGGTCCGCAACTTACCCCGGTGTCTGGACACCGGGGTAAGTGTGCAAGTTGGTGAATTTTATTGTTAGGAGAAGGGTGGTGGAGGCCAAACTTTGTCCCAAGTGACAGAGTGGCCTCCTGCAATGAGTGAGGGTCCCCCCCCCCCGACCTGTCAAATGGACCTCTGCAGCTGCCACAGGCTGATTGCTGCAACACGTCCATTTGAACTGGGAGTGTTTCCCCCAGTACGGGAAACAGTCCCAGTTGTTTGTAAAATCCCAACCCTCCTAAAATATCTCGTTAATCAGGTCTGTAAACGACCTGAAATACCAAAATAAATACTTTAAGTGGCACCCCGCCGGCTTTAATTGCCAGCGGGAGTCCCACATGCGGGGGCTGCGCGCGCATGTCAGCGCGTCTGTGGAAAACCCGGAAGTGGGCGGGTTGGAGCCGGGCTCCCGCCCCGCCCCGGGAATCCCCGATTTTCGGAGACCCCCGCCAGGAACGCACCGGATCGCGGGTGCTAAAATAGAGCCCAGTGAGTCATTTGGTAGAGATGAGGGCATTGAAGACAAAAGTGAGGAGCTGTTGAGTAGGTGAACAGAGGTAGTGGTATCATGATCAAGTGGAAGATCAGGGGAGAGGGAGTTAGGAATCTGAAAGTAAACTGGTGAAGGAGTTGGGGCAGAGGGGAATTTTCTCTGGCAGTGGAGCCTGATTGGTGATCAAGGCCACATGAAATGACAAGACCAAATGGGTGGCTCTGGGTGGAGGAGTTTTTGTAAATTCTGGTGAGGAAAGAAGGATAGAGAAGTTATAAGAGTGCCAAGATGGGACATGGTAATGAGAGCCACACCATCACTATGGAGGTTAATGCGAGGTACACGATGATATGTGGACAAATGTGTAGCCAAACTTGAAAAGTAAACACTGCAATGACATCATATAACTCATTCCTTACTTCAGCAGTCACTGTACACTGATCCCTGGCACAGAACCAAGCTATATCCTGTCCTTAACCGACATCCACATACACGTAGTTTTCAGCAAGAGTCACTGTACAGTGGAAACCCAGACTGACTTTTCTGCTGCTTAGCTCATGGCTGCTGAAGCTAACTGTAGTTCCTCATCATAACCTGAGGTGAAATTAGCTAACAACACAGAATGGGGATTGCATTTAGAATCATATGGCTCCTTCCCACATGATGTTCTGAGATATCCATCAATTGAGATTTTCTAACTTCTTGTGGCAGCACAAAAAAAACTCCACAGTAAGGTATGTTTGCAAACAATTCCCCAAATTGACATCCAAAGCTCAACACGAACAATTGCATTTGGGCTTTTACAAAAACTTTTTTTATTACACAGTAAGATCTGATGAACAACGTTGAGATGAATAACCAATTAATCTATTTTTTTGTGGGTTTGGTTGTGCCAAAGGATTTTTAACATCCACCCAAACAATGGTGTGCCTTCAGGATAGCACTCCATCAGCACTGCACTGTACTGCCAATTTTGATTATGTGCTTAAGTCCTGAAGTGGGGTTTGAACCTACAACTTTCTGACTCAGACGTTAGCGTTCTATCATGAGCTAAGCAAATGGATGTGAATTGAGGCTATTTGTGTGTTAGTGCCTTATCATGTGTCAGTATTTGCATCCGTGACATTCAACATCCTGAGCATTAATAGTTTTATAATTCATTTGCGTTTAAAATTTAAATTAAGTGCTAGTGGGGGAATCCCAAGAACCAGCTTGTGAGCTGCAAATACAACAGAATAACAAAAGAGACATTGATCTAACACTATCTCTGGAAAAATTCAGTCAGATGAGTAAAGAGGAGAATATTGAAATATCACCTTATAGTAGTGATGCGCTATGAATTTTACATCTAACTTTAGATCTTCAGTTTTTATTATACACATAGATATTATATACATATTACATATGACAAACCTGTTTGCCATAATGATTGACCTATTTTCTTATTTAGGAGCAAGCTCAATATAACAAAATAGCATGAGAGTCAGCAAGACAGAGGGAACAAGATTGAGCATATGTATGTAAGAGTGCTGTATTGTGCGACAGAGAGTGAGGACATAGGTATTTGTGAATGAGTGAGAAGAAATGAGAGTGAGTCCATATTTGTATGAGAGAGAGAGATTAACGAAAAAGAGAAAGCACACTAACCTGGTTCCTTCAGAGCAGTAAGGACAGACTTCCCACTGACATGTTCCGAGTAAGTAAACCTCATGACACAGTCATTTTCAGTTTTGTACAGGCACAGAACTGCATCCGGGTCATCTGTTTCTGAAAAAGGATTAGAAACAATCTTCAGCCCCGTGGCTCCATTTCTACAACTTCAACAAAGTGGGACAGGCTAAAAGCCCCATTGTTTTCTGTGAAGTGTACAGCCAAAGGGCAGCAACCATTTGATATACTTAATAAGAAAAAAATGTTCTTTTTACTAGTTTCCACATATTGTTGGTATCATTTCAGTTTTTGCACAACTTTGCAATTTTGTCAAGTTTGCAAGAAACATACTTCCTATACAAACATCTGTAATTCATTAGGATTTCAAGACCCACTTTTGAAATAGCAGGGAGTAGCATGCTTGAACAAAATATGCTATCATCAGAAATGTCATAATTCAGGAACTTTTTCCAGACACACTACTCTAAATTATAAATGCCTTTAACTTCAACCAAATTAAGTGGCTTCCTACAAATAAACTGATGACCTTGTGTTTAAACATGTAAGATTGATCCATTCAAGGGAAAGTTCCAACTTCTGAGTTCAAAACCTCATGTTTTAATCGTTTTCTACTAACTACTTGTCTTTTAAAAAGGTTCTTTGAATTGTACTAGTGTCGCCTAATTATTGATGGCCGTGTTTATAAACGAGCCTATGTCCAAAGACCAATGGCTAATCACTAGAAATGGGACACTGTGGTTTTAACTTTTATTACAATCACTACAATAATTCATAGCCATTTTGATATATATTCTTATGATTTCTTTATAATAATGAACAGCGTGTCCTGTGCACTGAACCTATTTGGGGCTATGTTAAACCTGTCAGTAATTCTGACTGACTGACTACCATTCAGAAAATGTAATACTAGCCATAAATTCTAGAACAAAGAGTACTCACACTGACACAATAGCAATGGTTTTCTGCCACTAGGTGGAAAACAGCAGTTAAGACCATCATTTGGTGTTTAGATCCAAATAAATACCTTTTGTGCACACATGAAAGTATGATTCAGGTTCAGGGGTGGACTATATGGGATGTATAATATGGCAAATTCAGAAGCAGGATAGAACCATAGCATTTGCATTTATCTTGCGGCCATTGTCCTTGCAAAATCGAAAGAGAGTGAACCAGAGCCAAATGGAGGAGCTGTGTATAAGGAGTTTATGGTTTTCTAGAACTTAAAGAAGTTTGGGAAATGACTGAAGGGTATCTTATCTGATTTGCATTACTCTGTCAATGACTCTGAATTTTATTTTACTACTGCACCATTCCAATCGCTTGGGAGAGGAGGATTTTTGCAGTTATTCACCAAGACTTAATCCCAACTGCATTCAAGAGGTGAATGACGCACTGCGCGAATAGGGTCGCAAGCCCAACCGTGGGGATGAAGACAAACAATTCAGAGAAACAGCAACAACTTTATGTCATTGATGGTTTCTCCAGGCTCTTGGGTGTGCCTGTATGATTGAGGTAAACCATCTATTCTATTCATAGGTAGCCTGCGATCTACCAAGAAGGATCTTGCGTGTGTTATTGCTGGTGGGAAAATCTCAGGTATTCGGCTAGAGGTGGCATCAACAATGCAATTTTAAGGAACAACTTCATAGTTACTATTGATGATTGGCTAGAAGATTGATTGTTCTTATAATCCTATGGTTGAAACAATTATAGGAAGATTGATTTTGGAGAGTTTTAAATGCCCTATATAAATGTTAAATGAAAATTACTCATTATTTAAACTCATTTCAAAATCCCAACTTTTCTGTTTTTAACTGGATGATAGTGCAACAAAACAATGGATCAAGGGAAAAAAGATAGAAATGCTATTACATGATACATGATTTATTCATTTAAGTTTATTATCTCACCTTATTTCAAGTAACTGGATTCCTCTTTTGTGGCAAACACTTTTTCTCCCATAACAAATCTAAATCTCTATAAAACCCAAATCTGTCCAAGACGTGAATACTACTTCATTGGCTGTAAAGTGCTTTGAGACATCCTGAGATCGTGAAAGGCGCTATATAAATGCAAGTCTTTCTTTTTACTGGGGGAGTTTTTCAACACCTCTCTCATAAGAAATAGCTTGTCATTTGATCAGTAACTGTTCTTACTCTTCTGGCCTCCAACCTCCCTCCCCGTTGCAACATTTCTGGTCTCAATACTATTCAGTGCTCCTTTGAACCTTCCTCTCTTATTTTTACTGAGCTCCAATATGCCACCTTAAATCCAGTTCCCGTTTCATATATCAAGTGGAGGAGAGGTGGGAGGCAATTTGCAACAGCCTGTTTCTTACCTGAAAAATGGGCATCCGGCAATTGAAAATTGTGGTGGGGGAGAGGGTTGAACCTCGGCCGTCCCACTGGGGCCCCAAGACCACGTGATGCAATTTTCAGGCGGCCTGTAAATGGATGAGCAGCCCACCCCTCAAAAACTGGCTGAATGCTGCCTAAATATGCAGATCAGGAGCCTACTGTTGTAAGACCTAGATTTCAATTTTTAGGTACAAATGGACGGAACATGCATCGTGCTTGCTCCACACAGTTGTATCAAGCGTTGAGTGGTCTAACCAGTGAGGCTGCTCAAAGAACGGCCCAGGAAGCTTTCAAATTCTTTTTGGTTGGCTTAGGAGCAGCAGGAGTGAAGAACCAAGCATTTGCTGCAGGCTGCAGTTCTACATGTAAAGGCACTCACAGACATTCTCAGTAGTCTTGTAGTATTATACAGTTCAGCGCACAACTTTTAAAATGGACAATAAAGTGTTTGAATTAGAAATGAACAATAGCAACCTTTCTTTCCGTCCTTCACTGTTGAGTTTTGACTCTTTTTGTTTAAGTAAGGACTATTGATGAGACTGGGCTCAGTAACTTAACCAGAACAGTTGCCCCCACATTATAATCACTCACTATTGAAAAAATGATTAAAAATAATGAGAATTGACAGAAATGGATAGAAGCATCTCCCCCCAACACACACTACATACACACAAGCAGAAGATGTAATTTTATTATTCTCAGCAATGTTTTTGAGTTTTAAAGGTAATTCTAATGTCGAGAATCGTTCTATAATCACTGGATTTAGGTTTCATCGTTTATTACACGTTAATTACAAGTAATTACACTAATTATGTTTTATAAAAAAAGAGTAAGAACAGGATTCACTTACTGAGGATGTCCACTGTCAGGATCTCATCCTTACAGAGTTTTTGACAGGTCTGATTGTCAGCCAGTCTTCCTGAGTTAAACAATCTACACTCTATACATTCCCTGCAACAAACATAGTGACATAGAATTATTATTTCTGCTCATCACAACCCTAAAAATAAAGCAGGGCACTCTGCAGTCAGACACATCTTTGTGAAGCACTGCATTCTACCCAAACATTCAAAATGAAGGCAAGAGTAACTTTTGTGGGTGTTAAACTTTATGTCCAGACATCTTTCTAATGGGGCAAGAACACAGGTATCAAACAGATTGAGGGCTAAGCATTGGTCTCTGAGCGTGCAGGCAAATAAATGTAATAAGAGATATGTGCATACAGGCCCAATGTGAGTATGTGGAATCCCATATTTAGGTGTTGGATATGTTAATAATGTTTACATTTATCCTTGTCCACTGACACCACTTTTGTAGAGGTTTGAATTATTTGCACACATGGAAGATTCAGTCAACTCCCTCCTTTCTGGAACTCTGTCCTTGTCATTGTTCTCTAGTAAGGAACCAGTGGTTTCAGTGGCTGTGTTCTTGTTCTGTCATATACAGGACTAAGTGTATTTGTTATCACCATTTTAGAGACTGTGGGGGTGAAATTTGCCTAGCGCAAAATGGTAATAGTGAATCGGCAGCCCATTTTACACTCCGTCCGATTTTCTTTTCCATTGAAGTCAATTTGCCTTTTCTTTGTGGCAAAGCATTCCATGTTTTAACAACTCTCTGTATAAAGAAAATTTTCTTAACCTCTCTTCTTTCTCTTACTGACCATCTTTATCTCCATGTCGCTGACTCCTCAATCAGAGGAACCAGTCTTTACTTATTCACCCTATCAAAACCTTTCATAATTTTAGAAACCTTTATATTAAATCTTTTCTTAGCCTTCTCTGCTCCAGGGAAAATAGTCCTATATCTAAGTTTCTGTGCCTAACTATAGTTTCCCATCCATGGTATCACCCTGATAAATACATGCTCTCTACTGCTTTCTATAATGGGACACTCAAAACTGCACTACTATAACTATGCTGTTTGCCCTCACAATTTCAGGGAATTATTTATTCAAACCTAGGTTTCCCTGCTCATCCACACCTTTCTATTAAGTGCATACCTGCATTCCTTGTTTTTTTCCCAAAATTTATTTCTCCACACATGAAGGTATTACATAACTAGTCTAGTCCTCAATAACCAACGTGAACTGTAATGGTACCTGTGACAGCAAGATATTATTTCTACACCTGCTCAGAACACACAAAGCTTGAGACATAATTTTAAAACTGAAGGCAAAATCTTCTGACAGCTGAGGCAGATCTAACATTTTAGCACATAAAGCTTTTTTAAATTCATTGTCAGGATGTTGATGTCACTGGCAAGGCTGGCATTTATTGCCCATCCATAGTTGCCCTGAGAAAGTGGTGGTTGCGTAAATGGGCTTCTGCAGAAGTTATGGTGGCCAATCGGCAGAATCCCTGAGAAAATTCATTCCCATGCAGTAATATAGTACCTTTAAATAGCTATAATCATCATTAACTTATAATGAGCGAAACCCAAAGACAGACCACGCTCCTTTACTGGACATGACATGTACTGGGAATCGCTTGGTGTGGTGCAACCTCTGGCTGATGCAGTCAAATTTGAAGCTTATGTTTGTTTATTGTGAACTCTATACATGAAAAGAAATCTGGGAAGGCACTGCACTTCAACTCTTGTTCGTCTTCTTCGATCACAGCTGTGAAGTTAAGAAAACATCAAAAAGACCTTAATGTCAATCAATGTCATCCTTGAGGCACCTTTTTCAAATCTATATTTAACTTTATCCCAACAAAAGCAGTGTAGGGGTCGTGTTCAATCGCAGTATCAGATTGCAAAGGCATAAGATACAATAGTGCTGCCCTCTGCGCCTAATTGTGACTTATCAAGTGTCAACTCCAATGTGAGGCTCCAGGACTTGGAGTGATTGGAGCAGGTCTGGACAGCAGATCAAAGAAAATTTTAGGGAGGCGAGCTCATCTATTTATTATTTTTCATGCAGATCTCATGATATTTCATACATGTTGCTGAGTTCTCAGGTTGTTCCATATTTTGAGGCTAATAACAAAGGCAATTTCAGAAGGCTAATGATGAGTGGATTTTCTTGCATTCCTCAGCAGTGCTTCAGCAAAGATACACAGAGCTGAATACCTGCGCCATGAGGCATTACTTAGCCCCTTTCTTACAATAACAATATTAGTAAGCAACTTAAAAATAACTTTTTCTTTTGCAACTTTCTCCTCTATTCCTAGCCTGAAAGTACCAGCTTCTTCTGGAGTACACGCCCATGGGTACCAGCAGCCCTCCAGTACTTTGCCCAAGTGGCTATTCTTTATGTGTGACCTTGACTGTGAGACTGGCAAGCTATTCAACTATGAGCAGCAGCACAGCAAAGCTTGATTCTGTTCTCTTGCAATTTTAGACAGACACACTGTAGCAGGAGTCAGCTGGTTGAATTCTCTCCTGCTAGTTTAGAGGTGTTGTAGTTCCCCAAGTGCTGCCCCAGCTGAGATCAGCAAGTTGAGTACAAACTAGGGATCAAAGCTAGACCTACTGGCCTGTATGGCTCAGTACCACACAGCAGCGTGCATCTCCCCACGAAGTTATCAGGGGATCTACCACACAATTTGATTTTGCTATTTACAGTTTCTTTTAATTGTGTTGAACTAAAAAAATGTTTGCTTTTTCAAAAATTTAAATAGAAGTTGTGAAGCAAAAAGCACAAGTAATATTTGCCATATATGGATTTGCCAGTATAGAGTTGAGCTTTTCTACTCAATAAAAGTGTTCAAGTCCAACAATGCTTGCGCTTTAATTACAGTATACACAAAGAACTTTTATACATTTGACTAAGCAGGCTAAAGGGGTTTGTTCTGTACCTTTTCGTGCCACAGGCATCAGGGCAGGTTGGGCACTTCTCACAAGTATCCCCAAATGCTCCAGGTTCAGTGCACGAACATCGGCCACATGCACAGTTTCCTCTACCACTGCAAATCTGTCCATCATCTGAGAGACATGAGTCTATTTCTGTTGAACAGTTGCAGTTGTCCCCAATCCAGTCTGCGTGACACTTGCATTCACCACAGTGACACTTTCCATGACCTGAGAACAGAGGAAGGTAGAGTGAAATAGTCTATGTCAGTTAATAATTACCCTGTTAGAAGGATTATGCGTTAAGGGGAACATTTGACACACGTGACATGTCTCATAGCAACTAGGGTAATCACTGGGCAACAGGTATGCAGAAGTTGAAAGCTTCTTGAAAGAAATTGCGAGGGAACTTACTTAATTGAAGGAGATTAATGAAGATCTCACATATAAATATAATTATTCTTACACTTCTCTCAGACTTTCATCCAAATTTTACAATGACTGCTGCATTTATACCATGGGACTGCCACTGGCATCAGCCCTGGAATCTAAACAGGGTGGATTCCAGCATACCTGAAGCCAATACACAGAACTCATCTTTCTGAAGCAATCTGCACAAAATTAACTTGCCAAAGAAAAACATTCAAATAGCTTGAAAGGTCTGCTGGTTCCTTTGATAAACCTACACTCAGATGGTTCCAGCCATTCTATTCTGTTCTTTATTTTAATATATTAATTATACATTTTTTTGGAGGAGAGCCAATGAAAGTCAAATCCATGTTCAAAGAAAAGCTGAAGAGACTCAGAAAAGTTCATATTTGTGTGATTTGGTGGAGTGATGATTTTCAGAATGGGTTTTGCATTGACCAAAATGAAGGATTTTCTCAAAGGTTGCCCAGTTTTGATCTGTTCAGACTTGAGAGGAGATTTTCCACTGGAGGAATGCTGAACAGGAGTGGAAAATTGCACCCTTATTTTGGGAATTCCGCTGGAAGTGATGGCAGTTCCATACTAAATCTCATTTGAGTTCCAAACGTAGACCTTGATCTAAAATATGCCCCCCTCCCCTCCACTCCACATTCAAAATCTGTCAAATTTTAGATGACCAGGGCACAATCCCTGTACCTGAGGATAGATGTCTGAGGATTGCTAGAAATTGGTTCTCAGGCCTCATCTAAATAATCGCAGCGAGATGCTAATGCCTGTTGCATCTCCACGGGCAGCCTGCCTGACTGAAGAATCAAAGTTTGGACCACCTAGCTCGCCAGCAGCGGGCCACAGGTAAGTCCCGGTTTGGGGGGAAGGAGGGGGAGGAGAATGGGAGGGAAGCCTCTTGCTCCTCTTAGCTCCACACGATCGCCTTTTAAGATTATTTTTTTTTTTAAATGTACCTTTCGTTGGTGGCTCTGTTTAGGCCGCAGCAGCCATTGAATAACCGTGAGTGTGGTAGGCTCAACACCTACTCCTGCTCATCGTAGACCAATTTGGGTGACGGGGCCTAAAACAGGTGTTAGGCCCATCATTTACATATGTAAGGGCCTGTTTTGGGCAGACGCGAGGGACACCTGAAAAATGGCCTGACTTAATTTCGAGTTGGACATTTTTAAGGCATCCTTGGGGTGCAGGATGTTGGTCCCTGAAATTGGGCCTTGTTGCATCAATTTTACGCCTATAAGACGAGCACCAGGCGGTTTAATTCCTACCCCAATATTTCTTACAGGTCCATAAATCTAAAGAAATCTAAATTTTAGATATGAAAAATAGCACAACTCTACATCTAAGGTTAGGACTCAAATGTTCCTAACATGCTGAAAACCAGTGTAGAGCTGTCACTGAGGAGATTTACTCAGAGACAATTGCATTGGTTTTCTGATTTGTTTGTGTATCAATGGAAGAGGACCATGCTGGGAAAGCAAAACATTTCTTTTTGCACTAAGTGACTGTAGCAAGTATTCAAAGGTTGGAGGACAGTACACAGACATTCTTCAGTCCTAACTTGTTCAATGAACACTGCTGCCACTGTGATCTTTGCTGCTGCTGGACCCAGCAAGCCTGCCCAGCAGCACTCAATGCCATCTGGTACATGACTCTGACAATTGCCAAATCTAGTAGTGAATGGGAATGTCCAAGTAATCTTGATTAATTTCAAGTTTTTGTGTGAAATAAAACCATTGTAAACAAATGACAGTCACACAAATCCTCCTCCAGATTGCTTCCAGAAGCCGATGCAGTTTTTAATGATAAACAAACAATGTCAAAATGAAACAGATTTCCAGCTACTACCTGATACAGTTAGAACTTGGGAAAAAAAATCCTAAATTAGGGGAGGCAGGGATATCCTCCAACGCATTCCTTTGCATCCAATCCCAAGTCCCTAACTGCAGCAATTTCCTTTTTCAAGACCATAGTTACTCACTGCGTCCCCTGTGTGAACACAATCTGCAAGCAGCTTAAGACCATTTGTAGCTGCTGCAGAATAGCCACTGCTTTTCGAGTCAGTTAAACATCCAACAATTACAGTGAAATATATAAAATGCTCCGTCCAGCTAAAATTTCAACACAGAAATTTACTCCCTTATCTAAACTTTATTTTTCACGTAACAGATATTGCTGTGCTGTGCACCAGAAAGAAGGCAATGATTTATTGCCTGAAGTAAAGCTGCAGCTTTTTGCTATTAGGAATTTACTGGTGGCCTGAAATGCAGACCTTTTTAATATTAGTTATTTGCCTAAGAGGAAAGGCTGAAAGTGCAGACTATTGTAAAATTGTATCCCAATATTATTGACGTAAGAATGAAAAAAATGAAAAAGTACGGACTCTAATTGCTGCTATTTGAAGTTATTAATTCATTTTAGGAACTGTAGGCAAGAAGTTTGGCCATGTAATGCCCGTTGTTTTGGTGTTACACGGCCTCTTGAACTGCCAAAATGTCGTCTTGGCTGCACACGTTTCTAGCGTGATGTGTGCCGGATGCCATCTTGGTATAGATATTAGCGCATGCACAAATAACGAATGCCAGCTGCATGTAAAGTAAGGAGAAAATGGATACAATCAGTGTGCAACGCTGATTTAAAGTGAAAGACAACATTTTGGAACTTAACGCTCAACTCAACACAGTCTTAACCACGACCATCTGAACATATCGTAAGAGTGCCTGGAGGACCCCCCACCAGCGCTATTTAAAGGGACCATGCAGGATTTACAGGTTAGTTGCTGGATTATTGTGTTTGGCTGCCGATGCATTTGTCTCCTATACTTGAATACTTGGACGCGGGAACATAGCCTAACATTTAGAGCCAGGACGTGCAGGAGTGAAGTTAGGAAACGCTTCTACACGCAAAGGGTGGTAGAAATTTGGAACGTTCTTCTGCAAATGGCAGCTGATGCTAGCTCAATTGTGAATGTTAAATCTGGGATTGATAGATTTCTGTGAACCAAAGGTATTAAGGGATATGGGGCTAACGCGGGTATATGGAGTTAGGTCACAGGTGCGCCATGATCTCATTGAATGGCGGAACAGGCTCGAGCGGCTAAATGCCACTGCCACTTGCTGTCTTCTGATATGCGCTACCTTCTTCTGCAAGAAAGCAGGACGTGTGTCTGGGTGATGTGCCTGTCATGGTTGAATAGCTGTTAGTGTGTGTGGCCTGTGAGTTGTGGGTGGGCGGCTTGCAACAGTGGTAATGTGTAAGGGTGAGAAGAAGCATCTGATTGGCAGAGTTGAGTACTGATGGAAAGAGTTTGTTGGTATGTGGGTGATGGGGGTGTAGTGCCTGGAGCAGTGGATGCGGCTCATGGTGCAATTGGTAGGCGACGACACTTGACAGTTGACCTTACTCTCCTTGACCACTCGTATCCATGTTTGTGGTGCTGTGCACCTGGCACTGACTTCGTCCCCCGCTGCCTCTTGCCACCCTCCTACCCCCCCCATCCCCGCCCTACGGATATAGGATGTCGCTCCTTCTGTCCCCCTCTTGCACCAAGGTCCCTACTGCATCAGCAGAGAACCTTGGTGCATGCACTCTCGCAGGCCTGGTCCCAAATCAGATTGGCAGATTGGTGAGGTCTGGCGTGCAGATTGGAGGATGTGTGATTTAATAGTGCGCAACCTTTATTTAATGTTTTAACATAACTCATCAGTTTGTAAACATAGGGACGGGACCTACATCTGTGTTTTACGTATGCGATGTCTGATCTCCGTTGAGACTCCATGCAGACAGCAGACTGTTATTTTTAGCAAATAACAGGTACCAGCTACCTTTAAGAGATTTTCAGAGACATCCTCCCTTTAAGAGATTGGGGCTCCCCTGCTGGTGGAAAGTGCACATGAATCATCATGTCAGGCCTAGTTTTTAACGCTGCTTGAAGGTAAGTCCTCAGGCAGGACATTTAACCCCCTGTATTGATCGCTCTCAAAAGCCCCAAGCCAAAAATATTTTCAGCCAAGTTATTGTCTACCCTTCTAACCTCTCCTTTCCTGCTCGAAGTTTGTCTTCCTTACACCTTCTGTAAAGTGCTTTATAACATTTTTTACGTTGAAGAAACCATGGCCTTTGGCCCCCACCACAAGCTTTGTATCCTCACCACCAACTCCACCCCTCTCTGTGCTATGGCAGCTTGAACCTCTTGGACCCTGAGCTAAGTTTCCAACCCCTCTCCTTCACAAAGACCGCCTACTTCCACCTCCATTATCTACTGAAACCCTCAGTCATGTCTTTGTCACCTCCAGACTTTAACGCTCTATTGGGCAGTCATCCTGCACCATCCATAAACTTCATCATGTCAGAGGGCTTTCCCAGTCTGAGTACTGGCCTACTGAAGACCCTAACAGTAATAAGTGCAATAATCTGAGGGGCCTTAACGTTTCTTCTGATCCTGAATACAAAGTCAATTTCACCTGTGTCTTCAGCCCTATCCAGCAATCAGGCTCCCCCCTTTGGAGTGGCAGGTTGCCACTTTGACTTTTTTGCTGCCTCAGAGAGGTGGTGACCCTATTGCGCCACTACAGGTGTGGGCACCCACTACAAATATTCTAATGACTCTGTTCACAGAATTTAGGATATGGTCATCAAACGATTACAGTGGCAGGTGGAAGTCCCACCCCATCCCACCATGCTTCCACCACCCCTAAATACACTGCAGAATTTCCAGGCTTCTATTTTTAATGCATTGTTTTTTGTTCATCTTTTTGGAAGAGGAAGTGGTATTTCAAACTGGGACTTTTTCCTTTTGTAAGCATCCTTTTTAGGTTTGTATAAATGTTTCAAGACAATTCAAATCTAAGAGAATTCACAACTTCAACTTAAGGAGAAATATCATCTGAGGCAATAACTGACCAAATCAATTTGTCCTCATGTTGCATTAAATAAGACAGCATAAAATGAAATTTTACAATTTCTGACCTAAAGTAATTTATGATATTAACCAACAGGATTTTCTCAAGCTTTGCTTGTACGTAGGCGGAATGCAGCATTCATATATAGCCCATTGTGACTCATTTGAAATGTGCAAACTCATAGCACCAGACAAGCATGGGCAAAGCTACTTGAAACAACAATTTTTTGATTTGGAATGAAAACTGGAAGCACAACTTAAAGTTTCAAGCATTTTGTGCCAATGAAAAGGATTTAAAAACAAACAAGCTCGAAATCCATAACACCAAAAGCATTTGCTAACTACTTTTGTTTTACTCTGCTTATTACAAATATGAAATACTTGATTTTCGTTCAAAAATATCATCCAATATTGATGAATATGTTTATGTAGTAGGAAAAAGGGCAGAATTTTGATGTAAAATCATTATGAGAGCTGCCAGGGTGATTCAGTTAGTAAATGCATTGCATGATGCGGAACTGAGCCACACAGATCAGGAAGATTTCAGTTACCATCCGAGGCTTCTGCTGAGTTATCTGATCTCAGCTTGGGTAGTGGTAGGAGTGCTAGATTTGATCTCACCACTACTGGACTAGGGAGCTAGAAAAAAAAACATTAGTTCATCGTCATGTTCATGATCCAGTGAGCATTGCTGGGAAATACACATCCATGGATATCAAATGAGGATAGGATCTGGCTCAAGTGTGATTCCCCTCCCCTCTATGGCTGAATTCACTGCCTAAAAGAGCCCAATATTCATGGGTTCAAGGAGGGCAGAAAAGAAGAGTTCCAACGGGGGGTGGGGGGGGGAAAACGGTCAAGGGGCAGAACTTGGTTCTGCCGGGATTCTCCCTTATATGTTTACCTAGCTTCCCCTTAAATGCATCTATGCTAATCACCTCAACTACTCCTTGTGCTAGCGAGTTCCACATTCTAACCACTCTCTGGGTAAAGAAGTTTCTTCTGAATTCCCTATTGGATTTATTAGTGACTATCTTATATTTATGGCCCCTAGTTCTGGTCTCCCCCGCAAGTCATACATTAAAGCGTTCCTGTGGTTTTAGCAAACTGTTATTGTTCTCTTCTGAATTGAAGACCCAAAAGTTACCATTTTTTATGTCCCTACAGCCTGTAGGATTATGCTAATCAGAGAACATTTATTTAACCACTTAGCAAAACATTTAGCCCTTCAATGCAAACAGCAAGTACTTTATTTATTTAGTAGAACAAAAACATAACATCCCTACATGCAACCTCTACAAATTAAAATGAAAGTGAGCTGACCACAATCCATATCTAAATTGTTCATCTTGATAGCGTCACGTGAACCCATGATTCCCGCTTCTTCAGCAGATGTCTGTGTAACCTCATGAACTCCAGAGTAATTGTACTTAACAGTTTAACAACTTGTTATGTCAGCTGCCAAATCATTTAATGGCAGCAACAGCTGTATAAAACTTGTCAAAGAACAAGCATTTTCAATAAACTAAACCAAAAGAAATCAGTATCTTCTGCAGTAGTAGTCAGCTCCATATTAATAGATAACTGACCTAAGCCCATCATTCCATCATACCCTACCACTTTCCATTCATTTCCCATTGGGAGAACTATAAAAAGCAACAAAGGGATCCAGAGAAAGTAATAAGAGCTGCAAAAAGGGACTATGAGAAAAATATGGAATGGATATCAAAGCTAACAGCAACAGTTTTTATAAATATATTAAGAGAGAGTGGTAAAGGGGAATGTGGGCCCATTAAAAGTGGATACAGGTGAGATGATAATGGATAATAAGAAAATGGCAGACTTATTAAATGAGTACTTTGCATGAATTTTCACAGTGGAGAAAGAGGACTGAATATCAGCGGTACAATGGAACCTAAAAATAAGTCAAGGGTAGAAATTTAGTGCATTTAATATAAGTAAACAAATAGTAATGGAGAAAATAATGGAACTTAAAATAGACAAGTCTTCAGGACCTGATGCTTTCCACTCCAGGATATTAAAAGAAGTGGATGAAGAAATTGTAGATGCATTAGTCATCATTTTCCAAAGCTCTCTAGATTCAGGAATTGTGGCTTTGTTGGAAAATTGCAAATGTCACTATTATTTAAGAAGGGAGGGTGAGACCAGGTAACCACAGGCCTCTCAGTTTAACATTAATTGTGTGGAAGTTACTGAAATCTATCATTGGAGGCAGAGAGATTGAGCACTTAGACAAGTAGCAGCTGATCAAACAGTGCCAGCATGGATTTCTGAAGAGTAGGCCATGTCTGACGAAACTGGTTGAAATTTTTGAGGTCACTAGCATGGTAGATAGAGACGTGTCTATGGATGTTGTCTATGTGGACTTCCAGAAGACATCTGGTAAGGTTTTGCACAAGAGATTATTAGCAAAAATAGAAGAGCATGGAATTGGAGCTAACCTTGTGACAATGGATCGCTAATTGGTTGGGAGTTGGAGGCAGAGAATAAAGATAAAGGGCTTGATGTTACCAGGGCTGCGGGTTCGCGGCAGGGGGCTACCCACGTGCCCAGCGAAATCAGTCTGCCCCCCCGCGCGATCGCAGCCTAATTGGATCCACTTACCTGGTCTTCCGGGTTCCCCACTGCTGATCTGCGCGTCGGGCGGACTGCGCATGCGCAGTAAGGTCTGTCAGCTGGAGGAGCTCTATTTAAAGGGGCAGTCCTCCACTGACAGATGCTGCAACAAATAGGAAAAAATACAGCATGGAGCAGCCCAGGGGGAAGGCTGCTCCCAGTTTAATGATGCGTCACTCCAGGTATCATTAGATGGGGTGAGGAGGAGGGGGAGGACAGAGATCTTCCCCCCGGCGGACGGGAGGAAGCGGCCTGCCTCTGCCACCAGGAAGGCCTGGCTTGAGGTGGCAGAGGAGGTCACCTGCACCACCAACATATCGCCCACCTGCATACAGTGCAGGAGGCGCTCCAATGACCTAAGTAGGTCAGCCAAAGCGAGTAAACTTACTCATTCCCCTACACTCCATCTGCCACATCACCGCCCCCACCCCACATCTCCTTCTGCACTGCAAACACTACTCTGTCACATCACCCCTCATACCCACTCAAAGCTCATCCTCATCTTACCTGCACTTACTCACCTCGCCAGTACTCATCCCGCCACTACCACTCAACCCAATCCTCATACAATCTCATGGCTCTATCTCATACTCACCCTCTCGTGCATCTCTTTCACAGTCAGCCTCACTCAACCTGCCACTACCTGTGCTGCAGCCACAGGGCATGCATCACATATGTGCAGTAGGAAGCGTAAGGCAAACGTGTTGTGAGCATGAAGGGGATGCATAAGGGTGTTTGAGGGTTTGTTATGGTTTTTACTTATATTGAATTTCTGACCAACTCACATTACATATTATATTGGCACCACTACTGCCACGTCTTTGCAAATCTTGTCTGGTTTGTGCAATAATGGCCTTTCCTGAGGATCACAATGAAGACCCACAACTGATGACACCCATTGTGTCACTGCAGAGTGGTGTAGGTGTATTTGCAGGGCTCTTTTGTGGAGATGACTGAGAGACGTCGGCGATGTCCCCGGTGGCACCCTGGAAGGATGCAGAGGAGAAGTTGTTGAGGGCAGTGGTGACTTTGAAAGCGACAGGTAAGAAGATGGTGCTCGGGCCAACCGGGAGCAGCTCGGCATGAAGGAGGCTGCAGATGTCCACGACTACATGTCGAGTGAGTCTGAGCCTCCGTGTGCACTGCTGCTCAGAGGTTCAGGAAGCTGAGCCTCGGTCTGTGGACCCTGTGGCAAGGGTAGTGCCCCCTGCAACACATCTCTCTCTGCGGTTGTCCTCCCTCCTGCTGTGCTGGTGGATGTGTCACAGCACTCTGTTGTGGAGCTCCACGTGTCAGAGGTGGACGGCATGGCCGGCGAGGCTGGTGTTGCTGTTCGCCCTCTAAGGAGGTCATGACTGCAGCTACGGCGGCCCCCCTCCGGAAGATGTACATCTGAGGGGGTCCGCAAGGTAGGTACATGTCTCTGGACCCCGGGGTAAGCGTGCAAGTTGGTGAATTTTCTTGTCAGGAGGAGGGTGGTGGAGGCCAAACTTTGTCCCAAGTGACAGAGTGGCCTCCTGCAATGAGTGAGGGTCTCTTCCCCCCCCCCCACCCCTCCACCTGTCAAATGGACCTTTGCAGCTGCCACAGGCTGACAGCTGCAACACGTCCATTTGAACTGGGAGTGTTTCTCCCAGTGTGGGAAATAGTCCCAGTTGTCTATAAAATCCCACCCCTCCTCACATATTCCCTTAATCAGGTCAGTTAATGACCTGAAATAGCACAATAAATGCTTTCAAGTGGCACCCCGCCGGCTTTAATTGCCTGCGGGAGTCCCACATGCGGGGGCTGCGCGCATGTCGGCACGTCTGTGGGGAACCCGGAAGTGGGCGGATTGGAGCCGGGCTCCGGACCCGCTCCGGGATTCCCCGATTTTCGGAGCCCCCCCGCCAGGAACGCACCCGATAGCGGGTGCTAAAATGAAGCCCATAAGGTTCATTCTCTAGTTGTTGGGATGTGACAAGTGGTGTTCCCCAGGGATCTGTATTGGGGCCTCTGCTTTTCACCATATATAGTAATGACTTTGACGAAGGAATAGAGAATTTTTCATTTAAGTTTGCAGATGACACTATGTTAGGAGGCATAGTAAGTTGTGTTGATGGGAGCAGTTGCAAAGGGACATAGACAGATTAAGTGAGTGAGCAAAACTATGGAAGATGGAGTTCAATGTGAGAAGTGTGAGGTTATCCACTTTGGATCTGAGAAAGACAAATTGGAATATTTTTTTTAATGGTGAGAGACTAGGAGCTGTGGAGGAGCACAGGGATTTAGATGTCCATGTACACAAATCACTAAAAGCTAATCACAGGTACAAAAAGTAATCAAAAAGGCTAATGGAATGTTGGGAGTTGGAATTCGGAATTCAAAAGTGAGGAAGTGATGCTTCAGTTGTACAGAATCAGACCCCATCAGGAGTACTGCATTCAGTTGTGGCCACTGAACCTCAGGAAAGATATATTGGCCTTGGTAGGGATACAGTACAGCTTCACCAGAATGGTACCAGGGTTTAAAGGGTTAAATTATGAGGTCAGATTACATAAACTTGGCTTGTATTCCCTTGAATTTAGAAGGTTGAGGGGTGATCTAATCGAGATATTTAAAATGATAAGGTAGATACAGAGAAATTATTTCCTCTGGTGGGGGAATCCAGACCAAGAGGACATAATCTTAAAATTAGATCCAGGCCATTCAGGAGCAAAGTCAGGAAGCACTTTTTCATACAAAGGGTAGTAGGAATCTGGAACTTTCTCTCCCAAAAGGCTGTGGATGCTGGGAGAATTGGAGCTTACTAGACGGAGATAGCTAGATTTTTGTTAAGTAAGGGTATCAAGGGATATGGGGCAAAGGCGGGTAAATGGAGTTGAGGTACAGCTATATCAGCCATGATCTAATTGAATGGTCGAACAGGTTAGAGGGACTGAATAGCCTACTCCTGTTCCCATGTTCCTTTCCATTGCATAGGACATGACTATATTTTTGAAAATGCCACCAATTGATAGAAAAAAAGCCAGCTAAAACTAATATTGCATGTTGAAGGCATGTTAAAACCTGCAACTTGAGAACGGCAGCAATTTCAAAAGCCTGGTTGGGTGGCTGAAAATCTGTCAAGGTGGCAATCATAATTATAGGTAGTCCTGTACTGTAAGCCGAGACTCAAAAGGAACTGGGTTGCGAAAGTCCAAACTAACTCCACAAAGGATCCGTGTGGCTAACAGGAGACTTTAATTGCATCAATCTAGATGAATTCAAACCTGGGACCCTGGATTGAAAGACCGATGTGCTAACCCACTATGCCACCGGTCCTCCTTTATTCTCAATTCTATTTAAACAAACTACTTAAATTGTCTTTATTTTTCACGTTTCTTCCTGCAAAAGGCCCATATGATTAATGCTTGAGAAAGATTTTTTCTGATGTTGTTCAGAAGTAGGATGCCTGCACTCTCAGCAGCAGCCACAAGTCCAATTCTACACATTTTAATCACATACAACATCCACTAGCTACATTATAAAATGGCTGCACTGTCAGGAAATCCAAATTTGATGTTCAGCATCAGATATTAGTGGCATAAAAAGAATTAATGAACAATTACAAGATCATGCATTTGAAAATGTGTAATGGTATTGAGAACTGAAGAACTAACTGTTAACCCCAGTGCCATTGACATACAGTCTCCTCCACCCAAAAAGAGTGGGCGGATGAATTTCCAAATTCACAGCTTCTGATTTCTGATGCGTATGCTCCTCTGTGGTTTGGCAGAGTCATAGCATGCTTACATGGGATGGAACAGTCTGTTTTTTCCCCTATGGTGAGAAGCTGCATCCAATAGGATAGCTAGGGGACGAGAATTCATTGTACACAGATGGTAAGCAGATTGGATTGGCAAAGTGGAAACTTGGCGCTGAGAGGGTCTTCCTCTTGCTATTGGTGTGAAAAAGGAATTCAAAATATAAATGACTTTGACTCAAGTTTGATCCTGGCTCATCTTCTCTGTGTGACTTACAAGCATTTTTTCACATTTTCAGTACACTGTCACCAAATATTTCTCTGGTTTCTGTATTTCGTTCACTTTCCATCTGTGCAATTGATGATGCTAGCTGGTTTTGAGAGTTTACTTATACAAGTATGTGATGTTTATATTATATAGTTTCCTTCTTATGGACTGCTAAACTGATTAACTATTCAGAAACCATTAGTTACAACAGCAAAAAACTTGCATTCGGCCATTTAACCCACCTGGACCTAAAACAATCTATTCTTTACAGTGCTGGTCCGTTAGTGTATTGTCCCTTTCAATTGTATCAAAGTTGTCTCAACATTTGCTCAGTTTTTATATATACCAACTCCCACAATGTTAATGAATGATAATGATTATCAGAAAAGTATGGTGCAAAACAATATATACTGCACATCCTTCTAGAACTAATTGCCAAAATTATTCTTTAATTTAGAGTTTACTCAGTTTTTACCAGTATCGCAGAAAGTGGCTGTTCTCGGTTTTTTATTCAAATTGGTTGGAGGGTATTTAGGAAGAATATCAGCTACTATTACTTAATGCACAACAAACTGGAGAGGCAAACCATTCACTTTGTCAAGAAGCTTTTCCAAATGCTGAAGTAAAACCTCAAGCTTTATTACTCATCTGTTGTCTGTATGACAGCCTGTCATGCAATGAAAAGATTTTCCAATGTAATGAAAACTGGCATCAGGCTGTGGCTGAGCAAAGTGGAAATACTACTCATGAATCTTATTTGAATAATCTCCAAGAACATTTCTTTTCAAAAGAACTCTCTTTTTGTAGAAGCTCAAAATTTGCATTACAATTTTGTTTTATAAACAAAAATTCAACAGTTCCAAATTCCTTCACAGTGGCCTTAACTTAGTAGTCTTAGCAAATTTACTTCAAACTGTAAAACTACATGTGAACAGCTGCAATTGGTCTCAGACTGGTAATTGCTGTGTTGGTTCCAGCCAGCAAGTACCCTATTTACAGTGCTTGGCTGGAATTCTGATTCTGCCCTGAACGTGTTGCATGCATATGCACAACTCTTCACCCAGCAGTTGAATTATGAATGATTAGAGAATGTGGATGTCCGTGTTGCAATTTTCTAAACATTTAAATTATTTGCAAGTAGATTAAAAATGTGTCCAGATGGTCCAGTTTTATACATGGTTCGACACCTCACAGAAGTTAAACCCCATACGGTGTCAAGTTCAAATAATGTGAGATTACCTCCTGCAGGGAGTTTCACAATGCTTCTCTCTGTTCCTGTAAGGACTCCATTCCCTCCTCCTAGTTTCTCCGTCTCCATTGCACCATCCACACCAGAGCTTCCAAAATGTCCTTTCTTCTTATCCGAAGATTCCCCTCCATTGTGGTAGGCAGGGCCCGTGGCCAAGTCCATCCTATTTCCTGTACTTCCGCCTTCATCCCCTTCCCAGAACCATAATATGGTCCCCTGTGCAATCACCTTCCACCTCATTAGTCTCCACATTCGACAGATTATCTTCCATCATTTCTACCACCTCCAACATGATCCCACCACCAAATACATCTTCCCCTTCCGCATTCTGAAGGGACTGTTCCCTCCGTGACACTTTAGTCCACTCTTCCATCACCCAAATACCTGCTCCCCTTCCCTTATAACCTTCCCGCGCAAGCGCGGTAGAAGCAACACTTGCCCATTCACCTCCTCCCACACGACCATCCATGGCCCCAAA
Source organism: Heptranchias perlo (assembly GCF_035084215.1). Classification (NCBI taxonomy): domain Eukaryota; kingdom Metazoa; phylum Chordata; class Chondrichthyes; order Hexanchiformes; family Hexanchidae; genus Heptranchias; species Heptranchias perlo. The sequence goes on along the minus strand of NC_090331.1, from coordinate 37,208,401 downwards.
CATTCCTTCCAGGTGACACAGCGACTTACTTGGACTTTCTCCAACTTAGTATATTGTATTCGCTGCTCACAATGCTGTCTGCTCTACATCTGGGAGACCAAACGTAGATTAGGTGATTGCATTACCGAACACCTCCATTTTGATCTGAAAGTGTGACCCCTGAGCTCCCTGTTGTTTGCCGCTTTAATTCTCCATCCCACTCCCAATTTGACCTCTCTCCTTGGCTTTCTACACTATTCCAGTGAAGCTCAACACAAGCTCGAGGAACAGCACCTCATCTTTCTATTAAGCAATGTGCAGCCCTCCTGCCTTAATACTGCGTTAACAACCTCAGGCCTTAACCCCCCTCCCATTTTCTGTCTGACGGTGGGTGCTGGTAATGTAGATATACCAGCACTTCCAGGGATGGTGGAGGTAATGGATTGGCACTTGGGATGGGGATCCCCAATTGGTACACTACTGGTGGGATGGTCAGCACCCCTGGTGTAGACCTGGCATTTTCTTCCACCAGATAGCTGGGCCACTGTAGTTGCTCCGCTTTGCCAGGTTTTCATGCTTCCCTCTGTTTAGTTATTCTGCTTTAACTATTCAGACCTTTTCTGGGCTCATATACTGTTTTTTATTTCTCTAATTTCTCTCATCCTGCCTCCTTTTGTCTTACACTATTATCACTTCTATCAGTTTACCATCTCCTGTTCTCCACCTAATCACTTTATACAGCTCATTTTTTTTCTTTTCTTGTGTATATGTTCCCTTCTTTTCCCTCGCTTTGTTCCTTCTTATAAACTGTTCATCTGTAATATCTTCCAGTTCTGATGAAGGGTTATACCTGAAACGTTAAACTTTGTTCATCTCGCTGTCTGATCTGTTAAGTGTTTCCAGTTATTTTCTGTTTTGGCTTCTCTCTGAAGTCAGGCTGGGTTCTGACTGGATTTATAATACAACTTTAGTGTCGATGTGAAGTATTTTTGCATTACTACTAAAGTTAGGTGTAAATGTTCCCAAAAACATGACACCTAATGAGTCCATACTTCAGAAAAACAAAGAGACTATAATCTGCCATTTATGCCATCTGAGATTAGCAGGAATATGCAGCAGTGAGCCAAAAAGCTCAATGTAAGCAATCCAATAATAATTCAAGTAGGCAGTATGAATAAAATGCCAGACTGAGCATTTACACATGTATCTAGATTAGAAAATATGCAGAATCCGAAATAAAGATGGGATAAAGCAGGATAACTAAACAGATATCATGCAATAATCAGTCAATCATAAATCTACATATCTGTGCAATTTAGGTTTTTGGAAAACAGGCGGATATCTTCCCATACTGTAACTTATTAATAATATCTGGTAGCGATTTGTTAGGATGTAAAGGAAGACGTATTTTGGCAGAGCTAAACATACTCTCAACCACTGCTGAACAAATATCTGCAATTCAACATGGAATGAAAGATGTAGCATTTTTATTGAAGGTAATCAAATCTCATTTACTATCACAGGCAGATGAGCTTCAGGCTATGTGCAAATTCAAGCTGTGTTAGTATCTTAGATGAATTAGGTGGGGGAGGAGGCTCGCGTGCAGCATAAACACCAGCATGGACCTGTTGGACTGAATGGCCTGTTTCTGTGCTGTACTTTCTATGTAAGTATCCTATTATGCAGGGCTGGGTCATGTTTATGATTTAGTACTCCCAACATCTTCTGATGTAGATGTCATTCTTGCTGCAAGCACTTGTTGTGGGCTGGAATTTCCTTAATTTTATTGACTGGTTTGACAAGCTATCGAAAGGACAATTTCTATTTAGCAAGTTATCCATTTTAGATCAGTTTATTTGATACAGTTTGGTAGGAATAAGAATTGGTTTGCAATGCTGGCAAAGAGCACATTGCTTTGTATTGGACTTTGAAGAGGTAATAAGTCAGGCATGGCAGCATAACCCACAACCTTCGGTGACTTTTAAATCCCCTTGGGAATTCCACGTTGAGATTCTAAGAATTACTTTTACTTGAAGTTCTTAATCAGTAACAAAAATGACTATTAAATTATACCACAAAAATAATTAATTCATGTTTACAGGCACACAATTAAGTGGATCAGGAGATTTTTTTTTATTCATTCATGGGATGTGGGCATCGCTGGCGAGGCCAGCATTTGTCTAAGCTAGCTTATCAGTTTTGGCAAGATTAAGAACAGTGAGTTACTTACTGTTACTATGTCTTAAAATTTTTGATATGATTTTTATTCCATTATTATATTTGATTGCAGAACTGTTTAACAATGGGGACGATCTTCAATGTGCTGTGTTCTTTATAAATGGGTTTAAAATTTTGTTATGCATAGAGATAACCTTTCCCCATAAATCTATTCTGATTTTAATTATCAGTTAATCGGAAACCCCATGTACATGCATTAAGGGGTTTCCGTCAACCCACATATGGAATGTCCAGAATCGCGATATAAACTACAGCTGTGCCATTACGGGGTGGAAACCCGGCAGAAATAGGTCCTGTCCCAGAATCCACCTCAAAAAATGCTGGGACACTCATTTATATGCCACAAACTCGCCAAAAATGGCAAGTAAATTCAGGGCCTTTATGTCAACAACAGACATCAGAAAAATGTATTATAACAATTCTGACCCTCTAACAGACTAATGACGCTTTATGCTAATGCAGCTTCTGTTTCGATTCTAGAAAGCCAGGTTCCATCAGTTAGCGCCTGACATTTAGACTATCAAATCTGGCTCCCTTAACCCAGTGGCAGACTTGTAGACACAGTTTTTTGCAAGCCTACAAGTCTGCTGACGGAAATAAAGCAGCAAAATTTAGCAGTGTAATTGCCGGGAGCAAGCTGACATGCAAAGTCTCCTAGAGTCTGAACTAAAACGTCAGTATAAAAGCAGTTAAAGAGGAATATAATGAAACCACACAATTTCAACAAACACATCATATCTAAACGTTTTGGACCAGGTATAAAAAGCCTCTGTTTTTGTAGCTACAGATGAATTGTCACATGGATTAGAGAGTTCAGTGCAGTCACTGTCTCTGTGTAAAATATCTTGAACTTTGTAAACTACTCTCCACCCATGTTGATGGTGGATTTGCTCATTCCCTAATGTAGGTACATCTGTTGTCAGTCAATGTTTTTAATGGGAAAGATAAGCATTAAGCACAAACTGATTCAGGATGTCATATTATTGAGAACTAAATATGGTAAACAAAAGTGTAGATTTCTACTGTCATCGCTTATTCACCACACCCAGGTGAATGCAAAGTAGATGTGAGAGGTCCTGGCAGCTTGCCCACACATTGTTTCAAAGTAAGGCCTGACAGCAAATGTCAACCCTTTCACCTACTCGTGTAGTCTCCTAAAATAGTTCAGACTTTCTGATTTAGATATTAAATTGGAAGTTTCTGCTTCCTTATCACTGGACTGCATCTTAATATCTATTCAGCAAATTTTCCACCAAAAGAAGGCCCAACCAGTTCCCCTGACCTTCAATGGCACCACCATTGCTGAGCCTCCAACGTCAACATCCTGGAGGGTCACCACTGATCAGAAGCTGAATTAGACCAGCCATAATATCATTGTGGATACAGGAATGGGTCAAAAGCTGGGCACTCAGTGACGAGTGGCTCACCCTGATCCATCAATGCCTCTCTACCATTTACAAGGCTCGTGTCAGGATTGTGATGGAGCACTCAACAAATGGAAGGGTAGAGCTGCAACAACACTCAAGAAGCTCGACACGACTCAGGACTGAGCAGCTCGCTTAATCGGCATTCTACCACTGAGCTCAATATTCACCCCTCCACCACCGGTGCACTGAGGTTGCAGTACATACGATCTACAGGATGTACTGCAACTACTCACCAAGACAGCACCCCTAGCCCAGCAATCTCTACCAATATGAAGGACAAGAGCAGTAATGCCATGGGAGTACAAACACCTGCAAGTTTTCCTCCAAGTCGCACATCATCCTGACTTGGACATATATTACCATTCCTTCAATGTTGCTGGGTCAAAATCCTGGAATTACCGATCGAACAACATTGTGGAAGCACCAACACCACAGGGACTACAGTGGTTCAAGGAGAAGGCTCACACACCCAATGGTACGCTCTTGCATCTGAGTCAAAAAGTCGTAGATTCAAGCCCCACTCCAGGGGCCCGATTTTAGCACCCGGTCTCGGGTGCGTTCTCGGCGGGGGGGCCTCTAAAATCCCGAAATCGAGGAGCGGGACCGGATCGCGCCTCGATCCCGCCCACTTCCGGGTTCCGCGCTGACGTGCGGGGGTGCGTGCGTAGCCCCCGCTGGTGGGAATCCCGCAGGCAATTAAAGCCAGCGGGGTTCCACTTGAGTGTATTTATCTAGGTATTTCAGGTCACTAAATGACCTGATTGAGCTGTTTTTTTAACAAGTGTGGGATTTTACGGTGAACTGAGACTGTTTCCCATACTGGGGGAAACACTCACACTCCCAACGGACGTGTTGCAGCCAGCAGCCTGTGGCAGCTGCCAAGGTGCATTCCACAGGTTGGGAGGGGGGAGGGGTGGGGGAGAGCCTTCACCAACGCAGGAGGACACTCCGTAACATTGGGCAACGCCTGCCCTCCACCACCCTCCTCCAAGCAAGAAGATTCACCGGCGTGGAACTGCAACCCCTGTGCGAGGACACACTTTTCTACTGTGCACAACCCCGCAGACCTACACCTGCCAGATGGGTGCTGCGTTGACATCCTCGGAGGACGAACAGCATGACCAGCCTCAGCAGCCTCGTAGTCCACGCCGTCCGCCTCAGAGACGTGCATCCCCACAACACGGTGCTGTGGCACATCCACCTGCACAGCATGATGGAGGGCATCCGCAGAGAGAGATGCATCGCAGGAGGCACTACCCTCCGCACAGGGTCTACAGACCGAGGCTCAGCTTCATGGACCTCTCTAAGCAGCAGTGCATACGTAGGCTCAGAGTCACTCGCCAGGTAGTCGCCGACATCTGCAGCCTCCTTAACGACGAGCTGCTCCCGGATGGACCAAGCAGCATCTTCTTACCCGCTGCCGTCAAAGTCACCACTGCCGTCAACTTCTTCGCCTCCGGATCCTTCCAGGGTGCCACGGGGGACATCACCGGGGTCTGTCAGTCGTCTGCACACAAGTGCATAAGGCAGGTCACCGATGGGTTGTTCCGCAGGGCCTCGACCTACATCAACTTCGCCATGGATGAGCGCAGCCAGACGGAGAGGGCGGTTGGATTCCATGCTGTGGCTGGCTTCCCACGGGTGCAAGGTGTAATCGATTGCACCCACATAGCAATACGGGCACCTCCACATGAGCCAGGGCTGTTCATCAACAGGAAAGGTTAATCACTCCATGAACGCCCAGCTCATTTGTGACCACCTCCAGAGATTCCTACACGTGTGCGCCAGATACCCTGGCAGCTGCCACGATGCCTTCGTCCTCAGGGAGTCCACCGTCCCGCCCCTCTTCCACGCACCCAACATCGGCAACGGCTGGCTCCTCGGCGACAAGGGATATCCCCTGCACACGTGGCTTATGACACCTCTGAGGAACCCCATTACCGAGCCGCAGCGTCGATATAATGACAGCCACATTGCTACCAGATCTACAATTGAGCAGGCTATAGGGCTGCTCAAGATGCGCTTCAGATGCCTTGATCGTTCCGGGGGAGCGCTCCAATACAGGCCACTCCGAGTGGGACGAATTATAGTTGTCTGCTGTGCCCTGCATAACATGGCACTACAGAGAGGGGTGCCGCTGGAGGAGGCCCCATGCACACCCGCCACCCACATTGAGGACGACAATGAGGAGGAGGAGGAGGAGGAGGAAGAAGAGGGAGAGGAGGAGGAACGACCCATGGGCCAAACACCGGCTCACCTGCGTGCTCGTCAGGCCAGTGAGGCACTCATATGCCAACGGTTCTCCTAACATCACACTGTGTGAGGCGTTCACATATCATCATATGCACAGACGAGGGTCCATACAGGCTCCCTCCACAGAAGAGTGGTGCCTGTACACCTGCACCCACTGTATTATGCCCAATGGGTGGGACGGGGTGGTCGTCGTCATGATGAGGAGCACGGAAGGGACATATTGCACAAGCCACAGAATTATGGACAAGAGGTGGCTGCATTGGTGAGAAAAAGTGAGTTTATTTTGTGTTGACATTCAAAGAGTGGAAATAAAAAAAAAACAAATAGACAAACACCCTGGTGCAATCCCTGTGTGCTCACGGAACTTTAGGCTTTCGTTTCCTGGTACCCCTACGTGGTGCTACCCCTGTGGCTCCAGCAGAGGTGGTGGCAGGTTGCTCCTGTTCGTGCCCTGACCTGGTAGATGCTTTGGGCCGACGCCCCCTGGGTTTCGGTGCCCGTGAGGGCACCTCCACAGACTGCTCCTCCTGCACCTGTGCAGGGGCAGACTCGGCCACCTGGAGAGGATGGACTATTGCGGGCTCTGGTTGAGAGGGGGGCAACGGGTGAGACGTGGGGGCGCCTTGAGTAGCGTCCCCACTTCCATTTCCCTGTTCACCATCTTCCCTCTCATGGCCAAGGCCCACATCACCCCCTTCCACCCTGCTGGACGGCAGTTTGGATGACGTGGGTGAGACCTTGCAAGGCCACCTCCAATGTTGCTCACCCTGAATCCGAACAGCCGTCGTGAGGGCCTGGACGGACTCATTGGTGAGCTGTGCGTGACGCTCGAGGGAGGCTAGCCTGTCCTCCACCGCAGACGTTCCCACACCTACCCGCGACACTATCTCAGAGATGCCTTCACGTCCCTGCGACACTATCTCGGCGATACCCTGCTGCACCTGTGCCACCATTCCCCTCATGCAGGAGTTGGACTCCTCCATCCTCCGTGCGATTGTGGAGATTGCACGTGGCACCTCTCCCAGTACCTCAGCAATGTGCTGGTGCCCCTCGACGACTCTCCTTTTGACTGGTGGCCCCCTGGGTTCAGCATCTGGGTCCGGCTGAGCAGAGTCTGGAGAAGAGTGCTCCCACCGACGCGGACCCTCTGCGGCTGACCCTGCCACCAGGGTCTGCTCATGCTCACGTGTGCGCGGTGACTCACCATGTGCAATCCCAACTAACTGAGGGGGGGGACCCACCGAGGTGTGTGTATCTGCGCTGGTGGATGCAAGGCTCATGTGTGACAATGCACCCTCAGAGACGGGCATGTCCTCGGAGGAATCACCCTCAACCGAAACGTCGATCGCAGACGGCCCTGCAAGAGAACAGAGGGCAATATCAGGCATGTGTCCAAATGTGGCGGTGCGGCATATGCCATGTGTTGCTAAGATCATTTGCACTCGTGAGTGCTGAGTGCCAGCTTTCCCTTACCGGCCGTTTCGCCAGAACCAGCCTCGCCATCCGCCACCGACAGGCAATGCAGCGTGCGGCTGATCTCCAGTGCCTCGACCTCGGCGTCTGTCAGAGCCACCTCGTGTGGCGGGCCCCCTCCGGTGCGTGCCCTTTCGCGTGCGTTCTTGCACCTCTTCTCCTGTGAGGGCAAAACACAAAAACGTTATTGAGTGATGATTACAATGTGAGACGCTTCAAGCATTGGTGTGAGTGGGTTGAGCGTGTGGCAGATGGATGGGAGGATGCGTGTGCCACATGGCCATCCCATTGTATGGGCATTGGGGTGTGTGGTAGTGGTCGAGTGGGGACAGGGACGGTGGGTACGTGCAGGCACTGTGAGGCTGATAGTTGGGTGGCTGTGAGGATTGGTGCGGGAGCGCAGTGCTGTCAGTGGAGATGGGGTTGTGAGGTGTTTGAGGTGATGTGGAAGACGGAGTGACGCAGAGTGCGTTAGTGTACTCACTTTCCCGGACCTGGTGAGGTCATTGAATCTCTTGCGGCACTGAATCCAAGTGCGGGTGGTGTTGCCCCTGCTTGTGACCTCCGCGGCCACCTCCTCCCATGCCCTCTTGGTGGCGCTGCCAGGGCACCTCCTTCCATCCGTGGGGAACAGCGTCTCCCTCCTCATGCGGACCCCGTCCAGCAGCACCTGGAGGGCGTGGTCCGTGAATCGGGGAGCAGCCTTACCCCTACGCTCCTCCATCCTTCATGGACTGTAGGTTGTGGCTGGAGGGGCTTTGGTGGACTGCCCCTTTAAATAGAGCTCCAACATCGCTCAGATGTCAATGCGCATGCGCAGGCCGCCGGCACGCAGCTGAGAAGCGCGGAACCCGTAACTGCCGGCTAATTACATCAATCATCCCGCGATCGCGCGCGCAACGCACTCAATTCGGACGGCGCGTTTTCCTCGAGCCCGACTGACCACCTGCTGCCAACCCGCACCCCTGGTAAAATCGGGCCCCAGGACTTGAGCACATCTCGGCGCTCACTTCAGTGCAGTACTGAAGGAGTGCTGCGTTGCAAGAAGTGGTGTATTTTAAATAAAACATTAAACTGAGGGAGGGAGATGCTGGGAATTACGGCCAAGGAATGAATGTTGCATTTTAGTATCCCCAGCTGCAGAAATGATATAAAATTATTAGTCCTAATCAGGAGGCCAGGCATGACAGGGCAAGGGATTTTCATTCAGAATTTTAATTTTAAATTATATGTGGGGGGGGGGGGGGGGGCAGGATATTTTTGACTCAAATACTCAAGAATAAGACCATAGTAGGATGTTATTCTTGAGTATACTCCTTTAAAGTTTGAATATAGGAATGGAAGACATAGACACAACAATGTTATACCAAATTTTACATGACATTTGTTAAGCTATTAAATATACTGCTGATCTTGTAACACTTGATATAGTGCAGCTGGGAGCCTGATTTAAAATTAATGTTGGCTGGTCGGGTTTCCCAGGGCTCGGGATACCCGGCAGCAAAAGAGAGACGGGAGCAGCCGGATCAAGCAGGTAAGTGCTTTTTACAGCACTGCCTGTGAGCCAGGAGGAGCAGGAATGCTTCCTCAGGCCCCTCAAACAAACCTTCTGCCGATTGCGGCCTCTCCTCGCTGCCACAATCTGCCGACCCCTCCCCATTCTGCCCAGCAATCTGCTGACCCACCCCTTCTGTCCCAGTGATCTGCCACCCCACCCCCCCACACCATGATCTTTCCCTCCCTCCCAATTGCCAGTCCGGGCCCCCCACCCTTCTGCCACGTGATCTTTCCGATTGCCGGGAACCGTCATCATCGGTCCTCAGCTGTGGCCTTCTATTGCTGGCTTTCTCGCCCGGCAGCCAGACAGCCTGTCAATCTGGCCGGCTGCCGGGCAGGAAATGGAATTAAAAAATGGCACTTTAACTGGGGGTCTGAGGTCCATTTGTTGTTGAAGGCCGTGAAATTATGGGACTAAATCCTGCATGTGATGTGTCTGGATTTTGTTTTATATTTAGCTGAGGTAATTACAATTCCTTATAATGTCAGTGATTGACACCTAAAGGGGCAAACTCTCGCAATACTATGCCACTCAGATTACTTAATGATGAAATCGAGGAGATTTATTTGAGAATCAAAAGTATAAAAAATGGTGCAAAAGAGAGATTACAGAAGTTTAGAGACTTATGGGCTATACAGGCCAAAGACAGGCAGACAGTAAATGTGGATGTACAAGAAGTTTCCTGAGAATAAGGGAAGCGAGATTTGAGCCAGCTCTAGTCCAAATATAGCTACCACTGTGTAAGATGGATATCTGCCCAGGAAAGAAGACTCAGGAGGGAATGAATACCACACCTATGGATGGAGATTCACCGCACTGACGTCCCAGGAGACCGACACCGGCATCCCAGAAGAAGGAAGACAATCAACTCCACTACTCTGATTCAGAAGAAAGAGGTACTAGTACTTTGTAAAATTATTGCTAAAGTTGCAAGCATATCAGTAATAAGCTGAACTAATTAGACTTTTAATAAATCCAATAAACCTGCTATCTAAACTGTTAATGTCAGCTAGATAAGGAGCCTAACTGTAAGCTAATCTCATCAACTTTATATCAATCTCAGACATTGCGCTTAATACCAGCTTTTAGTCAGCAAAGCTGCTGAAAGCTGAATTATTTGTATATTTCTGAACTGCATTTATAACCGCAATTATTAATTCCATCAGTTAATAATATCTTCTAATTAATTTATGTACTTTAATGATTAACACTATAATGCTGCTAGTAATGTTGTTATAAGGTTAATAAAGAAATACAGTTTGTCACTTCATGCTCTGATTTCCTCTTTGATGATTTGGCATTCATTCACTCAGTAGCTTATGCATATCCTAATAGAGATCAGGTTGAGTAAGTGTTAATATATGAACCGGTTGTTCTAAGATGGTTTGGCAAGCCACATTTAGGTATCTAGCAGTTCCCAAGCCATAGACTGGACAGTAAACTTCACATGGTTCCTTCATGAGCTATTAAGGATTCATTTGCTGCTTTTTGAGTAATGTAACATTTTATTAATCCCAGTGTTCTTACGCACATGGCTTCTTGATGAAATACAGGAAGCCATGTATCTGCACAATACCCCACAGTAAGATTCAATGCCTTTAGGAGGGAAGCAAGAAAACTGATGACAAAGGGAAAAAAGATTATATATTAGGAATGATAATGTGTGCACAGACACAGTGCAATATTTCTCTTGCTTTATCAAGCTTTTAATGACACTAAATTTCTTAATCTAGTCCCGCTGGAGTGAGTTAGGTAGGTAGAGCAGAAGCCACTTTGCAAGACGACAGGGCAGCTTTTGGAGGGAGGGGGTGCACAACCGCCCTGTGGAAGCAATGGCTATTTTACTTAGAGTACTAGTTTACTGACCAGGAATTCAAACTCATCTGATCTTAACTAGCAAAATTTGGACAAGAATTTTGTGCATGTTTACCACATTAAAATGGGGTAAAAAGGATGCTACAACAATTTTCTTTTGACATTAATCTGAGTTAAAAGGGGAAACAAATGCTGCCTCTGGATAACGTGATCAACTTTATATATTACACAGTTCAATAAACTGAGTGCAGGACCACACGAGAACTCTTCCATATGGTGACTCATCAACTCAGGTATTTTGGTTTCCTTCTGCATTCAACAGATCTGACTGCAGTTTGTGCAAGGGCAAGATAATTTCTAAATCACTTGAGACCTGATCCTTACTCCAGTATGATGTCTGAAATATGCATTGTATAAAGGTACACATTACAGTAAAGCAAAGTCTCTTTTCAACAGTGCAGTGAAAATCAACAATTCAATGCAGGATTTATTTTGAAATTTAAGGATCATATTTTCACTTTATTTCATTCTGGAAAACTTTCTTCTGTACAGTTTGCAGATGGGAATATTTTTATTGTATGATGATGATATTTTGGTAAAACCTTCCAAATTGTGCACATATGTTGTTGCCATATTAAAAATAATCTTTCACAATGGTTTTCCTCACTTCAGGAGACTTTCTTGTGTGACCGCCCCACTGTGACCAAAATACAAAATGTACAGCAAATTGCAAAAGAAGTATTAAAAACCCATAATACCAATATTTTAGTGTTAAAATAGGTAATTGGACAATCAACTAATGTCCTAAAGATTATTTATACTGTCTGAATACTTCTTGTCTTGCAAGAAGGCTGCCTGCGACTGACTTCCATTTATTTTACCAAAAGGTTTGAAATATTTCTTTTGTCCTTTTATTACAAAATGTATTCCTGCAGCATATGCAAATGTGTCCCTATAACACAATCTGCAGTGTGGCTAATTTTTGTGGCTTAGGAATATATTTATTTTTAAAAAAAACATGTTTATTTTTCTACAAGTATCCACTAACTGCACTCAAAAAACACTTTTCAAACTTGGGTTCTCTAAACTACAACACTAAAATAATTTCATAAGTGAAGTTTGTGCAACAAATTCATGGAAATATTTCTAAATGGTATACAACACACTGTAAAATAACAAAATATCAGTGTAGAAATTAATTTAAATTCTTTTAGGTTTATTGTTCATGTTTGAGACAAGAGACAGTTCATTGAGAGATTAACAGCCTTCTGGACAATTTTGGTGCAATGTAATCTGTAGATACTGACAGTGAGTCAGAGATGTTTAGTTCTCATTACAAGTCACGGAGTGCATTAAATATTATTTCATGTACACAGGACACACAGCATTGTAGACCAGTGAGGCACAACTCAACATAAATAGACCAGTCTTAAGTTCAGATTTTTAAGACCACTGAACTCAAATACATATTTTAGATCACTAACATCCCGACAGAAGTCAACAGTACAAGCAAAAACTTGTTTCAGCTCCCAAGATTTTGAATTGCTTCTGGTTTAGTTTCCTTTAGTGTCAATATAGCACAAGGTCATAAACATACTGAATGATTACCTCCTCAAAGTAATCACAAGGAGGAAATGAACAACATGCCCTTTCCAAAAATAAGAGCACCAGGCATAATTCAAGATTTTGGAATAAATTAGATGGAAGCCCTAGACAAGCTGAAAGGGCTTTAAATAAATAAATTCCCAGGATTAGGTGGTATTTATCCCAGAGTGTTGAGATAGATTAGCGAGCAGTCTAACATCCCTATGAGGGATTATGGACAACGGGAAGATACCAGTAGATGGAAACAGCCTAATGTGGTACCCTTATTCAAAAAGGGTGGCAAAACAGACACAGGCAACAACAGACCCATTAGTCTTACTTCCATTCCGTGTAAAATAATGGAATCAATTATCAGGAGCAAACTTGAGGGTTATCTGTACAACAACTACCACCTAGTTAACAGCAGTCAACATGGCTTTAGAGAGGAAAGATCCTGCCTGACCAACCACCTTGATTTCTCTGAGTAAGTGATAACCAAAGTCAACTGTGGTGAACCCTACGACATGGTGAGTTAGAATTTCCACTCGTTTACACTAGTAATATCAGCGCAATTCGGGCAAAATTGGCCAAACCAGCGCAAAAGATCGGGGAGTTTTAAACGTGAGTTATGCCCAAAACCACTTACGTTCGTGTTTTCCGCGACCTTTTACGCTGGTTGAAGATTCAATTTGCCCGTATCAGGCCCTGCCCACAAAACAGGCCAAGCCCCCAGGTCGATATTGCGGGATTCTGCTGGTTTATTGAAGATTTTATGTTAATGATTATGCAAATAAATTTTATTAGAAACTTGAATTGTAACCTAACCAGTGCAACTCTGAGCACATTTTGGGTGCGATTTCCCGATTGCGCCAAAGTGGAAACTCTACCCCTGCATACTTAAGATTTACAAAAGACATTTCATAAAGCTTCACATGAAAAATTACTAATTAAGTTCAAAATTGGAGATTCAGAGTAAAACTTGGGTATGGATAAGAAATTTGCTGAAGGGTAGAAAACAACAGGTAGTTGTTAGAGGGGTAAAGTCAGGGAAGTACTGAGTGGGGTGCCCATGGACTCACTGTTGAGACCACAACTGTTTCTAACCTATATAAATTACTTGGATTCAGAAACTCAATGCAAACTGGTTAAATTTTCAGATTATACCAAACTAGAAGGGATAGTAGAATCGAAAGAGGCAATACAGAAACTATAGAATGAGCTAAAGAAAATGTAAGGAATCTTACAACACCAGGTTATAGTCCAACAAATTTATTTTAAAATCACAAGCTTTCGGAGATTATCCCCTTCGTCAGGTGAATGAGTGAAAAGGTTCTCAAATCGCATATCGTATACTAGGCTGGGACAGCATCACACCAATCAAAAGGTGTCGTTGTTGTTCAAACAGGCCAGTCACGGAGAACAGCACGTCCCAGTACACTCTATATACATTGTGTCAATTACACAGTCAATTCTGTGTAATTGACACAATGTATATCGAGTGTACTGGGACGTGCTGTTCTCCGTGACTGGCCTGTTTGAACAACAACGACACCTTTTGATTGGTGTGATGCTGTCCCAGCCTAGTATAAGATATGCGATTTGAGAACCTTTTCACTCATTCACCTGACGAAGGGGATAATCTCCGAAAGCTTGTGATTTTAAAATAAATTTGTTGGACTATAACCTGGTGTTGTAAGATTCCTTACATTTGTCCACCCCAGTCCATCACCGGCATCTCCACATAAAGAAAATATGTGAGTGAGCTGAACGTGGAAGATGAAATTCAGTGCAGCCAAGTGTGAAGTATTGCACATAGGGAGGAAAAATGGGCATAACACATACTTCATTGATGATGTTGAAATAACAACGACTGAAGTTGAAAGAGACTCAGAAGCTTAGTGGACTCAAGGCTCAACATGTCCAGCCAATGCAGAGCTGCAATCAACAAAGCCAACAAGAATGTTTTCATAGAGAGAGTGATCAATACTTTGAATGAACTTCCAGACAGTGAGGAGAAGTAAGAAACAACTGGACGCAGCAATGGGCGGGTGGCGGCGGGGAGTGTAGGTTTGTTCTGGATGGATGAATTAAGAAAGCCTAAAGTATCTTGTGATCTTGAGAGTACACAATTGGGGAAATGAACTATGCAAAGAGAGAGAAGATCTTTTCCCAATATTTGTGTTCTCGTGTCTGTCCAGCTAGGCCTAAAGTTTGCTACATAGATCTGCCTGGTGGTACATGACCCAACTACATAAGACCCTTCTCTGGAATTAACATAGACTGTAACAGCAGGAGAAATTGAAGTGAGTACAGACATTACATCAATCCTGAATTGTACATCTAGAGTGAAAATTTATAAAAAGTAATAGTGAGGTCTTGAATTTAGTTGATTCCTTAGGGGAGGCGCTGAGTGGAGATGACCCACTTTTGTGCACCTCCTAGTATCTGGTTAAAGGGCTTTCCTGATTGAGGCCTGGGAGCAGCCTGGTTATCTGCCCCCTCAGTTATGGGACATAACAAAAAAGAACAGGAAGGAAAATATTGCACTTATAAAAGGTATTTTTTTTAAGTTTCCCCAATTTGCTTACTGCCTAGTCCTGGAGTATCAATCCTTTCCATACTATTACATTTATAAAAGATATTAATTCTCACACCAGATGTACAATTCAGGCTTGTTTTAATGTCTGCACTCACTCCTTTGTAGAAGTGAGAGACTGCGTGCGACTAGCCAATCTTAAATAATAACATTTTTGTATCATTCCATTAGCAAACAGCTGTTGGGCAAAGTGACAGAAAGAATCAGATCTTTATGGGAAAAAGTCAATACTTCAGGAATCTGCACAACCATATTTACTGGATGTACCATTAACCCTCTTCCAGCTGAAAAGTAATGGGTCTAGATGAAATAACTACCTACCCCCTTTCCTCTAACACCCCTTCTGTGATCAATGAAAATGACTATATTTAGCTATGCAGAGTAAAAAATTGTAGGAATGCCAAAAACATGCCCTGAGGGTTATAGCACACAGACACTGACTAGACAGAAATTAACACTGGCCCCAAATCTCAGCAAGACTGTAACCTTTTAGAGTACTGGTAAATGAACCTAATAGTACTGGGAAAGTAACTACTGTTTACAACAGAAATGCATTTGTCAGTTAGTATGCAGGGCTGCAGAAAAGCCACATTAAAATTAAAACAGAATAGCGTAGGAGACCTTTTGGCCTATGAAATTTTGTGCATGTCAAGGCAACAGACAGTAGTATTAGGGAACAAAAGATTCTTCTGGGGAACTGGATGGCAACCCTGCCCTTTCACCTTTTGGAATACCAGCTCAGACATTGATGAATGTCTCCTGCTATGAAATGAGTTTGGACAGTATCAATGGTTTCTAATGCAGGTCAACACCTACAACAAAAACTGGCCTTGGCTTGGCACAAGTTGGCAATCTCACTAAAAAGGCTACAAGGATGCTAAGATGCAAAGCAGAAAAATTCTTTATGAATGAGTGTGCTCTTCTGTCATTGGGGTTGAGGCTTGTTGTTTCGAAGAATCTACAGAGTTTTACTCTGTATTTACAAATCCAAATGAATGCTACCTACCAAGCAATTAAAAGACTTAAAGTGGACCACTTGTTAAGAGCTCTTTAGGGCTAATTTCTGACTTCGCAATCTCAGCAGGGAGCCTCACCCACCACGGGGCATATCAGAAATTCAGGTGCACACTGTGCATAATTTTCCAACCAGCATTTTAAATGGTTGGAAAACTGTGCACAGTGAACACCCAAATTTCCGATATATGCTTGCAGTGGGCAGGGCTCCTTGCCAGGAGCACAAAGTTGGAACATTACCCTTTCTGTGTCTTCATGCACTCAAAACACAAATAACATAGGAGGGCTTGATTCTGGCACTGTATAACTGTTCTGTTTAATTAACACAATCATCTATCACCAAAATGAACGCAACAATTTGGTTAACATACAATTTACAAAACAATCTTCCTTTTTACATCTTCTGGAAGCTGCATGCAATCTTATCTTAAGTGCATTATGCAAAGATGTAATGTGAAACTCCCACATGACATAACCTAACCTAAGTGACACCAAAAAAATGGCAGGCCCTTGCATAAAGCACACTTCCTGTTGAACAATTATGAAAGTTTATTGGGAGCAGTTTTAGACACATTCCCAATTCAAACTCCTCCATCCCACTGGTAATACAAGTAGGAACATAACTGGATAGGAAATAAAAATAAACAAGAGCTTGCTGGTACATTCTGATTTTGTATCTGTACTAATCATTCAGTATTAGAAAAAAGTGTGGCCAGTATTGCTTTGCAATCTTGATAATTTCTACAACTCTTATGTTGTTATACATAGCGTATACACTGAAAGCTGCTCTAAGGACCATTTGTTTATAGTGACCATCTAATGATAGTCCTCAGCGAAGAATTAATAATTGAACTTACTTTGGAGGCTGTATGAAATTAAAGGTGGTTACTTGAGACTGTTTCCAATGAATTATCAAGTGTGTTCCTGAATGTTCAAAACAGTGTGAATAAAGCTTTTCCTTTTTGTAAAGGGCAATTTTTGAAAGTCATGATGTGGAGATGCCGGTGATGGACTGGGGTTGACAATTGTAAACAATTTTACAACACCAAGTTATAGTCCAGCAATTTTATTTTAAATTCCGAAATTAATCTCCGAAAGCTTGTGAATTTAAAATAAAATTGCTGGACTATAACTTGGTGTTGTAAAATTGTTTACAATTTTTGAAAGAACATAGGAGAACTGAATGGAAGGCTTTGTTTACAATGTTTGCATTCTCATGTCTTTCTCGATACAATAGTTTTGGCCAGTCCCACACCAATACTTTGGGCAAGTTCCAAAAATAAAGATCAACAACAACACCTCTTACTAAAACAGTAACACATTTCCATTTTAGTTTCAGACCATTCTTACTTAGATAGTACAATGTGATTAATATAAGTGACAACAATGAGACTTTCTTAATGAATTATGAATTTACACTAGGTACTTATTTAATCAAAACCTAATCTGTTTCATTGGACATCAGCTTTTACATTAAACTGTTACTATATAAATACCATGTTAGTAACCTGTGTACAAGATTAATGTTAGAAGATTTTATATTAAACTGGGAATCCAAATGACTGCCATCTACCAAGCAACTGTGCAGCCTTGAAGTATCTTTTTGCATCCCCATGCAATTGAAGCACAATAATAACATAATTTTGTGCCTCACAAAATGTTTTACTGTGCAGTTCCTAGGAGCAAGCAGCTACTGGATAGGAACTAGATTTTTTAGAAAACAATATACAACTCACTTAATTAGTTGTTTAACCCTTAAGGCTTCTCTGTGTATGGCATTTTCTTGCCTACAGCACCATAATTTAATTATCAGTTCACTCCACAGAAACCTCTTGTGTTCTGCTCTGCTCAGGGCAAAGCTCTGCCTTTGTAAAGTTTTGTTCACACCACAGAGATTCCCTATACCATTCCATATTGGTTTGTAACTATAGCAGCACTGAGCTGCAGCCATTGAAAATGTCCCAAAGTAAAGGATAATAGGATGCTTGAAATGGTTTCTGTGGGAATACTGGCATGCATCTTAGTGCTTGGATACATTAGAGTTGTATTCATAGAATAAAAGTATATAAACTTGGGGTCAACAATGCTAACTTACTTGATCAAACAGGTTTCTGACAGCATGAAACAGAAAATAGATTAAAAGGATTAGTAATAAGTTAGTCTTTAACAAAAGGCCACTTGTTTATACAAAAGAAAGATTTTCTCAAATCAAATAGCTATTTTTGCATGCCCCATAAGATATCACATAGTGCACCACATACTCCCAAGTCAGGCATGATTGATGAAAATGGTAGTCAACATTACTTACTTGCACAATGAGGCAGAAAGGTTCTATTCAACTGATTTCATGAGGTGTAGAGGGGTGTTTTGACACACTGGGCTCAATTTTGAAATGGTGGTGGGTTGGCGGTGGGGGGTTGAAGGTGCACATGGCAAACCCCGAATAAAAAAAATTACCTTTTCTGACACGATTGTGATGTAATTGATGGTGATTAAAGTTGTTTCCAGGTTTCGCGCCCGGCAGCCAGCCTGACTGACAGGCTGACTGCCGACAGGAGCTGCAACTGCGAGAGGGGGAGAGAAAGAGAAAGACGGACATCATCCGGCGCTGGAACAGAGAGTGGAGGGCGCTGGAAGATCGGGGGAGGGAGAGGGGAAGATCGGAGGGGGGAAGCGGAAGATTGGAAAGGGAGACATCGGAGAGGGAGACATCGGGGGGAGGGTGGAAAGGTAGGTTTTTCTTTTAAACTTTGTGCAATGGTTTTTTATTTAATCTATTTTTGCCTGATCACCAGGCGTGAATCGGAAGCCGTGGGAAAGCCGCCCAGGTAAGTTTAAAATAGTTTTAACCATCTACTATGTCAGAAATAAAGTACCTTAAATACCCCAATGAGGTGCATTTGGTTCTTTAACTATCATCCTGCCAGCTTTAATTGCCGGCGGGGCTTCCGTATTCGGGAAGCGCGCACACAGACGCATCTGTGGGAAACCCGGAAATCGGCAGGTTTGGGCCGGCTTCCTCACCTGCTTGGGATTTTCCCCATTTTTGCAGCCCCATCCCCGCCCCGAATGCACCCGCAATTTCCTTTCAAAATCGGGGCCATTGGGAAAGATTTCAACAGGAGGGCGGGATAGGTGTGTGGAAGGCCCGGAGCGGTTGGCGCACTTGGAAGTCCAGAGGGAAGCGAGGCCTGGCCGATTTTAACAACCGGGCCTCATTTAAATAGAATCATAGAATCACAGAAGTTACAACATGGAAACAGGCCCTTCGGCCCAGCATGTCCATGTCGCCCAGTTTATACCACTAAGCTAGTCCCAGTTGCCTGCACTTGGCCCATATCCCTCTATACCCATCTTACCCATGTAACTGTCCAAATGCTTTTTAAAAGACAAAATTGTACCCGCCTCTACTACTGCCTCTGGCAGCTCGTTCCAGACACTCACCACCCTTTGAGTGAAAAAATTGCCTCTCTGGACCCTTTTGTATCTCTCCCCTCTCACCTTAAATCTATGTCCCCTCGTTATAGACTCCCCTACCTTTGGGAAAAGATTTTGACTATCTACCTTATCTATGCCCCTCATTATTTTATAGACTTCTATAAGATCACCCCGAAACCTCCTACTCTCCAGGGAAAAAAGTCCCAGTCGATCTAACCTCTCCTTGTAAGTCAAACCATCAAGTCCCGGTAGCATCCTAGTAAATCTTTTCTGCACTCTTTCTAGTTTAATAATATCCTTTCTATAATAGGGTGACCAGAACTGTACACAGTATTCCAAGTGTGGCCTTACTAATGTCTTATACAACTTCAACAAGACATCCCAACTCCTGTATTCAATGTTCTGACCAATGAAACCAAGCATGCTGAATGCCTTCGTCACCACCCTATCCACCTGTGACTCCACTTTCAAGGAGCTATGAACCTGTACTCCTAGATCTCTTTGTTCTATAACTCTCCCCAACGCCCTACCATTAACGGAGTAGGTCCTGGCCCGATTCGATCTACCAAAATGCATCACCTCACATTTATCTAAATTAAACTCCATCTGCCATTCATCGGCCCACTGGCCCAATTTATCAAGATCCCGTTGCAATCCTAGATAACCTTCTTCACTGTCCGCAATGCCACCAATCTTGGTGTCATCTGCAAACTTACTAACCATGCCTCCTAAATTCTCATCCAAATCATTAATATAAATAACAAATAACAGCGAACCCAGCACCGATCCCTGAGGCACACCGCTGGTCACAGGCCTCCAGTTTGAAAAACAACCCTCTACAACCACCCTCTGTCTTCTGTCGTCAAGCCAATTTTGTATCCAATTGGCTACCTCACCTTGGATCCCGTGAGATTTAACCTTATGTAACAACCTATCATGCGGTACCTTGTCAAAGGCTTTGCTGAAGTCCATGTAGACCACGTCTACTGCACAGCCCTCATCTATCTTCTTGGTTACCCCTTCAAAAAACTCAATCAAATTCGTGAGACATGATTTTCCTCACACAATGGGCTATAAATTGAGCCAGGGAGCGCCCATTTTGTAGGTGCCGTGCGGCCTCTTAAGAACTCAAAATGGCATCCAGAATGCGCGAGTACACGTCTAGTGTGACGTGCGCCTGATGCCATCTTGGTAAAGGCGTTTACACACGCGCAGATAACAAACGTCGGCAGCATGTAACGTAGGAAGAATATGTGGTAAATCAGTGTGCAATGCTGATTTAAAGGAACAGATGCGATTTTGGAACTCAAAGCTCCAGCCAACGCACTGTCTTAACCTCGCACAGCTGAACAAGTCGTAAACAGCATGGAGGATCCCCCACCAGCGCTATTTAAAGTGATCATGCAGGAGTTCCAGGTTAGTTGCTGGATTATTGCTTCTGGCTGTTGATGCATTTGTACCTGCTCTTGGAGGTCTCCTATACTTGAATACTAGGAGTAGGGGAGATAGCCTAAAAATTAGAGCCAGGACTTGCAGGAGTGAAGTTAGGAAACACTTCTACACACAAAGGGTGGTAGAAGTTTGGAACGCTCTTCTGCAAATGGCAGTTGATGCTAGCTGAATTGTTAATTTTAAATCGGAGATTGATAGATTTTTGTTAACCAAAGGTATTAAGGGATGTGGGGCTAAGGAGGGTATATGGAGTTAGGTCACAGATCAACCATGATCTCACTGAATGGCAGAACAAGTTTGTGGTGCTAAATCGCCTACTCCTGTTCCTATCTTCCTATAATAAAATTTTAATACTCTACAGGGAGTGGGTTGGCTAACTGATAGGCAACAGCAAGGGCACTGGCAGAATGGCAGGGATGAGACAGGAATGCTGTCATCCTGAGATAGGACAGCAGGCTCATATTCCATGGAGCCACTGCCTCTTGCTGCCTCCTGTTATGCGCCACCTTCTCCTGCAAGAAAGCAGGACGAGTGTTGGTGAGTGTCCTGCAAGATGTTTGGGTGATGTGCCTGTCATGGTTAAATAGCTGCCAGTGTGTGTGACCTGTGAGTTGTGGGTATGCGGCTTGCAACAGTGGTAATGTGTGAGGGTGAGAGGAAGCATCTGATTGAAAGAGTTTGTTGGTATGTGGGTGACGGGGGGTGTAGTGTGTGGAACAGTGGATGCGGCTAGTGGTGCAGTTGGTAGGAGATGCCACTTGACCATTAACCGCACTCACCTTGACCACTCATGTCAACGCATTGAACTTCTTCCTGAACTCCATCCATATTCATGGTGCCACAAGCCTGGCATTGACTTTGTCTTCTACTGCCTCGGGAGTATATGTTTGGAGGGCTTCTTGCCCCCCCTGTGGATATAGGATGCCCCTCCTTCTGTCCACCTCTTGCACCAAGGCCTCTAGTGCATCATCAGAGAAGCTTGGTACACATTCTCTCGCAGGCCAGGTACAAACTCAGATCGGCAGATTGATGAGGTCTGGCATGCAGATTGGAGGATTTGGGATTTAGCAACCTTTACTTAATTATTTAACATAACTCAACAGTTTGTAAATATAGGGATGGGACCTGCATCTGTGATTTACGTGTGCGATGTCTGATCTCCATTCAGACTCCGTGTGGACCCATATCTTATATTTTGCAAATAAGAGGTGCAGGTTGCCTTTAAGTGTTGCCAGCTACTCGCAATATCGAGGCCCCCCCTGCTGTTGAGCAGCCACTCAACAGCGCAAGTAGGCTTGGCTGCTTGCAGCTATCAGGTAAATCACCAGGCAGCACGAATGCTACGTGCTGAATGCATCTCAACAACCGGGCACGGATTAATCATGCACCTCGACCTTCGCGCCCGGTTTCGGGGACTATCCAATATAACCCCCAATATGTTTCAAGACTTAACTGTGCCATTGTTAGGATGTACTAAATAAAGGTTAGGTGCTTACCGACAGACTTTACTTCCCTGAGGACCACATACAAATAGGCTCAGAGTTGATCCTAAGTGGGAGTTTTTTAGTCGCATGGTAGCTGCACACTCAAGGTGCTATCCATGCCAAAAACATAAACATGGTTAAAAGTAGCAAGCTGTGTCTGTCACATCGTTTACAGAGTCTGTTATTTATTACTAGTCCACTATCCTACTACTGCTTAAATAGCTGCTCTGAGTTACTGGTATTATTCAGTTATTGTTAGGGCAACTAAGTAGAGTCTCCTGGTAACTATACAAAGAAGCACTTTCACCCATCAGGCATCACCTGGAAAAAATATATTCTTACACTGGGAAAGAGGGGTATTGGTTGCAGTCTCGGCAAAAAAAGTTAAGCTTTAAAGTTAAAACAGGGTTTAGTAGTCCTTTATACCATTGTTCACATTCTAATGATTGAAAGGAACTGACTATTTTGTCAGCTGTTTTCAATCATTAAACCTTACATTGGCGGTGAGAGGCCTGTGAACAACCTTTGAGTACAATGCTTGAAGTTTTGCCTTAAGTTCGTAGCAATTCGAGCCAGAAGTTTCAATGTAGCTCCATCTTAGACTCTTGAATATAAAGCCATTCTCAGAGCAGTATAAATGTGGCAATATGAATAATAGCTTTTCTCCACTCTTGTTTTATTATCTTTTTCTGTCTTTATTTGTATCTCAATTTCTGACTTCATTCTTCTTTTTTCTCTTCAGATGTGACAGCTGCTATTGTGTTGTCTGGCTTTCCTTCCATTTTCACAGAGGGAAAAGAGAAGAACATTATGGAGGCAAGGCCATCCCATTATTCATAGCAATGTTGCAAGTTCTGTATTAAAGCTATAGGTCCTAAAAGATTGAAGTGTCTGGTAAGTCTTGGTATATCTAGATGGATTGGCAAACAGCAACATTCATAATCACAATATACCACGTCTAGCAAGATACAGGTTAAAAATTTATCTTGCTCTTGCCTGTATATATGTAAGTTTACTAGGAGGCATACGTTTCAAGAATTATTGTCACAGCTGGTTTCTATTTTGCTTTTTAATAACATTATATAAAACGTTCCTCACCATTTCACCCTGTCACACCAGCAATCAGCTTGCACAATAATGAAACCTTAAGTGCCCATCAGGAAATTTATGGCCTCTTCCCCATGCAGTAAAATATGTTTCTATTACCAGAGGGTTCTAAGCTTAAGCAGTTCTGACTCGAACTTAGTTCTAAACCTCAGGTGTAACCTGTTGCATTGAGAGATATCACCAAATATGAAAGAAAAAGTGAAAAGAAAACATTCCAAGCCATTTATATTCTTTAGCTGTAACATAACCAGTAGGTACAAATTCTGTTCATAGTGTGATTTCTCCAAGTCTGAGAATTTCCCTTTTATAGTCCTAACGCCATGCAGTAGCATGCTGTATCATGTCTTGCATAACTGTTCTGTTCCAGAAAATTTTAACTCTATACTTGAATGCAGACTGTTCCTGAGAAGTAAAAAAAGACGACTCCTCAAAAAGTCTCCATCTCCAAAACATTGCCCACCTCTGTCCCACCTCACTCCCACCGTTTGCACTTTTGTCACCCACAGACTCGATAGGGTTGATTTTGACATTTGGGTGACCGACTGGTGGAGTGTGCTGGCCAGCTGGCAGTTCCAGCAGTAAAGAAGCGTCTGCTCGTCCGGGGCCCACAAAAATATTTCGACACTTACCTTTAGCAAGTCTCTTCAGTTCCATTGCCCATGGAACAGTTCTGACTAAAAACGGCAATCAGAGTCCTATTTATGTCACAGGACCAAGATTTTCATATTAAAAGGGACCTATCACCTGAAACAGGCAGGTACTTTGGACACCAGGCAGTAAGCCCCTTTCAAAATGTAGCCAGTCGCATCGCCAGTGTTAATGGGGCCGTAAAGCTACAGACGCCATTTTGAGGCCATTACTGCCCAGTTAATACCGGGCAAAGACAGTGAAGGTCGATCCTGAATTCTCCAATGTCCTGCTTGCCAGTCTCCCATTCTCCACTCCCCCCACATAAACTCTAACATCATTCCAGAAGACCAAAAATGCTTCAAATTCCTCTACTCCACCACCAACTGCGTTCTCAGATCTCCCTCTTCCACAACTTCCATCCTCAGCTCTGACATCAAATGCATATTCATGGACTTCTTCATCTCCAAAACGGAGGCATCTACACAACCAACGATGTCTCCTCTGCTTCACAAACCTTAGCGGAACTTAATGCCAGACAAGATATGGGCGGCTCAGTTTTGGATATTTTGGTCTTCAAACTGCTTATCTCTTCCGTGGGTTGCTTTCCACTGCCTCAACTATTCCCATACTCTTTGTTTGTCTAATGTCTTTGATTTCTTTAATGCTTCTTTCCACTGTCTGATATAAAGATAATTTCCAATCGTGTCTATCTCACGTTTTTCTTTGAAGCAACTTACAGGACATCCCACCGATACGTCCTCTCATCAGTTCTCTCGTGTTTATTTTTCCTCTCCCTCTATTAAAATGCTTGATTATCTTTCACTTTTCAGTTCTGATAAAGCGCCACATGTCTACAACATTTAATTTACCAATTCTCTCTACAAATGCTAACTGACCTGGTGTTTCTAGAATTTTCTGGTTTTGTTTCAGATTTCCAGCATTTGCAGTTTTTTGCTATTATTTATAATATTAAGAAGCCTCAAACAAGATTAGAAGAACATTTCTTCCTCGCAGTAATGACTTCTGGAATAGCCTCCCAGCAAAAGCAATTCAGATTGCGTTAATTGATTCCTTAAAAAAAGGAAGACAAACATATATCATAGAAGCCTAGAAAATTTATGGCACAGAAGGAGGCCATTTGGCCCATCGTGTCCGCGCCGGCTGAGAAACGAGCCATCCAGCCTAATCTCACTTTCCCACATTTGGTCCGTAGCCCTGCAGGTCACGGCTCTTCAGATGCACATCCATGTATTTTTTAAAAATGAGTTGAGGGTTTCTGCCTCTACCATCCTCTCAGGCATTGAGTTCCAGACCCCCACCACTCTGGGTGAAAAAAATGTTTCCTCATTTCCGCTTTAATCCTTCTACCAATCACTTTAAATCTATGCCCCCTGGTTATTGACCCCTCCGCTAAGGGAAATAGATCCTTCCAATCCACTCTATCTAGGCCCCTCATAATTTTGTACACCTCAATTAAATCACCCCTCAGCCTCCTCTGTTCCAGTGAAAACAACCCCAGCCTATCCAATCTGTCATCATAGCTAAAATTCTCCAGTCCTGGCAACATCTTCGTAAATCTCCTCTGTACCCTCTCTAGTGCAATTACATCCTTCCTGTAATGTGATGACCAGAACTGTAACCAGTACTCAAGCTGTGGCCTAACTAGTGTTTTATACAGTTCCAGCATAACATCCCTGCTTTTATATTCTATGACACCAAGTTATAGTCCAGCAATTTTATTTTAAATTCACAAGCTTTCGGAGGCTTCCTCCTTCGTCAGGTGAACGATGTGAAAATGAAATCCTCGAAATGAAATCGTATTTATAATTCACAGAACAATGCTTGGTGATTACAGACAGTTTTTTCAACTGCCCGTTGCCAAGGCAATCAGTGTGCAGACAGACAGGTGTTACCTGCCAGGTCTCAGAATATACAAATCACCTAAAAAAACAACAAACAAAAAAAACAGAGATAGAGAGGAAGAAACATAGAAAAGACAGCAACTGACCCGTTATATTAAAAACAGATAACATTTGTTCGCTGGTGGGGTAACGTGTAGCGTGACATGAACCCAAGATCCCGGTTGAGGCCGTCCTCATGGGTGCGGAACTTGGCTATCAATTTCTGCTCGACGATTTTGCGTTGTCGTGTGTCTCGAAGGCCGCCTTGGAGTACGCTTACCCGAAGGTCGGTGGATGAATGTCCATGACTGCTGAAGTGTTCCCCGACTGGGAGGGAACCCTCCTGTTTGGCAATTGTTGCGCGGTGTCCGTTCATCCGTTGTCGCAGCGTCTGCATGGTCTCGCCAATGTACCAAGCTCTGGGGCATCCTTTCCTGCAACGTATGAGGTAGACAACGTTGGCCGAGTCACAGGAGTATGAACCATGCACCTGGTGGGTGGTGCCCTCTCGTGTGATGGTGGTATCTGTGTCGATGATCTGGCACGTCTTGCAGAGGTTACCGTGGCAGGGTTGTGTGGTGTCGTGGAAGCTGTTCTCTTGAAAGCTAGGTAATTTGCTGCGAACGATGGTCTGTTTGAGGTTGGGTGGCTGTTTAAAGGCGAGCCATGGGGACCAAATTCGCACCCCAATACGCCAACATTTTCATGCACAAGTTCGAGCAGGACTTCTTCACTGCACAAGACCTCCAACCAACACTATACACCAGATACATCGACGACATTTTCTTTCTATGGACCCACGGCAAGGAATCACTAAAGAGACTACACGATAACATCAACAAGTTCCATCCCACCATCAAGCTCACCATGGACTACTCCTCAGAATCAGTTTCTTTCTTGGACACACGAATCTCCATCAAAGACGGGCACCTCAGCACCTCACTCTACCGCAAGCCCACGGACAACCTCACGATGCTCCACTTTTCCAGCTTCCACCCTAACCACGTCAAAGAGGCCATCCCCTATGGACAGGCCCTGCGAATACACAGGGTCTGCTCAGACGAGGAGGAACGTGATGGACACCTACAGACGCTGAAAGACGCCCTAGTAAGAACGGGATATGATGCTCGACTCATCGATCGACAGTTCCGACGGGCCACAGCAAAAAATCGCATAGACCTCCTCAGGAGACTAACACGGGACGCAACCAACAGAGTACCCTTTGTCGTCCAGTACTTCCCCGGAGCGGAGAAACTACGCCATGTTCTCCACAGCCTTCAACATGTCATCAATGAGGACAAACACCTCGCTATGGCCATCCCCACACCTCCACTACTCGCCTTTAAACAGCCACCCAACCTCAAACAGACCATCGTTCGCAGCAAATTACCTAGCTTTCAAGAGAACAGCGTCCACGACACCACACAACCCTGCCACAGTAACCTCTGCAAGACGTGCCAGATCATCGACACAGATACCACCATCACACGAGAGGGCACCACCCACCAGGTGCATGGTTCATACTCCTGTGACTCGGCCAACGTTGTCTACCTCATACGTTGCAGGAAAGGATGCCCCAGAGCATGGTACATTGGCGAGACCATGCAGACGCTGCGACAACGGATGAACGGACACCGTGCAACAATCGCCAAACAGGAGGGTTCCCTCCCAGTCGGGGAACACTTCAGCAGTCATGGACATTCATCCACCGACCTTCGGGTAAGCGTACTCCAAGGCGGCCTTCGAGACACACGACAACGCAAAATCGTCGAGCAGAAATTGATAGCCAAGTTCCGCACCCATGAGGACGGCCTCAACTGGGATCTTGGGTTCATGTCACGCTACACGTTACCCCACCAGCGAACAAATGTTATCTGTTTTTAATATAACGGGTCAGTTGCTGTCTTTTCTATGTTTCTACCTCTCTATCTCTGTTTTTTTTGTTTGTTGTTTTTTTAGGTGATTTGTATATTCTGAGACCTGGCAGGTAACACCTGTCTGTCTGCACACTGATTGCCTTGGCAACGGGCAGTTGAAAAAACTGTCTGTAATCACCAAGCATTGTTCTGTGAATTATAAATGCGATTTCATTTCGAGGATTTCATTTTCACATCGTTCACCTGACGAAGGAGGAAGCCTCCGAAAGCTTGTGAATTTAAAATAAAATTGCTGGACTATAACTTGGTGTTGTAAAATTGTTTACAATTTATATTCTATGCCTCAGCTAATAAAGGAAAGCATTCCATATGCCTTCTTAACCACCTTGAGTCCTGCTACCTTCAGTTTTCTGTGGAAATGCACTCCAGGTCCCTCACTTCCTCTACACCTCTCAGTATCCTCCCATTTATTGTGTATTCCCTTGCCTTGTTTGCTCTCCCCAAATACATCACCTCACCCTTCCCCGGATTGAACTCCATTTGCCACTTTTCTGCCCATCTGACCAGTCCATTGATATCTTCCTGTAATCTACAGCTCTCCTCTTCACTATCAACCACATGGCCTATCTTTGTGTCATCTGCAAATTTCTTAATCATGCCTCCTACGTTTAAGTCCAAATCGTTAATGTATACCACAAAAAGCAAAGGACCTAGTACCGAGCCCTGTGGCACCCCACTGGAAACAGCCTTCCAGTCACAAAAACACCCATCGCCTTTACCCTTTACTTCCTGCCACTGAGCCAATTTTGGATCCAATTTGCCACATTCCCTTGGATCCCATGGGCCTTTACTTTTTTCACCAATCTGCAATGTGGGACTTTGTCAAAAGCCTTGCTAAAATCCATGTAGACTACATCAATATATCAAATATTTCGTTAAGAATAGAACAGAATACTACAAGAATAACTATAGAGTTAAATGGTCAAATAATCAGTGCTACACAATGGTTCTGGTGCTGTTGGAACCATGGAAGTGCCACCAATGGAGTGCAACTGGTTAGAGTTCAGGAATGTAGGTCGTAATTTTAGTTGGATATCCGAAGAGTTTCACTAGATTCAGTTTGGGGTTGGGGAGAAGATTCACAGATCTTTATTTTCATTTGCTTAACTGTGTCCAGTCAACTCCCTTAAGGCATCGAGCATGTTGGACAAGTCCATGATAGCACAAACTATGCAAGGTCTGTAGAAGAATTAAGCTTGATGCACTGAATGGATTCTTCTTCTTCCATACTTTATGTTCTTCTGATGTTACGATCTTGTTGCACACAGTATGAGAGTATAAATAGACTGAGAATTAAATCCAAATGAGCTGCGCTATGTTCAGCATGATATTAATGAAGAATTGCTGATAATTAAAAGGGATATTATATCTTTTTTTTCTAGGACATATTTGCCCGTAGCTCAGTTCATGTACTGGCCAGGAACAGCTTGCTTTGACAAGCTACTATTTTCCAATTTGGAGAACAGATCACTTTGCAGCAGATTATTTGGTATAGCCTGATATTCCCCTTTAAAACAATTAGATGAAGTACAATATGATCATCTGGACAGGGAGAATTTTCAGACTTCTGCCAATGCTCTTCTGCATCTTGCATCAATGTGAGATCCTCTCCCCACCAGGTTGCCTCCAACACGTGTCAGGCTGAGATTGGAGCATCAATGAGTGGGGAAGTCATGGTCACAAAGCCTTGTCCTTATAATCCCTGGTTTAAAAGACATACTTGCTCTCGAGGCAGTACAAAGAAGGTTCACTCGGTTAATCCCGGGGATGAGGGGGCGGACATATGAGGAGAGGTTGAGTAGATTGGGACTCTACTCATTGGAGTTCAGAAGAATGAGAGGCGATCTTATTGAAACATATAAGATTGTGAAGGGTCTTGATCGGGTGGATGCAGTAAGGATGTTCCCAAAGATGGGTGAAACTAGAACTAGGGGGCATAATCTTAGAATAAGGGGCTGCTCTTTCAAAACTGAGATGAGGAGAAACTTCTTCACTCAGAGGGTGGTAGGTCTGTGGAATTTGCTGCCCCAGGAAGCTGTGGAAGCTACATCATTAGATAAATTTAAAACAGAAATAGACAGTTTCCTAGAAGTAAAGGGAATTAGGGGTTATGGGGAGCGGGCAGGAAATTGGACATGAAGCTGAGTTCGGATCGGTCAATGCCCTGTGGGTGGCGGAGAGGGCCCAGGGGCTGTGTGGCCGGGTCCTGCTCCGACTTCTTGTGTTCTTTAGATTTGTGGTTGGGATCAGATCAGCCATGATCTTATTGAATGGCGGAGCAGGCTCGAGGGGCCGATTGGCCTACTCCTGCTCCAATTTCTTATGTTCTTATGTTCTTAATGTGCAAGATCATTAACCACTGGCCCTACATTTCTTGAATTCCAATTTCAAACACTAGTCTTGAGAAATATGCAAAAGTCAACCTCCAGGCATTATTTGAAAGAAAAGCACTGTTTATATTGAAGGTTTAAAGTCATTCCCTGCTCAAAGAATTAATTATCCTGATAACAAAAGACACAGTTATAAAAAGAATCAGTAAACACAGCTCTGAATTGAAGAATGAACAATACAGCTGTATTTACCAGTAGTTGTATTCTAATAGTTTGAACAAATTAGATTTCTGCTGGTGGCGATATAGGAGATAGAACACAAAACCGCTTCTTTCATTCTCACAGACCCCGTGTAACCCTGCTTCCTGTTGCGATCAGTTCATTCTAGAGGTTAACTTGTTGATGCTCCGGGTATGCTTCGTGTGGCATATAAATCGCGAAGAAAAAAATACAGCTTCAGGCTTAATTTTGGGGAATACCACCGATGAAACAGCACAACCACATCTGATCTGACATTTATATATCCAACCTCAATATCCAATAAAAATGAGTTCAGGTCAAAGTGCACACAATTAGTATTAACCTCACTACACGCCATCTTGTTAATGGGAAGCCATCGTTAGACTAAAATGTAGTAGTGTTTCGTGTTTTTGTGACTGCATTTGTTTCTGTAATTGCATTATTCAGCATTTTACAAGATACAGAACTAAACAGCTACCTCTTTATAAGAAAACATACTGTGAATGAAACTTCAGTGCTGATATTGCATGAGTGATGGTTATCCTATTTTGGTTACAAAGGTGAATCAGAGAACTCTGCACAATACTTGCTTTCACTCGCTTGCTGGTGGTTTTCTAATTTAATTAAAACAGAGAAGAATACTGTCACTGTGTTCACAAATGGATTCTTAATAGCATTAAAATGCAACTTTTACTTAAGCTATGAAGTTTTAATAGACGAGTAATCATAAATAGATGTGGTGAGTAGATTTTATTTTTGACTGTTCTGACCTACAGAAAAGTATATGTATTTCATCAATGTTGTCACGCCAACCTTTTTGCAGCTGTCTGAATACAGTAGCTGAATATTTTAGATGTTTAATATGAATGTACAGGGCATTTTGTTCCCCTGTACTTTTTAAAAGCCCTTAAGTAAATTACACATTACTGTTTCAGAATATGTACTTTTTTCTGTAACAGGACCTACCTGCGGTCTAGCTCAGCATCAGAGCCTGCTAGAATTCAGCAGGTCCCAACTGGCAAGCTGCATCGTGATGCCCTGTTAAATTCAATTAAGGCCCGAAAACGAATCTCGGTTAGGCCTCAGGCTGACAAAGTAATCACTCTGACTTGCTGCCCGTTTTGGGTACAAGTCCAATTTCTCAGCCACAATATCTACATCTGTGCATTGTTCACAAGTGCAAAGAGAAAGTGAAGGGCCTCTGCAATATATAGCAGATGGTAATAAACTAAATTAGAGGTGTATGGGATCCCTCACTGGTTTGTATGTGCACCTGTAGCTAGATGCATCAAAAACACAGGCTCCTAAAGCAACTGCAGAGCCCAAGACAGATCCATAATCCACCCAACCATCCTCTATAATGTACTGGACACATTTTGAAAGGATTTTCTCTATAGTTGAACACAGAAATTTCTGAAACATAAATTAAATAATTTTTTATTGTAGACAGAAAAAAAATGAAATAATGAGGCCATAAGAAAAGTCAAGCACAAGAAACAGCTGTTCAGCCCATTGATGCTTATTCCTCTAAATAAAGAAGAACTAGCATTTATACAGCATGTTATCTCATCTCTCAGAAAAATCTAAAAGTGCTTCATGTATAATGAAATGATGGCAGCCATTTTGCACACAGCAATAAGATGATCAGTTGATCTACTACCCCATTTACCACCCTAATTGCACTGATACAGCATCCATCTACATTTTGAATGTTCTTAATGTTATTGTCCCTATTACACTACCATGCAGACTATTCTAACCATTTATCACTTTTTGAATATAGATGTTCTTCCTAATATATAGTTCAAATTTACTTTTCACACACATAAATTTATATTCTCTAACCCAACTTTCATAGAATGAAAAAGACCATGGGCATGGTTTTGACCCGGAGCCAGGAAGGGGGCGAGGGCAGGGGTCGAATTGCGGACGGGAAATCCAGAAGTACAGGTTTCCCGGACATCCTTACGATTTTGACGCAAGGTCGTCTTTTTTTTTGTCGGTTTGCCATCCGACTGGCCAGCCTGATTGACAGGCCAGGGAGAGGACATGAAAGGTAAGTCTTCAGGTAAGCCTTTGATCGTATGGATGGGTGGGGGGGGGTGGGGCGGCATGGGTTGGCACGGGGGCAGCAGTGGGAATGGAGGGGTAGTCAGTCATGGGTGGAGGGATCAGGGGTCAGTCACCAAGGTGGGGTTGTCGGGATCGGGGGTCATTGCTGGGGTCCGCGATCGTTGGGTGTCAGGATTGCGGGTCATCGCGGGAGTCCGATTGTTTGGGGGGAGGGGGTCGGAGATCGGGGGGGGGTGGGGGACTGTTGGGGGGTGGGGGGTGGTCGTTACAGGTAGAGTTGTTGGGCCTGGGGGATGCACTCCTCCGAGCCCATAAGCTGTGCCAGAAAGGCACTTACCTGCAGTTTCGGGTCTTCTCCCCTCCTTTCTTGTGGCGTCAAGGAGAAGGCCCGGGAATCCGAGCCCCCAGGGGTTGAAATCGCAAAACCTGAAAAAATGGATGCCCGCAGCATCCTCGAAAGATTTGAGTTACCAACCCACCTCCTGAGAGCAGATTGATTGCCCGTCCCTTGTCCCGCCTCCAGCGAAAACCGGAAATGGGCAGGTTGGGGGCGGGTCTGAAATTGTTGCTATTTTCAATACCCCCCTCGCCCACCTGTTTTTCACTGTTAAAATTCTGCCTCATTAGTCTATTCCCAGTAGCCTGTTTGCTCCCTCTATTCTTTAATACTTGTCTTTTTCATGCAACTATCTCATTCCCTTTTTATTTATAGATTCTACATAAAACAACGGTTTGTGGCAGAGAATTCCACATTCTAACCATTCTCTATGTAAAGACATTTTCTCCAGCATCCTCTTTTATTCTTCTTGTCATTATCTTAAATTTGTGTCCTCTTGTCACTGTCACACCAATCAATGGAAATATAGTTTTATCATAACTCTTTACAATCCTGAAGATCTTCATCAGATCATGGCTTAACCTTCTCAGCTTTAGCAAAAAAAGCCCTAACTTCTCAAGTCCCTCTTCCTAAATGTATCCCCTCATCCCTAGTAACATCCTGGTAAAACTACACTACACTTTTTCCATTGCTTTTATATCCTTTCTATAATGGAGTGCCCATTACTGCACACAGTAGTCCAAATTCAACATTGACAGTTTAGACGTTGATAGTGATGAGTCTACTTTCACTCTTAAGCCCCTTTCTAATACTCTCTGTCAATTCAATTCCATTTATCATATACTCATGATGTATACATTTTGACCAAAGTGTAATACTTTACATTTATCACTGCCAAAATTTTATTTGCCATCTATCCGTCCAAATACCCTAAATCCTACAAATCTTTTATGTCCTCTATCTCTACTGCGCGTCCCATTTATATCAGAAAATTTTACATGCTTATATTTTATTTTGATATCCACGTGATTAATATAGATTAGAAACAAAGGAGATCCAAGTACTGACCCCTGTGAGATTACATTCAACACCACCCCGCTGTCTGACATCGTACCACTTATGAATACTGTTTCTTACTTTTTTTAATGAATTTCTTATCTTGTTCCATGCTCTATCCTGGATTCTGTGGATTTCAGTTTAACTAGACATCTTTCATGAAGATATGTACAGTATATACTAGGGTGCTCCACTATCTATTTTATACGTAACATCCCTAAAGACAACAAGATTTGGCAGACAGAATCTTCCTCTTCTAAATCCATGCTGACTTTTTCTTATTGTTATTGTACAGCTATTCCTCTAACCTAACTTTAGAATATAATTTCTATTATTTTCACTATTTCTGATATTAGGCTAATGGTCTGTAGTTGCCAGAGTCAGATTTTCCACACTTTTTAAAATATGGGTACTATGCTTGCTTGCTTCCAGTCCTACAGAACCTCATCAGTGCCTAGTGTTTCCTTCATGATGACTGCCAGTGCCTTGCAAATTTCATTCCTAATCTCTTTCAGTCCCCTAGGATATATGCCAGTTAGCCCAGGGGGTTTGTAAGTCCCAAATCCAGACTTAGTTCAAAATTCTCCAGGATAATGGGTGGTAGTGCAAAAACTGGGTAGTAATCCAGTGCTACTTCTTTGGTGAATACTTCCAGAAAATATTAATTTAATATCTGAAGCATTTTATCTTCTTCAGCTTCTGAATTACTTTTTTCCCTTTAAGAACTCTAACTTTTTGTCTGGTTTGCTCTACAATAACTTGATAGCTGGAATAACGTTTTAGTATTACGTTTAATATCCTGATCTCTTGGGTCATCTTTGCACTTGCAATGTCTCTTTTAACCTGTTTTGGCAAACTGTATGCTAGCAGGATATAATAGTAGTACATCACCCAACTATTATCTCAAAAGTGCAGTTCCCCGCATCTACTATATAGACACAAAGCTTCAAACTTGGAGGAAGAAAAATAGGGGGGCTAAATTGGGCAGCACAGCGCCCATTTTGTATGTGCTACATGGACACCTAAGCACCAAAAATGGCGTCCGAGATGTGCACGCACTCCGGCATGACGTGCGAAGGATGCCATATTGGTGAAGGTGGTTAACAAACGCCGGAAGCGTGTAGAGAGTAGGGAGATTATGACGTAATCAGTGTGCAACACTGATTTGAAGCAGCCGGCGGCATTTTCAAACTCACTGCTCTAGTCCTAACCTCGCAGAGCTGAACAGGAGTAAGAGGGCATGAAGAACCCCTCACCAGCGCTACTTAAAGGGATCACGCAGGAGTTACAGGTTAGTTGCTGGATTATTTATTCTTAGGAACATAGGAACAGGAGTAGGCCATTCAGCCCCTCGTACCTGCTCTGCCATTTGATAAGATCATGGCTGACCTGTGATCTAACTCCATATACCTGCCTTTGGCCCATTTCCCTTAATACCTTTGGCTGCCAAAAAGCTATCTCTCTCAGATTTAAATTTAGCAATTGAGCTAGTATCAATTGCTGTTTGCGGAAGAGTTCTAAACTTCTACCACCCTTTGTGTGTAGAAATGTTTTCTAATCTCACTCCTGAAAGGTCTGGCTCTAATTTTTAGACTGTGCCCCCTACTCCTAGAATCCCGAACCAGCGGAAATAGTTTCTATCTATCCACCCTATCTGTTCCCCTTAACCTTCGAAACTCCAGAGAATACAACCCCAATTTGTGTAATCTCTCCTCGTAACTTAACCCTTGAAGTCCGGGTATCATTCTAGTAAACCTACGCTGCACTCCCTCCAAAGCCAATATGTCCTTCCAAAAGTGCGGTGCCCAGAACTGCTCACAGTACTCCAGGTGCGGCCTAACCAGGGTTTTGTATAGCTGCAGCATAACTTCTGCCCCCTTGTACTCTAGTCCTCTAGATATAAAGGCCAGCATTCCATTCTTGCTGCTGGTACAGTTGTGGGTGATTGTGGAAGTTTCCTATACTTGGAGAAAGTTGCGGTATTATATAGAGAGTGGTCTGATTGTCGTGCAGTACTGTCAGTGGCATTTATTAGAATGTGCTGAACAAAGTTGCTTCCAGACATGGGTGGCCTGCTGGGGCTTCCTCTGAGAATTGAACATGACTGGGAGCATGCTGAGAGGCCACACAGAGCAGGACAAGCTGCTAGAAGAGGAAGGAGGAGGAGGAAAAGACAGCGGAGGAAGAGGCAGGGAGGCAACAAGGTAAGCAGGTCCTGTCTGCCAGGATTCTGCGTGATCAGATGATTAATGAGCGATACCAGTAACCTTAACGACACCTCCCCATTCACCATCAGTCCCACACTCCTTACCTTTCCGCTCCCACATGACCATCAATTGTCCTCCTTATGATTACACATTGCTTCCTCCCTCAGCTCATTGCAGAAATGAAAACCAACGCCAAATACAAATTCATAACCACATTTATAGATTTACATATCAAATGATTCAAACAAATTGATATTATTCACCCTTATGCATTCCTTTAGTGCCTTTACCTTTTCTAGTGCTCCTATGAAGTGCTGGAGCATGGGTGGTGGAAGGCTGCTGACCTTCAATTGAGGAGTGTGCAGATGGCCTTGGAGGACGACCTCGAGCAGCTCTGGGCCGGGAAGGCCCGGCTTTAGACTGCACCATCTCAACCTGGGCTGCAGCAGTCTCTCCTGGTTGGCTGACAGGCAACAGCAAGGGCACTGGCGGAGTGGCAGGGGTGGAAGCAGGAATGCTGCATTCCTGAGAGAGGACAGCAGGTTCATCTTCCATGACGCCACTGCCACTCTCCAAGGGCAGTGGCATCATGGTGATCTGCTGGAGAACAGATTGCTGGACTGTTGTGATGCCCTGGAAGCCCCGTTCTACAGTGGAACCCAGAGCCATGATAGCAGTCTGAGCCTGGAATGCAGCCCTTTGAGCTTCCACAGCAGCAGTCAGACCTTGGATGGCAGATGTTTGTGCTGCAATGGAAACTGTAACATCGGTCATCAGACGCTGCACATGGTGGGTTCCACAGATGTGCTGATGGAAATGACCACCTGTTCCATGTGAGAAAGGATGGGCTCCAAGCTCTGCGCAAAGCCCTGTGCCAAGTTGGAGCTGGACTCCTCCATGCCCCTTGACATTGTGCACAGGCTTTCTGGCAGGCTTTCCAGTGCCCCAAGCATTTGGTGGGTGATGGCGGGGCGGGGGGGGGGGGGGGCGGTGTAGTGCTTGGAGCAGTGGATGAGGCTAGTGGTGCAGTTGGTAGGATATGCCACTTGAAACTTGTACTCACTCACTTTGACCACTCATGTTAAATCATTGAACTTCTTCCTGCACTTCATCCACGTGAATGGTGCGATGCTCCTGACATTGACCTTGTCCGCCACAGCCTTCTTCTGGAACATGGCCCATCAAAGTGATCATCTGACTCGTCCGTAGCAGAATTAGTGCGCGACATCATCCTCCGGCGAGCTGGCACCTGCGGTATCCATTTCCCCACCCTGGCGCCTGGTGTTTCACCATGTGCAGATCCCTCCTCTATCCTAGCCTCTAAAGTACACGCAGTGTCAGTATCTGAGCTGGTGGCTGCGAGTGTAAGATCGAGTGACGGTGTGTCTTCATCATCACTGTCGTCTGCCTCTGCCTCCTCTGACTGTGCAGGTTCCAGTTCTTGGGTATCTGAAATGACAAAGGGACACGGGTTGATTTGTGGTGAGGGGAGAGGTGAAAGTAAGACGTGCGTGCTTACACCATCTGCAGCATGTGATTCAGAAAAGATTGTGGGATGAGGGAGACGTGGGAAGCGAGAAGGAGGATTAGGTATGCAGAGACCTTCATCAATACCTCCATACCGCCAGTAGCCATGTCCTCAGCCACGGCCCGTCCAATGATGGACAGCACTGTCTCCTCCATGGGGGTGGGGACATGTAGGCATACCTGTCCTCCGTCCGTTCTTTCCTGCTGCCTGTTGTTGTGCACCACCTACTCCTGCAAGAAAGAGGGAAGTATGTCAGTGAGTGTCTTGCAAGATGTTTGGGTGATGTGGCTGTCATGGTTGAATAGCTGCCAGTGTGTGTGACCTGTGAGATGTGAGTGTGCAGCTGACCAGAGTGGTAATGCGTGAGGGTGAGATGTAGCATGTGATTTGAAGAGTTGAGTAGTGATTGAAAGAGTTTGTTGGTAGGTTGTTGATGGGAGGTGTAATGCATGGAGCAGTGGATGAGGCTAGTGGTGCAGTTGGTAGGATTTGCCACTTGAAACTTGAACTCACTCACCTTGACCACTCATGTCAAATCATTGAACTTCTTCCTGCACTGCATCCACGTGCTTAGTGTGACACTCCTGGCATTGACCTCGTCCGCCACAGCTTCCCACTGCCTCTTCAGCATATGTCTGGAGGGCCTCCTGCCCCCTGTGGATATAGGATAGCACTCCGGCTTTCCACCTCTTCCACCAAGGCCTCTGGTGCACCATCTGAGAACCTTGGTGCACGTTTTCTCGCCGGCGCAGCCATTCTTCAGTATACTCCATCACAGATTCACTTCCCAAAGCACTTCCTGCAGCCACAGTGCACCTCCCTTTTAAGAGGTGCAGTCTGCCTTTAAGTAGTGCTAGCCACTCCTGATATCAGGGCCCCCTGCTGGTGCGTGTAGCCAATCAACAGCGCAGGTAGCGCTGGCTGCACGCAGCTATCACTAAAATCATCAGGCAGCACGAATGTTATGTGCTGCCTGCATTGCAACCAACGGGCGCAGGTTAATCGCGCACCGTGATCCCAGTGCCCGTTTTTACCCCCACATTGTTCTGCTAACCCCTGTTTGGAATACATCTCCTACTGGTCAGTTGTCAAGCTTTATTTATGGCAACCTGGGGGAGGTATGAGGAATATAATTGTTTCATTACAAGATGAAGGATTATGTAAAATGATGAGTAGCTACAAAGGGGAATAGTAGAAAATCAAAAAGGGGGCTTAAAATAATAAAAGTATTTGAATCTTGTTGGCCAGCAGGGTATAGGTAGCTTAAGTGGCTGAATGTTTGACTCCCATCTGGCAGGGCAAGAGCTTGAATCATGACAATACAGCCATTCTATTTCCACTGGGTGCATAATCCTGTTTGATGGAGCGTCATGTGGTAGGGAACCAATCCACCAGAATCAGGGATTTCAAAGTTTTTGGGATTTAACTCTGCGAAGACATGTAAACTGACAATACTCATCCTGTTAGCATTAGTTTGAAATGTCTCATGTTAAAATGCACTCTTAAAGAGACCTCTGTGATTCTTGTGATCCTATATACTCAGTAGAAAATCCCATATTTGCATATATGTACACAAACATATTTGTAAATCCCATGGTTTCTCATGGCTATTTTTGTTACACCATTCCAAGATGGCCACCTTGAAAATATGCAATTCAGGCAGTCTAAAAACTCAAAAGTGGCAACTCTGGAATGACTCAGGAAATTCATGCAGCTGTTAGACAAGTTACAGAATACATTAGTGAGGGTGCCAGAGAGGGTGGAACAGAGTCAGTCACTGGCAGAGGTACACACGCACAGAAAAAAGAAAAAAAAATCTGGTAAGCTAAAACTCCATCAAACTTGTTACATTATCGCTTTCAGTTTTTTCCCTTAACTTTTGAAACCCAAGTTCACGCATAAAAGGTATATTTCTTACCTTGTACTCCTGGTGAGAAGCTTCAGCAATATGTACCATAAATTCAGGCACGTGCTGCATGTGATTTTTGGATTATTTAATTTAAATGGTCAGTAAATCATACACATTGCACACACATTGTACTTCTGGTAGGAAAGGCTCCCCGCCAGCAGCAATAACTACTACTAAAGTGTAGGAAGTTAACAGTCTTTGCAATTGGGCTTGCATCTATGCTGCCATCACCTTTAAACTCAATTTTTCCCATTGCCCTACTCACCAGCTCCTGAACTCCACTCTACACAAACTCCAACTTGTCAAAATTCTGACAGTCATTTATTTCCTGTTGAGCAGTACGTCCTGCTTACCGACTCACATTGGCATCCTGTCCCTCAACATGTCTAATTTAAAATCCTTATCCTCACTTACAAATCCCTATAGTCTCACCCCACTTTACCTCTATAACCTACTCCAGCCTTAGGTCCCCTTCATCCCCTCTGGTCCTCTGACTCCAGCCTTCAGTGTATCCCTCTCTCTGTGCTACCCTCATGACAGACCTATCAGCTACCTCAGCCCTACTTGGCGGACTGTCTCCCTATACCCTTCTGTCTCTCTGCCTTTAAAAGTCTCTCTGCCTTTAAAAGTCTCTGGAAATCCATCTCTTAAACTAAGCCTTCAGTCATCTCTGAACCCCCCCCACCAAAACAAAGGGTCAATGCTCGCTCTTCTCTTCCTCTGAAAGCATCATAGGATATGTATCTACATTAAAGGTGCAAAATAAATACGTTGTTGTTGACTGCACTATAAATCTACGTTCACCCTCTTTTCTATTAATTCCTCTTCATTCAACAACTGTAGCAGCGGTGTTAGCTCTGAATTTCCTCAGGGACCCTCTTCCTGCCCCTTGCGAAGCAAACATTGTAGACCGGGGAACAGTCTGGACCTCTAACGAATGCCCTCCCACTGATCCTGCAAACTCTGTTGGGGGGTTGGGCAGTGGCAGTGCTGAAAGCCGACGGCAGACTGAGATCATGGCCCGTAGATATTCGGAGCCGTTAGGGATCAACAAAGGGAAATGCAGAATGGGCTTCAAATCACTGCACATTATTGTTCATATGCCATGTAAGTTACCACAGAAAATGAGACTCAAGCCGAGAAATAATACAGTTCTCTTTAAAAAAAAAGTCTCTCAAAGCTTAATCTTTTATCCTTATGTAGTTTGAACTGTCAGAAGAAGCAAAACTCTCATTCAATAGTGCTTCGCTAATGGAGCTCCTAGTAAAAACAAAGGCACACAGCCATTGAATCAGAAATGCTGGCAGAGTGCCACCCGGTCATTAACAGTATACCCAATGGAAGTCAAAAATGACAAGTTGGGATCATTTGGAACTTTCACCTGTGGCTAAAATCTGCCTTTTCACATTTAGCTTCTTACCAAAGGAATCCTGCTGATTTATAGCAAACGGATCTGGAGTGAAATTGGAACTGCCCTAAAATCAGAAACCAAGCTTACTGTGGTGACCATTCTTAATTCTAAATACATACTCTGCATGCAGAGGTGTATAGTGAAATTCACACTGCTGTAAAATGGTGTCAGATTAATTCTTTGTCCCTGCCACTCAGAAAACTCCCACGGATATTGACAGCTTTATTTCCCCGGAACAAAAGGTTTCTCCTTAAGGGCAAAGGGTTAAAGCAATATACAAGTCAAACCATGCTGTAGCTAAACAAGTAGAATTTGAACTTACCTGAACAGAGTATGCCCTTGTGTCTAGCACATGAGAAGTCATCGCATTCACAGAATGTCCCATAAATCCTTCCAAACTCACTCTCATAGCAGACACACTGGTTGCAGCTGCACTCCCCTCTGCCACTGCAGATCGGCTTTCCCTCAGCTTCACGGCACAACATCTGGAATACACTACTTGTTTCTCCATCCTGGCATTCACAATTGGCTCCCAGAAAGCCTGGATCGCACTTACAGATCCCACACTCATAGGTTCCGTTACCATTGCACTTGGAGCTGTTGGTTTGCATCTCGTTTGTACAGTCACAGTTACAAATATAACCAACTGTTATACTCAGTGAATCTTTGAAGCCAACTGGTTTAATGGTGAAGCTATTTTTGGTCTGGGCCTCTGGGCAGCTCCTGGCTTCTACAGTGACATCAAAAGACACCTGAATAGAAATAACATTACTGAAGACAGCAAAACTATACAAAGGTCAAAGACACAATAAACTCAACATCTTTGCATACAATTACTTGCCTAGCTTTTAACGCAATATTCTTAGACAGTGCATCATGAGGACTACATGGCTTCAGTGAATGAGAAAATTTGCCTGTGGCTGATTATTTGCACACAGTCCAGAAAAACTGCACACATCTTTGCAATATACCTCAAAACTATCTGTTTCTTTTTACTCTTCCTAAACAGAATTATTTTGCTGAAAAAACAATGGGGGCAATTTTAACTTTACCCACCACCATTGTTTTTTTTTTAAGTAAAACGATTCTGTTTAGGAAGAGTTAAAAAAAAAGATAGTTGCAAGATTTCCACCTGGTGGGTGGGCAGTTAAACTCGCCCTCTTACCCGCCCTCGAGCCATCCGCATCCTGCCGAATGTAATTTTTACGCAGGGTTCTGGACGGGGAGCTAAGCCATCTGCTCAAAGTTGGTGGGGTCTTTCTTTAAACATGCAGGTCGGAATCTGTTGACATCATTGGGCCCCGACTGCAATTTTAACTCCGGCCTGAGCAGGGAAGTCTCCAAAGAGCTAAACCCATAGTGGTGGATAAAGCTAAAAGTTAACAAGCAGCAACTGTCATTGGCAATAAAACAGCTGGACTTCAACACTATTTTTAAAAAAATTTCATTAGCCCAACACTTCTGCCCTCGGTATGTTGTTTGTATTGACAGTTCTGTCTGATCCTTTATTCATATGGGTAAAACACATTTACTTATTCTCAACGAAGGGCAGGCAGCATTAGTTTTGCTACAATTATAGGCTCAGGACTTTTCACAGGTTTTTCTAACATGTACTTTAACATGGCCACCGCTGTCCTTACCCTAGTATAATTCGTTTTAAACTTGGGAAACTGAATACTTGCATTACTTCAATCTAAACCTTGTTCATTTGGATTGTATCAAATCAAAATACTATACCACAAACACAGCCTTTAGCATCATTTCACTAAATCCATTCTGACATTAATGCAGAATTTGCAGCCAACCATGAAAGAATTTGATTTGCAGAAATACAAGAAGCTGAGGCTGCAAGCTCCAGTTATTCAATGCCTTCATTATTTAACTGAATAGGAACTAACAAAGATCACAATTTCTGTTATTTACCACCCATTTTCTACTTCTACTTCTGATATTGCAGGCAGCTTTTGCTTGATCCCTCTGTCCTTGCAAACTACTGCTCCATCTCCAACATCGCATTCCTCTCCAAAGTCCTTGAACATGTGGTTGCCTCCCAAATCCATGCCCAATCAAGTGCCCCCGCCACAGCA
Source organism: Heptranchias perlo (assembly GCF_035084215.1). Lineage (NCBI taxonomy): Eukaryota > Metazoa > Chordata > Chondrichthyes > Hexanchiformes > Hexanchidae > Heptranchias > Heptranchias perlo. The sequence continues at coordinate 37,165,337 of NC_090331.1, read as the reverse complement.
CCAAAATAGCCAGAATCAAAGTCACAAATGAATCCTCTGTGACTGTGACTGTGGGGCTCTATCCCTCCTCGCCCTTCTCAACCTCACTGCAGCCTTTGACATGGTCGACCTTTGACTGCAGCCTTTGACATGGTCGACCTTTGACTGCAGCCTTTGACATGGTCGCCCACACCATCCTCCTCCAATAACTGTCCTCCATTGTCCAGCTCAGTGGGACTGCCCTCACATGGTAACAGCTCTAACCTATCCAATCGTAGCCAGAGCATCTCCAACAATGCCTTCTTTTCTCACCTCTGCCCTGTTACCTTATGCCGCTTCCTCTTCCTTGTTCACATGCTGTCCCTTGGCAGCCACCCAAAGACATGGAGGAGGAGGGGGAATTTTAAACCCCCAGGACAGGCGGGATAGTGGCAGGGGTTAAATTCATAAAAAATCTGAAACCTGACCCCAACCTGCCGCGAACGTGCCTACTCCCAGTTTAACAGGGGCGGATTGTGGGTTGGGTAAGTAACCTGCTCTCAAGAGGCAGGTCAGTAAATATGTTAATGAGGCTGTGTGCCTCAGATTTTAGCAGCCATTTAGATTTAACGGCTGCGGGCTGGGATTCCCAGGGCTCGGTAGCTGATGGGAGGTGAGAACTGCAGGATCGAGCGAGTAAGTGTTTTTTTTTACAGCTATGCTTGTGGGCCAGGAGGGGCAGGAGTGCTCCCCGACGGCCCCCCCAAGCAGGCCTTCTGCCGCAATCAGCCTCCCTCCCCGCATTTCGACCACCATTCCCCCTCTCAGGCCGATCCCCCGGTCTCTCCAGACCAACGCCCTCCCCCCCTTCCGATCCCACGCTCTCCAGGCTGACACCCCCGCATTCTCCAGGCCGGCCTTCTCGTGATCCGATTCCCCCCCCCTCGCAATCTCCAGGCCGACTTGCGATCTCTATATCCCCTCTCCCCAACAATCTGATGCCTCCCCGCGATCTATCCCTCCCTCCCTCCTCTCCAGTCCGCGGCTGCGGCCTTGTACTGCAGGCCTTCCCACCCGACAGCCAACCTCTCAATCTGGCTGGGAAATGGTGAAAAAAAATTCAAAAGAGATCCTGCCGTTAAATACGGCAGGTCCTCCACGTTCCCCGTATTTCCGGCTTTCCTGGATGCTACAAGTCGCTCCCGCTCCCTCCCATAAACATCGGGGCCATGGAGCCAGGTTCCACAGTGTACACTGGCAACACCCAGCTGTACCTCTCCACCATATTTCCCCACATTCCCACAGCCTCTTTCTTCTCAGACTGCTTGACCGACATCCGGTCCTGGATGTGTTGCAATTTCCTCCAATTAAATATTGGGAAGACCAAAGCCACTGTCTTCAGTCCCTGCCACAAACTCTGCACCCTCACCACCAATTCCAACAACCTTCTCGTCCATTGTCTCAGGTTGAACCAGACTGTTCACAACCTCGTCGTATCTTTTTGACCCCGATCTGAGCTTCCGACCCCATATCCTCTTCATCAGCAATTGGGAGGAGGGAAGGTCAGCCATCGCGGCGGGGGGGAGGGGCGGGGAGATTGAGCATCAAGGCGGTGGGGTGGGGGAAGGATATTAGGGGCTGTGGGGGGGGGGGGGGGCGGGGAGGTCGGCGATTGGGAGGGGGGAAGAGACAGGCCGCGATCGGCAGAGGGTACCTTGAGGGGCTGGGGGTGGGGGGAGCGCTCCTGCTCCTCCTGGCCCACAAGGAGTGCTGGAAAAGGCACTTACCTTGTAGAACTGGCATCTCCCGACTCCCTTTCACTGCTGGGTTTCCCGACCCCTAGGAAACCCGCGCAGCAGCAGTTAATTTTAAATCGGGCTCCCATTTGCCCTGTGGGAGCTTAATTTAAATATGTTAATGAAGTGTTCCACCTCTCTACGGCGGGACACTCGGACGCCACAAAACCTGCCGCCATAAAAACAGCAATGGGCGCATACGTGGCGGGGTAGGGTCACGTTTTGGGCTTTTTGATGGTTTAATCATTCCCCACTGCCCGTTGTGGAGGGTGGTTAATATCAAGGCCTACTTTCATCAGAACTGGAAGATGTTAGAGATGAACAGCTTTTAAGCAAGTGAGAGCTTGTTTCTCCTCTTTTATCCATTTCTCTCCTGAAGGCAGTTAGTTGGGCTAGTGTGCAGTTCCCTGTCAAAGTGGTTATTCTCTACGTGTGAGCTGTCGGCGGGTTTTTTGATTGTTGAAAGCATCATAGCAGAGCCCAATTTTGTTCTCACCCACCATCTACACACATGCATTTCCAGCAGGAGTCGATGAATAGCAAATCAAGAGCAGGAATCGTTGCTGATTTTTCCCCACCTGGGTCAATGAAGCCAACTGTACGAGTGACCAGCTAACTCAGCACAAACTGGGGATCAAACCTGTGAACTTCCTGTTCCATTTTTAGATCCAGGCCATTATTTTTAGACTTCCTTTAAATAGTAACTAGCATTTCTAAATGAGTATGGACTCATGCTTCTTCTTGCTTTAAGCAGTAGATAGGTCTGATCAGAAAAACTCAGTTCAGATCAAATGAATTCACATTTGTAGCATACACCATGGAAGTGAATTTTAAAAAAAAATACACACTGCGTAAGTTCCCTTATGTTAACTTACATAACACACCTAACACTTCTAAAGCTCCCATCTTCTGGAATCATCCAACAAAAAGAAAAAAAAGAAACAAGAGTTGCAAGTGGCAACTATTTTTTTAGATTTATGAAATGATCTTCCAGGCAAATGAGTTTCACAAGCTTACTAAAGGAGATTTCTGACACACCAGTGCCTTGAGAAGTATTTATAAAGTCTGCTAAAGAAAACTTGGGATTAGTCACATCATTAACCTTGAGAATTATAATAAATATGAAAGCCACTTAAATTTTCAACTCCATTTGAATACAATTTACTCCTCTTAATTTGAATTATCTGTTTATTTGAATTGAAATTGTGCAAAAATTGTTTTGTTAAAACCATTTAATCTGATCTACTGGATAATTCAATATTATTTTGAGCAAAAATAACTGAATTAACAGAAGTAGATGTACTGCATACACAGGGCTTGCAATGGTTCTGTAGACTACACTCACTCTACTTTACAACATGCAACAACACAGAGGTAGCTGAAGGTGCCACCCTTTTTGTGGAAAGTACTTTTTTTGGCAGGGCGGGGGGCAATGTTGACTCAGAGGCTGTGCAAATTCAGAGCTTAACCATATTTTTTAAAGAATGACTTAAAGATAAAACATCATAACACTCCTATGCATCACACTGTGAGTAAAGCTCAGCCACTTACAGTGTCTCCAATTTTAAGGTCACCGCACTTCCTAACTCCAGGGCGTGAAACACCATCCTGACATATGGCTGTCAAGGAAAGATTGATGTCTTCTGCTTTCTCCCATACAGTCAGTTCAACCTTAGACCGAATACTCTAGATTAAGACAAATACATATTCTTTAATATGATCAGAACAAAACTAAATTACATATACATTCCATATTATAAATACATAAAGCGCTGTTTAACCAACATGACTGTAACTGATTATCACATTAAAAAAACTTGCCTATATAAACCAAACATCCAAAATTACAATGTTGCCAATTGTAGGGTTTTGGCCATTTATGGTGCAGGCGTACCTACGCTGAGCACAGAGAGGGCCAGTCTTGATGAAAATTGTGAAGCTAGCTCCACCCCACCCCCTGGTCGCAAAAGGCTTTCAGCATCTGAAATTGGGTGCTGAGAAGTAAGCCCAGCAATCAACAGTACTGTAGGAAAATTAAAGACACTAAGGAAATATGCAAAAATGTCAGCCTTCGCATTAAAATAACTTCATGCCGGAAGCAAAATGCAACTAAACATCAATGTGCAACCAAAATAAACACAGCTTTTTAATATATTTTCACAAAGGAAAGGTGGCTTTAACAATCCAACAAAAGCCAGCCAGACCACTGGTTTATGGTACATGGAGCATATCCAAACAACATGGGTTTCAGCATTGGACCTCATTAACGTAACTCTTCCTTCACAAGGAGACTGATGTTGGCTGGCAATGCAGCTGCCCTTTGACCCATTTCTTCCCCTGCAATGAACGCCAGTGCACATGATTGTAACTGGTGCCCATGCGTAACCAAAATCCTAACACATGCTCACCCATAAGTCCCGCACCTCAAGCACAGCCTCATAATTTCAGTAAGCAAACCTTATTTTAGAATACTGCTCCATAAACATTTTGGCTGCTGCTACTGCAACTAAAAGTTGTAATTTCAAAGTCTTTATAACATCCTTTCAGTTGATGTATATCACCTGTAAATTTTAAAAAGTTTCTGTTCAGGATGTAATGGCAATAATGAACTCCAAGACTTGCATATATCACAGATGTCCATCTTCATCTTGCGCCAAAATAATCACTGGTTTCTTAAAACCCCTGATAGATGTAAACATCGCCATTTAAAACGTGAATAAATAAATAAAGTCCTGAATTTGGAAAATTTTCAAGTCATAGATTTTATCTACTGGACTTTCAACTCAATACAGTAAGGGCTAGGAAATGGAAAAATAAGCTAGGGTTCCCATTCCTGATCATTATCAATTAATTCCCATTGGGCTCACCTGTCAAATAACTTGCTGACCCTCTTTTTCTAGGCTCACACATACAGAAAGACCATTTGGGCAAGATACTAGGGAGCTATCAGGTCTGATGCAACTGAATCCCAGCATCGCCAGGAGAGTAAGCAGAAAATTGGAGAGCAAAGGGAGGAAACGTGCTGAGATGTCCATCTGATATACTGCAACACTACATATATAAATAGGAGGAAATGGAGCAGAAACGTAACCAGCATGCAGTTAGGAAATCAAGACACACATTCCATTTGATCACTGGCATTAGAACGCTTCTGTAGCTATTTACTTCAGGTTCAATACAAAATGTCATAAAATTGTACCCAAAGACCAGATTTAAAAGGTGTTGGTGAAAATACATAACATGTACAGTACAGATGAAAAAGGATTTAGAGGCCAAGAAGTTCCTTATAAAGTCTTTCACTTTATACAAAGATTCCTTAGAATACAAGTATATCCTCTACAAAATAAATTCAATCTAGACCGGATTAAGATAGAAGTTTTATTTCAGATGAGAATCTCCTTAAGTACAGTTTCAAAATGCAGACTACATTTTTAAAAATTCGTTCATGGGATATGGGCGTCGCTGGCGAGGCCGGCATTTATTGCCCATCCCTAATTGCCCTTGAGAAGGTGGTGGTGAGCCGCCTTCTTGAACCGCTGCAGTCCGTGTGGTGAAGGTTCTCCCACAGTGCTGTTAGGAAGGGAGTTCCAGGATTTTGACCCAGCGACGATGAAGGAATGGCGATATATTTCCAAGTCGGGATGGTGTGTGACTTGGAGAGGAACGTGCAGGTGGTGTTGTTCCCATGTACCTGCTGCTCTTGTCCTTCTAGGTGGTAGAGGTCGTGGGTTTGGGAGGTGCTGTGGATGGTACACACTGCAGCCACAGTGGTGAAGGGAGTGAATGTTTAGGGTGGTGGATGGGGTGCCAATCAAGCGGGCTGCTTTATCGTGGATGGTGTCGAGCTTCTTGAGTGTTGTTGGAGCTGCACTCATCCAGGCAAGTGGAGAGTATTCCATCACACTCCTGACTTGTGCCTTGGAGATGGTGGAAAGGCTTTGGGGAGTCAGGAGGTGAGTCACTCGCCCCAGAATACCCAGCCTCTGACCTGCTCTTGTAGCCACAGTATTTATATGGCTGGTCCAGTTAAGTTTCTGGTCAATGGTGACCCCCAGGATGTTGATGGTGGGGGATTCAGCGATGGTAATGCCGTTGAATGTCAAGGGGAGGTGGTCAGACTCTCTCTTGTTGGAGACGGTCATTGCCTGGCACTTGTCTGGCGCGAATGTTATTTGCCACTTATGAGCCCAAGCCTGGATGTTGTCCAGGTCTTGCTGTATGCAGGCTCGGACTGCTTCATTATTAAAGCACTTGTGTCAGAGACATTTCTTAAACAGACAAGTTATATGTATTCTCAATATCATGAACCACATGACTCCCCAACTCATTAATAATTTGCACATCCTAATCCAAAATTATTTAAGGCATCTCTACCTCTCAATGCAACAATATTCCTAAATATTTTTCTAAGTGGGCCTCATATAATGTTTAAATTAATTCCCATGGTTAGCCCGAAGCTTTCAAAGAATTAAATTGCACCAATAATCTGGATGAGCCCTTTGTTGGCCAAGAATTTTTCATGTGCCTTTTGCTCAATTTACAAAAAAAACAACTGAAGTCTTAAGTCTAGAAATTCCATCACCTGGGAGATGGAATTCTGGCAGATTTATGGAGGAAGGGTTGAAATTTGGGATGGAATCCAGATCTGCTGGGTTTCCACCCCATTTAAACAGAAAAGGAAATCCTGATCCAGAGGCGGCCACTTCTGCCTGCACACATCCTAGCAGCACTTTTGAGGTGCATCTAGGGGCATTCCTGGGTTATCCTGCAAATCCTGCCAGATGCACCCCTGATAGGCACAACAGAAACTAAGTCTGCTGACAGCAGGCATAGGTTCTGTCCTGGGCCTAGTGAAGGCCCTAACAATGACAATTGTCATTGTTAGGGTTGATTACCATTCCGTACTGGGCTTTCCACCTCTATTAAAATTAAAAACTTTTCAGGAAAGCTCTATTTAATGTTAAAGAAGATTGTTTTTACTCTGTTCCCATGCAAAGGGAAATTTCCACTTGCCTCTTCTGAGTGGCAGAAACCGTTTACTATGCATTTTACAAGACATGGCATGTCAGTATTAAGTTGCGAGTGGTAACCAACTCTTTCACTTTTTACCATTCCCATTGTCAAAGTATAAAGAGAATGCTGGGAGGCAATGGGATAACACGTTGTCGATATTAATCTAGTCAACACTTATTATAATTATTATAATTTTCACGAGTGAAAAAAGTGACCTCTTGCAAAAAAAACAACTGAAGTCTTAAGTCTAGAAATTCCATCACCTGGGAGATGGAATTCTGGCAGATTTATGGAGGAAGGGTTGAAATTTGGGATGGAATCCAGATCTGCTGGGTTTCCACCCCATTTAAACAGAAAAGGAAATCCTGATCCAGAGGCGGCCACTTCTGCCTGCCACCCCTCCCACACATGAAAATTATAATAATTTTAAACCAGTCCTGAGCAGGGATGAGATACTCCCCTCTCTCCCTTTGCTGTGGGATCAAAGACACAAGGCTGGATTTTACACATCTTTCGTAACTGCCGAGATACCTCACACTTTGAGGAAGTAACAAGCAACGTGAATAAAGGGGATCCTGTGGATGTGGTGTACTTGGATTTCCAGAAGGCTTTTGACAAGGTGCCACATCAAAGGCTACTACACAAAATATGAGCTCATGGTGTAGGGGGTAACATATTAGCATGGATAAAGGATTCATGAGCTAACAGGAAACAGAGAATAGGCATAAATGGGACATTTTCAGGTTGGCAAGATGTAACGAGTGGAGTGCCACAGGGATCAGTGCTCGGCCTCAACTATTTACAATCTATATCAATGACTTGGACGAAGGGACCGAATGTATGGTTGCTAAATTTGCTGATGACACAAAGGTAGGTAGGAAAGTAAGTTGTGAAGAGGAAATAAGGACTCTGCAAAGAGATATAGATAGGTTAAGTGAGTGGGCAAAAATTTGGCAGATGGAGTATAATGTGGGAAAATGTGAACTTGTCCACTTTGGCAGGAGGAATAGAAAAGCAGTATATTATTTAAATGGAGAGAGATTGCAGAACTCTGAGGTACAGAGGGATCTGAGTGTCCTAGTACACGAATCACAAAAAGTTAGTATGCAGGTACAGCAAGTGATTAGGAAGGCAAATGGAATGTTGTCATTTATTGCAAGTGGAATGGAATATAAAAGTAGAGATGTTTTGCTACAGTTGTACAGGGCATTGGTGAGACTACATCTAGAATACTGTGTGCAGTTTTGGTCTCCTTATTTAAGAAAGGACATAATTGCTTTAGAGGCAGTTCAGAGAAGGTTCACTTGACTGGTTCCTGGGATGAGGGGGTTATCTTATAAGGAAAGGTTGGACAAGTTGGGCGTGTATACACTGGAGTTTAGAAGAATGAGAAGTGATCTTATTGAAACATATAAGATCCTGAGGGGACTAGAAGGGGTAGATGCTAAGAGGATGTTTCCCCTTGTGGGAGAGACTGGAACTAGGGGTCACAGTTTAAAAATAAGGGGTCTCCCATTTAAGACGGAGATGAGGAGAAATGTTTTCTCTGAGATGGTCATGAGTCTGTTGAACTCCCTTCCCCAGAGAGCGGTGGAGGCAGGGTCACTGAATAGTTTTAAGGCCGAGTTAGATAGATTCCTGATTAACAGGGGAGTCAAAGGTTATAGTAGGTAGACGGGAAAGTAGGGTTGAGGTCACAATCAGATCAGCCATGATTTTATCAAATGGCAGAGCAGGCTCGAAGGGCCGAAAGGCCTACTCCTGCTCTTAATTCGTAATTCGTATGTAAATAAAAAGACGGATAATCGCAGTGCTTTCTGATGTGCGCTCATGCCATGCAAAGGTACTTGTACGAGATACTTCACCTCACATGATGGCTCACAAAATCTACCCTAAAGAACCATTCTAGTGCATTAGGCTTCTCAGCAGAGTGGAAAACCTAGCCTGATATTAACATCAACCAGTGAACTGTCAGTTGTTAACCTATACCCTTTTCTCAACAGGGGTTCACAACTAAATAAATATTGCTGTTTCCTCAAAAAAGACTGATGTAGGCAACCAGTTCCTGTCTAGAGACCGCTGCTTAATAGTGGGTTAATGAGTTCACCTATAAAGTCTGTAAAAGTCATTTTGCCTGTGTTTAAATGCGGTACTTCTCAACCTAAGGAAGGTTATGGGCATGTCATACATTTGTAATATATTATATTAACTCATAAAAATATACAACAGAGCGTGACATTAAGGCTGACTTTTCAGTGCAATGAGAGGTTTAACGTGGCCTCTATTATTGATAAATGACCAGTCATTACATAGCTGTATAAGTGACAAACCATCATTACCACAGCATATCTGGATCAGAGATGAAGGATTTCCTCAGCTGATGTAAAAAAAACTGCACTACTTACTTGATAAACAGCACCTGAATAGAGCTGATTCCATTAAATAACACTTTCCTAACTTTGCAATCTGAGCACAGGACTATTTAACCCTTCCTTTTTGACTTTCTAGGATAGATTTTTCTCTGCCTGGTGCCTGCAGATTCTGCATTCCCTCTGCAGAGGGCACAGGAAAAGGGGACAAAGACCAATTAAGTTAGGTCTCCACCTGGCCTACATTGCCATGGGATTTCCTATATCAGGTGCAGGCCCAGCATCGCTATGATAATGAGGTGGATGGAAGCATTCCTTCTTCCTCTCCCAAAGCTCATTTTCCATACCAGCAGAGGGCTTACCCCTGATTCCCATGGACTGGAGGGTTTGCTGGGTCCAGGGGCAGGCTGAAGAATTTGGTGCAGATAGGATCGTCTGCACTGCTCCTTTAGGGAATCAACGGGCATCCATAGAGGAAAGTCTCCTCTTCTATTTACTGTAAACATACATTGCAACCATCCGCATTTTACATGGACCGTAAGCATCATTCATCTGTGTATGCTGCACTGAGATCAATTCATGAGACATTATGGCTCAATTGCAATGGTTCTGCTCCACTTAGGCTCCTACCTGATCCTTGTTCAGGGAACAAACTCTGGTGTAAATGAAGATGGCTGCTGGAAGTGATGCATGTCTATCTACCTGTACTAAATTATAATGTAGATTTTATTGACACCTGAGGTTGAATTTTAGTAGGGATTTCATCCAGGCATTGCCTCAGCAACTGTAATTATATCAATAAATATTGAACAAGAAAGTGGAAGTGCTCTTGATTAAAGTGCTCTCAGATTATTATGAACAAGATCAAGAATTCTCTCCACAATGTGAAGTAAATTTGAATCCAACAGGTAAAAGCCTGGAGGAGCAGTGAGGGACAAATTGAGACAGAAAGAGCATAGCTATGAATGGAGGAGTGGGGAGTAGAACAGCGTCTCTATAGAATTTTTTTGTGGGGGGTGGGGGGGTGGGGGGAGGGGGAGAAGACAGTCTCTGTGTCACCGTGAGAACTGTAGGAACAATTTTAAAATCAGGTTTAACAACAGAAAGTAGCAACACATCATAACAACAATAGCCCACAATTTCTTTGCTGGACATAATGGAAAATACTGCATTTTTGGTACGATTTTCTACAGTATAAGTATAGTGCGTTAGATATACCTACAGTTTAAAACAAGCCTATACCCCACTGCACTATCAGTGTAACTATGTCATAGGTCTGTAAACAGGGCTGTTTTTGAGTTCGCAATTTTTTTGAAGCAGTTGGTCAGCTTTTGCTAGTCCTCTCTGTTAGCTGTATCTGTAAAACTCTTCTTATAGTACCAGGTGGAAAGTTAGGTTTCAAACCAGCCAAAAGCTGCACTTGGGTCTATCTATAGAGGCCAGTTGCTAGGCATATATCTCCTGAAAGAAAGACTTGCATTTATATATTGCCTTTCACGACCTCAGGGTCCCCAAACACTTTACAACCAATGAAGTACTTTTAAAATGCAGTCACTGTTGTAATGTAGGAATCACAGCAGCCAATTTGCACACAGCCAGATCCCACAAACAGCAATGAGATAATGACAAGATAATCTGTTTTAGTGGTGTTGGTTGAGAGATAAATATTGGCCAGGACACTGGGGAGAACTCCCCTGTTCTTCGAATGGTGTCATGGGATCTTTAACATCCATCTGTGAGGGCAGACTCGACCTCGGTTTCACGTCTCATCTGAAAGCTGGCACCTCCAACAGTGCTCCTCAATACTGAAGTGTCAGCGTACGTTATGTGCTCAAATCTCTACAGTGGGGCTTGTCAAACATTTTTTTAATAAAGATAATGTGCCTTTAACAGCCTAACTGCATGTAATCTGCATGTTTCTGATTAGATAAAACAGTGAAATACTTAGTTACTTCTTTGACTTGTACTGCTTTTTGATTCAACAAATGGCATACTGAATGTAAATAGTTATGGCAAAGCATACCAGCTAAACACATTTGGGAACTTGTCATTGGTGTTTCATTGTACTCACACACTGAAGACATTTTAAACTGTGAAAACAGTTACAAATTGCCTGGATTGACAGTCTTCTTTTTCTACGCAATACATTGCGGGAATGACCATTTGTCTTCTCCACATAAAGCTTTGCCTTTGTTGAAAGTGGAGCCTGGTGGGGGCATCAGAACTAAACTTTTGTCTATTGTCCTTATCTTCCATCAGCAAGAATGGTATTATGTTACAAAAACACACATTTAAATCTCAGTTCACTCAAAAAAGATATGGCAAATGGAGAATTTTAAAAAGTGGCAGTTCTTGCATGCAGCTGAACCCTCTTACTTGTCCCTGAATCAGGAGTTGGCTGATTGAACATCACTCATTGATGAAAGAGGGAAAGCAGCAAGTTCAAGTTCTGTTAAAATAAACAGTCAGTTCAATCCCAAATTGCTGAATTCTTGGCACTGATTCAAAGAAACTAATCCAAAGATGATGCTTCAGACCCAGCTTCTTTAGGTTAGAAGAACATAATAATAATGTAATGCAACTTTCACATATAGACTTTTTATTACTGCAGGAAAAACACTCACAATGACCTTTGAACTGCCAAAGTAAAAGAATATCGACTTGGAGATTTGGTGTTCTCACAGCTTTCCAAAGCAGACTAACTCAGACTTGTGGCAGAAAAATGCACATGACTAAGCAAAATTCCAAAGGCAAAAAATATTCTGTTGACATTTCAGAGCCTTTGCAGGATAATAATACATGTGGTTGAACCACCATTAGATTTTAATAATAAACTCAAATCAACTTACACTGTAAGCATTGACAATCAGCTGGATGATATTCTTCGAATCCTTGTCAAGAATTTCTACAGTTGTTCCAGGGATCAGAGCTGTAAAATTCTTCAGAAATAGAAACATACATAAACATTATGTAATTTACAAAGCAATTTAGAAAAACAAACAACAAACTATGAATTGTAAGGAATATGAATCAAAATGCATATGGTACCTTGTAAAGTATGTAGTGGGACTGAGTTACAGCAAATATCAAATGAATGTTGTTCTCCGCCAGCTTTTCTCCGAGAAGTGCAAGTGATGGGTAATCCTGGAGCCAAAATAACAAGAAAAAATAAAACTACATGCTCCATCTCTAGCCAGTACACTGCTCTACAGTCCCAAACAGCATTAGGTATGGTTACTCATGAGCAGCTGATACAACATTAGAGGCCCATTCACAAGCAGTTCTTTTTCCCAGGAGAAGCTCCTTTCACAAAAATACTGGCTAATCATAGGAAACTATTTACATCTGTATTTCCTCTGTCGAAGTATATATCACATTATACCACACATGAGAACTTTACACCAGTTTTACTGATCTCTTCTATGAATAACACAACTTTTTCCCATTGACTTGCCTGTGGGCTGACACTCAGATCTGTTCACCTGTCCTAGGTCTATTTCTTACTTTCTTCCTCCTATGCATATAGCTGTCTATCCTCAGGGTTTGCCATTCTGCTATTCTTGCATCTATTTACCTTTCCTTGCCCTGTACTTCAATTCTATTTCACAGAGCTCTCCAATGTGAACAGCAGGACCCAAAAATAACACACTAAGCTTCCCACTACACTGACCTAGGATGAACCACAACTCCAGTGATACCAAGTCACCAATCATCCTGCCTTGTGCAATATAGAGCACCACAAAAATCTTAAAAGGACCACAGGAGGGAATTAAAAAAAGACATGCAACATGAACAAATGCACACACCAGGTAGGGATGCACTTTAGATAGAGAACGATTTATGATGCAGACGATATAAGTCATCTGCATGTGACACTCATGTCACTTGCATGAAAGAGCACAATTCTTCGTGCATTCTGTATATACAATGATATATTTCAAAAAAATAGCAATCTGTAATAATTCCTAGATACAGCAAGGATAGTTTATCAGGAACTGGAGGCATTTTAATACAAAGTTACACACGCATAAACCAAAGTAAACATTGGATAATCCTGAATCAGGGAGTTATAATATACAACATCAAGTGAGGTTTTGTTTTAAGCTGCAACATATTGATCATAATGCAATCATAATTGGAATAAATGCTGTTGAACCAAAAGTATCCCCATGTTCATAGCATTAGTTTGGCATGTTTTATAGGAAACATATTGGGTTGAATTTTAATCATCTCTCATTGATCAACACCAACTCAAAACACAGCCACACGCACTGTAAGTGTCAGGATATTCACTCGGTACCTTACACACAACTTTACTGACCATTAACGCAACAGAATTATGTTTGTGTGCTGGGCAGGATATAATGCAGGAAGGTTAAAGAGGCCATTTCCTCACCAATCATTGATCAAGAGTAAATGATTACAAATTTAAAGGCAATGGAAAGTTTACTAGAAGCATTTGTAGTTTTATGTTCTTTCCATTCTACATAGCAAAATTCTGATCACTTGGCTCCAGTTTATCATTTGACTTCTACCGTATAATTTTCACTTGGTAATGAATAAAACCATGCAGTACTGCACAGACTAATGCTGCCTTACAGCACAGCACAGGCTTTTATACTACTCTTTGAACTTACAGCATATATATCATAATGGAAATCACCAAATACAATATTTATGGGGTTGGCAGGACATAGGACAAGAAACCCTGGGGGCTAAATTGGGCTCCTAAAACCCCCAAAATGGCGTCTGACACGTGCGCACACTTCCGGCCTGATGTGCGCAGAACGACATCTCGGTAAAGGTGGCTGCGCACACGCACCTAACGAATGCTTGCAGCATGTCAAGTAGGAAAATTATGATGTGGCTAAGTGCGCAACGCTGATTTAAAGGGAAGGCGGCTATATTGGAATTCCATGCTCCAGGCAACACACTGTCTTGACCTCGCACAGCTGAACCGGTCTTAAACGGCTAGGAGGACCCCCCCAACAGCACTATTTAAGGGGATCATGCAGGGGTTACAAGTTAGTTGCTGGATTATTGTTTCAGGCTGCTGATGCATATGTACCTGGTTTTGGAGTACTATATTTGAATACTAGGACTAGGGAACAGAGCCTAAAAATTAGAGCCAAGACTCTCAGGAATGAAGTTAGGAAACGCTTCTAAACGAAAAGAGTGGTAGAAGTTTGGTACTCTCTTCCACAAAGGGCAGTTGGTACTAGCTCAATGGTTAATTTTAAATCTGAGATTGATAGATTTTTGTTAACCAAAGGTATTAAGGGATATGGGGCTAAGGTGAGTATATACAGTTAGGTCAAAGATCAACCATAATCTCATTGAATGGCAGAACAGGCTTGAGGGGCTAAATGGCCTACTCCTGTTCCTACGTTCCTATAATAAAGTTTCAATACTCTACAGGGAGTAGGCTGACTAGCTGACAGGCAACAGCAAGGGCACTGGTGGAGTGGCAGGGGTGGGACAGGAATACTGTCATCATGAGAGAGGACAGTAAGTTCATGTTCCATGGAGCCACTGCCAGTTGCTGCCTCCAGTTATGCGCCACCTTCTCCTGCAAGAAAGCGGGACGTGTGTCAGTGAGTGTCCTGCAAGATGTTTGGGTGACGTGCCTGTCATGGTTGAACAGTTGCCAGTTTGTGTGACCTGTGAGTTGTGGGTGTGTGGCTTGTCACAGTGGTAATGTGTGAGGGTGAGAGGGAGCACCTGATTGGAAGAGTTGAGTACCGATTGAAAGAGTTTGTTGGTAGGTGGGTGATGGGGGGTGTAGTGCGTGGAGCTACAGTAGAAGACACTAATAACATACCAATAATAGTAGATAATCAAGGGGCAAAGGGGAGGGAGGAACTAAAAACAATCACTATCTCTAGAGAAAAAATACTAGGTAAACTAATGGGTCTAAAGGATGACAAGTCCCCTGGACCTGAAGGCTTGCATCCGAGGGTCTTAAAGGAAGTGACTACAGAAATAGTGGGTGCATTGGTTGTAATGTTCCAGAATTCACGTAACACCCCTATTCAAGAAGGGAGGGAGACAGAAAGCAGATAACTATAGACCAGTTAGCCTAACATCTGTCAATGGGAAAATGCTAGAATCCATTAAGTAGTAGCAGGATATTTGGAGACTCATAATACAATCAAGGAGAGTCAACATGGTTTTATGAAGGGGAAATCATGTCTGACAAATTTATTAAAGTTCTTTGAGGAAGTAACGGGCAGGGTGGATAAAGGGGAAACAATGGATGCAGTATATTTGGATTTCCAAAAGGCATTCGATAAGGTGCCACATAAAAGGTTACTGCACAAGATAAGAGCTCATGGTGTTGGGGGTAATATACTGGCATGGATAGATGATTGGCTAACTAACAGAAAACAAGAGTCGGGATAAAAGGGTCATTTTCAAAATGGCAATTTGTAACAAATGGGGTACCGTAGGGATCAGTGCTGGGGCCTCAACTATTTACAATTTATATCAATGACTTGGATGAAGGAACAGAGTGTATTGTGGCCAAATTTGTGATACAAAGATAGGTGGAAAAGCAAGTTGCGAAGAGGACACAAAGTGTCTGCAAAGGGATATTGACAGGTTAAGCGAATGGGCAAAAATTTAGCAGATGGAATATAATGTGGGAAAATATGAAGTCATCCACTTTGGGAGGAAAAATAAAAAAGCAAAATATTATTTGAATGGAGAAATACTACAAAATGCTGCGTACAGAGGGATCTGGGTGTCCTCGTACATGAAACACAAAAAGTCAACATTCAGGTGCAGCAGGTAATCCGGAAGGCAAACGGAATATTGGCCTTTATTTCTAGGGGGATGGAGTATAAAAGCAGGGAAATCATGCTACAACTGTACAGGGTGCTGGCGAGATCACAGCTTGAGTGCTGCGTACAGTTCTGGTGCCCTTATTTAAGGAAGGATACACTTGCATTGGAGGCAGTTCAGAGAAGGTTCACTAGGTTGATTCCGGGTATGGAACGGTTGTCTTATGAGGAAAGATTGAACAGGTTGGGTCTATACTCATTAGAATTTAGAAGAATGAGAGGAGATCTTATTGAAACATATAAGATTCTGAGGGGACTCGATAGGGTAGATGCTGAGAGGATGTTACCCTTCATGTGGGAATCTAAAACTAGGGGGCATAGTCTCAAAATAAGGGGTCGCCCCTTTAAGATGGAAATGAGGAGGAATTTCTTCTCCCAGAGGGTCGTGAATCTTTGGAATTCTTTACCCCAAAAAGCCGTGGAGGCTGAGTCATTGAATACATTCAAGGCTGAGTTAGACAAATTTTTGATCGGCAAGGGAGTCAAAGGATAGGGGGAAAAGGCAGGAAAGTGGAGTTGAGGTAAAAATTAGATCAGCCATGATCTCATTAAATGGCGGAGCAGGCTCGAAGGGCCAAATGGCCTACTCCTGCTCCTATATCTTATGGTCTTATGGAGCAGTGGATGCGGCTAGTGGTGCAGTTGGTAAGATATGCCACTTGACAGTTGAACTCACTCACTCACCTTGACCGTTCATGTCAAATCAATAAACAACTTCTTGTACTGCATTCATGTTATTGGGGCTATGCTCCTGGTATTGACCTCTTCCCCTACTGCCTCCCACCGTCTTGGGAGCATAAGTCTGGAGGGCCTCTTGCCTCCCTGCAGATATAAGAAGCCACTCCTTCTGTCCACCTCTTGCGCCAAGGCCTCTGGTGCATCATCAGAGAAATTTGGTGCACACTCTCTCGCAGGCCCAGTACAAACTCAGATCGACAGATTGTGGGGTCTGGCATGCAGATTGGAGGATGTGGGATGTAGTTGTGAGTGACTTTTATTCAATATTTTAAAATAAATCAACAACTTTTAAACATAAGAACAGGACCAGCATCTATGTTTTATGTGTGCGATTTCTGATCTCCGTTCAGACCTGTATCTTATATTTTCAAAATATAAGAGTCCCGCAAACTTTGAGCAGCCAAGTTGTTGCTCATTAAAAATTCCAGAGTTCCCATCATCACCACGCTTCACTATATTGTAGTATTGATTCACTTCACAATTGACTTCCACCACTTCCTGCAGCCACAGTACACCTCCCCTTTAAAAGGTGCAGGCTGCCTTTAAATGGTGCTAGTCACTCCCGATATCTGGCCCCCCCGGTTGGTGCGTGCAGCCAATCAACAGCACCGGTAGCGTTGGCTGCATCCAGCAATCACCGAATATTACGTGCTGCCTGCATCTCAACGACCAGGCGTGGGTTAATGGCGCACTGTGATCTCAGTGCCCGTTTTCGGGGGGTTAACCAATTTAATCCCCCCATGTCAATTCTGAACAATCTATATATTACTGTATCGTGTTACAAAGAAGTAACAGGTTAGTCTCACCATTTGTGTAGAGAAACTGTACTCATTGTTTTCATCTAGATGGCACTGTCCGTCATTGGGCTGAACCAGACCACCGAGCTTGCCATCCAGTGCAATGTGTGGTACATCATCTGTGGTAAACACCAGTAAGTGGGAAGCCTCCTTCCGCCAGCCTATTTTTTCCTTAGGAAACAAATAAGGTCACAATTACCAGTGTTATTTTTAAAGTCTGGCTTCCTGTAAACATGCGGAGTTTAGGATCACTGCTGTAATTGGAGATCCTCTCGAACAAATCGACATAGTTATCTGAATGGTCAGAATGTATAACTGCCATAGTCTCCACAAATCTCTGCATAGTCAATATAAAAGAGATTGGTAAAAGTTAGAACAAAATACTGTAGTAATTCTTATGATTGTAGTATTCAATGAAAAAACTACCCCTACATCATTATTTATTATCAGACCTCGAAGTAACAACTTTAGGGCAGTATTAAAATAAAAAGTTTATTTCTTCCAACCCTTTTCACACTGGCAAGAGTTTCGGTCAAACATGCACACATCTCAGATTTCATATTGCTTCAGTAAGTTAATTACTTCTATGCTTGTGATTCCCTCTCAGCAAAGGTCATAATTACCACCAAACAGATTATGCAGGAGATTTCTCATATTTTTCATATAATTTTATTTAAATGCTAGTAATGTACAGGATCCAAGATAAACTTATATCTGCACTGTTTCCTGAACCAATTGATTTTGTATAATTTTATTGAACAGTTCTGCAATCACATGCTTTTTATTGTAAGTTCATAGTCTTAAATCTGTTGGCAGACAGTTCATCTGGTATGTCATCTACTAACCACAAAACAGGGCAGACATTCCATACGTTCCAATCATGAGCATTTTCTGGTACAGCACAAGTACTTAATGAAATCAGGGTATGGAAAGATTTCACTCTTTAGGATCTTTTAAAAACATAGAACGGTTTCGCTATGTGGATATAAACAGACACGCATACAAGATCCATCTATAGGAAAGGACACTGAATGCAAGTGCTTTTCATATGTTAAACTTTAAGTGACCCAACTCAAGGGAAATAACTAATCCAACTGATATTTATCCTTTTCACCTCAACAAACCGCCTTTTTAAAACCCTCTGGCCTGACGTCCTCACCTCTAATATCAAGTGTAACAAGCTCATAGATTTCTTCATCGCCAAAGTTGAAACTGTGACAAAAATAAAGCATTTTTTTCCATGATGGATTACTGGATTCTTTATTGCATCGTAGTGTACACAAAGGGTAAAGGTTCCTTATTACTAGCTGTTTCTGCAAGCTGTAGGGAATATACATTACAGTCTGGCTAATATTGGCACCTGAGGACAAGGCAGCGATGTGCATGATTCAGGAAGTCTGTGATATAGGTTTGATTGCTGACATTCTAACTGACTCCAGAGACCCCCAAAGATCTATCTTTGGCCCATCTCCTTCTCTTAATTTGCATGCTGCCCTGGGTGACATCAGCCACAAGCACAACTACTATGTATGCTGATGACAGCCAGCTCCACCTTTCCACTACTTCCCTCAACCCCATAACTACCTCTGCGCTGGCAGACTAAATATCTGACATTGAGTTATGGATGAGTTCAATTTTCCTTCAACTGAACATTGGGAAGACTAAAGCCATTGTTTTCAACCTCCACCATAAACTTCACCCCCTTGCCACTGACTACTGTCCATCCCTGGCCATTTGCTCAGGCTGAAGTAAATCTTGGTATTGTGTTTGACTCAGAACTGAACTTCAACCCCCACATCCTATCCATTACCATGACCGCTTACTTGCACCTGTACAACTTGCTTGTCTCTGCCGCTCCCTCACCCTTACTGTCATGAAAACTTTTCTCACCTCTAGACTCAATTTCTCCAAAGTCCTGAGAGGATGCAGCTATCAGGAAAGATTAAGCAGGCTGGGGCTCTTTCCTCTGGAAAAGAGAAGACTAAGGGGAGGCCTGATATAGGTCTTTAAAATTATGAAGAGGTTTGATAGGACAGACATGAAGAAACTGTTTCCGCTTGTGGGTGAGTCCAGAACAAGGGAGCATAAATGTAAGATAGCCACTAACAGATCAAATAAAGATTTTAGAAGGAATTTCTTTACAGAGTGGTGAGAATGTGGAACTCATTGCCACATGGAGTGGTTGAAGCAGATACATTGACATATTTAAGAGGAGGCTTGATACATGCATGTATGAAGGGAATAGAGGAATATGGGGGCAGGGTGAGAAGAGATATTTAGAGTGGGAGGAGGCTTTTGTGGAGTATAAACATTGGCATAGGCCAATTGGGCCGAATGGCCGGTTTCTGTGCTGTTGTTTCTATGTAATGTAATTCTAAAAAGATTTTGATATACTTACTTGGTTAAAAAAAGAGTATCACCATCAATATTCCTTTTAAAAGTTAAATAGTTAAGAGGACTGGGTGATGTAATCCATTCTCCTTTGGGACCTGGATTTGAATCTAGTGCAGAGTCAGGAGATGAGCGTCTCCTCTTTCTACTGGCTGTAAGAATTCTGAAATTAATTCTAGATGTCTCAATTCCATTCCTCATGGGTATGTCCCATAATTTGGTACAATTTGTTATTAAATTTGCAATCTCCCTCAAAGAGGCCATAAGAATGACCAGTAAGAGAGGAAGAAAAGTTTACTATGGTGCTTAGAGGGAGGTTAAGGCATTAAGGAACTTTACTCTGCATCTGGCCGACACTTGAAATTAATCTGGTAGCAATTTCCTAGCATTGAACTCTCTGACCCTGATAAACACAAAATCGTTCTTTAAAAACTGTTTTAAATAGGGGAAAAAGACGAAGCAGCTGATTAACTGTATGTTTTTGGTTTTAAACTGGGTGCTGATGATATCATGAGAAATCATTGGAAGGAACTACCATATCTGATCATGGGATAGAGCGTAATTGACACCACAACATAGGATGTCCCAGCTTCACTTCTGCAGGTTGAGATGCGGGTCCATCACATAATCAATAGCTCTAAGCTGTGTCCCAATGAATGTATTAGCTATCAGCTAACTTGTTAAACAACAAAGACAAAGATACGCAAAAAGGATGCTAACTCTAATAATTATTTTAAACATTTTGACTTCTAGAAAGAAATTAACAACAATGAACAAGAATATATTAGATTATAAGAGCAGATAAAGCTGGCAATATCTGTGTCAGGCCAGTATGAAACGTATCCACTTTAGCTTGCTGTGTTAAAATACGACTGTCTGCACAGCACACTTCCTCACCTTGCAAACTGCTGCTTGCAGGATGGCATCAAAACCACCCTCTGGTGCATCACGATTTCGAGATACCATCTGCTTCTGGACTTCTGCATTAAACTTGTCAGACTTGTCGGTCAGTGACAGCAGGTGTCGGAATCCAAAGGACGGGACACATTGTGGGAACAGCTTGTATCTACATGAGCAAAACATAACAGTATCAAGGATAAGATATAACTTTCATTGCTGCAGTACTCTTTCCCGTAGGTGTACACTTCATACAGAATGGGAGTTGTGCATATCAAAATAGATTTAGACTGTTTTGAATTGGGCCACTCAACCCATAGTTACTTGTATGGTTATTTATTTAGTAGACTCCTGCTGTTGGTTTTAAAGGCACATGTATGTTGGGTCTCTATTCTTATAGCTATGGCTGATGGTACAGGTCAAGTTTACCACCACTGAAATATATTTCGGAAAGAAAGTATTGAAATGGCAATTCTTCTATATTATTCCCTTCATTCTTTTTTATTTAATTTTTGGTCTTCACCAAATAAAATTGCTCTTGAAATAACTGCCTATAAACAGAGGTTTCTACTATGTGAAAAGGGCTAGAAGTCTGTTATTCAATGCAGTCCTCAACAATACTTCAATATTGATGCCTGTCCTACCCTTCCTGAGAACTGTAGAAAAGATCTGCTTTCAATTATTGTAATTGATTAAAAGAAATATATGAGGGGAATTTTGACAAAGCTACACATGCTCATGCGGATTCAGCAAATACTTAATTTATTTGGTTTTAAAATGAATCAAAATGATTGTGGATAAAACAGAATGTGGAATAAAATGGAAAATTTTACATGTGAATCCTCAGTCTCTTTTTAAAATTCATAATGTTCAAAAATATAGTCAGAGAGACTACATGAGTTGATCCGCTAACAGTTTATTTTAAAAACAAACATTTATGCTAAGTAACCCAAGGCTGTCTGAAATGAAGGGTATTGGTAAATGAAGTATCCATCAACAATCCAAAATATTGATGATAATACTAAAAATATTACTTTTTATAAATATTACTATCGCATTATTGATTAACTGATTACAAATTGGGCCAATTTATGACACCGTCAAGTTCATTTGACAAGAGGGGAGCAATAATTTAGGACTTTGAACTAAATCACAGCAAGCAATTGGCAAACCAGAAATATATTTTTTGCTATTTTGGGAGAATGGGGATCACTTTAAGAATATTTTGTTAGTTTTGATTTTAGTTGCTCCAATTTAAAAAGAAAATTAATTGAGTTTGAATCATTAAAAGTCTATGACTTCACATTATTCTGAAAAGTACTGAATTTAAACTGAAAGTAACATCTGAGTTAACCTTTTTACTTACCTTATGGGAATTATTGGGTACAGTAGGATTGTGCTACAAAACATTTCAAACAATGCAACTGCAATCCATTGGTATATATGAATATTCAAACATATATTTTACTAGTATAATTCACATATTAAAGCAATATTACTTTGTAAGATAGATATTTGGAACAAAATCACAAACATTATTCAAGACAGTCATTCACTGTGGCAACATCTACATTTACAGCAAAACATAAATCGAAACGGGAGTTTCTTGGTTTATATTGTTAATTTCAGTCACTTTAGTAGTTTTACCATTCAGAATACGGCAGCATAACATGCATGATTTGACTGCATCCATTGCATTGGTGATAATGTACCTACTGAGGACTGCACTTTAACTACATTATCACTTTCAGTACATATTGGGACTGGAGGAAAAGACAGCACAGAATGGAGAATTCATGACTTGTTCAATGATTGAGGAACGCACGTCACCAAATTGATTTTACTGTTTATAAAATGTATCTTCATTTTGGATTGTTCTGATTGGTCACTAGAATTTAAGCTGATAGATTTTGCTGTCGTTTTAGCAAAATATATGGTGCCACTTCCATATAGATCTCTAAATATATTAGTTACTTAACTATATACTTCCATTCAGTCACAGCCTCAAACCTTCAAAGAAATGCTGCATTTAGAAAATTCAGAATGTTTTCAATTTCATCAACCTCTACACAGAAAGGCAGCCCTTGTATGGCTAACGACAGGTTATGCCACCTACTTTGATCTGAATTAACTCAACAGAACTAACCACAGCATAGAAGTTCACAAGAAGAGATGTAAGAACAAGATTTATTTCTAAGCTATACATCACTTTCTTCACAATACAGCAATGCCATAAACATGAAAGCACACATTCTTTCTTTAATAGTATTGCTACACACTCAGTGAGCTCATGGGCAGTACATGTTAAAACCTGTATACGTCCAGGAATTTGACTGTGGACCTTTCAATCCAGTTTATCCCCTCTGGCTTTCTTTAATCCAATAGGCACATTAAAGATGAACCAAAAAGGATTGTTGTTGTATACAATGTTATGCATTGGCAGATCCAAATTTCATGCAGTGAAAGTATTATGAGTTTGAATGGTGCTATTGGGGTAAATAGATTCCTTTTAAATATTAAAAAATTGAGCCACAATCATTTCAGTCATTTAAAATGTTAGAACGAGGAAAAAATAGTTCCTTTTAACCAGAGCAACTGGACCTTAAGCAAAATTCGCACTGTATTATCAGGGGATCCCATATGAAGCTTTAGAGACTAAATCTGAATTATGTAGTGCTAGTACATTGCATAATGGGATCCTGCCCAATATAAAACAGCCAGAAAATCAACTATCTTTGATTAATATATTAAAGTCTTATGTCTGCATGCACTTCCTGCAAAATTCCTATTATATATTCCTTGTCCATATTTATAATAGAAAGTGCCTATGTAAACCTGCCATGCTGTAATTAGACCCTCCACCCAGCAGAGGTGCTGCAGCACCTATTCTAGTCAATTATAGCATGACAAGTTTATATAGGCACTTTCTGTTATAAACGTGTACATGGGAATTTATAGTGAAAATATAAAAATAAAGGACAGAATGTATGACTTTAAAATGGGGATTAGATTACAGCTGCAGGCTCTGGTTCAATTATTCCCTGTCCTCTTAACTGCACTTCACCTAAAGACTACACTTGGTCTTGATTCCCTATGTGCAACATCATAGGATATTAACTAGTAATATATTAAAAGTCTTGCATACAGTACGCATTTCCTGTTCACATTTCACCTTACTTCCTCTGTCACAGTTTTCAGTCACCTCTATTTCTGTCACAACCATCAAACGTAGCTGTCATGCCCCTTTCTTACACTATAAATTATTTATTTCAATGTCTTACTCTGCCTTTTTCTAAATACTTTGCCTATTTTCCCCATATGACTAAGCCCCTCCTTGGTTCTTCCATGATGGTCTCTCAACTGGCCAAAGGGGAATACCAATAGTAAACCACTATTTATAAACACACACTTTATAGTATTTATTATAAGTTTATAAATTCTTGCCTGGAAATATATCTTCTGCTCCTCTTTTGCCCTATTGTTTATTTTTCTTCTTCTCTCCCATTCATGTCTCTCCTCCTGCCCTGACTAAGTACATAAATTCCCACCTTCCCAATACCTACGATTTTACTCCCCATCACCCAGGCTCAACTGTGCTTTCTCTTCCGCTCTTCTTTCCACCATCCTGTTATTCTCCTGCCTGCTGGCTGCTTTTCTTCCTGCTACCCACAACTCTGCTTCTCGTCGTCCAGGCTCCACTGTGCCTTATTACTGCTCTTCTGCCCATTATGTCCCTCCTGCCTGATTAGCATGGTTGTACCTGATATGGGTGCAATCACTCCACTTCACGCTAACCCCCAGAAACTCCCTGAGCAATGCAAAAGGAGGAGACCCAGCATAACCGGTCTCTGCCCATTTTTCCTCTGTTTTGAGCCTGGGGACTCCGGTGTAAAGCAAGGAATAATTTTATGGATAAATATACACGTCTTTTGCAGTTTTAGAATGTTCTCTGTGGCCATTTTTCCCCAGGACTTCCCAAAACCTGTAAGCAGAAAGGACACTGGCTACATTTACACACAATTAACATGTGTTGTGCCAATATTAAGACAGCAATTGGTATTCAGGTAGAGCTATACTCAAATTCACACATGTGCTGATTAAAGAAGTACCTCTTGTCCTTAGCACATGTACAGCACAAAACAGGAGAAGGTATGATGTGGCTGCACAGTAGTCTAATTACAGCAAAAATAGGAGTACATAGTACCTCTTCAATCTGAGACATTCAATACTAAATTAACATCTAAAAAGTTCAAAATTCTTTAAAAACCCTTCAAATCCCTCAACTCTGAATTAAATTTGTCCAATTTTTGAACCACAATCAACTAACTTTGGTGCAACGTTGAGTATGTAACAGTTACCCTTAAGAGTCATGAAAATACACAAAAGAGGATTTGAAAAGAAATGGGTGGCACAAGGAATTACGAAATAATGGATGGGATGTGGAACATAATTGGTCATAGCAATTGTCAAAGAAGCAACAGCAGAATTCAGAGAGTGCCAATAAAAAAAGAGAAAGGCCAGAAACATTTATTTAAAAATCACTTAATAGTTTGTATACACACGAGCATGCGCACACAAAAAAAATCACACACACCTCAGTCTGATTCTGATTCTAGACTAGTTTTATTTTCTGCCTACAAAACAATAAAAAGTTGATTATGGAAATCCAGACCAATAATAATGACCAACATTTTTTGAATTTTACGATACATGGTGTAATGGTACAACCATGCACTGACACCGTGTGCATCAATACATCATGTATTCTCGAACCTAAAACCTGGAAATGAAGGTTACATGCAGCTCTACTGCGCCTGGATACGAGACCAAGCCAACGTTTTCAGTTTTGCTCAGTTTGGGATAAATCTGTAGTGATTATACTTCACATCAAGGACTGAATTTCAGCTGATTTTGAAGCTACTTCAGTTCCCAAATTGCAGTGCACATGACTGCAGCTCCGCAGTTTCACTTCCTTGTATACACAACTCCAATTACACCCCTCTGCTACATTTCTGGTCAGTTCCAGTTGTGAACCATCTATCTTCTATTCTATCAGACCAGAAGCACCAGCACATGCACAAGTAAAAATCACTCGCACCACTGTGCCTTCACATTTTATTTTATGTAGATTTATAAAACATTATTTTAAAATAATGGCAATTACAGAACTAACCAAGTGGCTGACTGTATGTTAGGGCTGTCAGAATCAGCATAGCAGGTGTGGCCTGGGCCATACCACTTTTTGCAAAATATTACTTTTTAGATTAAAACAAAAAGTTGTGGGTGTTCCTGATATAAATTTATCTCCAGAGACATATATGGCTTCTGTTTTCTGTTTTAAGCCCAAAAACTACTTGTTTCTTTCAAAAGGTAGTCCAGCCCTCTTTATCTGCTGTTGCAGTTTTGGTTATTTGGGTGTCTGAAACATATGGGTACCCATCTCCATGTTTGATAGTCTCCAACCTCAAGCTACTAAGAAAATCCCACTTGAGAGTCTATCCCCAACTGAGTGCTGGTGTACTGCTGGTCTTTTACCTTCTAAAACCATGCGGTTTACAAGCATAGAGCACGGATAGGCTTCCCTCTGCATGTTCAGCCAGGACTATTCCACCAATTAGGTTTTCGGCTTGCAGCATTATCTTGACCCAAGCGGGAAGGATACCCACCTCCAGTCACAGGTCCATTCCTCCAAGTTCCAGAAATGAGCCAAGCTGCCTGGTCAATTAACAACAGTGGACTGTCTAAAGTAAGTGTAACTATGCTAAAGTAAGTTTTCATGCTCAGTTTTTCCTTAAGATATATGAGTTATTCTAGGCTAATAAACACTAACAATTTAGTAGATACTGCTCAGGTTTCTTAAAAAGGAAACTAAAAATTAAGAGCAGAAAGTCAGAAGCAGAAGTGAATATGCAAAGGAACAACTAAGCATACTGCTGCAGAAAAAAAATAAAACTGGGAAAAGGAAGAAAAAGAATAAAGGGCGAAACAGTGAGAATGGATTCAATAGAACAAGGATACTACCAACAGTTAAGTACACTTCTATCCAATTTGGTTCTACCAAGTGGCTCACATCTTTTGACTATTTACCTAGTAAATCAGAAAGGTACAAAGCAACAGGACTTAGTCAAGTCACTTAGTAACCATGACTGCCCAATGTAAAACAGTGCAGCACAATTTAAAACAGCTCCAGAACCTACTTGTGAGTAATGCCACAGGAGATCAAGGAGTACAGAAAGGAAGAACTTGCTCTTATATAGCACCTTATCGCATCTCTCGGGATATCGCAAAGCATTTCACACCCAATTAACTTTTAGGGACTTCTGAATCTCTTCAGAACTTAAAAAAAAAAAATTCGATATCATTTGTGGAAAAAGTTTCTACTTTTAGATTTATGGATTTGTGGATTACCAGGCTGGTTACCCAACAAATTAGTCTGGTATACCACAAACAACGAACGAGGGAAACAGTCAGGAAACCCAGCCCCAAAGAGGATTATGTGAAAGAGCTCCACCAGCTACTTCTAAAGGGCTGTTCCACAACTAAGGAGTCTACATTTTTAAGTTCATTACACAAATACGTTTAAAGTGATGATGAGTGCTCTACAATTCAAAAGAGGGTATACGAACAAGGAATGAAGGATACCTGGAGTCATGAGTGACCTTGTAATAAATAAAGCAAACGTAAGAGAAAACAACTTGAAGGAATGGTCACCTATCCCATTTACTGGAAAAAGAATTTTAATCATGTGAAACTAATTCTTAAATTGCATCTCCAAATGTACATCTTGTCCATGAAGAACTCACAATTTCTTCTTCTGTTCTGGAGTAATCTGTTTCCGAATGAACCGCAGCTCAGAAACTGAAGGTCAACACCATGTAATTAAAAAGTAACCTTTATAATACTGTAACAACAATTTAAATATTTACTTTAATTTTACTTGTACCACAAACACAATAGTGATACAATATATATACAAAATAGAAAACAGCAGGATACAGGGCCCAAAGTTTCTCTTTTAATGATAAATGGGAAAATACTTGTTTATCTCTCTAATTAATGAACCGCTAACAAACTGATGAGAATACGCAACTTTGAACATGCAATTTCTGAGAATGCAATTTCTTTAGCAAGTTGTTAATTATGGAGAAAAATAGACATTCTCTCATTTTTATTAAAAGAAGGAATTTCAGTCCCATAGAGTTTAATTCACTCGTACAGCAACATATGTAGCAATGCCAAAACTATGTGAAATTGTTTTTTCAGACTAAAATGGGGTGAGAGCATGCTGCGATATTAGCATACAGATGTGTTAGTATGCTTGTATGAAATTCCTTCATCTGCTTTTTAACAGAGACATTCACCCATTTATTTCACTCAAAAATCACACATAACAGGAACACTGTACTCTGCTGAGGGCAGCTGAGCTTAAAAAAATGTTAAGCTTACTATCTCAAATAGAGATAGTAAGACCAGTTTTATTAACTGGAAAAACCCTCAATATCTCAGTTAGTAAAAGCCAGGTAATCAGCCTAGTAATCCACAAATCAGATAGCCAAGAATGGTCCAAAGCTTGTAAATTGTGAGCAGAATTTTCCTCAGCTGGAAAGGGGGGGAAAAAAAATCAGCCAATGTTCCCACTTCCTACACTATGCAATATCTCTACTGGAAGCTGTGGAACCAACTAAAGTCAGAACCATCAGGGAAGAAGGAGGACAGAAAAGAGAACATTGGCAAAAAAAAGTTCTGTAGTGTTCACTGGCCTTCTTCATGGCCCATGTTGCTGTTCATCCAGCAACATGTTTGAGTACTTCACAAAACAGTACTGCACTTTCATTATCCCCAACAGTGTTGTAATATAATAGGTCAGATCATTTTTGTGGTAGCATTTCCTTGGTGTTCTGTCTTTGTCACAACCATTGTAGTGAGATTAATTCGGGTTAAGGACATTTAATAACAATATTTTTTAGTACAATGGAAAATGTAGGTTACAAAGGGCACGGCTATTAAACTCTGTGGCCTTAACGCACCAAGAGATTATACACAGCTGCACTTCAGTAGCAGAATAATATATTGTTGTTACATGGTATAATGCTCTTATCCTTATAAAACAGTGTATTCTATGACCTAGACTGAGCAGCTGTTTTGGGAGATCTGCTGATATTATAAATATAAATCCAGCAAAGTCCGAAGGGGTGAAATTCATCACAGGTGATAGCACAAAATGGGCCATAATGAAACGACAGCCCGAGAAGTCAATGACAGTTGGGCGGAGTGCAAAACAGGCGGCCGATTCACTACTGTCATTTTATGCTACAGCCCAAGGTTAATTTCACCCCCAGAAACTGTTCAAACAGTAAACAGCAAACTAAAGTGAGTTGTAACTTAATTAAAACTTCTTTCTTTCCTTTTATTTTTCCTTAAGAAAAGTAGTAATGATTATATTACAGTAATTACAGGTATTAATGACCAAACTTTTTCTTATAAACATAATGGTTCCTAAACTGCTGAGACCTTGTAAGCAACATGTCAAGGAAAGCAATTTTCAAGGACAATTAATATAGGATAAAAGATTAATAATAGGTATTCAGGAGTTCTGCATGATCTAGCTTTAGAGAACAGGGAGAAACCTTGCAGAATCTTTCCTCAAGAGAGGAAATGGCTAGGTAAAGTCCCTGACAGAGTGGTATTATGCTTTTGGATCTTTTTCAAGATAACAAACATATAAAGAAAATAATAAATAGTTCACATTCCTAAACCATATTAAAATTAACTTTTATATATGTGCTTCCCTAGATAATAACAGTGAGTACACTCCAGAAGTGATCATTTGATTGTAAAAGGCTTTAGACATGTGAAAGGTGCTATATCAATGCAAGTTCATTCTTTCTTTAATTACTCTTACCAACCATGGAAGTATCGGAGCAGTTAACACTTTAATGGAATAATTCAAAACATTGTTGAAAGCCTCTTCCTGTGCAAAAGCCCTGGATCAACAGAAAGATTTCAAGAGGAGCAAGCTGATGGAATAGTAACTGGAGTTAAGCAGCATTTAGATAACCATTCCACTCAAAAAGTTATGATGTGGAGATGCCGGTGATGGACTGGGGTTGACAAATGTAAAGAATCTTACAACACCAGGTTATAGTCCAACAGTTTTATTTGATATATAACTGTTGGACTATAACCTGGTGTTGTAAGATTCTTTACATTACTCAAAAAGTTGCCAATCAGACACATATGTGAACAAATCAGACAACATGCTTCTGTTTGAATTGTGTAGCTTGGCTCCTTCCTCAAGACATAAGTAAGACAAAGGTCAAAGTAATAGATTGGAAAAAAGCTAATTTTGAGGGTATGAGAATAGAACTAGGGCAGGTAAGCTAGAAAAAAAAATTGACAGACACAGAAAAAGAACAGCAGTGGATAATATTCAAAACAGTGATCAATAGTGTTCAGGAGAAATATATTCCTCTACAAAGCAAGAACAAATCAGCCAATAATGAAACACCATGGATGAATAAAGAGATAAGGGTAAAATTGAAACTAAAGAAAAGGCATACTTTAAGTACATAGACAATAAAGGAGAGGATGACAAAAGGGTATAAGAAGAGGTTAGGAAAGAAATAAAAAAACAATTAGGAAAGCAAAGAGGAACTACGAGATTAAATTATCACGGAATATAAAAAGAAATAGTAAGGTACTATACAATTATATAAATAACAAAAAATCAGAATAGGGGTATGGCCACTAAGGGATGCAAACGATAAAATCACAAGTAATGACAGCGAAATGGCAGAAATGTTGAATAGTTATTTTGCCTCTGTATTTACTAGGGAGACTAACAAGGTCAAAAAAGATATTAAAACATTTAAGATAGAAAGGGGAGAGCTAACTGATAAACTTATCAAACTAAGGGAGGATAAGACTCCCTGGCTCAGGTAGATTGCATCCACAAATATTAAAAGAAGCTAGGGAGGAGATAGCAGAGGCGCTGTTACATATATATAAAAATTCACTAGAAAAGGGAATAGTGCCATAGTACAGCTAATGTTATTCCTATATTTAAAAAGGGAGATAGAACAAGTCCAGGGAACTATAGACCAGTTAGCTTAACGTCGGCGGTAGGAAAGATAACAAAATCTTTCTCAAAGATGTAATAGAAAAACATCTAGAGAACAAAAATATAATTATGCATAGTCAGCACGGATTTCAGAAGGGAAAGTCATGCTTGACCAACCTTAATGAATTGCTTGAAGAAGTAACAAAAAGAGTAGACAAGGGTAATGCAGTAGATGTAATATATTTGGATTTTCAAAAGGCCTTTGATGAGGTACCGCATTGTAGATTCATGGCTAAGGTCAGAGCATGTGGAGTCAGGGGACAGATAGCAGAATGGATAAGGCTATAAAAAAGGCAAATCAAGCAATCGGGTTCATTTCTGGAGGGATAGAATTGAAAAGCAAAGAAGTTATGTTAAACTTGTATAGTACCTTGGTTAGACCACACCTGGAGTATTGTGCATAGCTCTGGTCTCCATAGTATAGTAAGGATATAGAGGCATTGGAGAGGGTGCAAAAAAGATTCACAAGGATGATAACAGAACTGAGAAGATATCCTTATCAGGAAAGGCTGAACAGGCTGGGGCTCTTGTCTCTAGAAAAGAGAAGGCTGAGGGGTGACCTAGGAACATAGGAACAGGAGTAGGCCATTCAGCCCCTCATGCCTGCTCCGCCATTTAATAAGATCATGGCTGATCTGTGATCTAACCCCATATCCCTTAATACCTTTGGTTGCCAAAAAGCTATCTATCTCAGATTTAAATTTAGCAATTGAGCTAGTATCAATTGCCGTTTGCGGAAGAGAGATCCAAACTTCTACAACCCTTTGTGTGTAGAAATGTTTTCTAATCTCGCTCCTGAAAGGTCTGGCTCTAATTTTTAGACTGTGTCCTCTACTCCTAAAATCCCCAACCAGCGGAAATAGTTTCTCTCTATCCACCCTATCTGTTCCCCTTAATATCTTATAAACTTCGATCAGATCACCCCTTATAATAAGGGCTCGTCCGGGATTTGAACCGAGGACCTCTCACGTATTTGAACTAACAACCCCGAAGCGAGAATCATACCCCTAGACCAACGAGCCCACTTATAACCTGATAGATAATGATAGGGTGGATGTAGAGAAAATGTTTCCACTTGTGGAGGAGTCCAAAACTAAAGGTCATAAATATAAAATAGTTGCTAATAAATCCAATAGAGAATTCAAGAGAAACTTCTTTATCCAAAGAGTGGTATGAATGTGGGACACGCTACCACAAATAGCACAGATGCATTTAAGAGGAAGCTAGATAAGCAAATGAGGGAGAAAGGAATAGAAGTGTATCCTGATAGGGTTAGATGAAGTAGGGAGGGAGGAGGCTCGTGTGGAGAATAAACGCCGGCATAGACCAGTTGGGCTGAATGGCCCGTTTCTGTGCTGTAGTTTCGATGTAACTCGATGCAAGCAAACTGCTAAAGCCTCATAACACTATCGACTTAGGACATGATTTCTCAGAGTGCAGCTGGTTATGAACCCCTTATGTGCAGTGATTGATTTAAAGGAACCACTAACAAGCTAAAACTAGACAAAAATGTTTAATTTTTTCACTTACTTGATCTGAGCATGGAACAGGTTTGTTGAGCCAAATGGCCTTGTCTTGTTACATTCTTTTTTATACTTTTATTTGTTATCCAGTGACTACATTTTGCTTCACAATCTCAAATTTACAGGAAAAGTCCAGAATGTCAGAGTATTTTTTTAAAATAGTGATATCCTAATGCAAACTACTAAAAACAAATGAGTCGGTCGGTTAATACAAGAAATATCAGCTAAAAAGTAGCTTTTTTAAAATTCGTTCATGGGATGTCGGCATTGCTGACGAGGCCAGCATTTATTGCCCATCCCTAATTGCCCTTGAGAAGGTGGTGGTGAGCCGCCTTCTTGAACTGCTGCAGTCTGTGTAGTGAAGGTTCTCCCACAGTGCTGTTAGGTAGGGAGTTCCAGGATTTTGACCCAGTGATGATGAAGGAATGGTGATATATTTCCAAGTCAGGGTGGTGTGTGACTTGGAGGGGAACATGCAGGTGGTGTTGTTCCCATGTGCCTGCTGCCCTTGTCCTTCTAGGTGGTAGAGGTCACGGGTTTGGGAGGTGCTGTCAAAGAAGCCTTGGCGAGTTGCTGCAGTGCATCCTGTGGATGGTACACACTGCAGCCATGGTGCGCTGGTGGTGAAGGGAGTGAATATTTCGGGTGGTAGATGAGGTACCAATCAAGCGGGCTGTTTTGTCCTGGATGGTGTTGAGCTTCTCGAGTGTTGTTGGAACTGCACACATCCAGGCAAGTGGAGAGTATTCCATCACACTCCCGACTTGTGCCTTTTAGAAGATGAAAAGGCTTTGGGGAGTCAGGAGGTGAGTCACTCGCCGCAGAATACCCAGCCTCTGACCTGCTCTTGTAACCGCAGTATTTATGTGGCAGGTCCAGTTAAGTTTCTGGTCAATGGTGACTCCCAGGATGTTGATGGTGGGGGATTTGGTGATGGTAATGCCACTGAATGTCAAGGGGAGGTGGTTAGACTCTCTCTTGTTGGAGATGGTCATTGTCTGGCGCGAATGTTACTTGTCACTTATCGTCCAAGCCTGGATGTTGTCCAGGTCTTGCTGCATGCGGGCTCGGACTGCTTCATTATCTGAGGGGTTGCGAATGGAACTGAACACTGTGCAATCATCAGCGAACATCCCCATGTCTGATCTTATGATGGAGGGAAGGTCATTGATGAAGCATGTGAAGATGGTTGGGCCGAGGACACTGCCCTGAGGAACTCCTGCAGCAATGTCCTGGGGCTGAAATGATTGGCCTCCAACAACCACTACCATCTTTGTGCTAGGTGTGACTCCAGCCACTGGAGTTTTCCCCGATTCCCATTGACTTCAATTTTACTAGGGCTCCTTGATGCCACACTCGGTCAAATGCTGCCTTGATGTCAAGGGCAGTCACTCTCACCTCACATCTGGAATTCAGCTCTTTTGTCCATGATTGGACCAAGGCTGTAATGAGGTCAGGAACTGAGGGGTCCTGGCAGAACCCAAACTGAGCATCAGTGAGCAGGTTATTGATGAGTAAGTGCCACTTGATAGCACTGTCGACGACACCTTCCATCACTTTGCTAACGATTGAGAGTAGACTGATCGGGTGGTAATTGGCCGGATTGGATTTGTCCTGCTTTTTGTGGACAGGACATACCTGGGCAAATTTCCACATTGTTGGGTAGATGCTAGTGTTGTAGCTGTACGGGAACAGCTTGGCTAGTGGTGTGGCTAGTTCTGGAGCACAAGTCTTCAGCACTACAGCCGGGATGTTGTCGGGTCCATAGCCTTTGTTGTATCCAGTGCATTCAGCCGTTTCTTGATATCACGTGAAGTGAATTGAATTGGCTGAAGACTGGCTTCTGTGATGGTGGGGATATCGGGAGGAGGCCGAGATGGATCATCCACTCAGCACTTCTGGCTAAAGATGGTTGCAAACACTTCAGCCTTTTCTTTTGCACTCATGTGTTGAACTCTGCCATCATGGAGGATGGGGATGTTCACGGAACCTCCTCCTCCTGTTAGTTGTTTAATTGTCCACCACCATTCATGACTGAATGTGGCAGGACTGCAGAGTTTTGATCCGATCCGTTGGTTGTGAGATCACTTAGTTCTGTCTATAGCATGCTGCTTCCACTGTTTAGCATGCATGTAGTCCTGTGTTGTAGCTTCACAAGGTTGGCACATCATTTTTAGGTATGCCTGGTGCTGCTCCTGGCATGCTCTTCTACACTCCTCATTGAACCAGAGTTGATCCTGTGGCTCGTTGGTAATACTAGAGTGAGGAATATGCCAGGCCATGAGGTTACAGATTGTGATGGAATACAATTCTGCTGCTGCTGATGGCCCACAGCGCCTCATGGATGCCCAGTTTTGAGTTACTAGATCTGTTCTGAATCTATCCCATTTAGCACGGTGGTGGTGCCACACAAAACATTGGATGGTGTCCTCAGTGTGACGAGGGACTTCGTCTCCACAAGGACTGTGCGGTTGTCACTCCTACCAATACTGTCATGAACAGATGCATCTGCAATAGGTAGATTAGTGAGGACGAGGTCAAGTAGGTTTTTCCCTCATGTTGGTTCGCTCACCACCTGCTGCAGGCCCAGTTTGGCAGCTGTGTCCTTCAGGACTCGGCCAGCTCGGTCAGTAGTGGTACTACCGAGCCACTCTTGGTGATGGACATTGAAAACCCCCACCCAGAGTACGTTCTGTGCCTTGCTACCCTCAGTGCTTCCTCCAAATGTTGCTCAACATGGAGGAGGACTGATTCATCAGCTCAGGGAGGGCGGTAGGTGGTAATCAGCAGGAGGTTTCCTTGCCTACGTTTGACCTGATGCCATGAGATTTCAAGGGGTCCGCAGTCAATGTTAAGTCACCCAGGGCCACTCCCTCCTGACTGTATATCACTGTACTGCCACCTCTGGTGGGTCTGTCCTGCCAGTGGAACAGGACATACCCAGGGATGGTGATGGAAGAGTCTGGGAGCTTCATGCTCTTCCAGGATGTTAAGCATACAAAATGTATAATTTAAGGAAAATATCTGATTTAACAAAAGTACTCAGTATACATGACAGGTATAAAGAAGAGAAGACTGTTACTATCCCTTTCTCAATTGGAGTACTACCAGAATTCCCATTATTTCAATAGGATACTTAGAACATCACTAACAAAGAATAGTTCAGTGTCACTCACCCTACACATGGGTTGTTCTGATATTTGGGTCCTGTGTATGAAAATGGTGACGTTGGTTTGTCAACAAATGTTCCAAAGCCCAGGCGAAAGTTGCTGGTGAGTTTTGCCATCTCTCGTGAGAGTGTTGTACCCAGCACACGGATGTTATCCAAATCATCTTTCATGGAGAGGGAAAGATCCATAAGATAGTACAAATCCACAGGATAATCATCCACCTGCCGCACCTGCATATGAAATGTGGTCTTTGCATCTATAAAATATGATAAAAACAATGTTTGTGAATTCACGTGTTGAATAAAATCCACAATGCCATCAAGCGAGGCTCACTGAATTTATCCTTAGCCCTTTGACATGTGATGCCACTGCTTGCAACAGAGTAACAAACTCTCAGATAAGGGATTCTATTTTTGTCATAGAGAAAATTAACTTCAGGAAGAATAGAATGGTAAACTGCTATTAAGAAACAATTGGGTCGCCAGGAAGTTCAATGTTTAGAAAAACAAAATATTGCACAGATTTGTGCCATTTTAGGTCAGAGCAAGTTGAGAACTATCCTCAGCACATCTCAGTATCCTTTTCAGTTGAATATTATAGACAGTAATGAGTGCATCCCTGCCATGTCAGAAGATGCATTCATTAAGGACATTAAGTTAAATCAAAAGGTAGCACAGTGCTGTCCTATATATTGAAGCACAACTCATGGCACCACTGAATCATGAGTAGCTGGCTCAATATCCAGTCTCAGCTGTGCCGCTATGGACAGGTGACTTTTCCACATTGAGGGGAAAAGACAGAGGGAGAGTCATCATTGAGCTGCCCTCGTAAATCTTCTGGCAGACAGCTCAGAGCACCACTACTAGAGGCCTGGGAACACTTTAACTGCCCACTCTTTTGGCTGCAACAGGTGTGCAGTCTGGGGAGAACAATACGAAAAAATTAGAGGATAACATACCCTCAAAATGAGAGATACCAAATATAATTTAAATAAAACATTTTATGGATGAATAATTCAAAGTTAATACATTAAGTCATGATTCTGTAGTATAAATATAATAATTTACATATCATAGTAGGTACAGCACAGGAGGCGGCCATTCGGCCCATCGTGCCTGTGCCGGCTCTTTGAAAGAGCTATTCAATTAGTCCCACTCTCCTGCTCTTTTCCCATAGCACTGTAAATTTTTTCCCTTCAAGTATTTATCCAATTCCCTTTTGAAAGTTACTATTGAATCTGCTTCCACCACCCTTTCAAACAGTGCATTACAGATCATAACAACTCGCTGCTTAAAAAAATGTTTCCTCATGTCGTCTCTGGCTCTTTTGCCGATCACCTCAAATCTGTCCTCTGGTTATCGACCCTTATGCCACTGAAAACAGTTTCTCCTATCTATCACTTCAATGGAAAAATTGTTGTAAAATCAGACTAATGTGGCAGGATGAGTTTATTTTCATTTAATGAGTGAGGTCTGGTCAATACTGAAAATAAATAACTATGTTTGGCCAGTCTGGACTGCAAGACAGACAGTCTCATCAACAGTTACTGAGAATTAATGTCCTCCTGGAAGAGGGTCTGGCGTTTCCATGGTGATCAGTACATCAAGTGAGTGGAGACATAATGGCCTCCACAAGGATGTTGTACATGAGCACCTCCAAGCCAGGAACCCTGGAGAATTTATGTATTTTTTCAATTGTGGCTGATTAGTTCTCTTGCTCAGGGAGAAAATAGGACCATGTCCATGGCCAGGGGTAACTCCCACTCCCCCCACTGGTGGGTGGGCACCAGAGTTTTCAGCAGGCATGGATGGGTGAGCCCCAAAGATGCACCCATAGTGGCGCTTGCCTGACCCATACAAATAAAGTACCCTCCCACTGACACTTCAAACTCCAGCACGGTCAACACTGGAGAACGTCGGGCAGAATTGCAATGTAAATGCCAGGATCACGACCGAATTAATTTTGGGCCCTGTTACCATAAACTGATTAGCATGATGGATACCTGTTCATCTTTTATTAAGCAGACAGAAATACACCAACAGACAATTTACTAATGCAGTAGTAGCCAATAACAGTCTAGAATGTTACCAGATATCCTAAATTTTTCTGCAACGTTTGAATCTGCTGTCAGCAAAGATGGACCTTTATACAGATGCCTTAGTTAAGCTGCCAGTACAGAGGGTTAATGGGCACTCAATATTAGGAGGTCACCCTGGAAAAGCTCTTGGACTTGAACTCGTTGCCTTTGACTTGAAAATATACAAAAACGTTTATTCCTACAGACAAAAAATAGTTGAAAGCTTTGATATTAAACAGAACAGTTTAAAATAAATTTTAAAAAGGTAATTAACTGGAGCAGGTCTGTACATGTCTTTAGAGATCAAACCGCAGACACTGAACAGAGAAATCTGTTCTGCCAAAACAACAGATTCAGAAAAGCAGGAGCTGCTTTAATCTTGCACTCAGTGTAACTCTCTTAGGACTTTGGTTTCAACTTGTACAAAATTTCAAAAAGATACATATATGTTAGGAAACATCCATCATTCCACACAGTTCTCTGATTTTTTCAAATCTCCAGCAGGAATTTTTACATATATTTGACATATAATGTTTACATCGTTAACACAATAGCTCCTGTATTATCAGACTTGGAGGCTCAGCTCAGTCTAATGCACAAGGCTCTTCTGGACTCTGAAAAATATTTAAAATAGGGAGTCGTCCCATAATACTACTCAAAGGCCTGAATGGCACTTCACACCACACTTAAAAAAGATTAAAATTTCCAGCTTGGTGGCCTTCCCTCATTTCCTCCCCCAGGAAAAACATGTGCTCCATGGGGGCTTAGGTCTCACTCAACATTCACAAAAATGTACTTTCTAACAGGAGTCACTAGAAGAGGGGTGGAATAGAAGAGGGGTGGTTGATTCTCGCATTCCCTAAACAAGGGCTATTGAACCCACTTATACTTCCCCAGTTGACATTGGTTACTTTTGCCAAGCCAGGGAATCAAACCTGAAACTTCCCTGGTCTATATGGCCAAGAACTACCAAGTGGTTCATTTACCCATTGACACACAAAGCCAGAAATGATAAAGACAAATCATCAAAAACCTTTTGGTTGATAAAATATAAAATCTACATTGTGCAGACCAAGCCTCCAAATCCAGGTATTCAGGCATCAAGATGCAGAACCAAGTCTTTACCTGGCCTTAGATTGAGAGCAATCTTTTGAGGCGTTAGTTGAATGACATCGGATTGCGATGATCCTGATCCCTTATTACTCAATGGGAAGTTTCTTTCTATCCGTATACTGCTTTGAGGACCCTCTATAAACTGATCTTTGCATCCTCTTTTAATCAAGCTTTCCCTAAAGTCACATCTTGAAGAGATGCTTCCCTTGTTGCCAAACTCCTTAAAAATAAAAGTGAAAATAAAATAAAAACACTAAATTAATCACAATAGTTACTGAGGCAGATAAACATTGCTCTATAAAGAAAATATGAATTACAGAAAACAATTTAATCATTATTCTTGTTTACCATCTCGAGACTATTATAGCTTTTCTAATATTTGCATATATATAAATCCCTTCCAGATGATTTCCCCTTCACATGCACTTTTCAAAATGCTTTTAGCTCTCTTTAAAAGCCATTTAAACTGTTCTAGTAGAAATCCTTGTTTCAACATTTTAGGAGGCATAGAATTACAGTATATATAAAAGAAAACCAATTGCTGTTTGGTATATGCACTTATGAACCTCATATGCAATTGTTCTAGGCAGTCTTTCAGCCTACTGAGCTTTCATGCGTGCATGAAGCAGGACACTGTGATAACAGGAAGGACAACTGTTGATGGTGTGCTGGGGTTGGATATAAAAACTGAGTTGTAGCTGTACAAGAAGGTCTCAAGCACAGAGAACTATAGCAACTGACACAGTGGATCAGAGCAGCATAACAAATGCATGATTAATAAAACAACCATTGTTTTTGCAGTCTACTCTGTGAGAGTGGGTTCTTTGCTGATTAGCTACTGCAGTAAACTGCAACACGATGGCACATGTGTGGGTGTAAGCGTAAGGAAATCTGGAATGTCCTGTAACAGGGTAGTACCTACCTACCAATGCTAATCTCCCCCTCTCCCAAAATATTATCAATTTTAATAAATGACATCTGTGAAATTAGTTTTTGTCCACCCCCTTCACTGTCTCCCAAAATATTCTGGGCTGAATTCCATCCTGCTTCAATTATAGGCAAGAGCACAGTAAATAATCTCACATTCCAGTTCCATAATAAATAACGAACTATTTAAAAATTGAAGCCAATATAACACAGCGGGTGGCAGCTACTACTTATTACTATAACATTAAAATAATCGCTTTTGTTTTCTTTATCACCCCATTAACATATTTTTG
The DNA here is from genome assembly GCF_035084215.1 of Heptranchias perlo. Lineage (NCBI taxonomy): Eukaryota > Metazoa > Chordata > Chondrichthyes > Hexanchiformes > Hexanchidae > Heptranchias > Heptranchias perlo. Next base: position 37,125,313 of record NC_090331.1, on the reverse strand, counting down.
TGGAATATGATATATAATGCATTTTACAAAAAGTTGTGACCACAGAAACGTTGTGGTTAGTGTTTCAATGTGGCAGACATGAGCACTTTAAATGTCAAGTCCACAGCTAAAATGTCTGCATAACAGTAAACATGAATACCATTATAGTGTTCTTTTTAAAATTATTAATTATAATGTTATCTATTTATATAGGGAACAGGAATGCATGGTGCTTCTTTACCTCTGGGCCTGGGTACAAACTGAGCTCAAACAGATGGAATAAAAGTTTCTCTCTACAACAGCCATTAAAGATCTGAAGAGAAATTAACCCCATATACTTTCCACCACCAAACAGCCTTTCCCACCTAATCAAAACCGCCTTCCTCCACTTTTACCTCACCCCAACTGCCAGAACCTACATCCACATTTCCATCAACTTCAGGATGGACTACTTCAATGGTCTCCTTGTGAGCTTCCCAAGCTCTATTTTACTCAAACTCCAACTCGTTGAAAACTCTGCCACCTCTCCCCACCCTATTGATTCCTCTACTTGGCATCTTCCACTGTTTCGCTATTGCCCAATGCATTGAATTCAAAATTTCCATCCTCATTACAAACCCATCCATGATCTTGTTCCACCCAATCTCTGCAACATCCTTTAGTCCTATATATCAGCATGCCCTCTGCTCTTCGAACTCTGGCCTCGTCTGCATCTTTTTATTCATTCCTGGGATGTGGGCATCGCTGGCAAGGCCAGCATTTATAACCCATCCCTAATTGACCTTGAGAAGGTGGTGGTGAGCCGCGTTCTTGAATCGCTGCAGTCTGTGTGGTGAAGGTTCTCCCACAGTGCAGTTGAGTAGGGAGTTCCAGGATTTTGACCCAGTGATGATGAAGGAACGGCGATATATTTCCAAGTCAGAATTGTGTGTGAATTGGAGGGGAACGTGCAGGTGGTGGTGTTCCCATGCACCTGCTGCCCTTGGCTTCTAGGTCGCAGGTTTGGGAGGTGCTGTCGATGAAGCCTTGGCAAGTTGCTGCAGTGCATCTTGTAGATGGTATACACTGCAGCCATGGTGCGCCGGTGGTGGAGGGAGGGAATGTTTAAAGTTGTGGATGGGGTGCCAATCAAGCGGGATGCTTTGTCCTGGATGGTGTCAAGCTTCTTGAGTGTCGTTGGAGCTGCACTCATCCAGGCAAGTGGACAGTATTCCATCACACTCCTGACTTGTGCCTTCTAGATGGTGGAAAGACTTTGGGGAGTCAGGAGGGGAGTCAGAAGGTGAGTCACTCACCACAGAATATCAAGCTTCTGACCTGCTCTTGAAGCCACAGTATTTATGTGGCTGGTCCAGTTTAGTTTCTGGTCAATGATGACCCCCAGGATGTTGATGGTGGGGGATTTGGCAATGGTAATGCCGTTGAATGTCAAGGGGAGGTTGTTAGACTCTCTCTTGTTGGAGATGGTCATTGCCTGGCACTTGTCCGGCACAAATGTTACGTGCCACTTATCAGCCCAAGCCTGGATATAGCTTGCTGCGTGCGGGCACAGACTACTTCATTATCTGAGGGGTTGCGAATGGAACTGAACACTGTGCAATCATCAGCGAACATCCCCATGTCTGATCTTATGATGGAGGGAATGTCATTGATGAAGCATGTGAAGATGGTTGGGCCTAGGACATTGCCCTGAGGAACTCCTGCAGCAATGTCCTGGGGCTGAGATGATTGGCCTCCAACAACCACTACCATCTTCCTTTGTGCTAGGTGTGACTCCAGCCACTGGAGAGTTTTCCCCCTGATTCCCACTGATTTCAATTTTACTCGGGCTCCTTGATGCCGCACTCGGTCAAATGCTGCCTTGATGTCAAGGGCAGTCACTCTCACCTCACCTCTGGAATTCAGCTCTTTTGTCCATGTTTGGACCAAGGCTGTAATGAGGTCTGGAGCCGACTGGTCCCGGCAGAACCCAAAGGGAGCATCGGTGAGCAGATTATTGTTGAGTAAGTGCCGCTTGATAGCATTGTTGACGACACCTTTCATCATTTTGCTGATGATTGAGAGTGGACTGATGGGGTGGTAATTGGCCGGATTTGATTTGTCCTGCTTTTTGTGGACAGGACATACCTGGGCAATTTTCCACTTTGTTGGGTAGATGCCAGTGCTGTAGCTGTACGGGAACAGCTTGGCTAGAGGAGCGGCTAGTTCTGGAACACAAGTCTTCAGCACTACAGCCGGGATGTTGTCGGGGCCCTTAGCCTTTGCTGTATCCAGTGCATTCAGCCGTTTCTTGATATCACGTAGAGTGAATCGAATTGGCTGAAGACTGGCTTCTGTGATGGTGGGGATCTCAGGAGGAGGCCGAGATGGATCAGCCACTCGGCACTTCTGATTAAAGATGGTTGCAAACGCTTCAGCCTTGTCTTTTGCACTCACGTGTTGAACTCTGCCATCATGGAGGATGGGGATGTTCACGGAACCTCCTCCTCCTGTTAGTTGTTTAATTGTCCACCACCATTCACGACTGGATGTGGCAGGACTGCAGAGTTTTGATCCGATCCGTTGGTTGTGGGATTGCTTAGTTCTGTCTATAGCATGCTGCTTCCACCGTTTAGTATGCATGTAGTCCTGTGTTGTAGCTTCACCAGGTTGGCACATCATTTTTAGGTATGCCTGGTGCTGCTCCTGGCATGCTCTTCTACACTCCTCATTGAACCAGAGTTGATCCCCTGGCTCGTTGGTAATGGGAGAGTGAGGAATATGCCAGGCCATGAGGTTACAAATTGTGATGGAATACAATTCTGCTGCTACTGATGGCCCACAGAGCATCATGGATGCCCAGTTTTGAGCTGCTAGATCTTGTTCTGAATCTATTCCAGACAGTGGTAGTGCCACACAACATGTTGGACCGTGTCCTCAGTGTGAAGACGGGACTTCGTCTCCACAAGGACTGTGCGGTGGTCAATCCTTCCAATACTGTCATAGACAGATGCATCTGCGACAGGTAGTTTGGTGAGGATGAGGTCAAGTATGTTTTTCCCTCGTGTTGTGTCTCTCACCACCTGCTGCAGGCCCGGTCTGGCAGCTATGTCCTTCAGGACTCGGCCAGCTCTTTCAGTAGTGATGCTACCGAGCCACTCTTGGTGATGGACATTGAAGTCCCCCACCCAGAGTACATTCGATGCCCTTGCTACCCTCAGTGCTTCCTCCAAGTGGTGTTCAACATGGAGGAGGACTGATTCATCAGCTGAGGGAGGGCAATAGGTGGTAATCAGCAGGATATTTCCTTGCCCCTGTTTGACCTGATGCCATGAGATTTCATAGGGACCAGAGTCGATGTTGAGGACTCCTAGGGCCACTTCCTCCTGACTGTATACCATTGTGCCGCCACCTCTGGTGGGTCTATCCTGCCGTTGGGACAGGAAATACCCAGGGATGGTGATGGAGGAGTCTGGGACGCTGGTTGAAAGGTATGATTCTGTGAGTATGGCTATGTCAGGCTGTTGCTAGACTAGTCTGTGGCACAGCTCTTCCAATTTTAGCACAAGTCCCCAGATGTTAGTAAGGAGGACTTTGCAGGGTCGACTGGGCTTGGTTTGCCTTTGCCGAGTCTGGTGCCAAGTGGTCCGTCCGGTTTTATTCTTATGACTTTCTGTAGCGGGATTGTACAACTGAGTGGCTTACTAGGCCATTTCAGAGGGCAGTTAAGAATCAACCACATTGCTGTGGGTCTGGAGTCACATATAGACCAGACCAGGTAAGGACGGCAGGTTTCCTTCCTTAAAAGGACATTAGTGAACCAAATGGGTTTTTACGATAATCCAGTAGTTTCATGGTCACCATTACTGATACTAGCTTTTTATTCCAGATTTTATTTAATGAGCTGAATTTAAATTCCCCAGCTGTCATGGCAGGATTTGAACTCATGACCCTGGCTTATTAGTCCAGGCCTCTGGATTACTAGTCCAGTAAATAACCACTATCCTGTCCTTCCCTTTCAGCCATGTTGGTGCTACACTCTGCAACTCTCCCTAAACGCCTCCTCCTTGCTATCTCTCTCCCCAGCTTCAAAAACCTCCTCAAATCATACCTCCTAACTCACCAAGACTTGAGCCCCGATTTTAACCTAATTCGCCTGGCGGCAACGGGTTTGGATGCCCATTTTAAATCCCGCCTGATTTTACTCTCCATTGACTTCAGATGAGGTGTAGAGTGAGCCCCTGACCCGAACCCACCCCGTTCCTGCCGAGCAGTTTAGGTTAAAATTAGGATGGTAGTGTTCACCCATTTTCTTCTCTCTGAATCACCTTGGGATGTCTTATAATGTTAAAGACACTTTAAAAATACAAGTTGTGGGTGTAGTCCTAATGCAGCTTCAGAAGATAAAGGCTGTGGTTTTCTGCTCTTGTGTTCATCAACTCTCAATTTTCCACTCAATCACTTTAATGTGCAGAAAATCATGGTCTGTTGAGCAGAGAAGGGGAAAACCCTGGCCCATCAGTCCATAGCAAAAAGGCTACTCCAAAATCAACATAATGGGCAACGGTCCCATCGTAAAAGTGGGCAGTTTGAAATGGACAAAAACAACCCAGAGATACACAGGAAGGTGCATTTGAGTTATAAGTACATTGTTGAAATAACATCAGTATCTCCATTTAAAGGTGAATGTGATACACTAGTTTAAGACAGCTGAACCCAAATTAGAACTAAGCTTGGCATAGATGGGTTTGATGGTACATCCAACTGTTCTAAGCTCAGAATCAACAACGCTTCTAACCCCACAATGGAAAATGACATGTACCTCCCAAATCATATGAAACCTTAAAATACTATAATGTATACACAATCAATACCTAAGGGTAATTTAAATTAAATGTAAAAATCAGGTTAATTACCCTTACATTTATGTCACAGCATCTTAATCTTACAACTGTCACGGAGCAATCAAGATAAATCCTAAATCGGTGTGTGTTAAACATGTAGATGTAGGCATACATAAATAAACACACCGACAACATACAGGTTGGCAGTGGCAGTGAGGTTTAGGTTATGTTTCAAATTTGAAGCTCTCCTTATATTCATAAACCACAAAAGTATTGCCTCTATGATTCGTAGCATCCTTAATTCTTCTTGATTGAATTACAGCCTTTATAACTCACAGCCAGCCATCTATAATCCTAGATTTACTCTCAAAAGTTTTAAATACTAGCCTGCTCCCTGATGGTAGCTCTCAGCTAAAAAAATCTTGGCTATGACCTTGGCTTCTGCCAAAGATTTAAAAGGTCAAGCCTATTCCAGCCATCAAGTGTAAACCTAGTATTGACCTCATTCCTCATCTTGGGGAGAACAAAACGCCAGGCAGACATAAATATTTTTATTCCTATGAAATGGTGACTCAGGTTTGATTTTAATTCAATACTTCTTTATAAGTCTGCTGGATTTCCACTTTTCCATGCATTTGTGTAACACTTTTCTTTTAGCTTGATACTATCTTAATATCTTATCTGTAAAAATATTGTGCAATACTAAAAAGATCAAAATAATTAATTAAGCATCATTGTTTCTTCCAAAGTAAAATCTGGAAATCAAGGTCCCCGTACCTTTGATTAAAGCTCTATGTTAAAAAGTGGTTACTAGAGTCCCAACAAGAATCAGACTGCTTGATGCAGACTCAGAAATTCATTTGTAGAAAAATCTGTGTAACGTCCATAATGCTGAGAGGATGTTTCCCCTCATAGGGGAATCTAGAACTGGGGGCATAGTCTCAGAATAAGGGAGAGTTACAGAGTGTAGCACCAACATGGCTGAAAGGAAAGGACAGGATAGTGGTTATTTACTGGACTAGTAATCCAGAGGCCTGGACTAATAATCCAGGGTCATGAGTTCAATAAGGGGAGATGAGGAGAAATTTCTTCTCTCAGAGGTTTGTGAACCTTTGGAATTCTTCGCCCCAAAGAGTGGTGGAGGCTGTGTCATTGAATATATTCAAGACTGAGTTAGACAAATTTTTGATCAGCAAGGGAGTCAAGGAATATGGGGAACAGGCAGGAAAGTGGAGTTGAGGCCAGAATCAGATCAGCCATGATCTCAATGAATGACAGAGCAGGCTCCAAGGGCCAAATGGCCTACTCCTGCTCCTATCTCTTATGTTCTTATTAATCGTACAGTGAAGGAGCATCTTGCAAATTGTGACCATAATATGATTGCATTTGATATTGCGTTTGAGAAAAAAAGAGTCACAAACCAAGGTATTAAAATTAAGTAAGGGAAACTTTGAAGCAATGAGAAATAAACTGACCACAATAAATTGGGCTAAGCTATTAATGGGTAAACCTACAAATAGTGGGAAGTATTCAAAGAAGTACCTATCCCTAATTTGTGTAGTTAAGCAACCATGGTCACCAAATGAGGTAAGAGACAGTATCAAACTAAAAGAAAAGGCTTAGACAAATGCAAGGAAAAGTGGAAATCCAGCAGACTCGGAGAGTTATTAAAAGCAACAAAAAGATGCAAAGAAAGTAATGAGAGGTGCAAAAAGGGAATATGAAAAAAATTGCAAGGGATATTAAAGCCAATAGCAAAAGTTTTTATAAATATATTAAGAGAAAGAGAGTGGTAAAGTGGAATATGGACCCATTAAATATGGATGCAGGCAAGACTATAATGGATAATAAGGAAATAACAGACTTGTTAAATGAGTAGTTTGTATCCATTTTCACAGTGGAGGAAGAGGACAAAATCTCAGCGGTACAATGGAACCTAAAAATAAGTCAAAGGGAGTAATTTACTGGATTTAATATAAGTTTAAAAAATGATAATGAAGAAAATAATGGGCCTTAAGATAGGCAAATCTCCAGATCCTGATAGTTTCCATCCCAGGGTATTAAAAGAAATAGGTGAGGAAATTGTAAATACATTAGTCATAATTTTTACAAAGCTCTCTAGATTCAGGAATTATGCTTTTGGATTGGAAAATTCCAAATGACATTCCATTATTTAAAAAGGGAGGGAGAGAGAAACCAGGTAACTACAATCAGTTTAACATCAATTGTGAGGTAGTTACTGGAATCTATCGTCAGAGACATTGACTGAGCACTTGAACAAGTATCAGTTGATCAAAGAGAGTGAGTATGGCTTTGTGAAGGGTAGGACATGTCTGACTAATCTAGTTGAATTTTTTGATGGGGGGGGGGGTCACTGGCATGGTAGATCGGGGATTATCTATGGATTTGGTCTATATGGACTTCCAGAAGGCAATTTTATAAGATTCCACAAAAGAAATTATTAGCAAAAGTGATAGCGCACGGTATTGGAGGTAATCTTGCAACATGAGTTGGCGATTGGTTGGGAGGTAGGAGACAGAGAGTAGGGATAAAGGGAACGTTTTATGATTTGTGGAATGTGACATGGTGTTACTCAGGGATCTGTAATGGGGCGTCAGTTTTTCACCATATATATTAATGACTTGGATGAAGGAACAGAATTGTACATCCAGATTTACAGATGACACTAAGCTAAAAGGAACTGCAAGTTTTGTGGATGGGAGCACGAAGTTACAAAGGGACATAGACAGACTAAGTGAGTGGGCAAAACTATGGCAGATGGAGTTCAAAGTGGGGGAAGTGCGAGATCATCCACTTTGGATACGAGAAAGACTATTCAGAATATTTATTAATGGTGAGAGACTAGGAGTTGTGGAGCAGCAAAGGGATTAGGTGTCCATGTACACATATTTGAAATTACATTTTAAGTAGATGCTGAAAACAGATATGCCACAGAATCATAGAATGGTTACTGCACAGAAGGAGGCCATTCAGCCCATCGAGCCCACGCTGGCTCTTTGTAAGAGCAATCCAGTTAGTCCCATTCCCCCACTCTTTCCCCGTAGCCCTGCAAATTTTTTCCCTTCAGATATTTATCCAGTTCCTTTTTGAAAGCCACGATTGAATCTGCTTCCACCGCCCTTTCAGGCCATGCATTCCAGATAACTACTCACTGTGTAAAAAAGATATTTCTCATGTCGCCTTTGGTTCTTTTGCCTATCACCTTAAATCTGCATCCTCTGGTTCTCGACCCTTTCGCCAATGGGAACAGTTTCTCTTTATTTACTTTATCTAAACCCTAGTGTCACGGCTGGTGAGGATGTACGTGGTTGCAATCTATATAATACACAAGTGGCACTGAACACTGGGAGTCAAGATCAAACGTAACCTTTAGATGAAATGGGAATATTTGGACTGGGACATGGAGAAGTAATTCAGTTCCCATTTGAAAGTTTTGTATTCCATTATAAATGCTCTTATCCATATTTATAGCTGCATATAGTGACACCACTATACCGGTGGCCAGAATGGAGGTTGATATTTGTAACGAAAACTGCATATGAAAACTCATCATGTTGCAATCACACCCTCCTGCCAGTGGTGATACTGCATTGCCTCCACTGGAGGAAACTGTAATTACACCATGACAAGTTTACATTGGCGATTCCCAGTATAATGGAAAAAGTTGACATGAAGTGCCTACACATGTATCATTGTTTTATGTATTATATTTCCCCTTTCCAGGTTGAACATTACTCATTAACCAAGTTCTGCTACCACCATTACTTATTTTTCTGTTGTGATCCTCTTTTCCCGAGCTGGGGCCATTGTTAGTAAATCTGAATTAACTGCGAAGCAGCCAAAGGAATCACTGGGATAATCTTAGGGTTAATCTTAACATTCCATTCGCCAGTGAAAATGGATGATGCAAAATAAAACTCTCGTAAATTGCTATTTTAGAAGTTTTTTAAAAAACTGTTAAGTTTGCTGAGTGGCCTACCTCTTTAGCACACCAGCCACAGTCAGGGTGAATAAGCAAACACTCTTTGCAGGAGGTAGCCCGTCCACTTGTACAAATATTGAGACCTTCGACACAAACAGAGAAAGGTGTCACTTTTCTACGCGTAACCATCGATGAAAGGCGTGAATCGTCTGCTTTCCACACCTTCAGCGCATTATGTTCGTGCTGTGAGGCTCAGCAAAGTCAACCGTGCACGTCATATCAAGGTTTTACTCCATAAATATGAAGCATCAACAATACACAAGCACGCTCCTGACATCATCAATGTTTACTATTAATGACACCGAGCGCAGTACTTCAAACTCGTTTAAAATAACTCACCTCTAACATTTTGCATGAATAGGTAAAGAACTGGATAAAATAAAAGCAAATAATTTAAGATCCTCTTCTTGAACATGGCTTTTTGCATTTCTGTTGATCGTGAGTATTCAAAACATGTCCTTTTTTCCCTCCCCCCGATCCTAACAGCGCCGCAGCCACCAATCAAAAAAACTCGGAAGTTTGGCAGCAACAATCACAGTCGGACTTGCATTCGTACTTTGGGCTCAGACATTTCGAGACGTTGCGTCTCCCAAACCTTTCTGCACCGTCGCGGTCTCGAAAACTCATCCTGACATCGGTCCGGGACGGAGAGTGCCGATCAGTGCCCGATGTCCGGCTCTCAGCACCAGCGACCACGTAAAAACATCGGCTCTGCCTGGGCTCCTCTGCCTTTCTCTCCTCAGCTCGCTATTCAACAGGGATTAAACTTCACATGGCTTTCACCTAACTCGGTGCAGCCTCTTCTTCGACCACTTTCCACACTGATCTGCGCCCTAAACTGAACTGCAGGGGACCGCCCTCCTGAGTGCCGGCGGCGCTACTTTGTTCCCAGTTCAGTCCCGAACCCGAGCCCCACAAACCAGCCGCGCAGGTCAGCGCTAGACCGCGCCTCCTTCACCGACCTGTTCAATCACATCGCAGCGTCCACAGCTCCGGCACAATCAGAGCGCCGCACTCCGAGTTAACCCTTTCATCTCCGCCGCGCATTCATTCCATTGACTTCCCCGGTTCGTTTCATTCCCAACAGTCAAGGTCCGTCCGCCTTTGGAAAGCTTTGTGGGTCGGATTACCTGTCCACGCATGCGGTAGAGTTTCTCCGACAACTAGTTTATGTTTAGCAAATAAAATATCCGTCTTAAGCCATTGGGATCGCCTAGATTGACCTGAGGGGTCGGTAACATATTGGTGTTCACACCGAGTGTTTTTTAAAAAATTGTTACAAACATAATATTTTACCAGTAATGCCCCTTTAATTGATCGTTATATATAACAGTGGTAGGGCTGCACACCGTAAAATAAAAGCTATAAATGAATGTTTTTCATTCTTTTAATCGAAACCTCTTCAGAGGAGCACATTGAAAACAAGCAAAATATTTCCTTCATGAAGCAAGTACCATCAATGTCAAGCGGGTACATGGAGACTTACTCAATTTTTCAGATTTCAAAAATTTGAAGGTTTTTAAAAATATACATTCACTGATCCCATTTTGCACTTGTGCTGGGTACAGTATGTAGTGCAGTGGTTATGGTACTGCACTAATAATAGAGAATGTAAGTTCAAATCACGGCTTGGCAGTTTGATAATTTGAATTCAGTGACCATGAAGCTATTGGATTGTTGCAAAAACCTGCTGTCCTTACCAGGTTTATACAGCAAGCCACTCAGTTGTATCGAAATTGCTACCAATGGTTCACCATCACCACCTTCTCAAGACAATAAATGCTGGCCTTGCTAGCAACTCGCACATCCTAAGAATTAATAAAATTTGGCATTCATACTGTCATTAATAGTAAATACTGATTAAGTTAGGAGCTCTTTATATTTGTAGGGTAAAATGTAGACATCAAAAGAACAGCAATTTCATTAAACCAATATCTTTATTGGTTTATAATATTTCATATCCCATTGCATTGCTCATTGATAAAACATTGTTTGGAATATTTATGTAGCATATACTCAACTTTCCTGCTAAACCCCATGCTAATTAATGTCATTAGACTGTCTTTAACCTCTGACACATTCCCTACTTTCTTCAAATCTGCCATTATCACCCCCCACGTCTCAAAAAAACACCTCAACCCCTCCGTTCTCTTCAACTATTGCCCTAACTTCACCTCTCTCTACAAAGTCCTGGCTCACAACTATGTACTCACCTCTCTCAGTCAAGATCCTCCAATCGGGCTTCTCCCCTTCCATAGCATTGAGACTGCCCTGAGCAAGGTCACAAATGACTGCGGTTATGGCTTATTGCCTCTCTTCACTTTCCTCGATTTCTCTGTTTCCTTCAACACTATCAGTCACTCTCTCCTTTACAGTCCACATCTTTGGCACTGTTTGTGATGATTCTGCTCACACCTATTGCATTGTGGACATTACATCTCCTCCAATATCTTCCCCGTTTGGGCGAAGTGACAATGGGAGACTGGCATGCATGGATCTGTACCCCTGCATGAACCAGTAATTTTAAGAGAGGAAGGGAAAGAAAAATGGGAAAAGAATTAGAAAAAGGAAAAAGGTGTACTTTAACAGGTTTGTTTTGTCATTTTTATTTTATGTTCCTTCTTGCATTCAATGTGATACCTTTGGTTAAACTGGCAAATGTTCTGAATTACATCAGCATCTGGCATCGAAAAACTCACCTTCACAAGCAGCAAAAAATGTTTACTCTTTTAGCACACAGAAAGTGAGTTTATAAATACAGTTCAAAATTGGTTCATAGGCTATTTTTTAAAGTATAAATTAATGAGGTATAAACAAAATACTGGTGGGAATATTGAAACATTTTTATTCCATTCTTGAGCTCTATGATCTCTTTCTTTGTGAATAATAGCAATATTTACTGTAATCTGCTGTATACCACATACAATGGTGTAGCTTCTAAGGGTTTTTTTCCATATATATATCATGAACATTGATGAAATATTACTTTCTTTATGATGTCACAATAATAGCTGTAACATCCATAGCATTGAAACTGCTCAAAGCAAGATCACAAATTACTGCAGTTTAACTACTTCAGGGACTCAACATTTTGAAATCAGAGCTAACACCAGTATAACTTATATTTTTACTGAAATAGAATATAGTACCATTGTTTAAGAGGGATAGACCGAGTAATTACAGGACAGTTAGTCTAACCTCGGTGGTGGGCAAATTATTGGAATCAATTCTGAGGGACAGGATAAACCGTCACTTAGAAAGGCACGGAGTAACCAAGGACAGTCAGTATGGATTTGTTAAAGGAAGGTCATGTCTGACTAACTTGATTGAATTTTTTGAGGAGGTAACAAGGATGGTCAATGAGGGTAGTGCATTTGATGTAGTCTACATGGATTTTAACAAGGCTTTTGACAAAGGTCCCACAAGGCAGACTAGTCAAAAAAGTACAAGCCCATTGGATCCAAGGGAAAATGGCAAGTTGGATCCAAAATTGGCTCAGTGGCAGGAAGCAAAGGGTAATGGTCGACAGGTAATTTTGTGACTGGAAGGCTGTTTCCATTGGGGTTCCGCAGGACTCAGTACCAGGTCCCTTGTTTTTTGTGTTATATATTAATGATTTGGACTTAAATGTAGGGGACATGATTAAGAAGTTTGCAGATGATACAAAAATTGGCCTTGTGGTTGATAGTGAGGAGGTAAATTGTAGACTGCAGGGAGATATCAATGGACTGGTCAGGTGAGCAGAAAAGTGGCAAATGGAATTCAATCAGGAGAAGTGTGAGGTAATGCATTTGGGGAGGGCAAACAAGGCAAGGGAATACACAATAAATGGGAAGATACTGAGAGGTGTAGAAGTGAGGGACCTTGGAGTGCATGTCCACAGATCCCTGAAGGCAGCAGGACAGGCAGATAAGGTGGTTAAGAAGGCATATGGAATACTTTCCTTTATTAGCTGAGGCATAGAATATAAGAGCAGGGAGGTTACGCTAGAACTGTATAAAACACTAGTTAGGTCACAGCTTGAGTATTGTGTACAGTTCTGGTCATCACATTACAGGAAGGATGTAATTGCATTAGAGAGGGTACAGAGGAGATTTACAAGGATGTTGCCAGGACTGAAGAATTTTAGCTATGAGGAAAGATTGGATAGGCTGGGGTTGTTTTCTTTGGAACAGAAGAGGCTGAGGGGTGATTTAATTGAGGAATACAAAATTATGAGGGGCCTAGATAGAGTGGCTAGGAAGGACCTATTTCCCTTAGCAGTGAGGTCAATAACCAGGGGGCATAGATTTAAAGTAATTGGTAGAAGGATTACAGGGGAGCTGAGGATTTTTTTTTTCACCCACAGGGCAGTAGGGGTCTGGAACTCACTTCCTGAATGGGTGGTAGAGGCAGAAACCCTCAACTCATTTAAAAAGTACCTGGATTTGCATCTGAAGTGCCGTAACCTATTATGCTATGGACCAAGTGCTGGAAAGTGAGATTAGGTTGGATGGCTCATTTTCGATCGGTATGGACATGATGGGCCGAATGGCCTCCTTCTGTGCCCTAAATTTTCTATGAGTCTATGATTCTATGAAAATAATTACTTCG